>NC_132988.1:8337500-8962500 GCF_048564905.1 Vicugna pacos | reverse complement strand
GCATGATTTTGATATAGCTAGCCTGCATCACAATACTTCATTCTCCACACTTTTATTCTCTTCTGTGTCTCAGAGATTACATTCTGGGGTAATGACTGTACCAGGGAGATAACGGAACTTTAACAGTCCCAAGTAACTTTTTGCTGTGGGGCATGTATGTGGAGTGGGTAGGCACCAGATGCTGTACACAGCAAACAAGTGACTTTCATCTCAGAGTGAGAGCAGATCTGTCCAACATTTCCTCAAAGGCAACCCAGTGGTGCCTCCATCTTCCTGGTTACTCAGGACTCTGCCCTGGGTTCTGGCCTTCTGTTGGCCACTGTGGTTTGTTGAATCATCACGTCACCCCTGGTTGAACCCTCTACTTCTTTCATTCCGTCCATGCTTACTACTAAGCTCTAAGATGCTGATGACTTAGTGTTCAGGGGTGATGCAGCAAATTACAACCTAAGGAAAAGAAATAATAAACACTACAATTTGATGTTAAATTCTGAGTATCTGGGAGAAAAGGAAAAAAACATGCCTTAAATTTTACAGGGGTCATCTCACAGAAATATTCCTTGTTTGATAGAAAACTCATGAAATTCTTGTCACTTTCCCTGGCAGAACACTTCACGTCTCCGTACTGTGAGTCTTGCCTTCAATGCTCTGCCCAGAGATCAATCTGAGTGAAAGAAACAGAGCTGTTACAGTCCCTGCCCCAAGAGCCATCTATTCCCGGTCATCATCATTAGCTACACAAAGACCAGGCAGAACTTTGAAATTACAGCTGTTTTCCTTTCTTTAATATGGTGCCAGATCAATATTTAAGCTCACTTTCCACCCCCACTACCTTTAAGGATTGAGGAAATCGTTAATGGCGTTGTACAGGAAATGGCACTGTGAGCCTCAGAAAAGAAAGAGTCTACTCTTGTAAAAAGGCTTGAGCCGCTCGCTGTAGAGACAGCCCATTCCACAGGGAGAACGCAGGTGACCAGGAACAGCACTCCGAGCCACCGTCCCTCCTAAAGGCATAGACTCCGCGTTAACTGTTACCCATCATCTGATAACCTGACTTGGGGAAAGCAGGTAAGTGGCATTTTCTAGCCACTTTCTGTCTTAAGTATGTATTTTGAGATTTAAACTGCCATTTATTTATATTAACTATTTACTCAATGTTATGCTTGTGTGATCAGCCAGAATCAGTTTTCTTTTCTTTATTTTAAATTGCTCAGTTTGAAATTTGTTTAAAATTGCTCCGTTAAACTCTTTTAAGAAGGAATAAAGCTTAAAAACCTTGATTAGGTGGATTAAAACAGACCCAAATTTTAGTGGGCAAAGTGAATAGATGTGCTAAAGCGTAGTTCCCATACAGTGGTGCTCAAATAGACTTTTCTGTAAGTGATTCTCATACGTAAATACTAAGTCAGAGTGACCTGATGATGGTGATCTGCATTTTCTTTGCCAAGTGTATCACTCTTGATCAACAAAATGCTCCTTTTAAAACTTTTTAAGCTAAGGATACATATGCACATTTGCCTAAAGACTGAACCTGCAGGGCCACAATGGCTATAGGAATATTTATCAAGTCTAGCATCACTCTAAATGATACCCGGTGTTTAATGTCAGGGATTGAGGGGAGGGCAGAGGAGGAAGCGGGCATGAACTGGGAGAGGGAAACTTCACTTCCGCTCCTGGCTCTGACCTACCTTGGTACATGACCTTGGGCTTGGCACATGGTCTCCCTACACATCATTTCCTTCATCTGGGAAACAAAGAAGCTAGAGCTCTGCTTAGATTTCCTCTGTCTTCCCATTCTATGGATGTAGGTCTTAAAAAATAATATTAAACGTAAAACTGGTTTGGATGTTTTCATCTTAAGTAAGTATTAAATCACTTGATTCTATAAAGCTAAATTCAGTATCGGACTCATTTTGATTCTAATTGCTAATGCATTTATTGTGGTAAGTCAAACTAAGCATTACATGCTCCATGTAAATTGTCTCACTTCCTTCGCAAGTTTTGCTAGTAAATGCACTTGTTAGGTGTCCAGTACTGTTCCTTAAAACAGAGGTTGGCTTGGGACATTTATTTCAGCATTTGCTATGACTTGCTTTCCACATAAATACTCACTTCTTTGGATTTTATAGTCACCCCTATTGTAACATGATATAATGCTTCCAAATGGGTATTAACATTTAGTAAGACAATTTAAAATTTTCAGTGGGCTATAGTCACTACTATTTAAATTTTCATTTCTAGCTACTTTAATTGAGGTATAATTCACCTTTTTAAAATCCATTTCAGTTGTTTTTACCATATTTGCAAAGTAGTGCAACCATTACTAATTCAGAACATTTTCATCTAGTTTCTAAGGAAATCCAGAATGACTTTCTTTGTTTAATATAAAATCATTTATTTTTATTAATGTAAAATTAACATTAATATACATTTTATATTTGATTTAAAATTTTAAATTAATATTTTGTACTTCTACAAAGTTAAAAATTTTTGAACTTAGGTTTGACTTCTGTTTTATCTGATTTCTCTTCATCCGTTGGTGAGGGAGGGACTCCTGCCTTAGGGCTGTGGGGATGGGTGAACATAGCACTCAACAGGGGAAAGATGTGATTGTGTATTAGTCACACATGCTCACAGCCCCAGTGAAGATGACCCTGCCCTCAATTCAGAGCCACACGGCGATGTACCCAGGAACAAAGTGAAGAACCAGGGGCTACAGGAGGTGGGCTGAATGGTATTGAGATGTGGGATGTCTGCCAGTTCTGTGGAAGGACCTGATTGGCTTATGTGAATAATTCTGTGGGCTGGCTGGGAACTGAAACCCACTGCTCAGGGATAGGCAGGGACCCTCCCTGGTCCCTTTGATAAGGAGGCTGTTTGTCTAAAGGCTCTTACCCAAGGGAAGAGGAACTTGCAGTTACGCCATTCAGAACCCTCTGATTTAACCAGATGTCAAGACTGCACAGAATATTGGGCCTTAATTGTTTTTTGTCTTTTTTTAAATCGAATCAGAGATTCTTTAAATTCTGTAGTGCTTTACAGTTTTCAGAAGTTTCACATATATGATTTTATCTAATCCTATAGTAACTCTTTTTTTCTAGCCTCATATTGCCCCTCCCCCTTCCCTCTCCCATGTAACCACTAGTTTATTCTCTATATCTGTGAGTCTACCTTTTTTTGTTTGATTCACTACTGTGTTGTACTTTTTTAGATTCCATATATAAGTGATATCATGCAATATTTGTCTTCATCTGACTTGTTTCAATTAGCATAATGCCGTCCATGTACATCCACGTTGCTACACAAATGGCAAAATTTTATTCTTTTTAATGACTGAGTAGTATTCCATTGTGTATATATGCCACTACTTCTTTATCCAGTCATCTGTTGATGGACACTAAGATTGCTTCCATGTCTTGGCAATTGGAAATAATGCTGCTGTGAACATTGGGGGTTCAAGGATCTTTTTGAATTATTGGTTTGTATTTTTTCAAATATATATCCAAGAGTGGAATTGCTGGGTCATATGGTAGTTCTATTTTTAGTTTTTTTTGAGAAATCTTCATACTGATTTCCATAATGTCCACAACATTCCTGCCAAAAGTGTACAAGGGTTCCCCTTTTCTCCACATCCTCACTAACATTTGTTATTTGTGTTCTTTTTAATGATAGCCATTCTGACAGATGTGAGGTAATATCTCATTGTGGTTTTAATTTGCATTTCCCCAGTGATTAGCGATGCCAAGCATGTTTGAGTGTGCCTGTTGGCCATTTTCATTTCCTCTTTGGAAAAATGTCTGTTCAGTTTGGCCAATTTTTTAATCAGGTTGTTTGATTTTTTTTTGATGTTCAGTTGTATGAGCTGTTTGTGTATGTTGGATATTAACTCCTTATTGGTCTTTTCTTTTGCTAATATCTTCTCTCATTCTGTAGGTTGTCCTTTTCTTTTATTGATGGTTTCCTTTGCTGTGCAAAAACGTTTAATTTTAATTAGATTCATTTGCTTATTTTTGCTTTTATCTTCTTTGCTTTAGGAAATCCATCCAAAAATATATTGTTGTGATTTATGTTAAAGAGCACCCTGTCTATGTTTTCCTCTAGGAATTTTATAGTTTCCAGTCTTATATTTAGATCTTTAATCCACTTTAAGTTTAGTTTTGTATATGCTGGGGGAGCCTGTTGTAATTTCATTCTTTTACATGAAGCTGTCCAGTTTTCCCAGCACCACTTATTGAAGAGATTGTCTTTTCTCCGTTGTATATTCTTGCCTCCTTATAGAAGATTAACTGACCATAAATATGTTGGCTTATTTCTGGGCTCTTTTTTCTGTTTCATTGATTTATGTTTCTTGTTTTTGTGCCAGTACCATACTGTTTTGATTACTGTAGCTTTGTAGTATAGCCTGATGTAAGGGAGTGTGATTCCTCCAGCTCCCGCACTCTGTGTGTAGGCTTGGTTATTTATGCCTGGGGTTTGGAGCTGATTGGTGGGTTCCTATACAAAAGAAGGGTGCTGAAAGAGAGAGGGGCATGTCTGAAAGAGAGAGGGGTGGATGAACTCTCCTGCCAGTAGTTCTAACTCAGGTCCAGGGAGGGTTTTACAGGCAGAAGGGGATTTTCCTAAAGGCAGAAGTTGTGGCTTGTGATTGGCTTGGCTTGAGATGGTGGCTGATCATCAAAATGGAGTTGGTCTTGCAGATCAGAGAGTGGGGCTCTGTTGCTAAGGGAGGCCAGAAACTTCTCTAGAAATGTTCCAAGACATGATGGGATCTCAGAAGCTGAGGAATAGTGTGCTATTAACAGTAGCAAGTAAAATTAAATAATCTCTTGAAGAGACCCAGAACACACATTATGAGGCTTCTACACCCAAAGCAAGCGATTGTGAAAGCTAGAGAGAACCAGCCTTAGAACACTAATTATGCTAAAGTGTATTTTATTAGCTTAATTTAAAAATTAAAAATAAATTAAAAATGGACAATAATATTTCCCTCAATTTCATGTTTGGATATAGTTTTAATTGGTTTTATTAGTACAAAAAATTAAAAACCAAATGAGCAAAGGGAAAAAAAGAGGCATAAGTGAAATATTGAAAAGGTAGAAAATACTATTTTAATTCATAATGAGATAAAATAGTTTTACCATCCATGGATATATAGGAACATAAATAATTTTTTAACATTTTTTATTGAGTTATAGTCATTTTACAATGTTGTGTCAAATTCCAGTGTAGAGCACAATTTTTCAGTTATACATGAACATACATACATTCATTGTTACATTTTGTTTTCACTGTGAGCTACCACAAGATCTTGTATATATCTCCCTGTGCTATACAGTATAATCTTGTGTATCTATTCTGCATATGCCTGTCAGTATCTACAGATTTTGAAATCCCAGTCTGTCCCTTCCCACTCCCTGCTCCCTTGGCAACCACAAATTTGTATTCTATTTCTATGAGCCTGTTCTGTTTTGTATTTATGTTCATTTTTTTTTTTTTTAGATTCCACATATGAGTGATCTTATATGGTATTTTTCTTTCTCTTTCTTGCTTAGTTCACTTAGAATGACGTTCTCCAGGGACAACTGGATAAAGAAGATGTGGTATATTTATACAATGGAATACTATTCAGCCATAAAAATGACAACATAATGCCATTTGCAGGAACATAAATATCTGTTACACTTTGATTATCATAGTCACTTGTTATTTTTCTAGGTAGATGTATAATTTCTAATGAACTTAAATATAGATAAAATTAATGCATTGATATATTTTGAAATTTTAGTAATATTTTTACTTTTTTCTTTGTGATTTTTTTTGTTTCCAATATTTTGAGAAAATCTTGAGGAAAAATGTACTCAACTTTGAATTGCTCCATTTTCTAGAGCTTGATAACCTTGTTTTACTGCAAATATAACAAAACCATTTTATATTTTCCTAATCTTTGATTCAGTTGTATTTGAAGCCATGCTTCAGGGATATACCTGTTTATGATAAGTCATTAAGACCTTATAATGAAACCATAGAAGTAGGTTAAAGGTACATACTTATCTTCCATCACTGTGGCTCTGCCTTGCAGATATGTTTCCTATGTCTGTGGCTCATCTGGCTCCAAATATCTTTTTAGTGCCAACCCTCTACTTGTCTGACCTCATTGCAACCACTACTTGCTACCACACCTTCTGAAAAATAGTCTTAACTGAGTGGCTTACTAATCACTTCAAACTCTCTCAGAAATCTACTCTGAATTTCAGGCAAGTAAATATGAAAATGAATCTTACCCCAACGATTTAATACTTTCCAAATATTAATGTTTTGTATAGTTCTCCTTAAGAGATTGCCAATATTTATTTCTCAAGCCCCCAGTAATCTTCACTCACTTGAGAGTATATCACTTTATATAAAATTATTTACCAGTTATATTATATATAGACCTATAAGTGCAATAATCTTTAAAAATATTATATATATATATTTATATCATGTTAACACTTTAAATAGTTGACTATGGGTATAATATGTAGTCATATATGTGGTTCATGTATGTATGTATGAATCTACTAATAATCAATATAATCATTTCAATAATAAAGAACTTTTTTTTCTTGAATTCCCTTTAAAGTAATTTTGGCACTGTCTAAAAATGTATTATAACGTTATAAATGTATATCGACTGCATCTTCTTTCTATGCACTTGCAAACGAAATCTTTAAGAAAGATTTTAGAGTCATTATTCTAGGACTTAAGTATAAAAAAGTCTCTATTTATGAGTCTTTAAAAGAATCTAGATGCCTAGAGCACACCCCTAAATGTTCTAATTTGTTGTGATGAAGAGGAAGCAATCCTAGTGATGCTGATGTCCCTATATACTGGGTCACATTTTTAGTATTCTATTATAGATGACAATTACCTAGCTCAGTATCAAATGCACTTATGCATTAAATAATTTATATTTGTTGATGCCTTTAATAAATTTAAGCAGATCCTTCACTGAGTTGTTGATTGGCTCTCATTCTAAGAGAAATGCCAAAAAAAAAAAGAGACTACAGTGTTGTATATTTCCATATATAATGACTTCATTGCTGTTGGTTGTATTTCCAAATGGAACTCTATAGTTTTAATTTGAGCATAGTTCCTCTCCAGGATTTCTGATTTATATGGAGCTGAGGACACTCTGCTTGGAAAAAAAGAAGACAGGAGAGGCACTAATAACCAACCGGGAGGACTCTGTCCTTTTCCTTGAATAAGAGGATCTCAAAGACAGTGATCAAAGCAGATTCTCTATGGAATTCCTTCAAAAGACACATAGGAAATGAGAGGGAACATCCAGGGTATAGATCACCCTGCCTAAACCTGACAGATGCTGTCCAGACTGAGATCAGCTTACTCTGTGTCTTAGCTGCTTGGAGAAATAATTGCTCAATTAAAGTTGAGAAATTAGTTTTTCTCTAATTTCTCTGATAGACTCCACGATGCTTGGACATGTGTCTTGAATCTACTATTGTTTTTTTCAATTGTTAATGCATGCACATGCCAGAAGAAATTCAGAGTTCAAAATAATAGACAAAAGTAACCCTCCCTTTTGCCCCTGCACACAGTCCTCTAGTTCTTTTCCTAGACAACTGCTATTAGTCTATTTCTTATGTATATTCCCAGAGGCTATTGCATGTGATGGTGTGTGTCAGGGGTGGGGAGAAATATAAATAAATGCAGGTCAGGAAATTCCCTTGATTTTAAATTAGCAGGAGATATGCATTAAAGAGCGACTTAGTGGCCTGAGTTAATGTCACTGAACAGCTTATTTACCACCAGAGACTGACTGACTTAGATACCAGAGGAAATATAATATATCCTTCAAGTAAGCATGTATTCTCTTAGGGGAAAAAAATGAAAATTTTAAAGCAGTCTTCAGCAGACAACAGAAATTTCAACGAGAATGCATTTTAGCATAATGAAAATGATTTGTATCTTAAGCTACCCCTTGAGATTGTAGAAACACTGGTCAGCAGTCAGTTGTTCCAGCAGAGTAAAGTCACTGTGTACCCTACTGCAGTAATGTGTTTGGAAAGCAATTTGAAAGGAAAAGGAAAAGTTGCTTCCCTTGACCCATTCTTGAAATTTCTTTGTAATATCAAACTGAAGAGGTTTTAAAATGGTTAACAAATATATATGTGTGTGTATACATACATACACACACACACACACACACACACACACACACACACACAGTGGCCCAAAAAGGTCAAAGTTTATAACTGATTATTGAATAAGAATGCCTTTGATAACAAAACTTTGATTGGATACCTACAGTTTATAATATGTAATGCTAGGGCTATAAAATACCCTTGAGGAACTTTAAATATCTTTGAGAAATGACATATATGTGAAAAATAGTCTTTGTGTAATACATTTATTATCTAGGAAGTGACACCATACTGAGTGGACTCTGAATCAGATTCTCGTCAGACCTAAGCTACATTGTTTTATTTGGGAGAGGATACTCCTGTGGTTCACATCAAATTTCAAGAATTTTAATTCCCTTTTAGACTATGCTTCTACTAGCACTTACTAACAGCCTAGGTCATTTATTTTTGGTAAAGTTATCAATAACTGATTAGTCTTTGAACCTTAGAATTTATGTAGGTCACAAATATATGATCTTTCTTTAGGCAAAATTTTACTCTCTGTTGCATGTATGTGCACATGTGTTTGTGTGTGTATATATATTTAATGTCATAAGACATTTATTTAAATGAATTCTACAATGGTTTTGAATCCAATAAAATGATACTCATCTTACTTCTTCAAGTTCACAACCAGCTGAGGGATAGAGAGGAAATCAGTTTGACTGGAGATCAAAATATCCATTTTATTCTTGATAAAAGATTTGTGTATTGGCTTAAATCCGTAGTTCTAATGGGCCAGCCCTCTAACCTTGAACGAGGTAGATTTTTCCACCTGATCATTGGCTCAGTGGAGCAACCACCAGCTTCCCCCCATTGTGGCAAACCTTTTCCTGGAATGCATGAGAGCACCTGGAATACATACCTCCTGCTGAGACCTCCTTAGAAAAAGACCCTGAAGGGACCAAGTTACAGTTTCCCTGTGCCTGCTCCCAAGGGCACCAGTCAATTTATTCCTCTTCCTTGCTAGGAATTTGATATCAGATCTGGAGCAACTATTGTACAAGTGGTGCCTGGGACATTGTATTCTCCCAGAAAGCAAGGGAGTTTAAGGACTCATGGGATTATGTTAAGAGCAAAGGTGACCCAGTTTGAAGATGTTCCTACTGCATAAATTTATGACATTTTCAGCATCTGAAAATGACAATGTCTATAGTTACTTACAATAAAAATCCATAAACCCTAAAGATAAATATATGCATCTGTATGTATATATGTGCAAACATACATTAATGAGAGAGGGGGAAATAAGAACATTTTTTGTGAAAAATGTGCTAGATTTAGAAGTATATGGAATGATAGGATTGAGAATTCAGCATTTACATCTGATTCATTCAATGCTAAATATTCATTCAGTACTAAAGGGTAGGAGTATTCATTCAATGCTAAAATCGTCACATTAGTGATCGTTGGGGAACAGGATATTCGAATGCCGATGAAAGAACCAGTACAGATGAAAAAGGGAAAATGTACATTTACAGTGGCCAGAACTGGTTGTCATCATCTGAGCCAAATGACTACATTTATAGTTGATTATCACTAATGGTACGGCAATGTGATGATTTTTTTTTTTTTACTTTTCTGTTATGCGGCAACAGGAAGAAAATCACCTGTAATGTATACTTACTAATAATGTTAACCTGAATCTGATAAATCCTCTACACTCCATTCCAGAGCCTAGAGAGGAGGAGAAAAATAGAGGAGAGAGGGAGGGAGGGAAGAAAGGAGGGTTATTTTGTCACTCTATCTCTGCCCTACAACAATTTCTCTCTCTTGATACAGGAATCATTTATACTACCAAGTGCACAGACAGCTACAAGTTTTGTTTTGTTTTATTTTGTTTGCTTGGCTGTTCTGCGTAGGATTTCTTTTAGAATTCAGAATATTTCAAGGAGTAATTAAAAATCAGTGTCAATATATAGGATTTGCAAGTAAATATTGTCTCATAAATTTTCTGGCAAGGACTAATCAGTTAATGCATTCCTGAGAAAAGTATTTTCTTTTCTTTTCTTTTTTTGAGGGGAGAGGTAGTTAGGTTTATTTATTTATTTATGTGTTTATTATTGTTGTTGTTTTTTAATGGAGGTACTGGGGATTGAACGCAAGGCTTTGTGCATGTTAAGCAGGCACTGTACCACTGAGCTCCCATTTGCTTTTTTTAATAGAAATTTACATGGCATATACTGTGTATTCAATGCCCAAACTCCATGTAAGAAATTGCATTTTTATGTAAAGCTAGTTAATTCACTGAAGACCACTCAAGAGCTGTGCTAATTAAACTGTTTCTGTTTTATGGAGCAAAATAGTATGAGCTACTGAGAGTAACAGGCACAGGAAACTAGTTTGCAAACAGGTCCGTCATCAGTGGAATTTTAAAAGATTTACTATCCCCTTTGGTAATTAATTCTTAGACTTTCCAGTGTCAGATCTTAGAAGTACAGTCACAAATAGTTTCCTATTCTGTTTATTTATAATCATACAAAAGAGGAAAGTATAAATTCATGTTAGTAACATGTATTATTAATTTGTTTTTCTCAATCAGTTCTCAGAAACGATCTTTTTCCTTGATGAGCATTATGCTGCCATTATAAAAACTGCTCTTTCAAGTTTGACGACAAATTAGGTTTACAATTATGGGATTGCATTTCTAAATACCAAACGTAATTTGCTCTGACAGGAGAGATTTTTTTCCTGTAGACAAATGCTCAAGCTCTTCCATTGTTTAATGGCAAATTAAATAGAAAACTTATCTTCTCATTACCTGCATATACTTTATTTAGCTTCCTTCCATCTGCTCTGCAAATGCTCTTATAAAACTGTATCCCATGGCAACCCCCAAAGGCATTTGAGCTCCCTGTCTCCCAAGTGAGCTCGTCTCTCCCTGGGAAGCCACCTTAGCACATGAAGGACAGCATTTTTCATTAATTTAGAAAGGGCTTGCTCTGTGAGGGCCCCTTCCGCAATTTCCATGATCACATATAGATATTGCATTTACATTCCTTTTAAACTTACAAGAAGATACTGGATTTTCACATGGTGTGTGAATCATGTTTAAATCCCAGAGAAGAGAATGAGGCGCGTTATTTCACAAAATCACTGCTCTCTGGTCTGTAGACAATGAGATGACAGATAATCATTTTTATCAATGTAAAAAATGTCTCTATCAGAAAGTTATTTGAAACAAAAGCTTATAAATTTAGAATTTTCATAGGGAGGGAAAAATTCAAGTCCATTTACTTTGTCTTTTTAATCCATAACTATATCCATTAACTTGTTCATTGATGCTGAGAGAATTGTGGCTCCTGCAACCAACAGTGAGCCCAAAGCAGCCAACCTGGGATCTGCCTAATATTCCTAATATTTGTAGGTCATTTACTGCCTCTGAACCTCAATTTTCCAGTTTACAAAATGGGTGTTACTTCACAGGGTGTTGTGAAAATAATAGATTTTTATAAAAACTCTATTACTGACAAAGCACTAGGTAGGATTTATTATTACACTCTGTTCTTCAACATTTCATTATTATAAGTGTAGTCTATACACAATTAAAACATAATGATATTGTGGCTTTAAGCAGTTTGGTCAAAACAATAAAATAAAGTGAAATTCTTAATGAAATCATTGTTGGCATTTGAAATCTCGAGTGAGAAAGAAACTATAAACTGCTTTCTATGTAATCTGTCCTTATGAAACCAGAGAACTCTGTATTTGAATTTAAAATTGCTTTTGTACCTTTGAATACACATCTGTATTTTAATAACTGTTTTGAAAGCATAATTATTTTGAAAAATGCTTTAACGTTCTATTATGATAAACTACTGTGAAGAAACTAAAATGCATATGTGCTTAAAAAGATTTTTGTTTTTAATATTTTATTCCATTTTTTCTTTCAGATGTTATCATTGGTGCTTCAGAATGATTATGTTTACAAATGTGTGACTTTTGCATTCTA
The DNA here is from genome assembly GCF_048564905.1 of Vicugna pacos. Taxonomy (NCBI): domain Eukaryota; kingdom Metazoa; phylum Chordata; class Mammalia; order Artiodactyla; family Camelidae; genus Vicugna; species Vicugna pacos. Next base: position 8,950,365 of record NC_132988.1, on the reverse strand, counting down.
ATGAATCTTATCAAAACCATTATGCTAATTAATTGCATATGCTTTTGCAAAACTCTACATTGTAACTTACAAATATACTTTATCAAAATTCAGTAACAGGATTTACTTTCTAAAATAAATGTGATTTTAGAAAAAATTTTAAATTAGAAGTTTATTTAGAGCAGTAATTCATTAGAAAATAACATTTGATTGGACCAACTGATAGAGAGGAAACTGTGGGAAAAAAAAATCTACATTGAGCCAATACTTCTGTATATAATACAAATCATACAATGAATAAAATCATGAATACATAGTGAAATTATATTATTAGCTAATATAGAGAAAAGCTAATACAAGAAGTTGGACATGCTTATCACCAAACTTTCCACAACCACTTCTCAGAGACTATACCAGCCCTCTAGATAATTTATTCTCAGATAATTCATTCTGGCTTCCAAATTGGAAGGAGTGTCTCACTTTTATATTTTTGCTTAACTACAACCATACAGAATAGGAAAGTATAGGTTCATGCTACTAAAATGTATCATTTGGCTTTCTGAATTATTTCTTCGAGCTATATGTTTTCTTAAAGAGTGTTATCAAGCCATTATAAAGTGCCTTATCAAGTTTCATATAAATAAATAGATTTATAATTGTGAGATTGAATTTCCAGATGACAAATCACATGTGTTGTGACAAAAGCTTCTTCTTCCTTCATCTTAATCACTACTATTCTGTTGTAGAACAGAAAGAGAAGAACCACAAAAAATCTACGGTTCCAAGTGGACTAATGTTTTGCTACGATAACACTTTCCAGCTTCTCTGTGCCCACCATTCCTCCCAGGAGCCATAGTGCCTTTTAAAGTTGAGATAAGTATTTAAAAATCAAGACTGGTGCTCTTTATCGTCCCTTTCTTCCTTGTCACTTTTCTTCTCTTTCTAAACAATCTGGTTCAGAAGCCATTAGGTGCGAACAACCAAGGAGGGCATTTGTACGCGGGGCAGGTTGAGAGGACACAGGTGAAGTGGGCCGTGCTGGGGGTGTTGGGGAGCCACATCAAGGAGTCATCCCGCACCATCCAGGGAGATGTCCACGAGGGGAAGTGGATCAGAGATGTGCTGTGTGTTCTCTCATGTTGGCATGAGGGTGTCTTCAGTGTGGCGTGGGATCGCTGGGTCAACGCATAAATCCATGAACACTTCTGTAGGCTCCTGCAAAGATGCTACCGCGCTGAGTTCTCATCAGCAGTGCGTGGCTGTGCGCGTGCGCACGGTGCTTCCTTACAGCTTTGCCAGTCTGTTCTCAGTGTGGATATATATATTTTTTATTTGTGTCAGCATGAGGGATGAGAAATAGTATCTTAGGGTAGTTAAATATATTTTATATATTATAATTATTTTATATAATATAATTATATAATATAAATTATAATTTATATTTATGTATAAATATATGATAAATAATAAAAATTTTGTATTTTTTATTGTGAGTACATGATTTCATGTGTTTAAAGGTCACTTGTGTATCTTTTCTTGTGAATCCTCTGTTCCTACTTTTTGGGCATTTCTACGAGCATATTGAGGTTTTAAGTTCTTTTCTCCTTAATTTGAAAGTGTGTTCAGTCTTCAGAGCTGTTTGTCAGAGAGCTTATAATTTATCATTTGAATTCGCCTGTGGTTTGCTTTATTATTTTAAAAACATAAGTGGGTATTATCTGTACTTTAAATACATAGGTGACTATATTTGTGTTTTCTTTTCTTGTGTATGGATTTTACATCATTTTTAGAAAATTTGACCTACCGGCTATAAGGAATAAATGCATGTTTTTTTCTGGTGTATGTTTTTGTTTATTTGCTTTTATTTTTGGATTTGGATATCTGATCTACTTGAAGTAATTCTGCTCTGTAGTGTTATAGATCTAGTTTTATTTGGATGGCTACCCATTTGTTCACACAGTTTTATTTAAAAATCTATTTTCTACCAGAATTATATTGACAAATCTGATTCTTGAATGTCTACTCTGTGTGTATTTACGGCCACTACAATACTGTTTTAATTATATCAGCCTTATCGTATGTCTTCCTGTTTGCTAGGGAGAAGGCCCTCATTTCTTTTGCAGGGTTTTCTGGCTAGTCTCCATTGTTGATTTTTCCACTTGTATTTTAAGAGTCATCTTGTCCAGCTTTATAAGGAAAAATCAACAACAACAAGAAAAGAAAAACCACTCACCATTTTGTGGGGATAATTAAAAATGTATATATTAACTCTGACAAATTATTGTTTTATGTTTACTTTGCATCTTTCATAAGGAGGTTAAAGTTTTCTTCAAATATACTGCATTTTTCTTGATAAATGTATTCCTAAGCATTTCATCTTTTTCTCACTGTTGTTGCTTTCCTTGTAACTGAGACAGTTCCTTGCATTATATGTGGAAATATACATCAAGGTTATTTATTTTGAATGTAAGTTTTAGATTTTTTCCTGTCTTACTAAATGTGTGGTTTTAACATTGATTGTAGTATTGTTTCAGCCCTTGGGTTTTCCATGCAGGCCATTCACCCACAAATCACCATCGTCTGCCTCTTTCTTTTCAATGATATATCTCTAATTGTTTTCTCTTATCTGATCACTTTGGCTAATAAATCCAACAGTAGTGAGCACCATTGTCTTGCTTGTAACTTTAGTGAGAAAACTTGATAATTCTCTATTAAGATTTTGCCTGGAATGAATGTGTTCAGAACAGAACCAAAATGAATCCTTCCACTCTCGTGACTGAAAAGTGATCTTATTCAAACTCCTTGTAACAGACTCAGGGAGAATATGGGACTATTCCAGATGTAACATAAATGTGAAATTCTAATGTGAATTTCTCTTCCCTGAGCTGCGTACTCTGTCCGAGGCAGCTGGGATTGTCTTTTAGTAAACAGGAGTTCAGCAAGCAGCACAAGGCAATGAGAAGAAAGTGTAAAACTGAGGGGCCTCCAAAAGCACTGTCTTCCATGAGCTGATGGTTCACACCTCTTTAGTTTAGCCCCATCCTTACCTATCTAGCCTCATTTCTCAGAAACATATGCATCCTAGCAATGATTGCTGACTGGGATTCACAAGACCTTGATGTGTATGCTGTGTGGTCTGTTCTGTATCTTTCTTCTGTTCCACCTTTGTTGAGGTATGATTGACAAATAACATTGTAAGATATTTAAAGTGTACAGCATGATGATTTAATATACATTGTGAAAGAATACCCCTTAACATCCATCCACATGTTTTCTTTTTTTTCTGTGAGAACATTTAAGTTCTATTTTAGAGACTTTCAATTATACAATATAGTGTTGTGAACGACATCTCCATCCTCGGATCGTATTCATCTTATAAATCAATCTTTGTCCTCTTTTAGCAATCAACATCCTTTCTTTTTTTTTTTTTTTTGGTTTGAAAGGGGATTTTGCTGCTTGCTTGCTTGCTTGTTTTCTTTCTTTCTTTCTTCCTTGAAGTATACTCAGTTTATAGTGTATCAGTTTCTGGTGTACAGCATGATGTTTCAGTCATACATATATATACATATATTCCTTTTCATAATCTTTTTCATTATAGGTTACTAAAGATGTTAAATATAGTTCCCTGTGCTATATAGAAGAAATTTGTTTTCTATCTATTTTATATAGAGTAGTAATATTTTCAAATCTTGAACTCCCATTTTATCCCTTCCCACCCCCTTTCCTCCCAGTAACCATAAGTTTGTTTAATATGTCTGTGAATCTGTTTCTGTTTCGTAAATAAGTTCATTTGTGTCTTCTTTTTTCTTTTTCTTTTTCATTCCATATATGAGTTGTATCGTATGGTATTTATGGATAACTTCACTTAAAATGACGATCTCCACATCCATCCGTGTTGCTGCAAATGACACTATTTTATTCTTTTATGGCTGAGTAGTATTCCATTGTGTATATGTGTGTGTATGTATGTGTGTATATGTATGTATGTGTGTATATATATATGTGTATATATATATATATATATATATATATATATATATATATATATACACCACAAACTTCTTTACCCAGTCCTCTACCAATGGACATTTAGGTTGCTTCTGTGTCTTGGCTATTGTATACAGTGCTGCTGTGAACATGGGGGTGCATGTATCTTTTTGAACTAGAGTTCCTTTTGGATATATGGCCAAGAGTAGGATTGCTGGATCATATGGTAAGTCTGTTTTTAGTTTTTTGAGGAATATCCAGAACTGTTTTCCATAATGGCTAGAGAGGGAAGGGTATCTTGAATTGGGGTGTTGGAGGAAGGGGGTGGCAGAAAGCTGCTAGAGACAGCAGTGAGATGCCAGGCTGAAGGAAGGTTTTCATCATCATTATTTTTAAAATACTTCAATTTTGGTGTAAGTTATCCCTTCTAATGTCAAATTTTGTAAATAAGATTTTTAAAAACTTTGGGTGACAGAGACTTTAACATTTTTGGTATTAATTTTTAGTTTTATCACATTGTGATGAGGAAATGTTTGTATTATTTCTGCTATGAGACTTAGTAAGGTTTTTTCAGTACCTAATGTATGATCACACTGGTATGAAGAATGTGTGCCTTTTTGGGGAGGTGTGCAAAAATCCTCATTAGTTAACTCATTAATAAAATCCTTATTAATTAAAAAATAAATTATATATGTATTTGTAGCTTATAGATATATTTCACACTTGTGTGTTGGTCTGAGAGTCTTGTATTTTCTGTCAGTTTCTTCCTGAATCTGCTTGTTTATTTTGAAAGTGGGTGTGGCGATATTGCATTCAGATATTTATAACTTATAAATTCACTGTGATTTTTGGTCTTTAGCATTACAAAATGTCGTTCGTTGCCTGTTCTTTAGTGTTCTGGGATCTGAATTTTACTTGCTATGTCAGAATTAAAAGCTAACTGCATTTGACTGTCATTTTATTTGATTAGCACCTTTGCACATCCTTTTTTACATTTTGCTTTTATGAATCAATTTTGTTCAGCTGTGGCTTTTGTTTCCAAAATAAAATTGAATTTTGTGTTTAAGAAAAACTATAAAGGTGAATTAAGCATGTTTCCGTTTATTCATATTTTATATTTGTATTTTTTAATTTTTCACTTGATTTATATCTTTGTTCTAGTGATTTTATTTGTTCTAAGACTTTACAATGCTCTCACTACTTTTCCTCACTTACCTTCCTTCTATTTGGCTTGTCAGCACTAATATTAAATAATGTCTATTAATTACCACTTCGTATGCAATAATTATCTTAGTATTTTTCTTTTCTCCTCCTCTTCCCATTTTTCAGTTGAATTATTTCTACTCTATATATGTTATAACCTTTCCTTATGATTCTTCCACAAATATACCAACCTACCTTTTTGCCTAGGTTCACAAATAAATTCTATCTATGAGGCTCATCATTGGTTGCTTTTCTTAAATCATAATTTCCCTAATTGTCTCTTCATTAGCTGAGGTTCCTTCTACCTAAGGACAGGCTCATAAGCATAATATCCCCTGTGTTCTTGCAAGTTTAGTATTGTTTTCCCAGGCTTTGATGCTTAAACTGAACTTGGCTATCTGCAACATTATCATCTCACACCTCTCATTACTTCATTGATAATGTTTTGCCAATGTTTTCTTACTTTATATGCTTACGTCAAGAAGTCTGTGGTCAGCCAAATTTTCTTTTGCTTTTCAGTGAATCTTTTTTTTTTTTTTTTGCTATTTGCCCAGATATTTTTTCTTTATCTAAAAATATAATAATTTTACTAGGATATTTATTAATAAGTGTATGTCTTGGAACTGATTATTTTTTCCAAGTACAGGTTGACACTTTCAATACATAAAATTTTGCTTTTATTTCTGGAATGTTTTCTTCAATTATATTTAAAGTGTTTACTTCTAGCCTGTTATTTGATTTTTCTTCTTCGGTGACTCCAATTATGTATGTTTGAGATTCTTTGTCCCTGTTTATCCCTTTGCCTAAATCTTTTTCTATACTTAAAATTATGAACTCTGATGGGTGTTATCTGTGTTCCAGTAACACTGGGACTCCACCTCACTTACCTCACTTCTTGACCCTTAACCTACCTCTGCTTATGAATGGACCAGGAACTATCCATGTTGATTTCAAATTTACATGTTATTGAAAGTTTAATAACTGTCTCCTAATTATTCTGTAGAAGATGGGTGATTTTATTTTATATCTTTATTGATTTCTATTTTTTGTTAGAGGCAGAAAGAGTTTCAGATTCAGGCCACTGAAATTTTGTTATAGAAATCAAAATTCACAATTCAGTATTTAGACAGTTCCAATACTTATATGTTCCATATTGAATTTTCTAATATGTAAGGTTGGTATGTTTGACAGTATTTTGCACACAATGAGTTTCTAATAATTGCAGTTGTGGTGTTACATTTACATTTGGCAAAAGATACTGAAAATGTTCAGTATATTCTGCAAAGACATATTTTTAAGGTATTTGGTAAGTTACTTCTGTACTATTTATAGCACTTCAGTGAATATCATGCAATATTTTGAAGTACAACTTAAGATTTTTAATTCTGATATGATTTCTCATAAATATATAATATTACTATGTCTAGTCTATATATAAATTGGTCTAGTTAATATAGGTAAGTCTAGTCAATATTAATTGAAGCATTACATAGCTTTTATTCATACTTATCATAGTTCACCAAATTGCATGCGTCATCTATAAACTTGCTATGCATATTGTGTCCACAGACCAGTATTTTGAGCATTAATTTGGAACTTGTTAGAAATGCAGACTTTATAGGACAATTTAGATCTACTGGATAAGAATCTGCATTTTAAAAAGGTCCCTAGATGATATATATGTCCATTAAAACAGGAAAAGCATTGACCTAAAGTAATGAGAAAGCTATTATTTTTTAGTATTATAAAATATTCTCTTAAATTACGAATTATTCTGTTATGTAAAAGAGACATTGATTTGACATATTGACATAGACTTTGATTTTGGGTAAAGGATGGACTAACAATGAGATTCATGACCAAATTAAGCCATCTTTTTAATTCTGGTATTTTCTACGTGGCCAAGATTAGTGTCAATGTCAAGAGATTCAGCATTTTTCATTTTTTGCTAATGGTTTTAAGGGAAACACACACACACACACTGAGTTTTTGCATTTTTCTCTTCTCTAAAACAGTACTGTCCTTTAGAACTTTCTTGAAATGCTTTCTGTCTACAGTGTTCATCGCAGTTAACACCAGCCACACATGGCTATTGAGTACTTGGAATTATTGAGAACTGGAAAATTTTAATTTGATTCAATTTCATTGCTTAAATTTAAAATTACATTTGACTAGTTGCTGCTGTATTAGCAAAACTCTAAAACAAACTGGCAAACTATGGCCTGCTTTGTATGGCTCATGAGCTAAGAATGTTTTGTTTAAATGTTTCTAAACGATCGTAAACACACACATACAATATGCACCACAGCAGAGACTATGTATGGCCCACAAAGCCTGCATTTTTTACTCTCTGGCACTTCACGATAAAAGGTTGCAGACTCCTGTTCTAAAATGTTAATTTGACTTAGTACAGCACACAGAATTAGGAAATAAATTCAAAAGCAGATATTTTGGAACGTAAACCATTGCCTAGCCTTGTCATCAAGAGATTTACTTTAAAAATTGCATGATAGCTTTCAGTTTTTAATGATATGAAGATATCAATTTAACTTACCCATGGCACGTTTGTAATGTGTTCAGGTTTATGATTGACAAATTTTCAATAACATCCAAAATTTAATTGAAGCCAAGGAAAGTTGTAAAGATCTTCAACCTTACAAGACAAAATTCAGTGATATCCAAAGCAATTTTTGCTGAATCAGTAAGTATTCATGCTTACAGACTGGACAGCAAAATTAAAACTTTAGAATTCCTTAGAATTTTCTTTTAAGTACCTTCTCCTAGAATCAAAATTTCCCTGAAATTTATTATGTTTTCTGTGTTCTTTGTGGCAGCTATGACATCTGCCTAGCCATCAGTTTCCCCATCTAAAGTTAGGAATTTTAAGAATCTACAAAAGGTGGGATATGTATAGCTCAAGTGGTAGAGCGCATGCTTAGCACACACAAGGTCCTGGGTTCAATCCCCAGTACCTCTATTAAAAAATTAAATATAATTACCTCCGCTCCATAAAAGAAAGAAAAAAAACAACAATAACAAAAAAGAATCTATAAAAACTGTACCTTGTTGTGCCTCCTGGAAAAATTTCTCAAAAATGTTTACATAAAAATAGTCAAATTCCAAATGATCAAATTCTCAGTAATTACACTTTTTGTACAAGCTTATATTATGAGTTGTATCCAACATAATTTGAGTAACATTTAGCATTTTCTTCAAAATGAATGATTCATTACTTCCGCAGTGAATCTAATTATTCAATTTTGTGTGTCATTCCCTAAATGACGTGTTGTATTACTTGATGCCAGTGTTAGTAGTCTGAATAAACATTCTTTCATAATATTACCAAGTTTTGCTCTTTGCCAAGTGCAGGAAATTTCCATTATGGCTCTCATAAACTTTCTTGGATGACTTTTCTGTACACACTTGTCTTGGCAAAATCGAAATTATGTATATGATATGTTTAAGAACAGTCTCTTATTTTCATTTAGTGTCTGTTCTTTAACACAGATAGGTATTGATTTTTTCCGAATCAGACTTTAATTGTAAATCCCCAGCACTGTGATTACTGTCCAGTTTACTGCATTCATGTTTACTCACTGCCTATCTTTGATTTTGCTCATTTGCTGAATCAAATATTGATTCAGAATTTTTATAGCTGCAGAAACTCAGTCTGCAAGATAGGAAGCAGGATGTTGTTAATGACAAATATCCCCAAACCTGAGCTATCTTTTGTAGAGTCAAACTTTCCTTCTGAGATGGATGATTTTCAGCAAGAGTAGCCCATTGATGAATTTTTAAAAATATGTCTACATTCTAGTATTTTATGGGAACACTTTTGGTTTGATGGATTTGTTTTTCAGGATTTTTTTTCTCTGCTAGTTTTCCTTGAAAGTTAATAGCCATTGTAGACATGGAAGTGGGAGATAATTTCATATCATTGTGCATCAGGTATGACTCAGATTATATTCTGCTAAAATTAATAGCTCTCAGGCTCTCCCTCCGTTTTTTCTTGGTCATTCGATCTACATTCTTCAAAAATATTTTGATGTTCCAAATAATTTCCTTTTTTTATGTACGATTTTCCATTTCTTGTTTTCTTATCTCAATGATTTTTATTCTAATAAAATAAACTTATTATGTTAGATTACATTTCAGTAATACAATTCTAATTATAAGAATTCTGATAATAATTCTTAGTGGATTGTATTTGAATAAATTTATTGTAATTTTTGTTGTATTTCTAATACTTAGGGAAAATAATAAGACATAACATAATATAATATGATATGATATAATATATAACTTGTATTGGAAAGAAATAGCGAGTTTTAACACAGCATTTAATTTTTGTACTGACCAAATATTCACACTAAGAAATGTAGCAATTCTTGTGATTTAATGAGTGGATCATTATGCAGTAATGTCTAATTTAAGTCTAGTTAATATTTACTTTTGGATTATTAATGATTAATAGTACTTATGCAATGATTTGTATTATAATAATCACACTGTCTATATTTAAATAGGGAACTCAGTAATATCTTAATGTTGCGGTAAACAGATGGTGCAAACTATAACAAAAAGGTATTAACTGTAGCCATTGCACCAACACTAACAAGACATTTTTAAATTGTACAAATATACATACATACAGCAGTACGTAGTTTATTTAGATAAATAAGTAGGTAGATGAAATAGACCCAAAACAAAAGAGAATGATAGAAATGCTGATGGGTGTATCACAGTCACTTGTTTAGAAGCACAGATCATTATAAATGTTTTAAAGTCAACACAATTTTTTGATCATCAGATCTTTAGTTTATCAAACTCATTTGTCCTCTGTAAATCCAAATGGAATGATGTATACAGGCACTTCTAACAGAACAATTTATCCCATTTACTGGAACTGTGTCATAATAAATATGCAAATCACCTACTTGAGATCAAACATTTATAGTAAAAATATAAAAATAAAAAATAAAAATACCTGAAATCAATAGTGCACCCTAGATATGCTATGCTCAAGCTGAGGCACCAGTGCTGCCCTGCATTTTTAGTGCAACTATAATTTCACCTTTAACTTACATTCTTCCTCTTTCCAAAAGCATCTGCAACAGTCACGGGGAGTGGTTTGAAAGATAAATCTCATGTCTACTCATTATGTACCATCTGTTGATTAAATCTTGACATCTCTCCACTTCTGCCTGGATGATTTATTTCAAGGATAAACTTATGTATGCAATTCTCTGTTCACTCAGTTCAGTCTCAGGATTATCCTCAGGCACCTTACAAAGATATTTTTGACCCCCATCTCCCAAATGCCCAAATATCTAAGAACACCAGTGATGACCACAGTTTAGCCTCAAATCCTTTCCCCAAATCCATCTCTTTCTATAGCTTAGTTCTTTTCTCCCTTCCTCCCTCTTTCCCTTTCTTCTTCACTCCTTCCTTCCTTTCTTCCTTCTCTGTTTATTGTCTCTCATGCTATATTACACAAGAGGAAGTGAATGTTGGGCAGGTACATGTGAAGAAAGAAAATATCTAGTTTATTAAGCTTTCAAAAGCCAGCTGGAAAACCTAAAAGGATGAACATTAGAATGCATAATACTAATCTCACTCACACAATTAATGACAGCCTAACATTTGCACAATTTGCTAGGGTTTCTGTTTGTTCTCATGCAAATAGATCCATTGATATTTCACCATACTTTGTATTTGGAACTCAGATTGTAATATCTAAATTCCACTTAAATCGTATAATCTCTAAAAATGAAATCCTTCAAAATATGAAAATGTTTCAAGTTATTCAATTTAATTTAAATGTAACTGAAGTCAGCCACAGTTAAAACTGATGTCACTTGTTGAACTATTCTGGGCCAAAGGATATGATTCTTTAATTTGTAAAGAAGTCATTACAACTGTTGATGGATATTTGATTGCTAATATTCTACTCATTTTAGGGTATTTAAAAATGCACAATTTATTTTAAAAATTAGTGGAAGTGTTACTGATCAGGGTTCTCAGACTCCTTAATCAATGGAAATTGATAAGAGGCTAGAAGAGAAATTCTGGCAAGGCTTTACTGGGACTTGTGCTGCAGCACAAGGGAATGAAAACAATTAACAGGTGCTCTTGCTCACTTCCTGATCAGGGGATGAGCTGGTCCCTTAAACAGACTGAGGGTAGGGGCGGGTCCAGGGGTTGGGCAGAGGGATGGCTTAGGTGATCTGCCCAACCCCGTGTTGGTGCTGTGTTCAGGATTCATGCTCATACCCTAATTTTGCTCCTGGCATCTTAGAAGTGGCAGTTGGGTTTTTGATCTTTTTGTATCTTATTCACAATTGGCTCTATCTGCATGTGAACCCAGTTATTTTTAGTGCCTTATGATTTCTTTATATCCTATTGCTTGAGGAGATGTTTGTCCAGGTGCAAGCACTGCAGCACAGGTCCCAGGTCCCAGGTCCCAGGTCCCAGCCTGTCTCAAAAGTAGCTATAGTAACAATGACCTATTTTTAGAATCACATCAAAAATATTTAAAAGTTGATATAAATTCTCATAGGTCTATCTAGTGTGGTGTTCTCTTATGAAGACATTTTTGTCATTGTTATTTCTCTAATTTTTCTGACAGTCTGTTCATTGTACATAGTTTGAATTTCTTTTTTCTACCATGTATGGTTACCATGTGTTTCCAGTGGCAGTGGTTATTAATTCTACAGGCAGGCTTATTTTAGATAATTATTATGCACCCTCTGCTTGCACTTCTCCCTGCACAGTGGTTCTATACATAGATACAACTCTGATATGAAAATGTCATATTTTATCTCCCAATTACAATGTTCCTCTATACACTCCTGGAAAAATGAACAACAGTAAACTCTATCACTCCAGTTTGTTAAAATTCCATCTTGTGATCTTCCTTCACATAAAAAGAAAGAATATGGAAAGATTTTAAGAGATGGGTGCCAGCTCACTGTGTGGACAACTGGCATTCTTAGCCCTTGTGGCCGAACACAGGCAATTCAGTATTGTAGTCATCTCTGCCTTCTACTGGAGCGGATCCTGAACCAAATAAGTGGTGGAATAGTTAGTGCCGTTTCCTTCCTGGGGATGTAAGAGGCAGTGAAGCCCATGGCTGGTGAATAGTCCTTCTTGATGTGCTGCTTAGAATTTATAAGGCTCCAAAAGTGAACCCGTTGCTTAGCTTTACATAATGTTCTCTTGTTTATCCTCCAAGTGCTTCATCTTTTCATTCATACTCATTATGTTTAAAACATTCTGTCATTTTCCAACTATCTTTATGAAACAGCGGCATCAAACTGGGGCCAGACATTCGAGTTTGAGTTTGTCCTCTGTCTTTGGGGCTATTGCTGAGTTTCCTAGCTGTTCATCAGCACATAAATGGCATAAACAACCTTTTTTTAATGTCTTATCCCAGAAAAGATCACTTGGAACTTTTTTGATTAGAAAATAAGACTTCAGTTGACTCATTCTTAACATACTCAGACATTTTGGAACGCTATAGAAATTGATATGAATCCTTTCACATGATCTGTATATTGGCACAAATGACATTTGGAACATTCTCTATTATATTATAAAGACAATTTAGATAGTTCCACAATTTGTACAAGATTTTGGGGATATTTCCATTACACAAACTTAGTTTCCTTAAAGTTTTTTTTTTTTAAGTGCAGCCTTAATTTTAATTTTCCTTTTCAGGAAATGTACCCGAGAAGAGTCCTAAGAGAATTTTCTCAGTTGTCCTGCTGTGATTAAACAAGCCACTGCTGTATTTCGTAAGTTCATTTATTTTTACCTTAATAAAGAAGAGTTTCTGTTGCAGAAAACCACTTTTTTCATTTAGAATTAGAGTTGAATTTTGATCTAAAGTAAGACTTAATTGATTTTATTTTTTTTCAAGGTTTCTTTTACCTAAATTTTATTCAGTTTCAATGAACAGTGGAAAGCATTTCTTTGTTGGATGAGCTCTGCTTCATTGTATCTTTTAACCGATATTTTAATGACTTGTGATAAGAACTTTATCAGTTGGTGAGCTGATTTAAAAGGGCAGTGCTGTCAGTAATACCAGTTTGGTCTGGGCGAACATATTGGTAAAGTCCTCCATTTCACTGAGCAAATATATTCAATTTTACCTATAATGGCTACCTCTTGTGGCCTCAGGAATGTCACTGAATACTGACTATTTTGGGGAAACATACTGATTTTTTCTTGTTACTAATACTGAGATTTCACATGCAAGGGTTATTGGTCATGATGCGATGGCTACCACATGAGTGTGATGTACTTAATCAGTCTAACATCATGTGATACAAGGCAAACAGACAGCAAGTACTGTGGAGATTCATGAGTGACCTTAAATTCACTGTTTCCTGAGCCTTCAAATCTACAATGCTTCTGATTATCTCAAAGTTGAGAATTTGGCTATTTCAGTTTCTAAAACACAGAATAAAGCAAAGCAATTTCTCCCTCTTTCACAAGCTGCCTTCTAATGCTGACACAAAATCATCCCTTTGCCTCTGGTTACTTCTCTATGACTGACCCAGGGGATTGAGAGAATGGAATACATCTCATGTATTTTGATGTTTGCATCTTTTCTTTCCTTTTTTCCCCCAATTTGTATTCAAGTAGACTATTTCCACTAAACAAGAATTTTCCCCCAGAATAAATGGATGGAGGAGGGGTCATCTGTATGAAAAGATGGAACCAGACACAGTAGCCGTTCCAAGCGCTCATCAGAGGGGGTTTTGTTGCCCCAGCATAATTGATGCTGAGTATGGTAATGTGAAGAATATACTCAAAAATTAGAATAGATTTTAGAAGCATATGTAGTAATCTGGAGGGCAAACATCAGTCAAAAAGATCTTGAAATTGGTGGGGAATCACTTATAAAACAGGAGGGGAATTTTGTAATGATAATCATTAGCATAGCTGATAACAAAACATAAGGAGTATATAGAAGATTAACAAAAATGTTTCACCTTAAATTTAAACTATGACACAGCAATCCCATGTATTTTCAAGTCCCATCCATTTACATTATTATTTTTCTCAATGAAAACCAAGTAATTGTTCCCCTAAAACAATGTATTTAATAAAAATGGTCAATTCTCTATTTTTTATTAAAGATTTCTCTATGCATACATCTTAAATTCCAATTTTTTTATCATTGAGTAGCAACAGCAGTTAAATGAGCCTATGCAATTTTATGTGAATAGGAAACATATGTTGAGTATCTAGTATGTATCAAACCCTAAACATGAAAAATGGCAAAGAAATTGTGTTGAATGTGACCTATGCGGTCTCACCAGTGGTGAATGTACATTTTCTATCAGGATTTTGCAGACGTTCTGTTCCCCTATCATTACCTCAATCCCTACACATCTAAGAAATCCAAGTTGGGAACTATGGAGATATTATTAGGACTTAGATTAATAGGAGTAATAAGAAGGATTTTTAAGAGGCAGGGACAAATGCATTCTTGGCTTGATCACGGTTTTCTTAATTACTCTGAGCACTTGTGGTCGGTTCAGCTACTGAAGAATCTGGAATGTACAAGGGAGAAATAAAAATCTCGATTAAATATTCTCAGTAGTAGTGTCTGTGATAAAAATTTTAGGGAAGTAGAATAATTCCATTTGGAAAAGAAAACATAGTGAATAACTGAATGTTATTCTTCATTTATAAAAATACATCTTAGGAAAAAAACAACCAATTCTTTATTTTGTAGTGATAAAAAAATGGAAAGTACAGGCAACCCAGACTATTAACAGTGTAGATTTCTATGCTGAGAGAATTTCTAAGCGCTAGAATAATTACAGATGCAACTTTGAAAATCCCTTGTTTTGAAAGGCTGTTAAAGCAACACAGATCCTATCTTGCAGACACTGACAGAAAAAATATTAATCCAACATGAAAATGTCCAAACCTAAGATTATATGACCATAAATTAGTTGCTGCTTTACCTTCTGTAATAGGTCATTAGCTTCAATCAATATTCGCGTTGCTGTTCTGAGACTGGACAGAGGAGGAAGCTAAGTGGTTTAGTAACGTATCTCCTGCTTGGCTATGGTCCCAGCTGAATAGCTGTCTAGTCTCTAATGGAGAGTTAGTACAGTTTTCTCTAAGGGTATGAAGGATGATCAAAGTGGACCTTCTGCCTTTGGAATGAGAACTTCCCTGAGAGCCCTACTAATTTCATCTGGCTGGAATTCATCTAAACAGATGTTTTAATGAGCATGTTAAAAAAAAAATCAGAGCGATCTTTTTGCTGTCCTTTATTGCTTTTCCCTTAAGAGAGGATTATACTTCATAAGGTAATATCTTTCAATAGAGGCTCCTTTTCTAATGTTTTAGATAATGAATGATTCTAGCTTAGAAATAACTCAATCTTCTGGCTTATAATGCTAGTTATTGTAGAGACTTTCTGTATAGACTCAGGAGAGATGAAATCAGCATTATGTTTTTTGCAAGTTTTTTTTTTGTTGTTGTTAATTTAAGGAATTCAATCAAATGAATGTCTGTGACAAGAACTGTGGGAAATAAAGAAAAAGTGCAAAATCTGACCACTGCTTCCAAATTTCTACAGTCTCATGGCAGAAAAAAAAAATCAATGAGCTAAAAAAATAAATGGATTAAATTCAGTAAAAAAAATGCAGACTGTATTATAAAAGTCTCTGACCCCACAACAGCTTACGTCTATCCTTTGTATGCCGTGTGCATGTTCAAAGAGATGTAGGAAAAAACAGTGAATGAATGAATAAATGAATGAAGTGCTTCAGTTACTCAGAGAATCAGGATAATTAAATTTGAAAAGTGAAATACAGGAAAAACCTAGGAATTCCTAGTAAAGGACTCATGTCACAGATAGGAGACAGTAAAAACAGACTTGGCTTAAAAGTTTACTTAGGATATGATGATAGATTCAGCTTTAAAAGTCTTAGAAAGAGAATTTTACAAAATGAGTAGCAGAAGGCAAAGCTATGTAGGTAAGATTGGTTTAAACCATGAAAGGTCTTCATTCCATGCTGGGCAGCCTATCGTTTGTTCAGTGGGAGAGTCATTTCCGTGAAATCCTCATCTAACAATTCCTGAATAATTGATATGGGGGGAAAGGGTAAGAAAAATCAAATACCATGACATACTTCTAACTCTGAATAAGTGGAAAAAATGTGCTATGAATGAAAATATGAAAATTAAGAGTTTTAGGAGAAGAAAGCAGTTTGTATGGTTGAGGCAGACAGTGAAATCTTCCAATATTTGAAACGTCCTCATCTTATTTTCCAAGTGTGTCTTATCTCAACTTCTATTTTTATCTTAACCCCATTCTTTTTTTGTTTTTAACGTTATTGGCCTTTTTGAGAGTGAAACAAATGGGTCGTTTGTGTTCATTTCCACTTTATACTGTCACTACACTGCTAGTCTATCTAAAAGTGAATTTATAAGTGAATAAACTTAAGAGCTTGAAATGGTGAAGGAAATGTTCATTAATTTTGGAGCAATTTTGACTCCCAACAAGTCCAAAGTTCAGGAGTCAGTGTTTGCTTCATTAAAGACATCAAATGGTTTGTTTTATAACCAGGGACATTTTGCATAAACAAAATGGATTTGATTATTTCACTGACAAAGATTCTTCTTACTTTCCTAAAAGACAGAGACACTCGGTCAGAAAGATGCAACTGTGAAGTGGAGGTCCAGGCATTTCCTGTGTTGATTTGCTAATTTACTAATCGGCATCTATTTATAATGTGGCCAGAAATAACTTAGATATTCTCCAAGGAAGACAGAACTATATTTGCTCTGAAGTTTTAAAAGAGTATATAGCTATTTAAGCAACATTTGTAAAATTATACATGGGATATATGAACGAGAGTAGTTCAGATGGCATTCACACCCCTAAAGGAAGTTGACATAAAAGAATGAAAAGCAACCTAATATTTCCCTAAACGTCAGTGAAGAATAATTTAGAATAAAAATACTTAATAGTAACTTCTCAAGAGGATTATTAAGATGAGTGAGAATTGTCCACATGGACTCTTTTGGAGCCTCTGTGACCAGTTTACACTAACTTTTATTATTTTATTATTAATTACATAATAATTCTATTATTAGAATTAATCATGATTATTTCAGCAATACAATTTCCAAGAATCTGCTTTTAATCTGTTTTTACCGTTTTGTTTTTAACATCTATCATAAGATATTTTTAACATTGTTCGGTATTTTCTAATCTAAAAGTAATTTGGGGTTCGGCAAATAAAATACAAATTGGGAGTCAAAAACCACTGACACATGATGAAAGGCGTGAGTTGGGAACACAGTTGGTCTGGGGATTGTTTATGTCAAAACAAAAACAAAATACGTAGGGGAAAGCTGAGGCATTCCAGTATATGGCTTTAAGTTTGTCTAATCTCAGCTAAAAGAAAAGATAGCAGTTCATGGAGAGAATCTTTCCTGTCCCCCATGTGTTAGGAGGGTGCTTTGGGGATTCTCACACAGCTGAACCACATAACGGCGTGTATTCTCAATGGCAACTTTGGAAAATATGAGAAAGATCTTCCACATATGGTTGGTCGTTTCTTCTACAAGCCTTTGGTAGACACCTTGAACAAAACAAATGCAGTCACATGAGGAAATAGAGTGATTACGGATGCTTTCTGATTATCTAGAAACACAAGGAAGAAGCTTGAAACATCTTGAGGGAATAGTCAGGAGCCTATTCCTTAGACAATTATCTGAGTATCAACTGTCTCCAGCAGGCTTAAGACAGGAGTTTTCTACCAGACAACTCGTTAAAGAGGTTTTAGCAAATATCTGAAGGAAAGGAATTTTTCATTCCTGACTAAAAAAGTACCTCTGTGCTATAGACATCAGCCTCGTTGAAAATAAAGACATTGTGAGCATCAAAGGTTATCATTTTATTCATTTAGGCAACACGTGTACTTCGGTAGCCTATATTGCTGGCCATTCTGTTCATCATCAGAAGTTGAGGCAGGATGTGCAGGATGAAAATTTTTGTCAGAAGGGAGCTCTAAATGCTTGAAAGAAGGCTCAAAGGATAGCTCAAAGTTTTGTATGTCTTTGTGTTAAATATCTGACAGGAAGATCTTGAAGATACACTGCATATCATCAACACAGTAAAACAAGTTAACTCTCTTGAGAAGTTTAATCTGATTGAAACTCCACTGTGATGGATCTGCTCAGTAAACACTCTGTCTCAGTAGAGAGATGGAGATGTGTGCATCTCCCCAGCCCTCTCTTCCCTCATCTGTGCTCTACTCTACAGAGTTATGGCAGCTTTGTTATTTGGAGCAAAGCTCTTTAACACCTCTAAATGTGGGGAAAAATTACTGCTATGTAATGTAAGTACAAATGAGTAAGTGTAAACATTAGAAGTCTCTAATAAAAGGAAAATTCAGTTTCTTTTCAGTTTGAGATTCATGTATAGAATCGAGATCAATACTGTAAGCATCACTCATAAAATAACAAAATTTTATCCATTATTCATTCTCATCGGCTGTAGCAATGGTCTTTGCTAATTAGCAGAGAGGCACATTTTTCTCTTCTTTGTTCATAATTACCATCAATTGCATCCTTGGACCTCTATGATAGAAAATACAACAAAATTAAAAGCATTAGTTTCTCCATTTTCATTCCTTTTTAAAAAATTCACATACACACATTCCTGACATTATAACCTTGGAAACAGTATCGACAACATTTCCTTTTGGATATCTTATTTATTAAAAAGATTTTCTTTAAGTGTGACAAGCTCTAATTTGTTTTCTCAGCATAATTAACAACTGTGACTTTCTATTTCATTTGTTTTAACATTCACACTAATGAATTCACCTTATGGCCTGCTTTGAACTTGGTATTGAAAAGGGTTTTATGCTTCGCTGCTTTTTCATATGCCTCAAGTCATTGGCCCTGTTACAGTAGCTGATATAATACTTTTCTGAGAAAATGAGAGAGACTTTCCCAAGAAATAGTTTATCTCAAACTGATTTTGTTTCGGTGAAGTCATCAATGTGGAAGATGTTATGAAAAAGAAATGTGTAAAATTACAGACATTGAAAAAAAGGGTTTTATCCATAGACTGAGAGGGTGTTATTGCTGCATGTAGTCTCAAATCTCCTTAACATCAAATGTTCTGCATTCCAACTTTATTATTAAACAAATGAAAATGAGCTCCTTGCAAATTTACACGGTAGCGAAACAGTACATAAATATCAATCCACTGAAATATTCTGACTTTTCCAGACGAGTTAGTACACCTTTGCCACTCGTTGAGTCTTCTGTGAATTAAGGAATGTGTACAAGGAGGACTTTTGATTTATGCTGAGAATACTGGTTTCAGATTTTTTGTTGTATTATATTTTGAGGAGACTGTGAATCGAAGCATTGTTGATAATGACAAACACAGGCATTTGTGCGTCAAGGGTTCGCCACACAAATCCAACACTGGTCATATTTCAAATGCTAAGTCTACCAAATGATACCTTTTCTGCTTTGCAATGGTACAGAAAACTCTGCATCATTTGGAATCAAATGGAGAAAAATTGGCCCATTTACATGAAATTTTCCAAAGGTTAATTTGAGTAGTTCCTCAGTGTTGTTAGTCTAAAGGCAAAATGGTCATATGTCTAAATGCATTACTCCTTATGTTTGTGGTCAGATAAGAGTTAGGGACATAGATAATCAGCCTCAACCACTGCACAAAATCAGTCAAAAGATTTTTTTGCATCACATTCAAATCTTGATCTGAGTACATCTCTCTTCTGTGACTGAAGAGAGACATAAAGCTCTCCATTCTTTCTTAAAATGGCTGGGAGTATGTTCCTATATATTGGGGACGTTATCTTTTCACTTATGTTGTGACACCCAAAAAAATCACATAAATTTCTTAAAAAGAAAACAATTCTAGAAGAAGATTGAAGTATAAGACTGAATATTATGCTATAGGATAAGACCAAAGTGTATTAAAAACTTAACTAGAAGCAGAATTAAATTATCTTTTGAATTGAGTCATGACATTTTAGGACTGCTCTTCAATAATTCCTCCTCACTCTTTGAAATAGACACTCCCTGGTGCGTGTTTCTTTTCTCTTCTCTCTGTTTCAAGGATTTTCTTCTGATATACCCTGGCTTGGAACCATTGGATATGTAACATGTGATTAAATATGTGACTAAATTGTGATTAAACTGTTTTCTTGTGAAGTTAACTTACATACATTCTCATAATCAGAAAGTGTCAGGCTGTACTTCTGAAATTAGGTTTAATGTTAGCTAATTTAATAGCCTTAATAATTATCAGTGTCTCATGATGATATGTAAATTTGTTTTCAAACAGGACTTCTAAATATAATTTTTGTGCTGTATCAGTATTTAGTCAGAGGAGTTGAAAACTTAGAAAAATATATATGTTTGTTAAAAGAGCTTTTTATAAGGATTTAAATAATTGTAGCGGCAGGGTCAAAGATGTCTGTAAGGCTGCTGTCTGTGTGTGATCCTAGAGTTTAAATCCACACAACAGGCAGCTGGGAAGAGAAGATGAACACACAGTGGGAAAGAGTGAGCTGTAACTCACAAATATTTGCTGAAACCAGTGGAAATGGATTGGAAGTCATAGTTCTTACTTTTCGTTGCTTTCAACCTTGATGAGATAGATGGCATACAGGAGAAACTGGTGCCCATCGTCACCACAAAACTAAGCACAAGTTTGGCCCAGGAGAGGCTGAGGGAGGATGACTAGGTAAGATGCACTGCACAAAGTCTACAGGAACCAGGTGACTCTGCCCCGCCCTTCTCAACAAAACCAGTACGGCAGCTGCTTCACCTGTGCCTGCAAATCTCCCCAGTTCGTCTCCATAGGTCACACTAACTGGAGTCATACAGGGGAGGGGGCACTCAGAAATGCTGTTTGTCCTAGCTCAGTGGACACAGTACAGAGCCACCACAGTATCAAGGGTCCATTTGGAAATCTGGTGAAGTTTATGCATCTTCTCTCAAAATAATGTTTTTGTATTTTTAAAGGCATATAATTAAATGCAGATTACAAAAAATACAATTATCAAAACATGAGGAATTCAAATTTGTGATGTCATCATAGACAGGCATTGTAATGCAGTGAACAACAATATCTAGGCAGATGGTTAATAACGAAGTAATTTTGAAGCTTTGATAAGTGTGTATCATACTTTACATACTTGTAACAAAATTGTAAAATGAAAATAGTGTCTATGATGAAAAGTTCATCAGTGTTGCTAAGCCTTCTGTGGTTTGTTGACTGAAGTTATAATTCAAGAAAATGGTAAATTTTCAGTGAGGGGACAGTGAAAATGAAGATACGACATTTTTTTCCAGTACATATGCAAAGATCTGTTCTATTCTATTCATCAAACTTAGAGAGAGAAGCTATAAATCCTAGGATAGACTTTGGAGTCACAGACTTCCTTGGTAAAAGATCTTTACCTATGTTTATTTTTTAAGGTAAAAAG
Source organism: Vicugna pacos (assembly GCF_048564905.1). Lineage (NCBI taxonomy): Eukaryota > Metazoa > Chordata > Mammalia > Artiodactyla > Camelidae > Vicugna > Vicugna pacos. The sequence goes on along the minus strand of NC_132988.1, from coordinate 8,928,679 downwards.
TTCAAAGAAACATTTCTGAGGTCTCGATGCCCTGCTGTGAGGTATTACATGCTAAATGATGTCTTTAGTATAATAAGCCTCACATAATTTTTATATGTCTACAGTGAACAGCATCTCAGTATGTTTCTGTGAAAAGTAAAATCAACATTCCATAAGAAATGTCAACACTAAATTATTAGTAGGCTTCCAAGATTTTTCTTCTTGCTGTGAAGGCTTCAATGATTTTTTTTTTTAAATATGTTTAGACAAAGTAAAGTAACACCATTTAGATTCCTGGGAATGGCAGTCACTAAATGTTTTTAAATGAATTTCTTTCCATCTGTCTTATACTGATAGGGACATTTTTTCTTCTTGCATACATAAGACTGCAGAGTAATGCCCAGATTATTAAATGGATATTGCTTTAAGAATACAAAGTGAAATAATATCCAATATTAGTATAGAATATCAAATTTCTGACTCATGTTTCTTAATTGTCTTTTCTCTAACTTTGGCCCTTTTTAATTGAAGTATAGTCAGTTTACAATGTGTCAATTTCTGATGTACAACATAATGTTTCAGTCATACATATGCATACATAAATTTGTTTTCATATTCTTTTTCATTATAGGTCACTACAAGATATTAAATATAGTTCCCTGTGCTATACAGAAGAAACCTGTTGTTTGTCTATCTTACATATAATAGTATCTGTAAATCTTGAGCTCCCAATACATCCCTTCCCACCCCTTTTCCATCCAGTAACCATAAGTTTGTTTTATCTATCTGTGTGTCTGTTACTCTTTTGTAAATAGTACATTTGTGTCTTTTTTTCTTTTTCTTTTTAGGTTCCATATATGAGTGATATCATATGGTATTTTTCTTTAACTGTCTGACTTACTTCACTTAGAATGACAGTCCCTAGGTCCATCATGGTGCTGCAAATGACATTATTTTACTAATTTTTATGGCTGAGTAGTATTCCATTGTGTAAGTATATCACAACTTCTTGATCCAGTCATCTGTCGATGGACTTTTAGGTTGCTTGGCTATTGCAAATAGTGCTGCTGTGAACATTGGTGTGTACGTGTCTTTTCGAATTAGAGTTCCCTCCAGATACATACCCAGAGGTGGGATTGCTGGATCATGTGGTAGGTTTATTTTTAGTTTTTTGAGGACTCTCCATTCTGCTTTCCATAATGGTTGCACCAAACTACATTCCCACCACCAGTGTAGAAGGATTCCCTTTTCTCCACACCCTCTCCAGCATTTATCATTTGTGGACTTTTGAATGATGGCCATTCTGACTGGTGTGAGGTGATACCTCATTGTAGTTTTGATTTGCATTTCTCTGATAATTAGTGATATAGAGCATTTTTTCATGTACCTTTTGGATTGGTTTGTTGTTGTTATTAAGTTGTATGAGCTATTTATATATTTTGGAAATTAAACCTTTGTAAGTTGCATAATTTGCAAATATTTTCTCCCATTTTGTGGTTTTTCATTTTGTTTTGCTTATGGTTTCCTTTGCTGTGCAAAAGCTTTTAAGTTTAATTAAGTCCCATTTGTTTATTTTTGCTTTTATTTCTATTGCCTAGGTAGACTGCCCTAGGAAAACATTGCTAAGATTTGTGTCAGAAAATGTTTTGCCTATGTTTTCTTTTAGAAGATTTATAGTGTCTTGTCTTATATTTAAGTCTTTAAACCATTTTGAGTTTATTTTTGTGTATGGTGTGAGGGAGTGTTCTAACTTCATTGATTTACATGCGGCCGTCCAGTTTTCCTAATATCAAATTTCTATCTCATTATGTTTCTTAATTGTGTTTTCTCTAACTTTGGCCTTTTTTTAACTTTGTGTTCAACTTTGTTTTTGCATACTCTTAAGAAAAGAGGAGATATAGAGGCATAATTTTATTCATTTTCTTTTTGTATTTGATAAATTTAGCACATTATGTTTTATAAATTTAAGGTGTACAGTGTGTTACTTTGATGCATTTATGTATTGTAATGTGATTGTCAGTAAAGCAATATTTATCATGTTACATCATGTTATACAGTATAATTGTCTACATTTATGATACTGTGCATTAGATCACCACAGCTTATTTACTACTCATTCCAAGTTTGTTCCCTTAAATACCATCAATCTTATCCCTTCAGCCCCAATCCCCTGATAACTACTGTTTTACTGTCTGTTTTTTATAGATTTGACTTTTTTAGATTCCATATGTAAGTGATATCATATTTGTCTTTCTCTGGCTGACTTATCTCGCTTAGAATAATATATTCAAGATCCATTTATATTGTCCACAAATGGCAAGATGCCCTCCTTTTCCATGACTGAATAATATTCCACTGTGTACATATACCACTTTTTGCAAACCATATATTGGATAAGGGCTTAATATCCAAAATATATAAATATCAAGTACACCTTAATAACAACAAAAGAAAACAATGTGATTAAAAATGGGCAGAAGAACTAAAAACAGTTGATCTTTAAAGAACCTGTGTTCTTCAAGGATCTGTTATACACATTCCACTTATACACACATTATTTTCAATAAGTATACTACTACACAATCCACAGTTGGTTGAATCTGTGGATGAGAAACCATGGATATGGAGGGCCAACAGTAAGGTTACATGTGGACTTTCATCTGCATGGGGGTACTGCAGTGTTCAGTGGTCAACTGTGTAGACATTTTTCCAAAGAGGACATCAGAATGGCCAACAGGCACATGAAAAGATGCTCAACATCACTAATCATCAGAGAGATGCAAATAAAAGCAACAATGAGAGATCACCTCACACCCATTGTAATGGCCATCATTATGAAAGAAGACAAGAAGCAACAAGGGCTGATGATGTTACTGTAAAACTGGAGCCCTATATATACTGTTGGTGGGAATGTAAGTTAATCTAAGTACTATGGGAAACAAGATAGAGATTCCTCAAAAAATTAAAAATAGATCTACCATGCCATCTAGTAATTCTACTTCTGGGTATACACCCAAAGGAAATGAAAACAAGATTTTGACTAGATATATGCACACCCATGTTTATTGCAGCATTATACTTTTCAATAATACATTTAAAAATTTTGCTGTATTTCCATTATGGCTTTATTTTTAGAATATTTGCTGTGATAGAAAGTTTAGTGACTTGTTTACAATAACATACTATTCAGAATCAGCTATTAGCAATTATAATCTATTCTAATTGTATTGTAACATCCAAAAATCACTTTGATATATATTATTTCATTTTATAATCTTGATACTATAGCGCTGAAGGGAAATTTTTATTTTCTTTATTTTATGGATAAGTAATGTCCAGCAAAGTGAAGGAAAATGATGTGCCTAAGGTAACATGGAAAAAATACACGGTGCTTGTTCTAGAATTCAACATACTTTGCCTTTCTCTTACAATGAAAATGTATTCATTATTTTATGTTTAATTTTCCTCCTCATAAAAATTATTTTATAGATGAATAAGAAATTGTGGACTTTGATAATTCTTGTGTTTGCTTTTGGAAATTATAGGAAAATCAGCAGCCCAGTATTAATTAAGTGATTTTAAAGCAATTGTGGTTACTCCATCAGTGTGTTCTTAGATGAAAATTCTTTCACAATTTGACATTCTATGTTGGCTTTTTTTATTGACAATGTTGTGTTAATTTCTGGTGTACTGCATAATGCTTCAGTCATACATGAACATACATATATTCACTTTCACATTCTTTTTTTACCATAAGTTACTGCAATTACAAAACAGACAGTCTCACAGACAGAGAAAACAAACTTATGGTTACTAGAGGGGGAAGCATGTAGGAAGGGATAAATTGGGAGTTTGATATTTGTAGATCTAATATATATAAAACAGGTAAACAACAAGTTTGTACTGTACAGCACAGGGAGCTATATTCTTGGTTTGCTTTTTTAATGTTTAGGAGCTGCATCTTGATGGCATGTTCATCATAGTATGGAAGTTCCATATTGATTGACTGCTGTTTTTGCAGTTATTTTTACTTAATTTCATTTTTGTCATTGGTGGGTGGAGTAGTAGCATCTACCCTGCGAAGCCCACGTGGCTGGTTTCTGCACATGAGGGCACTCCTTTCCTCCCAGATGGTATATTCGTCCAGACCACTGTCGCTTCTTTCTCACCCAGCTCTGCAATCTGCCATTCCTCCTCTGAAGTTAGACAGCTCTCCACTGTCACAGCTTTCCTCAGCCCTCCTGTCTCGACCTTCATCGATGGCTGCTGGGCTGTGGCTACTGCCAGCTTTCTCCCACCTCCGGGGGTGCAGAAAGCTTGGTTTTATAGTTTCAGTGCTGCTTTTTACCTTTACGGACAGAAATGCTGTATATGTTCTAGCCATTAAAATAAAATATGGGTATCACACAGGGTTCTAAATGGTTTTTATATCAATTCATTTAATTCCCTTAAGGTGGGAATTACTACTGTTGGTACCTTCATATTCCAAAAAAAAGACACTGAAACTGAGAGGAGTTAGATAACGTGGCTAAGATGATGCTACTGCTGGCCAAAAGTGTTTGGACTGGAAACCAGGTAGGGGCTCCAACCTTATTGTACCTTTTAGGTACATAGAATATTGAGGATTATATCAGGCCTTCTAACACCATGCGGTCGATGAAAAGCTCAAGCTTTGGAGTGAACTTAAGTTTAGATCTTTATTCTCATACTTCCTCATTGAGTGGCCTTGGTCTTAGACCAGGTGCTTATTTAGTCTCAGTCAGGTTGAACCTGTTTGTAAAATGGTGATGATTAGCCTTTATCCTTTCATTGTTTTTAAGTTCTTTTCATGACACACAAGAGGCCTTAATAAATACCACTTAGATTTTTAAAATATAATTTCATGAGCATTTAATTTATTAAACATTATTAAGTATTAAACAGAAAGAGTCTTTAAAAAATAATGTGGCCAATACTTTAACCTATTTTTAAAACATTTTCTATGACATTACTTTTATTTCCCAAGTAATATAGACAAATTCTTCCAATGTATTATTTCTTCTCTGCCTTCTTGTGTATTGGATACTTTGTGGGTCTCCAATAATTATTCCATATTCTGTAATGTGAAAACTGTCACTGTTGGTCTTGTCTCTGACCAGTTTTCAGAGGTGTTAAACTCTCCCCAAGCATGTTTGGAACATCTCACCACGCCCTGCACGTGATCAGAAAGATACTTGATATAGATCTCTGTCAGTGCTTCGCCACTAACTGTATCACCTCAGAAAATCCATTTGGTTTCTCTGGGGTGCAGTTTCTTTATTTTATAAAATAAGAGGAATAAGCATTATAAATTTTATTGTCTTTTAAAAGGCAAGGGTTTATTTATGCATTGCACTAGCTGTTCTAAATTTCAAAGCATATTTTTATGTAGTCTAAATTGATCTTGTGGTCATCTCTTTTTGAAAGGTTAGAAACCTGCACAATGTGATCTGTGATGTGTCTAAAGTTTGACACCAAGTCAATTTTTTTTCTCCGTATCATTACCTTCTATAAGGTATGAGACAAATTACAAACCAATAGCAATACTAATGGTAATGCTTTTTCCCTTTCAAACTAGAGAAGTGATATATATCAAAGTTGAAAATTATAGCGCAAGGAACTATGTTTTGGTATCTTGTAGTAACCCGTAATGAAAAAGAATATGAAAATGAATATAGGTATGTGTCTCTATGACTGAACTATTATGCTGTACACCAGAAATCGACACATTGTAAACTGACTATATACTTAAACAAACAAAAAAAGAAAATTATAAATTTGAACTACATCAAGTTTGAAAATAGGGAAAACATTTTGAAATTGTATTATATTTAAATGTTTTTTTAACTTATATATTTATGATATTTATCCCACTCATTTAAAAAATTATAAAAACTATTTTCAATTTACTTTTCATAGTAAAGATTTGTAATTCTGGAAACGCTGGATCCAAAGATACCTTGTTTATTGCTGGACATTTTAAGTTTCAGTGTGATCATAAAGGAGTTCTTTTTAAATCATATTTTAACTAGCTATTGCTAATAATATCCATATGAGATCTTTAGGCAATCTGCTGCAATCATATGTACTAGCTTTATTAGATTAACAGACGAATCTTTGTTTCCAGGCTTATATTCCTATCATATGTATGTGTGTGTGTATACATCTATATAGTGATAGCAAACACAATTAGCACATTAAAAAATACTTTATTAACTCATTTATTGTTACAAAAACTCTTTGTGATACGCACTATTACTATCCTTATGTTACATTTGAGTAAGCTGAAGGATGGGGTCAAGTAATTAGCTCAAGGTCACAAAGTTGGTGGAGAATAGACCCTGGAGTAGTACATAACACAGGTCATCTGCCTTTGAAGTCTGAGGTCTTAACTTCTATGCTATGAGGCCTCCTATAACTTTTTTTTCTCCTTTCCATCTACTAAAGGTATTTTTTCTCGTTAGCATTTTGTTGAATCAACTGAAGCTTTTAGATCATTGTTAAATATTAGTGATGCTATGGGCATTTTTTAGCTATACCCTGCCTTTAATGGGATTGCTTTTGGTTGTTTACTATTAACATTTCTTTGGCAGAGTGGTGTTGTTATGCTAAAGTTATCTTTCATAATGTAAAATACACCCTTATATTTCCATTGAATTCAGAATGTTTCTCAGAAATGTGTTTTGAATACTATTAAATGGCCTATTAAATGGCTTTTAGCAGCAAGATGATCACGGATGCTTTTTTCTTTTGACTCAGTTATAACATATTTTATTGATAACTTTCTAAATAGCTTAATAGTGTTGGGTTTTTTTTTGCAGTCTTGCAATAAATAGCAATTAGTCATGGTTCTGAATTCCATTCGCCTAAAGTTTGGTTTCAGTATTTGCTTTTATATTCTTAAAGGAGCTTATATTTTGTGTAATCTTTGGCAGTTTTTATATGAAAATAATATTAGATAATTCTCAGTCTTTGTGGCTATTTGTAGGTGGTCTCTTATCTTGACACCTTGTTTTCTCAGCTGAGAACTGGTTTTTAAAAAGGAGGGTTTATGTTACCCTGTGGCATCACATTAATGGGTAAAATGTGACTACTGGCATCACTGGATTGCAGTCTTACTCTGTGCTTCCTTGAGTTGTTAGACCCTGTGACTCCCTCTTGGGCCAACTTGGCTGCACATTGGACTGGGCTGCGTTGTGTGATCCCGATTGTTTTCCTCCACCATAGTCTTAGCTCAGTTGGTCCCATACCTGTGTCCTGACACAGTGTCATTCTCCCCTCCCCCATGGAAGACTGCTGGCTTTAAAATCAGTGTTACACACCTTTAGTGACTGAGAGAGGCTTAGAAGTTCAACTAATTATTTTTTTCCTTTGCCTCATCACAGTTCAGCCCTTTTTAGCATTCTGGGCCACTCTTCCTCTTACAGGCATGTCCTGCACAGTTGACATAAATCCAAAATGGTGACTTGAAAAGTAACCCCTCGATCTTAAGTATGCCTCTCAATCCATCAGGCATGTCCCTCCCTCATTTGAACTGAAACCTAGATGAGTGAACAGGGACATGTGCCAATTAGATAACAAAAATCAGTCTAATTGTTTCCAAAAAATATTAGGTTAATACTCTGTTTGTTACAACAGTGTTGAAAGAACTGGAGGGGCCAAAGGAAGTAAGATAAAGTTATGGGGCAAAAAGAACAAAAAAAAAAGCAACTCAAGATTTGGTAACTGGTTTTTCTCTTCTGGGCTGGAGAGACAAACACTTTCCCATGCACGAAGGGCACTGTGCTGAGAAGGCTTCTGTGCTGGATTCCATAAGCCTGAGCTTGCCCTGGTTTAAACAGCTTCCAGGATCCCTCACTGCCGCTGTTCTCTCCTCCAGTGCTGAAATGTGTGCTGCACTGTCCTGCTGGAGATGCTGCCAGAAACTTGAAGCGAAGAGAGTCACATTTCCCTTTCTTTTGCCTTCTAGTTTTCAATGCGTGCCTCCTACTGGAAGTTTAACCAAGGGAATCTTAGAAATGTCACTCGTGGTGTCACAGACTCCTTATAATATAACAGAGCACAGAGAAGTAGGAATGGAAGCTGAGAGCAGAGAGACAAAAGGTCAAGCTGGCCCTTACCTTTGGTTTCTCAGTGTCTATTCTCAGCCTTCTATGCGTGTATAGTTTCCTTGCAACAATAACAACACTTTCATGTTTTGCCTAATACGATAAAATCATTTTCAGACAAATGAAAGGCTGTTACCGTCTTCCCCAAAAGGAAGAAACAATGTTTCATCAGTCCTCATATCCATCTCTAGGGAGAGCAATTCCTCTTGTGATTACTAATACTCCTGCTGGATCTATTTTAACCTAAAAATCATACTTTAAAGTAAAAAATACTAGAGGGAAAAAGGAGGGAAAAGTAAGTTAATATATTCAATTAAATGAGGAAACTGTACAAGTTTACTGCTAATGTCCTCATTTCTATAACTTCCTTCTTGACCATACAGTTATCAGCCAGAACCCTAGCTTGTAAAGATTCTTCTCTGGAGGAGTGACCCAAACCTTAATTTCCAGAAAGTTTTAAATTCTGCAGTCGGGTATTTATACTGTAGTATAAATACAGTATAAATTACTGTAGTAATTTTCCATTAACATTTACCACTGAATGTGGAATGACAAGAGAAGCCCCAGAGAATCCCCTGGGTTCCAGACATAATCCTTCCTGTCCTAGTGTATATCCATAAGCCAGTTTTCTCCTTATAATTGGGATCAATCAGCCTAACCAGCAAAGTGACTTTCTGCTTTACGAATTGGTTCAATGGGGAAAGAATTCAATAGTGGACTGGTAGCAGTTTCAATGCCCAGTTAAATTAAAACAGTATTTTATACCCTGGGGAAAGCATTCCACCCTCAGGAACTAAGAACTCTGAACCATCAAAGACAAAAGTTTTGAGTAGTGAAAGTAAAAATTCTTCACATAGGTTATTGGGTCTAAGAGAGAAATCACTTTAGGACATAGCTACAGGACATTTTGCACTTAACCGTATTTAATCTATATACCATGTCCTATTTGACTGCACTCCAGCTTCACAGATTGCTTGAACTGAGCTTTCAATAGCCCACACACTCTACCATTCTGTCAGGTGAGCTGCCACTGAGGAACAAACAGGGCACATCGTAAGGAAGGTGAATTCCCTGGCTTAAACCTTTTGTTGCTCTTTGGTGAAAACCAATGTTTTATGAAGACCTGCATTCCGGTCAGGGAAGACAAATGCATTTCCAAGAATAAGTGTCTATTCCAGTGAGTAGAACTCCCTGTCCATATCATGATAGAAGAGATTCAGTGCAACTAACCTACTGCCACTTGGCTCGCTGGTACAATAATTGAGGGTTCGTTGCTGGTCTTTGTTGCAGCAGGTTGGGTACCCAGCAATGGTGGCCAGACAAGCCTAGAAGAGGAAAGACCATATTGTTGAGCTACCTATAGCTTCTCTCCCTGTCAACACGGCTACTTTGTAACATATGTCGCTCTGGAGTAAGAGGAGAAGGATAACAAAGATGCACATTTTGGGTCATTAAAATTTTTTTTCACCTGTTTTTTGAGATCCTACACACACACACAGACACACAGACACACACAGACACACACACACACCGTATTGTTAGCATTTCATGGCTTAGGTATCATTTCCTCTAACAAATTCCCCTGAAATTCCAAGAATTAGTTAGATGCTGTTTTTGTATTAGGTCATATCTACACTCTCTGTAACACTAGATTGTAATTGTCTCTTAAACAGCATTCCCTATTTGACTGTAAAACATGTGTAGACAGGCCGTCTTTTATTTATTTATGAATCTCTGGTTGCTAGCCCTTGTCTGTCACATAGCACTTCATGCTGGTATTTGTTGACAGTGCTTGCAAGTAGTTCTTACTTTATTATTTGCATTTATTATTTAACCCATGAGTTACATATATTTTTTAAAAATTTCAAGTGATTGTGGTTTTGGGGTGCCTCTCCAAACCTCATTATCAATAGATATTTTTGTTAAACTATATTTTTAGAATATGACATTTAATTTGTTCTTTTTGGAATCTATTGAAATTTTCTTCATGACTTCTTAACGGATTTGCTTCAGAAAAATATTTCAATATTTTAAAAGATATGTATTTCTGTTATAGAATACAGTGCCTGGTGCATAATTTTTTAAATCAAGTGGATATCATAAAACAATCTGTCTTTTATGTCTTATTTATTTTTAATGTGTAGGATCTATCAGTGACTGAGGGAGAGAGGTGTTAAAATGTCTCCTGTGCATCAGATTTTGATATTTCTCACCAGATTAATATTTGGTGTGACTTTATTTCTTTCTTTTTGGGTACCAGTTACATTACCTTCTAAAGTTGGAGCGTAGGTGCAGAGTGATGGCAGATCCTGTGCTCTGCAGTCATCCTCAGGGTTGCTCTGTCGTTCTGAAACGGGGTGACTTCCTTGGCCCACAGACTGGGTCTTGAACGGTCCCTCAGGTGGGGTTCCTGGTGACAGTGGTCTTTCTCCTTTCTTCAGGGTCTTCCTCTGCCCTGAGCTTTGATGTTGTACTCATGGTGTCCAAATGCAAGCCTCCTCCCTTCCCCACCAGTTGTCTCTGAACCTTACCCATTTTCGGATTAGTTTGTCCCTCAGTTTTGCCACCTTGGTGTCTGCCCTGCTGTTTTGGTACCTAATAATAATGAGCCACTCATTCTCAGCTTGTTAGTTAAATTTCACCCTGATTTTGGCCGCTATGTTGACTGTTATAATATATATTCCTATGTTATGAGTCTTTGCCTTTTTAATATTTTCATAAATATTTTATTATAAAGCTGGGAAAGTGGTTCAAAAGATAACAGATATTTTCAATCAAAATTCTACAAACATTAATTTTAGTGGATACATCCTATAGTGTCTTACAGGTACACTCTTCCATGGATTTTCACAATTTAATGATTACAAATAGGCTAACAAAAATCATTTGTAGCCATCTCTATTTCAGATTTCTTTAGAATAAATTCAAGAAGTAGAATGACTGAGTGATTGAGTGTGAACATTTCTGAGCCTTTGATAGATTGTGAAAAAGTTCCTTCCACATAGTTTGAATCCAGCTATGCTTACGTCAGTACTACCTGAGAGCCTTTGTTTCAGTAATTCTCGGCTATTTTGGAAGTTTTTGTTCAAATTATTTTTATCCCAATTGCATGGCAAAAATGATATGTCGTTGATTTAACTGACATTTCATTGGTTAGTGATTTTTGTGCTTTCTTCCTATTTTTTTCTCTCCTCGTGTTTCCACTTTAGCATGTTGTGTGATGTGCTTTGCCCATTATCTGTTGACTTCCAGAATATTTCTTATCAGTAAATGTTCCAGTTCAGTGTGAATTACCAGCTACTATTTTTCTATAGAAATATATCTTTTTTTAAAACATTTTAGCAGAAATTATATCTAATTTGCAAGTATCCATCTTTCATGAACACAGATATGAAGACCAAAATCTAATTTAAGTTTTATTTCTAAAATCCTATGAGATAGTTGGAGATGTAGACCCAGAAATCTGTTGTCCAACAGTTATTTGCATGGACAATATTAGTGTGATATTTTGTTGTTTGATTCTCAAGATGAGAAAGAAAACAAAACATTTTGAAATGAATGCTATCCACTTTTTATAAGAAAAGGACCCTGTTGCCTTGGAGAATATATTTTCTAGTTAAGCGGATTTAAATGCCTGCAGGGAATGTAATGCTCCTGGTTAAATCCTAGGAGCCCTAATGGTTCTAGGTCATGTTCTAGGTCACGTGCATGCTTTCACCCAGCTTAAAACTTTATCTTTGATGTTGACTCTAGAAAAAGAATTTCCCATACATTTGTAAGTCAATTCTGTTTCCATCTCAGCATATATTTCTTCTTACATGTAATTAAAAATAAAATAATCCCTATTGTAGAAAACATACTTTTTTGTCCAAAACCCCTGCATGTCCACATTTATGATTATATTGTCAAATTGTCTTTTGGATTTACAGACTTTAAACAGATGCCCTGTGAGATTTTACAATCCAGATTATAAATGATTTTTAAATTTGAGACATTTATGACTATATCTTGATAAGGAAAATTAAATCATTGAAAATCAATTATATGTTTGTTTTTCAACCAATAGAATGATTCAGCTTTAGTTATAGGAACCTTTGAAAGCCAATTAATCTATTCCCTTATCTCAAAGTAGAATAATACTTAGACTACATACATTGGGAGAAACACACAAATGCATTTTTAACAAAGTTGGTTCACTATACCGTTGTTTTTCTGACATCTAAATTAACCCTGCTGCTGATTCCTGATTATGGTTCTAGGGAGGGAAAGTAATTTTCTCTTGTCTCTAACACCCTTCAAATATTGGAAGACCACTTTTAGGTCATGCCTCAATGTGACATCTGTATTTAACTTTCTGCTGCATTCCCATGTTAGCATCCTCTCCTTCAAGTGCAATAACAACTCTAGAATTGTTGGAGTGATGAGGGCCAAACACACTCTTACATTTTCCCAGATCCCAGCTGGGTTTGTGTCTGCTCGGAGGGTCTCAGAAAACTCTTAGTTATGGAATGCAATGAGGGTGTCTTTGGTTCCTTGACAACACCACAGAGTTGTTTTGTCTATAATCCCCTGGATTTATGCTCAATTAAATAATTATGTTACCCTAGGCTGACGAGCATCTAGCTGGCAACCTGGGATGAAGACAGAAGTGGCAAAGGAGTAGATTGTGAGCAGAGAATGTCCATCTTATGTTATTTTTTAAGTGTCTCTCTGACTTTAATCCATGGGTACAACCCAGTTGCTGTGACTGATGAGCATCAGGAGAGTCTTTGTAACTCCCTTTACCCCATGATATGTTTACCTTTCTCAGTGGTTCTTCATGTTACACTGTGCCTGTCTGTGCTTCTGCACCTTCATGTTCTTGTTCATAACAATTGTAACTACTTTACAGGAAGGCTAGAAACTTTTTTTGCTTATTAAGAAGTTGATTATGGTAATTTGCTGACAGAATATCACTTTGAAATATTTAGGAAGTATATTTTTACACATAATAGAGAATAGTTCTAGCCAGCACTAATAGAGGAGAAAAAATATTTTCTCTCATCATAGAAATACACTACTTTTTGAGTTATTGACTCATTTTCAGCATTTTTATGTCTTTAGCAAAATAGCTTAATGCTCAAAAATGTCCGAAGCATCCTAGTCCAGCTGATGAAATTAACTGTCCTTCATTTCAGAGACACAGTCATGTGGCAGCACCCCCAAAACACTGGTCTCACTGTACCCTGACAATGGTTAAGACATACTTACTTTCTCCTTCCTTCGTTGAATAATTAATCGTGTAACACTATGCTCCAGATATTGTGATAGGTACTTCGTTAAAACAAAACCTACTAAAGAGGTTTTTAAAGTTAGTTTTCATATCATTATGATTTTAATAACTTTCACTTTGTAATTACTGTTATGATATTTCCTTTCCGTCACTTCCCAGATATTCCTTCCTCCTCTCAAGCCAACAACCGTCTTCCCCAAATTGTATCAAATGGTTTCAGTCCACATCCAGGATGACAGATCATTAACAGGGATTATTTGTCAGTTCTTGGTGATAAGTGACATTCTTAATCAGTGTTTTCACTTAACATCTATTAATTCCTTTAAGAAAAAGTGCAGTGTGGTTTACTGATTTAAAACAGAGTCTTCTGGGCTTGAATATCAACTCTGCCTCTTTTTAGCAGTTGGTTGCTAATCTGAACACTTGGGTTCTTAATGGGTAGATGAAAGAGATCAATGAGATAATGACAATACACAGTTAATACTGAATGAGTACCACTCAATAACTGGCATTTATAGTAGAGAAGCATGTTGAACTCTTTATGATTAAATGTGAAATGTATTATATTATTGAAGAATCCAACATTATTGTTGGCCATTTATGGACTCATTAAAGTAAGGGCTTCCTATCTTGAAACAGAAATTTAGTTCAGAAAAATCATCCTGCAGAGTGCTTTTCTAATGATAAGACCCATGACATACCTCCTTGGATAATGTATATATTTTTAGCCAGTACTCACAAAAATTATGTAGTGGTCTTAGCTACTGGAAATAAAAATGAGCCCTGGTGTGTCCAACTTAACCCACACTTGAAAAGCAGATGCGTATTTAGAAAAACAAAAGTTATTTTTCATCGTTTAGGGCTCACAATGTTCAGTCTTTAACAATATTATAAATCCCAAGATTTAAAATGAACCAACAAAACATTATTTTTGGAAGGTTGCATTTCCAGAAGGCATATCGTTTGTTCTTAATTGCTTTTTCCTTTTTTTTTAGTTTTTTTATTAGCCAAAGCCATCAATGCCTTGTAATAATTAAATAACTCCTTCCCACACAACACGTTTTCTGTAACTCAGAACAAGGATGCTTGGCCAGATTTTTTCCCACAGTTCAATCTTTCCCTTGTTCCAGTTGTAGCCTTTCTTGGCTCACACCAATCCAGAAAAGTGGTGAGGAATGCATAACCATAATTATCTTTCATAATAGAGATGATTTTCATGCACTAAGACTGAGTTGAGAGTTGCACTACAGAATTGTTGCAGGAATGTAGAAAAAAACTCAATTGGCATTTGCCTTTGAGAAATCAGTAATAACTGTACCTCTCTTTAGGTGCCCAAGAGTTTTATTTTTGATAACTATGTATTATTTTTACCACACAAAAAATTTTAAAGTACAGTATTCTCTCTTCAGTCTATTCCTTGGTGTCAATGGGAATTCAGCAAATGAAATGACAATAGGGTATGTTTCAAAGGGAAAGTGCTATTGTTGAGAGCATAATATGAATGTTACTATTACGATTTTGTGCTGTTGGGTTGAGAATATAAACCTTTTGGATCTGAGTATTCAGAATTTTATTTTTTATCTTTAGCTCCATGATGGCACCATATGCAGTGAGATAAATAAGAGATTCGCCTATAATACATGATTTTGAAAGGGTTGAAAATCTCTTTTTATATGACAGCAAATTTAACTTGGACTAAATCTGTGATTTATTGCCTCTAAAAACCTCATAAAACTAATATTTTTGGTTTATCTAGGGATTTTAAGTAAATTAAAAATCAAAGTATGTATTAGATTGATATGAAATCCTATTTAAACAGAATCATGAAATGCAAATTTTGCTGTACCTGGAATATTAGATCCACTACGTGGAAAGCATTTCAATTGCTGGAAAAATAATCCTGTATTTTTGGAGATGTCAGATGAGATTATGTAGATGAAAGACATATATTAAAAGGAGAGATGGAGAAAAAACTTATTAAATGGTCCCTAGGTTAAGGTTATGTATTCAAGCAATTGAAGGTGGTAAGTGAGCATAAAAAAGACTTTTGGGTTCTGTGTCTCATAAGTAAGTGAATTCCTTCAATAAAATATAAGGAGAAGACCATTTTATTTGATTTCATTAGTTAAAAAAAATTATCGTTAACTTTTCTACTCACACAGAAGCATTGCTTCATTTATATGTTCAGACAAAATCATCAGTGAAGTTTGTTTCCTTGACCTTAATAATAGTTCAAGCAATATGGATCAAGAGCTGAATCTTAGATTACAGGGCTGTGGAACACAAATGAAAACGATGATAAAGTGGTGCATACTGTGCAACATTTCTTACTTGAATTTTGGAAGTCTGCAAGTCTATAACTCATACAAAACCCTAGAAAAGCAAATTATAAATATTCAGTTTTGGAAGTTGGCAAATTTATCACTTACATAAAATACTAGCTTAGAATAGCAAATAATACTTGCTTGTTTGAATAAACTTCTGCAGTAGCAATTGCATTTGTATAATTAAATTATTCTCCAAATTTAAAAAAGTGTTTTTTATCCAAAGTATGGAAATTCTTATCTCTTCCTTATTTAATTCCCTTATCTTAAAGTAGAGATAAGGTATCTAAAAAGTAATAAGTACCTTATCTAAAGTATGGAAATTCAATATAATTTAATTCAACTTATATTTATTGTATATTTTTATAGCTAAGAAATGACTGGTAGAGCTACTTATTAGTCATCTGTGTGTCTTCTTTGGTGAGGTGTCAAGATCTTTAGTCCATTTTTTAAATCACTTGTTCATTTTTATTGCTGAGTTTTAAGTATTCTTTGTATATTTTGGGTAACAGTCCTTTATCAGATGTGTCTTTTGCAAATATTTTATCCCAGTCTGTGGCTTGCTTCTCATTTTTTTTTTTTTGACATTGTCCTTTGCAGAGCAGGATCTTTTTAATGTTTGTGAACTCCAGCTTGTCAATTACTTCTTTTACAGATCATACCTTGATGATGTAGCTGAAACAGTCATCATCAGATTCAAGGTCATCTAGGTTTTCTCCTGTTATCTTCTGGGAAGTTTATTGTTTTGCATTTTACTTGTAGGTCTGTGATCCATTCTGACTTAACTTCTGTGAAGGGTGTAGTCTTTGTCTAGATTTTTTTTTCTTTTCGCTTGTAGATGTCCTGTTGTTCCAGCACCATTTGTTGAAACTCTTTGCTCCATTACATTGCCTTTGTTCCTTTACAGAAGATCAGTGCATCATCTCTAGGCTCTGTGTTCTGTTCCAGTTGACCTCGCTGTCTATTCATTCACCAACTTTCTCCATTTCATCTGTAGTTTAGTGCCTGACATTAATTCTGGGGAGATTTCTCAGTCATTATGGCTCAGATATCATACTGTTCCTTTCTCTCTTTCTTTTCATTCTGCTAGTCCTGTTATGCCTATTACACAACATTTATGCTTGTCCCACAGTTCTTAGATATCCTGTTCTGTCCTTTCTCCTTTCAAGTTTTAGAAGTTTCTCCTGTCACATCCTCGAGCTCAAAGTCTTTCCTCAGCCATGTTCAGCCTGCTGTGAACCCATCAAATGCTTTCTTCACCTCTGTTACAGTGGTCTTGACCTCTAGCATTTCTTTTATTCTTTCTTAGAATGTCCATCTCTCTGAGTACATTATCCACCTGTTCTTGCTTATTGTCTGCTTTTCCATTAAATCCCTCAACATAGTCATCAAAGCTTGTTAAAATTCCAGCCTTGGTGCTCTGTCTGACTCTGGTTCTGACACTTGCACAGTCTCTTCAAATGCTGTTTTTCCTTTCACTGTGCCTTATAATTGTCCATTGAAAGATGGACATGAGGCATTAGGTAAAGGGAAGGAGGGTAAACAGGCCTTCAGTAATGCAGTGGCGAGGGGTGGGGGTGGGGGGAAGCGTTCAGTGTCCCGTGATGGGTCTCAGCTTTTCATGAGCCTTGCTCCTGGGCTGTGAATGTCACACGTGCTTCTCAGTTTTCAGGTGGGACAGGTTAGCGAGAGGGCTGGAGTTGCTGCTCCCCCCGCCACCACCTCCCAGGTCAGTCAAGCTGTGATAAAAGCCCAGCAGGTCAGGCTCTGGTTAATGAGTTTCTCCTGAGGTCAAGCTCGTTAAAAAGGGCGTGCTCTGGCATATTTGAAAGTCGTTCCTATAAACACTAGCCCCACAAGAAGCACGGGCGGATTTTTCTCTGCTACTCACTGTGAGACCCTGGGCTGAGCTCCTGGACGTAGAACTCACGAGAGGGTGGAGGTCTGCTCCGACTGGATCTCCCTGAGTTTTTAACTCTCAGACTTGTCCACACTGAGGCTCCAGGGCTGGTTCATTGGCGTTTGGGTTTTCCCACCGGGGCGCTAGTTCCTGCGGAGGTTTCTGCTCTAGTAAGTTGTGATTCTCTTTATCTACCTGTTTGTCTCTTCAGTTTTGAGAGCAGTGGTTTGCTCTGAGACCTCACTGCTCTGACGGATTTAAGAAAAGTTGCTGATTTTTTAGTGCGTTCAGCTTTTTACTGGTTGTGAGGACGGAGTGGTGACTTCTAAGCTCCTTACATGCGAGACTGGATACTGGAAGTCTAAAGTACCGGTTTTATGTGAAGTGAATGATGACTTCCTAAAATTATGAGGGTGAAATTGTGTTGGAGGATAAAAACCAAATTCTTTCTTTCCTCTTGCAAAAGATTCTTCTTCTTTGGTTCAGTACCACACTAGAAAGGGCCAACGTTGTACCACTGGAAAGTTTTCACGATTAACGTTTCGGCTGTTTTCGTTCAATAACAGAAGAAATGTGCATTTGGAAAGTTTCATTTGTAGCATTTCATGTAATGGTTTTTGTATGTGTGGTGCAGAGTGGAAAGTTGCACATCTAAAAAAATATATTTTTTGTCCTTTGGGAACTTCTAGTCTAAATTGAATTAGCTTCCCTTTATGTAGCAAGCATTCTTTCTTGTGTGTGATACCATTTTATGATCCTCAGTTTCTTCATCTGTTAAATGGGATAAATCACAGCTCCCTGATGACGAGTGTTGTTGCAATGAGATAATCATACTCCTGTGTCCAACACAGTCCTTAGTAAATGTGAGATGCTCCCAGTTTTTAAGGATCCTCCGCTAAGTTGGAAATCTTGCTCTGTGAGGCTAATAAAGAGTAGACTACAGATGCTAAAACAGATTAAAAAACCCAAAATCATATCCGTAGGTTAAGATAATCTAAAAGAAGTATGGCTAATAGGAATAGAAAGTGAATGTACTACACGTTATTTCTAGATTTGCTTCTATTTTTGTGCCTTTAGGTTTTAAATTAGTGTTGGAAATTACCCATAGCAGTCCTTTTAGGTCTGTTTTTCTGTGGCAATGTGGAATCAGATTTTTCAAAATGTGCTGAAGCAGAATTGGGTGGTGCCAGAATTCAACATGAAGGCCACCAGAAAGATTTGCTCACTTTGGCTGTTTCCCCGGGATTCTAACCAAGTGCCCGTCTGTACCAGACCATTGGATCGAGCTTGGTGATGGGGGGATGCTGTGCAGTATACTTCGTTAAAAAACAAGGTGTACTCTTTTGGGAGGAATATTTTTGCCTAGGGCATCTCTGCTCTTCTGCATAAAAAGCAGGGCATTTCCTTTGGCTGTTGTCACTGCCCTCATGCCTCAGAATCAATTCCATGTTGCCCTTTCATCAGCCGGAGATGGAAGCATCACACCAGCAGTCACCCTTGAAATGCCCCCTTTAGAAAGCATGTGGCAAGATGAATCATCAGCCTACCAATTGAATTCTGTATGGCACTTGCTCCAGGAGAAAGCCAGCTGATTATTTAAAACAAAAACCGGAAAACCAAAAAGCAAAACTTTCAGCTACATCCCACCTCATCTGACTGTATTTCTCACTTCCTGCAGTTGTCTGAGCAGAGACAGTGGAAGCATCAATTGGTGACTTTTTTTGTCCCCACAGAGTTCAGGTAAAATGCCATGTGCCCCAAATGAGGGGAAAGATGAAGGGACGTATAGTAAATGGGAGACCTTCCCTCTAAAATCACCACTTACATATCTTTTCTAGTGACATCTAGGGGAAAAAAAAATCTCAACATGCGCCATCTTTGAGACTTGAGATTTGGGACCGAATAATGCCAACAGGAGTTTTTCATGTCGATTCTAATTTCAGTATTCCACTTGGCTGCTGCTGATTTGCAGCAGTGGTCTGTGAGGGTGTGACTCATTATAATCCTGTGTCTCCTCTGCTTAAAATGGACTGCAAGTCAAGATGAAGGCACCGAATTTGGCTAATTTCAGATCACATTGCTTGCTTCATGGCTTTGAAAATGAGATGGCAATTTATGAATTAGTCTATTTTAACACATACGTTTCTCTGCCGTTACTCTGAACAGATGAAAGTGATCATGTGGTGCCCAGTTCCTTGATGCTTTTGTACAGTAGCCTCAAAATGATTCTCTGAGTTAATAGTATAGGTGATGTTTGTACGTATGCTTTCTAGGAAATATGTGAAGCTTTTTAATGAAGTAAAAATTTTACTATTCCTTTCTGCTTCCTTTTCTTTTTCAATTTCTTATAAAAGTGGCATCTCCTAGATTGTAAATAAATTCAAAGACATGTTGAAAACCAAATTGGAGGGAGGATGGTGCACGTAAGAATTACTGTGAAAATGTCTTTCATCTGTTGCTTCATTTCTTATTATGCAGATTTCTTGGCAAAAGATAACATGGGGAAGGGTCTGTAAATTAATATATTTAACCTGATGGCAGTAAGAAATGTAGCATCTGTTCTTGGTGTTCTTGAGAATAATTTACTTCATTAATGCATAATTTCATGCCTGTGAAAGAGAGAAACTCTTGACTGCTGAAGGTGAAATGAGAAGTCAGGCTTCACTGGAGAAGAGCAAACTTGTGTTCTCTGGAGAATTTGACATTTACGGGCAATATGCATATGCATGTGTGGGGAGGAGGAGGCTTTGGGGAAAGTCGCCTCTTGAGGCTGTTTTCATAATTTGGAAAACACCAATACGTGAATGACTTGTTCTGCCCTGCTGGCAATGTAGACAGGCTGACATGCACAGGATAGAGTGAGCAGGCCTGTGTACACTTGCCAGCCAGATGGTCCGAGACAGTTTATTAGCAGTGTCCTTAGATGATGTCTTCATTAGCTTCTTCAGGCAAGATGACTGTTAGTCTAGTATGGCTTTAGTAGAGCCCTGGATAAAAGGCACCCATATTGGGAAAAACCAGGCTAAACAGGTGTGAAGGTAAAGGTGTAGTTACCAAATTTCCCAATCGCTCACCAGGAGAGAGAAGGACTCAAGATCTGGTTTCTCCAACCCAGCAGAAGGCAGGCAGGCCAAGGCAACAAGGAGGATCTAGAGCTTGGTGACACTTATTTGTGCTTCTGGATCGAGCTATGCCTGAAGCTGGATTACCAAAAGATTTTTCTGGTAACTCAAGCAATTAAGTTCCTTTTATTTTTTACATTAATTTGAGTAAGGTTCTGTTATCACAACCAAGCCTGCTGTACAACCAGGAAAGCTAGTACTTAATAGTGAACTCATGAAGTTCCAAGAAGAAGATAGAAACAAAAAACTCTTAGGATAAAGGTACAATGAAGCAGATTAATCTCTTAAAAATAGAAGATCTGGTTTCTGCATTATTGTGTGTGTGTGTGTGTGTGTATTTTCATATCTTCCAAACCAAACTAGGAAACCTGGGCTACAGTAAAGGCATTTTTTTTCCTTTTGCCACAAAAGTAAGAAGAAGCAGTGTGCTGTGCTGTCCGTAGACACTAGAGAGGCACTCACAGAATATACTTACATTCTTATAAACCCCTGGAGGTCCTAGCATTCTGAGAAGTTTTCTTCCTTAGAGGGCTCGGCTTGTATCTTTGAGCTTTAAGTATTTTTTTTTTTATTTGGGGACATGTCAGAAAAGTTCTTATTTTACAAAAATCTTTCTTGGCTAAATTATTCCAAAAGTGCTTACATATTAAAACAGTATCATTTCCCTCCAAAAAAAATTTAAATAAAATCAGTGAACAAAATCTGCTAGAATAGTTATATTTGTGTGCTAGTCTGAATCAGAAACTTTCCTGATTTTGACAGTTCAACATGTAAGTAGTATTTCTCAACTTCAAGAATTTATCTAGTGTGGCATCTTAAATCATGATGTACAAAATTAACCAATGATAACTGGTTTGATTTCTGTCCAGCAAGTTTTAGAATTTTCTTGTTTTTGAAAGTAACCGAGAAGTTCATATATAATTCTCTGATAACTTAGAGAATTCTGTGCTTTTCATGCCTTTTAAATACTTCTGTCTTACTTTTGACTCTTCAGCTCATTTGTTCCAAGAGTATAATTTGACCATTATCAAAATAAAACCGAATAATATATAATAGAATAGTATTGAGTCAGAGTCTTTGAAATCTGTGAAAGACAATGGAGAATAAATCTTAGCAGAAGTGTGGTTCACTGAAGATAAATGAAGAGATTCTGTGAAACTATTTAATCTGTGAATCAAGAATTTCATCTCATGAGAATCTATGCTCCATTCTTTCCCTCAACCCTTCCCTCCCTTATTTTTGTAATAATGGAAGTACAATAAAGATACATAGCTGGATATTTGGACATACAACAAACATTTTAGCTATTGATGCATAACCAACCACTCCATAATCGAATGGCTTAAGTAAATTAAGTACTATGTTTGTTCATGATTTTGTAACTTGGGCAGGGCTCAGCCGGTGCTGCCTCTGCTGGTACTGCTGGTGGTCAGTCACGTGACTGAAGTCAGCTGACATGCTAGTTAAGCTCGACTCAGCCCTGATGTCTTTTTCCATGTAGTCTCAGGGCCTCTTATGTGTCATATGTGAATGACCCCTTCAGCTACATGGCCAAAGAACTCAGCTGGTGTCATAGGGCTCCCCAAAGCACAAGAGCACAAGCATTTCAGGGCATCTTAGGCTTAGGTTGAGAACTAGCACATTGTCGATTTAATTGCACTTTATTAATTAAAATGAGCTAGAGGGACGGCCCCAAATCAAGAGAATTTGATTACACTAGGGCATGAATAGTAAGCAATGGCTTACTGTGACTGTAATGGACTGCCAATGGAACTGACTACCACGTTGATATTAATACACTGCTTATAGCAGTGTTCACTCTTTCCATAAAATATTGTGATATTAATATTAAGGAAAGATATGTGACTTAAAGTGCAAATAAATTCTTCTTTTAGAATATGTATGTTGTAAAATTCTGTTTTGTTTTGATCATGGTCCAATTGTGACTACTGAAAAGTAGATAAAATTGATCAAAAAGAAAAGACACACTAATCCTTTTACAAATGAGTGTAAATAATTAGCAAAGCTTCTAGACTAGAAGATTCATTGAATTGCTATGTTGGAAACCCTTACTGTTTTATTAAGTTAGAACTTATATGAGGCCATAAGTTTATTCTCTGTTCTGGTAATATTTTCTTAGGTATCCATTTCATAATGAACTCTACTAAAAATAAGAAGAAATGTTATCTAGACAAATACATTACAATAAAAATTGAACATATTTATTAATATTGTAAAGAATAGAATTTCCATAAAAATATTAGCTCTGGAAATCACTACAATTGTTGATTGATTTATGGTAAAGAAATGTAATCATTGTGACCATCTGATTTCCATTTTCAATTTTCAGTTTGGCTGAAAATACAAACTCTCTTTTGTTTGGTGACTTTTCCCTTGCATTTCCTAAAATAGGGGTCTTCCTGAAATAGTAGAACCATTTGTTGGCAAAGATGCACAAGGAGAAGATATTTGCTGTTTGTAGCACAAAGAATGTTAATACCATAATACACAATATATTTTACAATGGAATAAGAAGCAAATACATAATTCAGTAAGAAAAGAGACGCATATATCAATAAGCAACTTACAGAGGAAGAAATGAAAAAGGCCATAAATGGATTTTTTAAAATGCTCAATTTCCTTAAAAAAGAAAGAAATGCAAATTAAAGTAATAATGGGATATAATTTTCTGTCTATCAAATTGGCAAGGGTTTTGCAAAAACAGACTGATAAAACAGTGGTGGCATTGCAAATGTGATTTCTAAACATCAACACAGAAGTTGAGACCCAGAAATGGACCCAAACCAGCTCTTAACAAAGAAGATAAAATAGTCGTGTCTAAGGTGCCTGTAAGCTAGTCCTTGAATTTCTAACTTCAGCTGTTACTCATTTCTAAAAGTTCTATGTAGTTCTTTTTCAAAAATACTAGGTTATTTCTCATAATTTCCTATTTACTGATATTATTTTAAATATTTTTTTTATTTATTAGAACATAGTAACAAGCATAGTTGTTTCTAATCTGGTTCTTCAAACTCTAATATTTAATGTATTTCCGAGTCTTTTCTTGCTCTGTTTCTTCTAGTTCATGGTTCCTTATTTCCTAATGTACTTAACTCTTCTTTTTTTCTTAAGAACTGCTTATTATTTCTATTATTATTATTATTAGAAAATTATTTGTTGGAGTTGTTTGAATCCTAAGAGGAGAACTCTTTTGTCCAAGAGATATTTGATCTTCCTCTATCAAGCACTTCGGGTCACTAGGCGCACACCCTGGCATTTAATGCTCTCTCGTACTACCTGTAAATCCAGCAAAACAAAAGTATATGCAGCACAGTGACTGTAGTTAACATTATCCTATGGTATATTTGAAAGTTACTAGGAGAGTAGATTTTAAAATTTTCACCATACACACAAAAAAACTGTAGCTACAGGACATGGTGTGTATGTTAACTAGCCTTATTGTGGCAATCATTTTGCAATATATACATACCAAAAAAAGGCATAAAATCATTCAATTTGGCAAATGCCCTCAGGGCAAAATGGAATTCAGGTTCAAAATAATCATCTGGGTTCCATTAATCACTTAGACTTTCTTTTTTGTTTTTACTCAAGTATAAGTTGATTTACAGCATTATATTAGTTTCAGGTGTACAATATAGTGATTCAGTATTTTATGCATTGTACTCCATTTAAAGCTATTACAAAACAATGGCTATATTTCTGTGTGCTGTTCAATATATCCTTGTTGCTTATTTATTTTATATATAGTAGTTTGCATCTCTTAATTTTGTACCTCAACCTTGCCCCTCCCCTCACCCCTCTCCCCACTGGTGACTAGTTTGTTTTCTATATCTGTGAGACAGACAGTTTGCACTTTGTTATATATATTCATTTGTTTTATTTTTTAGATTCCACCTAAAAGTGATAACATAGAATATTTGTCTTTCTTAATATGAATTATTTCACTTAGCATAATAGCCTCTCGGTCCATCCACATTGTTGCAAATGGCAGAATTTCATTCTTTTTATGGCTGAGTAACATCCCATTGTGTATGTACCACATCCTCTTTATTCGTTCTGTTGAGGGACACTTGAGTTGCTTCCATATCTCAGCGATTGTAAATAATGCTACTATAAACAGAGGTGCATGTATTTGTTTCAAATTCGTGTTTTCATTTCCTTTGGATATATAACCAGCAGTGGAATTGCTGAATCATATGGTAGTTCTATTTTTAGCTTTTTGAGGAACCTCCATATGGTTTTCCATAATGGCTGCACCAATTTACATTCCTACCAACGGTATACAAAGTTTCCCTTTTTCTTCACATTCTCACCAACATTTCCTTTTTTGTGGTCTCTTTGATGATAACCATTCTGACAGATGTGAAGTGGTATCTCATTGTGGTTTTGATTTACATTTCCCTGATGATTAGCAACAGTGAACATCTTTTCATGTGCCTGTTGGCCATCTGTATGTCTTCTTTGGACAAATGTCTATTTAGTTCTTCTGCTCATATTTTAAATGAGATTTCTTGGATTTTTGATACTGAGTTGTATGAGCTGTTTATATATTTTGGATATTAACCCCTATCAGTCACATCATTTGCAAATATTTTCTCCTATTCAGATGGTTTCCTTTACTGTGCAAAATATTTAAGTTTAATTAGATCCTATTTGTTTATTTTCACTTTTGTTTATTTTGCCATAGAAGACAGATCCCCCAAAAATATTACTACAGTTTATGTCAAAGAGTGTTATGCCTGCATTCTCTTCTAGGAGTTTCATGGTTTCAGGTCTTGTATTTAGATATTTATTCCATTCTGAGTTTATTTTTGCATACAGTGTGAGGGAGTGTTCTAATTTCATTGATTTACAGGTAGCTGTCCAGTTTTCCCAGCACCACTTTTTGAAGGGACTGTCTTTCCCCCCTTGTATTTTCTTGCTTCCTTTGTCATAGATGAATGGCCTTAAGTGTGTGGGTTTACTACTGGGTTCTCTGTTAGAGACTTTGTTAGACTTTGGTTTAGATATCTGTTATCTATTACTATAATAGTGTTATGTAACAGACAATCGCAGCATTTCAGTGATAGGCAAAAATAAGCACGTGTTGTTCATGGAGCTGGGGTGGTCAGCCAGGCAGCTCCGAGGATCTTGGCGGGGCTTGTTTGGCTGTGCGGGGTCAGCCGGCTCTCAGCAGAAGGCAGCCTCAGCTGGCATGACTCGGGTGATCTGACGCTGGTCCTCATGGCTCTCATCCTCTGCCTGGTACTAAACAGGACTAGTCTGGATCTGCCCCTTACAGCTACAGAGAAGATACTGCTACCGAACCAGGTTTGTTTGCCGGATGTGCTGCACGCCAAACATGGAGATGCCAAAATTTCTAGCAGATAAAAGGTTTATTCTCGAGGCAGCCAAGTGAGCAGATAGAACAAGTCTCAGATGCACCTCCCAGAAGATGAGGGGCTTGGGGTATTTATGGAATAAAGAAGCAGGGTGGTCTGAGGTGTGGGATAAGGTGATTGGTGACTGGCGGTAAGAAAAGGGTGATGTGACGGGTGTTCTGTGCAAATATCTGAGTTACATGCTTCTCCATGGGTCACATGCTCAGGAAATGGCAGCATCAGCATGATCAGAGGGGAAGATGTTGGCCTTCTGATGTCAAAAGGTCATCCACTGGACTCTTGTATGGGCCTATTTGGGGGGGGGTCATTGGTCTCAACCATTCTTAACCAGCTTGAACTTGAACTAACCAAGAGCTGACTCCAGCTGCCTGAAAAATAACTTAAGTATCTGTTACTATAGCAACCCACAGGTCACAGGAGTTACCTGAAGGGACTGCTAAGGAGTCCTATGATCTATGTCTAGGCTACATCAGGCTCGGAGGGTACCCAATTCGCAGGAACAGTTAAAGCAAGCTTGGTCAGCAAAGGCAGTTGCAGGTTATTATTTATTAAGTTGTGGTTCAAGAGGTCTTACTGAGTACTGCCCTCAGTTTCAACATGAGTGAGAAGATCCAAACACACAAGCACCTTTGAAGTTCCTGTTTAGACTGTGTTTGACAACATGCCACTGGCCCAGGGTCACTGCAAGACAAAGGGATGGATAAACTTTGGGTTGAAGAATAGGATCTTTTTTTCAATTTAACACAGCTCAGTAATATCTTACTGTCTTGGCAGTTCAGTGATACTACTAAGAAGTTTTTTAATCTGGTAATCTTGCTGTTTTCTTTGGTATATTTGGTTCACATAGAATAGCCTAAGAGAACAGAAGCTGTTTTGATTGGCAGCTTGTTTCATTTCTCTAATTATTGATCTATTTTAACATTTGGAGGCAGATGCCATCAAAATAAAGCACACAGAATGTCACCATTACAAATGGGTGAATTGGTAGGACTAAACAACATAATTTAGGGTAGCATTTTTTTGTTCTTATAATTATATAGAAGATTAATTTTTTCCCATAATGACAATCAAATATATAGATTAATAAAATGAAGCAAATATGAGCCATAGTTCACCTAAAGCACTGGGGAGAAATCTCTGCAGATAGATTTAAAAAAAAAATAAGATAGTGCTGTTCACACTATATATAACTTGTTTTCATTTCACCTCAAACCGCACGGAGGGAAATTTTTCATGTCTATAAATACTCCTCTCCTACATACTTTTTAATGACTGCATGTTATTTTATTTGATTGTTTACCATAATTTATTCAGCCAAACACTTATTTTTAGATTGACTGGCTCTACTTTTTTCAATATCATAAACAATGCTGCAAGGAATATTCATATAGATTTGTGTGTTTTTTGTATTAATTTCTTGAGGATAAATGATCTGAATTTGAAGAACTGATTAAATTTATACCCATTTTCAAGGATGGGATGCATATTTCTAGAGTTGCCTCTGGAGATGTTCACCTGTCTCACACTCTAGAAATGAAGGGAGACCACTCCCATGAGAACCAGCGAGGACTTTTGCACAGGGGTCAGTGCGGGGCAGAGATGCTGTACCTGGGCAAGGGAGTACGTGCACGTACATGTACGTGAGTACGTGAGCCAGGGAGTGAGCAAGAGAGTACCCAGCAAGGGGTCCTGCCTGTGGCAGAGATGCTGCAGGCAGTCAGGAGTGTGGACAGCTTTACGAGGCAGAAGGGGGAGGTTTCAGGTGCTCTGGTTGGAGGTTATTGGCAATGGAAACGTTGGAGGCAGGCCAACAGGAAGCTGTCCATCATGTGTGATTGGTTTGTGAGCATATTAAGCTTTCTCTGGTTGGTCCTGAGTTGGAAGCAGAGGAAGAAAAAAATACTACTTAGGGATTGTTGGTCAAATCCTGACTATTCACGGCCACCTCTGCAGAGGTTTGGCTGTCTGCCCTGGTTGGTACAGAAGTTGTAGTTTGGTTTCCTGGACTTCCCACATGATCGGTGGTCTGTTGCTGTGTAGGGTCTGGCTGTTGCTCATGTGTATATTCAGTCTTTCAATTTTGAAAAAGCCATCTGAAAACTAAGGCTTTGCTTGCATTATAATTTTATTTATTTCAAAAAAAGTCACTTTTAAAATTAGCTATTTATGGAGAGTTCCTAGCAAAATAACCGATCCATAGCAAGGGCTATTATTTACTTAACCTAAGTTAAACTTTCTAAAATAGTGTACTCATTATATTACCCTTTGTCAAAATTCTGTGGCATTTAGGATCCTACCTGATTATTTAGTTCAGGCTAAGTGTATAACAGAATACTGTAGACTGAATGGCTTATCACAGCAGAAAGGTGTGTCGCCAAGTTCTGCAGACTGGGAAGTGCAAGGTCAAGGCACTGAGAAATTCAGTGTTTGGTGGGAGTCCTCCTCCTGGGTCATGGACAGCCGCTTCCATTTTTGGAAAGGAGATAATGTTTCGATTTCCTTTCAGAGAGATGAGAATAATGAGGACATTTAAAGTTTCTCTGTTTCTAGAGAAGGCAGTATGCAGTGAATAATTATATCAGTAGGAAAACATGAATAAACATGGGGAAGTAACTAAGCTCTTGTATTCGTTGTAGGAAGAAAAAATAACTCAATATTAGCAGTTTCTGTGTTACTCTCAGTGGTTGTTTCTACAATAGATACATCAAATGGGGAAGGAGACCTGGCTTTTGCCATCAGAAATAACTTTCTTTTCTTGATTTCTCAATTTTGACTAGCTTCAAGTGCAGAGCAAAACCGTTTTTATTACCCCCTACTCTGGTTTCCGTATCTTTCGGGAAAAAAAAAAAGCCTCCAAATGCATGGTCATATTGTTAGCATTGGAATTTTCTAATTGATATGAACCCCACTTTCTTGCTGCACTAAAAAATGCATGAAAGATACAATGAAACATGTTGCTTTCAAATCAGAGTGGAGTGGTTGGAAAGAAGAAGGTTGAAAGGTTTATTTCATATAGTAGGAACTTCCAGCAGGAGCCAGAAACACACAGCAGGGTGAGAAATTTTAAAAGCAAAGTTTACCATTAAGAGCTATGGGTTGTCGGTAGCAACCTGAGGCATTGTCTTATACAAAGCAATGAGAGCAGCAAAGCACCTCAGAGGAACAAAACCCAACTTAAATATTCATCATAACAAGTTTGATTAATTTGGGGAAATGGCATCGTCTGTGTTTGCTTTATTCAGATTAATTTTTTAAAAAATACTGAATAAAATACAACCTTTTATTAAATGCAAGTGAGATGAATAGCTATAGCTTTATTCCTTGATGAACAAAATCACTCTGTGTTTCTTAGTATTTAATATTTTCTTAATATTTAAAATTTCTGGTTTTTAATCACCATTAATTTTTGTGGTGAAGTGTTGTAGCGAAAATACAACTTCTCCACTTACAGTTTTTATTGGTGAAAACTGTGTAGTCTAATTCAGAACAGCTCAACTGCTGGAGAGGAGTATGATCTTTTTCTATTTCTTTTAAATCTGAAAACACTGCTGAATACTTTCTAGAATACTTATTGATAGTTATTATTTTTACAAACTAATATCACATACAAAAAACTAAGATGTTTACTCTGAAAGGGAGATGAAAGTCTGCCTATTTATCATTACTTTTTAATTTGAAAAATGATGCTTTAATTTTAGTTGAAAGAGCAAGGTCAAAATATATTTATATTTAAAATATAAAAATGTCATTTTATATGACATAATTGAATGTTCTAACAGTGGACTGTGGCCCTTAGCCTGATGTAAGCAGGGTCCTGTGACTGCCTACATTGCCAGTATTTAGTTGCTAATTAATATACAGGAACAGAATTCCCTTTGCAGTCTTTGCAAATCCTTCCAAGTGAATCATTCCATGCTATAGAATTACGGCAGATGTGTGGTTTGTCATGGGACACCACTCTGAGGGAAAGGAGCACTAATTAGACAGGGTGGTGGGCCAGCTGGAGTGGATGTGGGCTGTCCCAGGAAAATCAGAATGTGTGATCACCCAGCACAGAGTACACGGTGAACCCTTGCCCACTTAACCAACTCATCAGTTTTCTAAGTAAACCCCATCTTAGCTTTACATACATACACACACTTTAGTAAAATTCTACATAAGGACCTTTTTAAATTCCTGAGTACCGTCTCAGATCTCTGGGTGGGGGGAAGCACCCCCACACCTTTCACAGGATGTATTAATATTGAAGACCTTTACACGTCACTTATGTGTGTATTTAACGTTAAATGTCATGACACTAAATTCTTTCAAAACAGCTATTCTATGTGTTTCGAAGCAATGTCAGTTTCTCTGGCTGTACTGCTAGAGACAGTACAAAAGTGCACTTTGAAATGTTAAGAATAATATTTGGATAACAGTTCAAAATAAAGGCTAGAAAAATTTAAGCATAGTGAAATAACTTTTCAATTTGCTTTGAATTTGCAAGAAGTAAAAAGAGGCTAGGCTAATGACAAGGGGTGATGATATAAAGGTCACAGGAGACAAAATTGAGCTACTCACGTGCAAATTTACTTCCTTTTTCCTGTTGAGAACACTTCTGTAGAAATATTCCAAAATGAATTCAGTTTCTAAGGAAAAAAAATTAATTCCATCCACTGATTGAAGTTTCAAAGATGAGCCAATTATTCATAAGAATATGAATATGTTTGGGAAAACATAGTGAATCAAAGAATTGACAGAAGACCGAGATGGTTGAAGTGGGGAAAGTTGGAATTCAGAAGCAAAGTACCCAAATAGGATGACAGTATATGAAAGAAATTATTTAAAAAAAATAGTTTGTGAGCAAGTAGAAATAACAGCATCATGAATGGGAACCAACGAGATTCTGATGTGAATGACATGATTAATTAGCCTTTTTCAGTCTTTTGTTGCTGTTACGTAGCTCATAAGTTGCTGGACTGCTGTAAATGGAGAAAGACTGTTAATACTCTCTTACGATGACTTGGCACAATGAATGGTGAAAGAGCACGATGATAAGTTGGTTGGTTGAATTTGTAAGTGATCGAACGACCACTGTCAAAAAGTATTGATTAAAAAATTGTTGTAACTTTGAGGACCACCCTCTAGCATCATGTAACTTGTCTCTTCAACATTTCTGTTTGTGGTAGTGTAGGGAGGAGATTAGTTATACATTTAGCAAATTAGCATGTGATGCATAAATGTAAAGGTTAAAATACATGGTTTAGGAGAGATGCAGAGAGGAACGTCTCCAGTAGTCCTTATAAACATCCATTTCATCTCTAGAAAAGTACAGCTGTTAGAAAGTTAAGTTTATTGAATGGAAATTTATTGTAACTCTTGTAATCTTGTAACTCTGACTCATTTTTCTTGGTTCTGTTCCTTGGGGGCTATAAAGAAGGTTGGAACTTTATTTCTAAAGGAAAGCCATTTAATTATTTGAAAGCTCTCATGACTGTTCCTACTGTCTTGGTAAAAGTCCTCTTTTTTTTCATTATTAAATGCTATGGCTCTGCATGTTTGTGCAATAATACTACCCACTGACCACAAAATATTTTTATACCTTTTATCATATCTGATTCCAAGACTACAAATAAAACAATTGTTTTCTGATAAATGAGAATAGTGCATGATTATCATCTCCCTTATTTGAGGTTCTGTTTTCTGTTAATAAAACCTGAAAGCATACCATACCAGAAAGTTGTTCTCCAGTGAGATCACTGTCTATTAAATCCTCCAGTACATTTTAAAATACGTGATTATTCTAAACCATTGTTTAGATAATAAGGCTAAAGTGCAAGTCCTTAGCTAAATTCTTAAAATTTTTACATTATATTTACCAATCTAGTATCCACATAAAGATACTTGAAAGTGGTGCGGTACAGCTCAGGGGTACAGCACGTGCTTAACATGCACAAGGTCCTGGGTTCAATCTCCAGTGCCTCTGTTAAAAATAAAACAAACAAACAAACAGTTAAGTGGATAAATAAATAAACAAACCCAATTACCCCCCCCAAAAAACCAAACCCATATGGATATTTGGGAAAAAAGGACCATAGGCAGAATGTGATCCAGGAACAAAACTAAAATTATTTGGTTTTGCTAATTGACTTATATACTAAATTATCTGATTTACTTTAGACAAAATTTTCATTCCACACAGGAGAAAACACACAAAAAAGATAAACAGCTTGATGATATGTACATTAGTACTAAGTGGCAGACCTGAGACTTAAATAAAGGGGTGATTTACTTACCTCCAATGTTGAACCTGTTGCCAAAATATTTTGTTTATTTGATTTTGCCCATTTTTATGAAAAATATTAAAGTCAAACTTTACTACCAAAATTGTATTGCTTGAAAACCAGCGTACAACTGTAAATCATCAGACAATGCAAATTTGTGACTTGCACGTAGTATGGCATTCAGAGTAGATTCCTTTGATAGGAATTACAAAAATGTACCCACCATGATGATTATGGACATCTATATTTATGTACATCAGGTTAATCTTGATTGGAAAACATAAAAATGGTACAGCACAGCTTACATGTTCAATTTCATTCTCATTGCGAAGCTTGATGGTGCACAAAAGCTGCAATGCTTCTTACATGGCCAGGATTTTTTGCCAATAATTTCATATAATGCCAAGAAAGCTGAGGAAGCGTGTTTTATTCATCCATCCTGAAGATATATAAATCATGTGGAATTTTTTATGAGATGTATCCATTTGAAAAGGTGAGAACGTTATCGAAATTTGAATTTGTCTCAACACAAAAGCCTCGTCTTGAAGTATCCCACAGAATTGCCTATCACGTTGCCAAGACAAGGAACTCGAATGCATTGCAAAGCTCTTGGTGAAGCCATAGACCCTGGAGATGTCAGCCTGGTTTATGAGGAAGCAGACCGAGTCAGTGCGTCTTTTACTCCAGAGTCATGGATGTTCGTTTTAATATTTTGAAGCAGATTATGGAGAAATTGGTAGCTATTATTTGACTTCATTTTACAACTAGACGAAACTGCCTCAGTTCTTTCAATACAACCGGCTCTTAATGTATAAGCATAAAGTATCGACGAAGAATTCCTCTCCCAGGAGCCCCTTTTGCTTTTAAGGATGGTAGCTTCAGATGGTGAAAAATCTCTATGCCAAGCTAGACTTCAACTGGAAAGAAAATCTTGTTACTCTGCCTAGATGGGGCACCTGCAGTTTTTGGCACCGTGTCTGAATTTGCAATTTTAGGGAACAAAGAAGTTCAACAGGCATCATTGTGACTCATTGGTTTCTTTATCTGTGAAGATTTGCATCAAAGATTTGGGCAACCATTCCAAACACATCTTTTCCATTGCCCTGAAGGTTGTCACTTTCATTAGGGACGGGGTTTGAATAACCAATGTTTCAAGAGGTGTGTTTTTAAATCAGAAATGGAATAAAATGTGAAGTTCCCTTTTACTACATGGTTGAATATTGGCTTTCAGTGGATATGTCTCAAAGAAATTGATTAGATTTTAGACATTTTAAGGGGAAACGATTGCCTTTTGTCAGCTAAGGATTTGCCTACACATAAGAAAAAAAAAACACTATGACTTCAAGATAGAGGTTTATATTTCTCTCTTACTTAAAGGAAGATGGATGTAGCCATCCAGAGAGATGCGAGATTTCTGTTAAAGATCCAGGCTTCCATCTTTTCGTTTTACTACCGTAACCCACTGTTCAGTTCACACAGCTCTCTCCTGAGCCAACATGGTTATGTCTGAGTTTCAGCCTCTAAAAACGATGGAAGACAAACGGACAGAAAAATTTCCTTTAACTATAAGGCAACTTTCGTGGAAGTCTTGCCAAACAAACATACGTGTATATTTCATCAGCCAGAACTTAGTCATGTGACCATATCAGCTATAAGGGAGACTGGAAAATCTAATCTGAATTATATGAAATACTATGTCTAGAAAAAGAGTTACATATCTATTGCTAAGAATGATACAAGGAAATAGAAGTTTGATTAAGCAGCTAGCAGTTTCTACCACTTTGATTCAGGACAATTTACTGGGTATAAGTCGTCTTAGCTTGACGGAATTAGCGGATTTTCTTGCGATGTGAATGAGATAATACTTTTTATTCAAGGCACTGCAGTCTTTATTATAATTATCTCAAAGAAAAAGGCCTGATTAGGGCCAGCTACATAATTTGTGGGGCCCCTTGTTCAAAGAGCAGGGGGAAAAAGCTTTTTGTTGTCTTCCGTAGTCCTTCTCTTTAAGTGCCATCATGTTTTTATTTGCTATTTAACATCATACTCCTTCAGGCAAAAAGATGCTCTTGGGATGAGTATCAACATTCACAGGTGCAGGGTCCCCACTCTGCACCTCCATGCAACGCCACCAGCGCCACACTCAGGCCCCTGTTGGACACTTGCTGAGTCCGTGTGGGACACAAGGAGCTGGACTGCGTGTAAGCCAAGGCCTCAGGACCCTGCTACTTGCTCCATGGTCCCATCGTCCTTTGCTAACAAAACACAGATTCAAAGATAAAAAGTATTAAGAATTTCAAGATGGTAACCACAGAGTATTAACCCTGTGATGTCAGCGTGGGGTCTGCCTCTGAGCATCGAGCCCTGCGTGCCTGCACGGTTAGCAATCCCTCAAAGCCGGCGGAGGCTGTGAGTTCTTCTGCAGCCATTGATTACTCTCCACATACAGGTTGGAAATAGATAACGCCGTGAACATTTTAGGAAGAATTTTCAAGAGGCAGACCCTGACATGAGTTCCTGTGAAAGTGATTCATCAGGAAGTACTCCCAGAGAAGTCGGCACCCACCAGGGGGACTGGGGAAGTCTGGAGGGAGCCGTTCAAGGAAGAGGTGGAGGTGCTGGTTGCGGGAGAGAAAGCGTGCGGGGGGCCAGAGCCCTGGTGCACCAGAGGATGCTGACAGCGACGGGAGGTACAGCCCGGCCACCAATGGCATGTCCTGCAGTAACGATCCCAAACTGAACGGCTGCTTGGCAGGCGACAGTCGGACTTTTTTTTTTTTCCCCTGCTGCTGCAGGTATTTATGGACAATTGGACACCTTCAGAGTTCTTTGAAGATCACTTCTGGAGGGTGGACGTCTGCAACTTTCCTGGGTGACAGAGATGGGCAGCATCAATAATGCAGACGTGACTTAATGAAGAACACATTTACGGGAACACAAAAACCTACCGTTCAACTCTAACATTCAAAGGTCTCCAGGAAACAAGGTTTTCTTTTTTCTTTTTTCTGTTTTCTTTTCTTTTCTTATCTTTTTTTTTTGTTGTTGTTGTTACAAGCCACATCTGGCCCAGTGGATGATGGGGGATATACAATAAAGAGGATGGCACTTCAATTTAAAAAAAAAAAAAAAGGAAGGAAGCTATTGAATATCACTGGAGTCATGTCAGAGGACCCAGGAGCTAATCTGACTAGGCTCCCAGAAGTCAAAGATTGGGCAATTTGAGCATCAAAAACAATAAATTAGTGAATTGAAACAGACCAAAATAAATAAATAAATGAATAAATAAAGAAGATGGAGAGTGTGGCATGTATGTGTGGGTTTTTCTACAGAGTCTCTGTAAATTTAATCCAGAGGACCATTACGCTGAGGCTGTATTCTTTCCCCTAATCCATGCTCCTTACCTAACATGTGTTAAATCAAAAAGAAAAACGTTTAAGTTGACAGAAATTCAATATAAATCCACATTTATTGATTGCTATTCTCCTTTTCATTTTACTTATTTGTTCTTCTAATAAATGTTTATGTAGCACCTGGTGCCTGGGCTCAGTGAGGTGTCCGTGACCAGCCAGTCCAAGGGCTTCCTCTCCCTACTGTCTCGTCACATCATTTAGGGTTTTTCCCTCCACTGTGGTTTTCACTACCCCACTGTGCCTCTTCCATTTGCTCACTAATTTTTTTTCACCACCCCTCCCCACTCATATAAGCCATAACAGATTGAACAGAGGATGGAATGAGGCAATATCCA
Source organism: Vicugna pacos (assembly GCF_048564905.1). NCBI lineage: Eukaryota > Metazoa > Chordata > Mammalia > Artiodactyla > Camelidae > Vicugna > Vicugna pacos. The sequence goes on along the minus strand of NC_132988.1, from coordinate 8,892,546 downwards.
AAGTCACTTGCAACTTTCATATTACATGATGTTGTAAGGAGTAATTTTCTAACAATTAGAGCTGTCCCCAAATCAAGGTGGCCTTCTTCATGATGCAGTGAGGTTTTTTTTTTTTTTTAGTTTTTTTTTCATTTTTTTCTAATCACCACTTTTTTAGCGATAACCTGTATATTGGCTTCAGATACTGAGGAGATGATTTCGGCATTAGAGGAGGAAGTTGAATGAGATCTCCTTAAAATCATTTTCAACTTGGAGAGTAGAAATCCCTCAAAAAATAATAAAGGAAGAGGAAGAAATATAAAATAGAGAACAATGGTGAGATATTTAAATTGTTTCTCTATGGGCTGAAACAGGGCTATTTCAGAAGGTTAATGGAAAGGAAGTGTGTGAAGAACACAGTAAAACACTGCTTTAAATGCTTCCTGAGGGGTAGGCACAGTTAGGAAAAATATCTTTTTTAGAGGAAAAGTGGCCTGGGCATAAAAACCCTGAGATTTAAGTATTTCTAAATGTCAAACAAAAGTTTACTATTGATGAACTGGAGAACCAGGAGATAGATTATGCTTGAATCTCTGCAATCGCATGCCAATGTGGCCCTGCCAAGTGTCACTGTCACCATCACGAACTGTGCTAAAGCTTCTACTGTATTCAGCATGGTGGGGGAGGGTGCAGCTCAGTGGTAGGGTGCCTGCTTAGCATACATGAGGTCCTGGGTTCAATCCACAGTCCCTCCATTAAAATAAATCAGTAAATAAATAAACCTAATTATCTCCCCCCCAAAACAAAAACAAAAAAAAAATAAAAATATTTTTTAAAAACATAGCATCACTGAGCAAAATTTATCATTAAACTCCTAATTTTCACTTTCAAATCTTACGTCTGGGAATGATCCATATGAAATAGTATTATGTGTCAAACATGCTCAAATGTCAAGAGTTTCATATGGTTTAATCTTAAACCCATGAGACAGTCATTGATAACTTTGAAAGAAACATCAAAGGATGCCCTACCTTTCTTATGCATTCAGATAGACTTTCTTCAGACAGAATTTAGAAAGGTTTTCTACTAACCCCGTGTGTTACAAATCACAGATGCTTTCCTAAATCAATGTGATTCTTCCCCCAGTAATTTACTAAATATTTGGAAGAATTTAATGATCCTATTATTTTTTGACTATCAAAGCAGATTTAATTACATTCTCTATTAGAAGGACTCTTAAAGTGGAAAAGAGGAAGAAACTGTATGAGACCAAAGGAGAGAGGCTGTCTGGGTGTGAAAACCCTGACTGGGGTGGAGAGTCCTGCAGTGAGGATGCCTTTCATGGTTCTACCATAGGGGGATTTTAAATACCTCTATTCCAATTCTCCTAATTAGATTTTACTCCCTGTCAGTGACTACTATGATTTCCCATCCTGTTGTCAAGAACTGCCATGAAATTTACCCACTTGCAAGATAACAAGTTATCCTGCCAATAAGTCCGCTGATGACAGCGAAGACACAAGACCTCTGGGTCAGAGATGAAAGATTGCTGTTCCCAGCACAACAGGCAGAATGTGCTTCAGTTGCCTCAGTTTCCCTTTCTCTCTGTTTCCCAGGAGAGATGAGAAGCCACTCAGGTGGGTGCTGTGCACATAGTAGGTCTGTGTCTCAGCCAAGGAACCCAGAGCTTGGGAAACCTTTTACCTTATAAGGGGTTTCTAGCAAACCTATCCAATCTTTGCCCACGAGGAAGGCATTAGCTTTATTATCCTGATTTGAGAGGGAAGTGGTCTCTAACTTCCAAGACTGTTTTGAAAACATCCTTGAAGAGATAATACAAAACAAAAAAAGCTGTCATAGATGCGTAGAAACAGCTCAGAGAATTGTCTTATAACATGGGTACCAGATTGTTTTTTGAAGTAAGATAGCAAGGACTTAAGTTACTATCGGCAGGTCAGTCATTATCAGTAGGTCACTCATATACATATGTGTGTGTGTGTGTGTGTATATATATATATATATATATATATATATGTATATGTATATACATACATATATATATATATCTCTCGATGATGTTTTCAATATTTGAATTCTCACTGTTGCAATATTCACTTTCCATGGATGCAAATAAAAAGTCTTTTGCGTTTTGAGAGGACAATGTGGGTAGACGTGTCTTCTAAGTTATTCTGAAAGTGCTCCATTATTTGGAAAGAATCAGTGAATTTTCTATAAATCCTGTGTTATCTCCGGAGGCTGCTGTAGCCCTGATGCACTGCCTTCTTTGTTTCCCTTGAACGTCACTGAATAACATGGCAGTTAAGTATCTGGGCTGTGGACTCAGACAGACCCAAGATAGATGCTGGCACTGCTGCTGCTCTTCGCATGTTCTCGGGAGAGTTACCTCTCCTCTGTAAGTGATGGGCACCTCTTTAGTTAGGGAGACAAATACAACCTGTCTCATCCAGATGTGAGACTTAGTAGAGCATCTGGCCCAAAGTTAACATGCAAAAGTTGTTCATTAGATTAAGAGTACAAATTGAGGATATGTAGAAAAGCACGAAGAAGAACGTAGTTTTTTCCCCCACCAGGAAAAACCTGTTAACATTCTTGTTTATCTGGTACATGAAAACACACACACACACACACACACACACACACACACGGAGCAAATCATATATACTGTGTTCTAAACTGCCTTACCTTCTTAAAACTGTGTCAGGTGCATTTCTCAAGTTGGCTAAGTATTTTATAAGAGATGTGCTTATCAGTGGTTGCACATTATTACATCATGATGATATAATATAACCCAACTAACAGACTAATATTTAATATGTTCGGTTCTTACCATCTATTAGTGTTCAGTAAATATTGACATTTAATAATTAGCAGATTTATTCATTAGATTGTAAATTTTTGTGTAAGACAATTAGAGTTGGTTTTCTGTGCTTTTTTTTCCCCCTATAGGTAAGGATTGATTAGATAGGATGTAAAGGTATATAAAATCTTTTATGAAGGCAGCTAAAAGGTGATAAGATATAACATATTTAAGGCAAAAAAAGGTGGGAAAAAAACTTACCCTAACAATCAAGTCTAGAAGGGAATTTTTAATAGCTTTTTGTATCCATAGGACAAAACTTCCAAGGAAATCGGAAGATTTTAAAAGGACTTTTCAGCATAATTAAGGCAAGATCCTAAGTTAGATAAGTTGACATCTGCAAATTTAAAAAATTTGAAAGCAAGACCCCTGAGGAAAGCACATTCAGTGTCATGACTGGGTAGGAACGAGACCGAGAACCGAAGTGGAAAAGAAAGAACTTCGATGGTCCCTAAATGCAGTGTAATATCTATGCCAAGCAAAAATTAGGGTCCTAGTGAAGTTTTCAGAAGTACAAGATGGTTGTGTACTTCGTTGTTTTCTGTAAGAACCTTAAAAAAGCCAGCACACGCTGAGACAAGCAGCCCAACCAAGACAGAGGACGGGAAGCTGGGCAGCAGAGGGGCGGTCAGATGCCCCTCGGCTTCCTCTCGGCTCTTGCATGCTTCTGGAAGTGTCTGAAAAAGTAGCTGAAATGCAACATAAAAACTATGTTTTGGGTGGTCTGATTAAGGTTTTGTTGTTGTTGACATTACACTCTCTCTAACATTATCACTTCTTTGGTCTCATTAGTTTCAACTTTTTCTCTACATAGACTATTTTATATGTTAGATTCTTGAACTTTCATTTTGCGCAGTGCAATCATGTGCTTCCGGGGTCAGCTGGGAATGATTAACGATATTAGACATCAGAATTTATAAGATAATGTGCTGAATTTGAAGGAAGTGCCTAATAGACTTAAACTGTAAATAAGAAATAAAAGCGTAGATGTGTTTACACTGACTTTTCAAAATTTCTATTTGTAAAACTGGAATTGAGTAGTCATAAATGTTTCAGGTGACTGGGCATCTGACACAAGATCAGGGGCCATTTTTCTTACAGCTTAATTTTTACTAACATTATCTCATATTCCATTTCTGTTGAGATTTTGGTATTGTTTTATCTTTTGATTTTGCTTTTTTTCAGTAGAAATAACCAACATATATTAACTACCATGACCTTTTGAGAGAATTTTGGATGCGATAGGCACTGTGTTGAGAAAGAAGACAGTTACTAGGTGGTGAAATAATATCTTCCCCCACTAGGAGCTACAAATCTCAACTGGGAAATGAGATGAATAAATGAAAAAAAAAAGTAATTACAGTACAGTACAATAAATATCTGCTTACAGATGGATTTGCATAATATGAACGTTGACGTTCATCAGATTAGAAATTTCTTTAGGCCCAGCTGCCCAAAGATAAAAATTATTGCACTCAGGACTAGGCTACGTCTTGAAGGATGGATATGACCTTATTCTTCAGAAACAGCCTACAGAGGTCTTTGGAAGAGTTAAGAACAAAATAATAGTGGTGAAAGAACTTTTTTGTTCAGAAAACAAAAGTGAAGAACAGACTAGAATTAGAAGACTCCATGGTCAGATATGGAGGGTAACGGTAAAACTTGCAAGATTAAGTTGGATATGTTAACAGAATGTGACTGTATTTGTTTTCCAGCTACCATAACAATTCACCACAAATTTAGTGGTTTAAAACAACACACGCTCATTATCTAATAGCTGGGTAGGTAGGTAGGTGGGAAGTCCATGCGGACTCAGCTGGGTCCTCTGATCCAGATCCCATAAGACTGGAATCAAGGTACCGGAGGCCTGGGCTCTATGCAAGGTCCTGGAAGAAAGTCTGCCTCCAGGCTCACTCATGGCAGAATAATCCTTTCTAGGTGGCGTGGGACTGTGGTCTGTTTCTCTGCTGCTGTCAGTTGAAGGTCATTCTCAGCTGTTACGGGCATAGTTTGGCCAGGGCTTCAGAGGTATGGATGTAACTGGGATTAGAAGAGTAATCAAACGAGTGTTTCATAAAAATATATTTGGATATGCCTTTCAGCAAATTTCTGTATATTCTTCTTCAAATATATGTATAATTAACAAATGACATAAAATTATTATATTATTTAATATAATTATATATTAAAATTATAAATATATTATTTATGATATAATTATACATTTAATATATAAATATATAAATTTATTATAAATATAATTTATATATTATATAATTATTAATATATATTAACCTATTACATATTAATAATTTTATTATATAACATATATAATGCATTATACTATAATATAATACATTATATATAATTAATAATATAATTAAATACACTTCAAATATATGTTTAATAATGCTTATGGAAGCTTGTACTTCCTTGAGGAATATTCATTTATTTAACATCACTAAGTCTGTGGCAGTGATTTTGTCCTGAGTTTTAAACTCTAATATAGCACATTTTAGTGTTTTTATAAAAATATTAATCTATATTCAATATGCACTTTCCTGTTCTCCACCAAGACATCCCTTGCTCTTTAAACACATCTGAAAGTACTTCCTCTTCCATAAAGCTTTTTTCTTGTGAGTTCTCATCAAATTACTGGCTGCTCCCCTTCCCCCTGTCCCAGTGGTCATATTTCTACAGGTCCTTCCCTAGTGCTCACCCTCACTGTGCAATTCAGTTTTCTTCTCATTGCTGGACACACAGTGATGTCTTGAAAATGATGTTCTTTGTGTTCACTCATGTACTATAGGTCCGATATATTTGTGTTTTTATTACTATTTCTTATCTTGAATTATAAACTCATTACAGGACAAGGATGTGATTTCTGCCAATAAGCTGTAATCTCTAGTATAGAGCAATGACATATTAAGCGTTTATTTTACTAGGAAAGATGAAAATTATTATAGTCCCATTGGTCATTTAAGACTATACCAATAATTAGTCTCTGATAATGCTACAAAATAGTGCTTATAATTGGTCTCATTTTCATTGTTTCCACCAATTCATCAAAAGCTGGAAATGAGTATCTATTATGTGTGTTAGAGACAATTTTCCGTGGGCCTTTGTGTTTCTGCACATCCTGTGAACAGAGGTGGTGATAGCTTTTGTTCTGGATGAGCTTTTCAAGAAAATTTGTGGCGCAAACAGCCTTAGAAAACAGAGGTCATGTTTCTTCTAGGAAGGAAGGAGGATATGCTGGCTGCCTAGTATAATAAAGGTCAGCGTGTCCGTCTGGGGCACAGGCACAGTATAGAACATTGGGATTAAGCCTGAGGTCCCTTTCCTGTAATGCAAACCTCTAGACATGCAGATGTAGCCTCTCCTGTTGCATCAGCCTGTGAGAAGTGGGGTGCAGGGAACTGGGGCAAGAAAATGGTCATACTTTGGCTGGTGCCATTGCTCTGAGTAATTAACTGTCTTTTGCCTGTGGCTCAGGAACCCTGTGTTTCCTTCCAGCATCCACGAAACTGAGGCAGGCTTGCTTGTTAGCTTGTGAATATTGTAAAACCAGACCTTCCTTATTCTCGACATTATTTTTCCGGTCCTTTGCTGCGTGTATAAAGTAAAGTAAACTCTACCCTTGCCCTCATGCAGTTGCTAATCTGTCTTGGGCTGCTTTCTTAAGACAAGAATGGCAGGGAAGAAAATCAGGAGGAGGAAATATATTACAGAACCAGGGGTTTTTTTTGGGGGGGGCGGGGGGTTATTTTTAAAAAAAAAAACTAAGGCACAACACTTTTATCAGTGTCATACCATTATTTCTGCATTAAAAAACACTAAACTTGAACAACATAAACCTAAAATTTGCTAAGAGAATATTAATTTTAAATGAATCAAAGTTGTATTCTTTAAGAAAAATCCTTTAGAGGGTCCTTTTTTTGTTTTTTGTTTGTTTGTTTCGTTATTAGGTTCTTTTTGAGATTTTTAGGATGCTCTGACTTTCGTTTTCAGTTATCCTATGGTAATATTGGCTCTTTTTTCTTTTGACGTACACATCTGTGACTTTAAATATGTGTAACCAGAGCCACCTCAGTTCCATGACTCCCAGAGCTCTCAGAGGGCCCTTATTTTAACTTCCATTTTTCTGAATTGCTGGAAAAGTTACCTTTTCTTACATTTGCTGAGCATTAGAACCTCAGTTCCATCCAATATCTACTTTTAGACAGCCTGGTGGGAGTTATTTTAGGATTAGGGGAGGGAAATATGTTATAAGTGAAAAAGGATGATGTAGGGGGATTTGAGGAGAAGGAGGGCTAGTAGCAAGGTTCTCAGATCAGACTCCAGTCATCAGCCATCTGGTCCCTCAGAGGATAGCCTCTCCTCCCCTAGAACAATTTAATGTGCTATGGGAAGTACAAAAAGAAGCAAATGAAAGGTTATAAGCCTGTCGTGAGTCTTCAGACCAATGGTTCTCAAAATTTAGCCTACATCAGAGTCACCCAGGAGGCTGGTGAAAGCACAGATTGCTCCAGCGTTTCTGACTCGGTGTATCAGGACTAGAGCCAGCTGCCCGCACTGGGCCCACACTGTCAGAACCACGGCTCTGGCCTGTTAGTTAGGATGGAAAGGAAAGCACATTTAAATTTTCTAATCTCAAATACAGTGCTCTTTGTTAAAAGAATTTGGCTCTGTGATGAATGCCTTCACCCACTCAGCAAGTCCTTGCGAAGGACACATCGACCAAGGAATTGCTGTGCCAGTCGCTGTAGCAGATAACTTGAGGAGGTAGGCGGGCATCCCATCCACGGATGGTTTCCAGGCTAAAGGAAGAGATAAGGCATGTAGAAGACAACAATTTCCCCTACAAAGGCTCAGTGCCACCGTAGGAAGTGTAGCTGTATACAGTACCGTGTGGGGGGAGCAGAAAGCCCTCTGACACAGGTCTGCAGGGTGTGGAGGACAGGCTCAGAGCTCCCTCCAAGTCCAACTTCTCTTCTTGCCACATGAAATATGTTTAATTTGCACATTTAGGTGCTGCCACGGAATTCTATGTCTACGTGATAAGCACCTAGATAGATTTGCCACACACCGAGAGCTGGAGCTTGTTGGCTTCATCTTCATACTAGAATATGTAGTAATAGGTTTATTGTATTATGATCCTATTAGCACTGTCATTATACTTACCCATGAGATTTTAAGTGAAATTTAGTATTTGAGAGCTAATAAAATTGCGTACTTTCCAGAAAGGTAGTAGTGAATATATATTTGATAAAATACATACGCAATGGTACCGATGGAGTCTTTTAGCATAACTCATCAGGTTGATATTTAACAATTTGGAGTTCCGTATTATTTCCTATTATATTATATTAGAAAATGGTCAGTGTTACTTTCTGTATTCAGTTTCTACACTGGAAGCTCTCCCAGTACAAAGTAAAGCGACTCCTTTAAATACAACAGAGAAGTAAGTAGCAACAAACATATTTGCTGGTGTTAAACAAACTCTCATTCTGAGCATTAAAGAGGAAACAAAACAACACTGCCATGTGTATATTTAGTGCAAAATCCAAACCCATATTGATGTTGAAAATATATTTAACATTCGCATCTTCCAAAAACTGCTTATCAACCATCAACACACATTCATCCCAATTCAGAAGACTAATTAAAAAAATTCAAACATATGTATGTAAAAGTTCATGTATGTGTAAAAGTTCTTGAGGTGGGCTTTATTTTACCCAGGATAAATATGCATATTCCCAGTCTGTTTCCCTTGGTTTTTCTGGAAATGTTAAATGTCATAAAGTACAACTCAGGTTTATAGTTCTCAACAGGGGAAAATTCCAGCTATTCAAATACTTCACAGTAAAACACAAATGAACTTACTTACGAAACAGAAACAGTCTAACAGACTTGGAAAAGAAACTTATGGCTACCAGTGGGGAAAGGGGGTGGGAAGGGATAAATGGGAGTGTGAGATTTGCAGATACTAACTACTATATATAAAATAGATAAACAACAAGTTTCTTCTGTATAGTACAGGGAACTATGTTCAATATCTTGTAGTGATCTATAATGAAAAAGAACATGAAAAGGAATATATATATATATATCTGAAACATTATACTGTACACCAGAAACTGACACGTTATAAACTGACTATACTTCCGTTAAAAAAAAAATACTTCACATTAAAGACGACTTCCATTTTCTTAAACCAGATGTCAAGAATTCTCAAACTGCTCATTTAATATTCCCTAAACCGCTACTGTCATGTGGCATTGTACCAGCATAGAAAACTAACATGTCTATGCTTTTATTTATTTGTCTGTTTATGGTGTGAGCTTGTGGAAAGAAATAATGTCCTAAGCAGAAGATTCACTTAACGTAGCAATAGTAGATGAACGTTCATACTTCTTACCACAGTTCTTTCTGTGAATGCAACTTCCAGTGAGTATGTGTCTTAGACCATGTGAACTGGGAAAAGTGATGGATATCTTTTCAACTGTGGTGATATGAGCCGTGTGTCTTTGGTGGTAAAAGCACATAGAAAGGACTTCTTATATTAAGAACATCTCCACCCTTCACTTAATTTTGTAGCCTAGATTTTTACGGTTACATGGCAAATGCAATTTCAACCCCATTTCCTTCTATGTGACTTTATTGGCTTGTCAAAACCAATACGAGTTGCTACTCTGAGGCCAGAAGCTCCACAGAGAATCAAGTATTATACCAGCCTTTCGCTCCTGGTATGCAAAGCATCTTAAAAAGCTGAATTAGCAAACATTGCTGTATGTTGAATTTAAAAAGTTAGACAAATATGCAGAGCTTTTTCCATTTCTCCAAATAAATGACTTGGTGTGAATAGCTTATTTTACTCTCTAATCTAGTACACACATATGTGTGTATGCATCTGGTCAAATTCCATATGTTAGAAGTTTGTATTGACTATAAACTTGAAGATATGTATTGAATTAATGAGTTTTCCTTCATCTTACTTCAGCTTAATGGTCTCCTGTGATCATATTTTGTTGTTGTTTTATTTTATGTTAGTTTATTCATAGCCAATCATATAAATAATTGATTAACTCATGAAATCATACAGTGGGAGATAATAAATTAGGTAATATAAGTAAAGCTGAATAACCTTAACTCATAACAAATCATTTTTAACATCAAATAATGCCTTGGAATTAATAATGTACCACTTATAAATCAGCAAATAGTCATCTAGAATCTAGACACAGGATAAAGTTACTGGTTGAAGTTGAGACCAATGGTGTAAGAAATACGGAGAGAGATGGGTGTTTGCCAAAGAGAGTGGTTCCACCCTCCAGTTTTCCAAGGTGGAGGCTTTACTTTGTTGGCCTCTCCTCCTCCTGATGTCAAGGTGTAGATATAGAAACTATTAGATCAGCATGAGAGTCTAAATAGAAAAAAGGACCATGTTTTTTATGATGACTTCTTGTCTATACAGCACATGTACAGATTGTAATAAGATGGCCATCAAGCTAGATTTTTTAAATACACTATATTAGTAGAAAACTTGATGCATAAGGCCAACAAATCAGGAGATAATTTCCATTAAAAACATAATTTACTGCTCACAGTTTCCAAGAGCAGGGAAGCTGTCCACACCACAGGGGCCACATGGGGAAGCACCAGGGCTGGACAGCAGCCTTCACTGTGGTTTCTGCAGGAAGGAACTGGTGAGATAGTGGAGGCAGGCTTAGGACTGGCTACTCTGAACGGTGTCACCAGGGTCTGGAGCAGGGAGGCTCTCCCTGGTTGTCTGGTGCCTGGCCCTGGGGTGATTAAGCCCAGAGGGCAAGAGCCCAATAAAGGAGGTGGTGGGGAGTATGGACTCTGGGTTGGTTGGTTCTGATGCAAAATGTGCTTGCAGGAGGAGGCTCCTCTTGGAAGGGGGAGATGAGTGTTGGGAGAGGGGCAGGAGGTCAAGATAAGTTGTCTCCGACATACTACTGGTTCCCTGCGACAAGGTGTGTCCAGATATGCAAGAAGGGCAGATGTTAAAACACCTAGTTTACAGAAGTTAGAAACAAGGTTATGCAGTAGATAAACTGAAAAGATGTATCTCCAGCTGGCTATCCCAGTTGGCTCTCCAGACCCACTCTCTGCCTTTCTCTGCCCTACTCTGGGACCTTAGAGGTCAACCTTGATGTGTTACATCATTCCAGCTCTCTTCCCCTCTGCTTGTAGGTGGACTCAGCAATGAGATACCCTTGGCAGAGACGGAAGGGAGGGAAGAAGAAGGGGCCTGTGTATTTATATTATTCCTGCTCCCTCCCTCCTGCCATTGTTCTGCTTCTAGTTACAACCTCTATCAGGCCCACCTTGTGCACCACTTCTGCTTTTACCATTCTCTGGTAACATTCACTTTGTCCCTTTACTCTTAGGAGTTGTTATGAAAACTCACTCTTCCTACCCATGGGGGGCTTCCCCATCTCTTGTAGATTTTCTGCATGCTGTACATACTTCTGTAAATAGTCCCATCAATACACTATCTTCAGTTAAACTATTTTTTTTCCTGCTGGGACCCTAATGCTACACACATTTTTCTAGTTAGGCACAGTCCTGCTAATCCCAGCTTGGTAAAGAAAGGTGTCCTTTGTACTAACAAAAAGACATCTCTCTCTTTTGCCAGGCCCTGTGCCAGGATTCAGGGTTTGGTAAGTAAACACAGACTGCATTTCAGCTCCCATTAGCCTTTTTGCCCTCTGCTTCACAAACTAGAGAATGCATCCACAGAAGAAAGAATGCATCCATTGTGCTGCACTTAGCATGGAAGGAAATCGTGGAAGGAGAAACAGCAGAGTCCTGCCTCTCACACAAGTGTTTGTATTTAAGGTTCTTTTCTTATAATACAACTTCATATTAAGAATATGGCTGCATGTGTTACTCACAGTTTTACATGACAGATTTCATTCAGACAGAATGCAGTTCTAATACATCACAGTACAACTTATGTTTATGGTCTTTCTCCTGTAATGAAATATTACTGTCTATTTTACATGAGTTTTTGTTTTGCATGATATACATTTTGGCCTAATGTACGTAGTTCGTGTATAAAAACACACAACTTGCGTAGATTTTTTTTTTTTGGTGGAACTTCATAGATTCATCAGTGAGACTCAGCTTTAGTGCCCTGAACTAGTATCTGTTAAAAATTGGAGATTTTTATGGAGGTTTGAGAATAACTTGGATAGGAAAATGGGAGCTTTCTAGTAAGGTGGGCATGAAGGAAGAGTGAGGAGTGAGGCCAAGGGATGAGAGGGACTTAAGACATCCAGAGAGCATATGGCAGTGCCCAGCAATGGAAGGCTGGAGAGGAGACCTGCTGGGCTGGCAAAAGGCCCAAGAAGAGTAGTTGGGAAGTGAATGGCATGTATTTCTTATCATTGTACATTTGCATTTCTGCAGTACAGTCACACTTAACATTAACGATAATTGTACTCAGGCCCTGAATCCTAATTCAATCATGCAGTCACTTTTCCTTAGCTGTCTGTATCAGAAAACACAGATCTTTGTAGCTGCTTTCTTCTGTCTCTCCATCTCTCAAACTACAGTGTAGAAACAAGGTCAACAAGCCAATGGTATCTGTCAAATTGTTCAGAAACTGTAATTAAGCAGCTTATCCATGAGTGAGGTAGATAGCTAAGCTACAAGAATTTTGTTACCATTAATTCAAACCAAAACATGTATCATTTTTAACAACTCACTTTGGTAATAAAACCTTATTAATTAGATCTAATTTCATTAAGTTTTTAGTTATTTAAACTTGTTGAAAATTTATCTCTGTTAAGATTTATTAGTCTGGCCTTATTTATTTATTATACAGCTTATTTAGTATAGATGACTATAAATGAATTAAACATATACTATATAATAAATATTTAATAAATTCAATGCCATAAAAATATTTTGACATTTTCTTTGTGACTATAGACACTAAAGGCCTTGTTTGAGTAGATGATGATTTATTATGCATGAACAATTTATCTTGAATTTTAGAGTGGTCCAAAATAAACAAGCAAAAACAAATTAAATTAATTTCTTTCAAATGCAATATCTAATAGTTCTGTTACTTGTTTGAGTTATTGGCTACATACTAAAGACTCAGTGAAGATGCTCAGTATCACTCATCATCAGGGAAATGCAATCAAAACCACAATGAGGTATCACCTCACATATGTTAGAATTACCATTTTCAAAAAGACAAATGTTGGTGAGAATATGGAGAAAAGGGAACCCTTGGGCACTGCTGGTGGGAATGTAAATTGATGCAGCCTCTATGGAAAACAGTATGGAGGTTCCTTAAAAAACTAAAAATAGAACTACCATATGATCCAGCAGTTTCACTTCTGGATGTTACCCAAGGAAAACAAAAACACTAATTGGAAAGATATATGCACCCCTATGTTCATTGCAGCATTGTTTACAGTAGCCAAGATATGGAAGCAATCTAAATGCCCATTGATGGATGAATGGATAAAGATGTAATGTATATATACAGTGGAGTATTATTCACCCATAAAAAAGAATGAAATCTTACCATTTGTGACAACATGAATGCATCTTGAGAACATTACGCTAAGTGAAACAAGTCAGAGACAGACAAATAGTGTACAATCTCAAGTATATGTGGGATCTAAAAAAAGAAAAACAGACAAACAAAAAACAAGTCATAGATACAGAGAACAGATTGGTGGTTGCCTGAGGGGTGGAGAGAATGGGTGAAGGGAATCAAAAGGTACAAACAAACTCTTAGTTATAAAATAAATAAATCATTAGGATGTAATGTACAGCAGTGTCTACAGCTAATACTTTGTTACATATTTGAAAGTTGCTAAGAGAGTAAATCTTTCATCTCATCACAAGGAAAAAAATTGTAACTCAGGACTCAATAAAAGTTTACTATTTTTATTCTTTCTTTGTATTGGTAACAATTTTTATGACATTAATTGTATCTTGCATACCAAAAGAATTAATAATTTAGGCAATGCAGACATATTACTGTAGAGCATTTTAGCTTCAAAAAGACTTTCTATTGTACTTGGTATTTTGAATATTTTCTGAAAGTCACTTTTTTGATAGAGTTGATGAATGAGTCACATTATTCATATGTTGAAATTGGATGCAAAAATGAACAATGAAGCATTAGGAAAAGTACAAAAATAAGGTGACCCCTCAGTGTATCTGCCACAGAGGAGTCACTGTGCCTCCTTGTACATATTTTGGTTGTGTCTTTTTTAATAAATACAGTGTTGAGAAAGATACTTTTAATAAAATATCTCTGAATTTGAACATTTTTAAAGAGATAATACACCCATTTTCAGGGAGTATATATGTATTGGAAATTTAATTAACAGAATGCATGCACATAATCTCAAGAAGTAATATTCCACTCCAGTTCTCTGCTCCAACGCATTCCTAGAAACCATCCTTGCTTTTACTTTTCTTAGGGTTTGCACTCATCAGTTTCCATGACTCAACATGTCTAACTCTTGTCAATGCCCTTGACTCACAGAAGGATACATGAAAAATAGCTCATTTTTAAATCCCCATCATTTCTATCCACCCCTACTCTAATATTTTAAATAAGATTATTGTGATTCATTTTCTACCAAGAGCCTTGTAACTTAATTTTTTTTACAGTATTTTTTTCTTTGTTAAATATATAAAAATATATCAAAGTATAGTCAGTTTACAATGTTGTGTCAGTTTCTGGTGTACAGCATCGCGTTTCAGTCATACATACACATATGTATATTCCTTTTCATATTCTTTTTCATTATAGGTAATACAAGATAGTGAATATAATTCCGTGTGCTATACAGCAGAAATGGATTTTTTTGAGAATCCTTCTGTATTTCGAAGCAAGAGACACTGCCAGAGTTCAGTATGTTCTGTGTGATTCAGTGGGTTTGTAGATGTAATTCTCAGTGTATTTGTGGGAGAGGGCGAGCTGTGAGTCTCTCTACTCTGCCATCTTGGCTCAATTCCTCCCCTTGTTAACTTTAAGTACGTATTAGAATCTTCTGTTTCTGGTTCCATAAACATTAGCCATTAACTTGGCACTCTTTACTACAAAAGATGATAAGTTTGTATCTTCCACCCCCCACACCATTGTTTATTCCCCTTCAACTTCCCATAAAAATCTCACACAGATTTTCATGGTAGGATTTGTTCGTCTTTCCCTCATTTTTTTTTTCTTGCAGAACAAAGTAAAGCCTTGTGTTCTCACAGACTCCAAATTATCTTCTCTTACCATCTCCTTCCCCTCCATCCACTGTATTTCCTTCTGAACATGTCCAGTCTATGCTCCAATCTCACCGTCTCAGCAAAACATTCCCTCTTAAAAGGTACTGATTCACTCATGCTGAAAATGACGCTACATTATTGATGCCACACAGATTTATATGATACTGTGTTATCTTAATTACAAAACAGAGGCTGTTTTTATGTCTTACCCCCTCCGTGGTGCACTTCCCTAGTGCTTTCTCACACCCTCTGCAGGGCCAGCTACCATTCTGGACTCTCAGGAAACACCCCACAGAGTTGTTGGATTGTAATTAAAAGATGAGGACACTCACACATGTCGTCTATGATCAGGGAAAATCTTTTGTATTAAGGTTAATGTTTCATTTGTGTCAGTAGTTTGATCTTGAAGACAGTAGGTTATTATACCAGGTTGGTGTAGAGCAGCATTTCATCACTGACAGGATTTATGATAAGAATAAAGTCTTTTTAGGATGAATATTAAAAATGCCTTGGCTGCACTTGGCGGTTATAAAACCATAGAAAAGGTGCATTAACTCCTGCTCTAAATTTTTAAACCACAGGCTACATTCTCATTTTTCTCCAAAATGCTATCTTTTGGGGGGAGGTTGTTACTCCCTTCTTTCTATGGAATATTTCCATTTGTTATTACACGAAAATAATATTCTTTTCAAATCTAAATTTAAAATGGACCTTTTCTAAAAGGTGAAAATACTATTATTTATAAATAGAGGAAACAGTAACAGATATGTCTTATTATGTATTTCTTTTCAGAAAATGCAGCTGGCCT
This sequence comes from Vicugna pacos, assembly GCF_048564905.1. Taxonomy (NCBI): domain Eukaryota; kingdom Metazoa; phylum Chordata; class Mammalia; order Artiodactyla; family Camelidae; genus Vicugna; species Vicugna pacos. Next base: position 8,876,599 of record NC_132988.1, on the reverse strand, counting down.
CCAGTTGGCTTTTCCTTTTCCAGGTGTTTTTTCTATTCACTCTTGTCAGTTTGTCACTTGTAAATCTCCAATGAAAGGCAGAACCCAGAAAGGAAAAAAAGATGCTTTTCCAAAAATTTCCTCAAAAGAATACAACATTAAAGGAAGTACAATTTATTTTGAAAAAACATTTATCTTTGCAGGATGAGGTCAGTTGTCAGTCAGTCCTACCTGGATCTTAGATTGTACAGAAGGTCTAGGTATGCAATTCTTTTTCCAGAGCTTTTCCACCTTCATTAATAGTCAAAACTCCCTCTGGAGAAAGCTTGGGGAAGATTTACAACGGGTATTTGTTGCCATGTTGTAAAATCACCAGACCTCTCTCCAAGTTAGTATGTTGCAGGTCTGTAAAGTGACTCAGGTCTATGGTGAAATTAAGGGACTGGGAAACCCAAGTGGTGACTTGATTCAAATGTATCCCCATGACACACGGGTGCTTTATCTCATATTTTATCCAGAATCCTTGGTGAACACTCTCACATTGGTAGCTTTGGCTTAGTCCAGTATCACTCCAATGTCATAGTTTCTCTTCCTTTGTGTAACATCTTTAGAATATTTCCTGACACTCATCCTTAGCTCTTGACAAATGAAATTATCAAAGATCCTGCAACTTCTTCAGTGTATACAGTTTCCCCCTTTGGCAAGGACTATGCACTTTTTTCTCTGGTTAATATGCAGATACGTCTCCTCATGAGACTGAAGGCAGTGAGGGGTGGTGAAGACAGATCTTGAGAATAAAATCAGCATATTATTTTTGAGGTAACCGCCCAAGCAAAGTCACTGAAACATTTCTTTGCAAGGATGATTGGTTTCCTGAGCTGAAGGAGCAAAGCTGCCTCCACTAGTAAGAACATTGCAGAAGGATTTTTAGATCCACATTTCAGCTTTGAGTGCTTTTGCTTGGCATCTAGATCCCTAATGTCATCTACCCACTCCTTCTCTACAAATTTTCCTTCCTTGGGCATAAATGATTTGGCAAGTTATGCATTTCAGTGACATTATAACTCTGTAGTCTCAGTCAGATGCTGGATTTGATCTTCAACCCTGTCTGCCCTGTACTCCTTACATCTAAAGGGTTATTTTAAGGCTGCTCTTAAGATTTTCTGGATCTCCACCTGTGACATGAATCAGGAGGTCAGTGTTTGGAACATACATTTGTTTTTGTCTGTACTCCTCAGAATAGTCAGAAGCGATCATCTCATCCCATAATCTTTGCAATGACTTCTTTTTTTTGCCATAGCAAGTAAGCACCAAAGACAATTGATCACTCAATGATTTGTGCTCAATTAGTAATTCATTTCATGTCATTCCAGTGAAAAATTGAAAACATATGACGCCAATCTGTCAGGTTTTCAGTCTGCTCACACGTAGGAAAGAAAGTCCATCACGGAATACTGCTCATGATAACAATTATTGTATCAGTTGGGGTTGTGGCAGAAGTAGATGGCATGTTCAAAATGGTTTCAATGAAAAGAACTTAAAGGAGACAGAGCTGAGTGAACCAAAAAGGATGGCGGGGCATGCAGTGGGAACTTAGAGTGGGATCACTGAAGGAAAGAGCAGACACCTACGGCAGCTGACGGACCACTCAGCAGGTGCTCTCTGAAGAGGAGAGAAGCTGCTGTTAGAAATGCAATGACACAGAGAGGGAAGGAGGAGAATGAATTCCTGGCCTCACTTCGTCTCACCCTCCACCCACTCCTGCTGCCCTGTACTTACCAAACCCAGCTAAGGCCAGAGGGTAAAGAAGTCCCACTGGTGGAGTCAGTGCTGTACCTTGGGATGCAGAGCAGAGCAGAGAAGGCCAGAGTATAGAAGACTTAGCATATGCTCCAACAATCCCACTCCTGGGCATATGTCCAGGGGGAAATCTAATTAAAAAAAAATACATGCACCCCAATGTTCACAGCAGCACTATATACAGTGGCCAAGACACGGAAGCAACCTAAATGTCCATCGACACATGACTGGCTAAAGAAGCTGTGGTATATATATACAATGGAATACTACTCAGCCATAAAAAAGAATAAGATAATGCCATTTGCAGCAACATGGATGGACCTGGAGATCATTATTCTAAGTGAAGTAAGCCAGAAAGAGAAAGAAAAATACCATATGATATGACTCACATGTAGAGTCTAAAAAAGAAAAAAGAAGACACTAATAAACTTAAGACAGAACAAACTACAGAAAAGAAACAGACTCAGAGACATAGTAAACAATCTTATGGTTACTGGGGGAAAAGAGGTGGGAAGGGATAAACTGGGAATTTGAGATTTACAAATATTAACCACTATATAAAAATAGATAAAAACCAAATTTCTTCTATATAGCACAGGGAAGTATATTCAATGTCTTGTAGAATGTTTAATGAAAAAGAATGTGAAAAGGAATATATGTATGTTTATGCATGACTGAAACATTGTGCTGTACACCAGAAATTGACATATTGTAACTGAGTATACTTCAATTGAAAAAAAAAAAGATGACGACAAGAGGTCAATAGGAAATTATAAGCACAAGTACTTTAAAAGAATCTCAGGCAATTTCGGAAAGATTTATATTAACTTCTCATGTGACTACAGATTTTAAAATAATGGCAACTAACACATAGTAAATGGATTTTGCAATATAACCTATATGGCATCTGAGACCACCCTGTCTTGTTATATTCAAAGTATTATATCTTGAAAACCACAGTGTCATTCTGTGATGAGTCCATTATTATTTTGGTAAACAAAATATTTGCATATGTATGCAAAAGTCACTATAAAATGCAGAGGTTCAGTGGACCAGGGTATTACATCAGTTATACAATTGTATATAAATAATAATAAATGTAAGTATAATAATTGTTTTTATTTTTCTTGAATGCCTTTATTAGTGAGTATGTAATGGTGTCTAATTATGATTTGATTTGCATTTCCAGACTACTAATTATGTTGAGTAATTCTTTATATAATTATCAATTGTATATTTTATTTGGTGTAACATCCATAAAAATAATTTGATAATTTTATATTTGGTTTTGTCTTTTTATTATTGAGTGATAAGAGTTCTCGCCAGTTTTTGCAATTATAGGTATGTCGAAATAAAGAGACAGAGGTTTAGGTGATAATGTAGGCGTATTAATATAGACATAGATGTTTATAATCATATATATTAAATATGAAATTAATATATAATTAAAATACAGTATGAAATGAAAAGATAAGCTGTAGGGTAGAAAAAACAAGTATGTTATTATATATTATTTACATAATATATTTTGTTATGTGTTATATATGATTTATATAATCTAATTTTTTCCATTCCATAGCTTACCTTTTCATTTATTTAATACACTCTTTGAAACATGGTGGTTTTATTTGAATTATTTTAATCAATTTTTTTTCTTTTATATCCATGGCTTTATTCTGAAAAAAAATATTTGCCTTACCTAACATTGCAGAGTTTTCCTCCTATGCTTCCTTTTAGAAATGTTATTGCTTTCGACCTTAAACTTTGTTCTAATTTGGATGAGATATATGGTGTGACCTAAGGACCAATATGCATTTCTTTCCAAATGTACATACAGATATTATGGCACCATTTGTTAAAAAGATACACTATTGTCTTTGTTGAGCTAACCTGAGGCATTGCAGAAAGACCAGTTGACCGTGGATGTGTGGCTATATCTGAAACCTTCATGTTCATTTCCCTTGGCCCATTTGTCTGTCCATATACTAATACCACACAGTTTTGATTACTTAGCTTTATATTAAGTCTTGAAATCTCGAAATCCAAGTTCCTCAGCTGTGTTCTCATTAAAATTTATTTCGCATCTTGGTTCTTTGTATTTTCATATAAACTTTACAATTAGTGTATCAATTTTTATACAAAGCCTACTAGGATTGTGATTGTGATTGTAATTGCATTGAACCTATAAATAAATTTAGGGACGATTGACATAATAATGACACTCTAAAAACATAATTTATTTAAATCTTCTTTATTTTCTCTCAGCAATGTTTTGTAATCTTATATACGCTTTTTTTAATTTATCCCTAAGTATTCTTGCTTTTGGATGCGATTGTAAATAGTGTTTCGAAAATTACATTTCATCATTATTTGTGGGCAGTATATACAAGTACAATTCATTTTTTTATATACAGACTTTCAATTTGGTAATTTGTCTTAATTGGCTTAGTTCTAATTGCTTTTTTAAGATTGCTAAGGCTTGTTTGCTTACCTGATCATATTTTCTGAAAACGAAGGCACTACTGACTAGGAATTATGGAGGTGAGCATCTGGTCTTGTTTCTGATCACGGAGAGGAAAGCACTTGACTGGTTTGTTTGCTTGTCTCTCATTAAGGGGGTGTTAGCTAGAAATTGTTCAAGAATATCCATTATCAAGTTGAGGGAAAGTCTTCCCTTTTCTTCATGATTTGCTAAAATTTTGTCAACAGCTGTTGAGTTTTATTAAATGCTTTTTCTGTATTAATTGCGTCAACCATGTTTTTTTCTTTTAGTCTTTCCTATGGAGCAATACATTAATTTTTTTATTGTTAAACTAACATGCTTACCTGGGATAAGTGTCTTTTGCTCACGATATATTATCCTTTTACATACTGCCCTTGAGATTTCGTCTCTGGCTCATGGGCTCTGGTGAAATATACTAGTTGATTTCTAGTTATTTGGGGATTTTACAGATTTCCTTTTTATTGATTTCTAATTTTATACTTTTGTAATCAGAAGACATATATTTGATTATTTCTCATCTTTCAAGTGCATTCAGTATTTTTGTTACCCAGGGTCTGATGTACCTTGGTGAATACTCTGTGTGTACTTGAAAAGGATTTCTATTCTGCAGTTCTTGAGTGGAGCTGGTTGACAGCGCTGCTTTAAGAGATACTTTTTTCCACCTCTGTTGTCAATTACAGAAAGAAGAGTATTGAAATCACAAGCTATCACTGTCGATTTGCCTACTTCTTTCAGTTCTATCAATGTTTGCCTTACTTAGGATCTGTTAATAATGTACATATTTTTGTTTTTTCTATTTCTTCCTAATGAATTAATCACTTTAACATGTTAAAATATCCCTGTTACTAATAATACTGCTTTTGCTGAATTCAAGTTTGAATTCTAGTTTGTTCTGAATAGTGTTTGTGTGATGTATCTCTGTAACCTCTGTGTGTCTTTACATTTGAAGTGTGTCTTACATAGACTACATGTGGTTTGCCCCTGCTGTATTTCTAAGGTCTGACCACTTCTGCCTTTCAGATGGAGTGTTCAGACAATATCTTTAATATAAGTAGCAGTACTCTGCGATTACAATTTATCATCCTGCTCTATATTTTATTGTCCCATCTGTTTTTGTTCTCCCCCCTCCCCCTTTTCCTTTGCCTTATTTAGGATTGAGTCTTTTTAGAATTCAGTTTTGTCTCTATCTTTGGCTAATTAGCTGTCTTCCTTTATTTTATTTTTATGGTGATTTCCAGTGTTTAAATATCCATGGGAACCATCACCATACTGCCTTACATGTGAGAGTATTTTACATATGGAAGACCCTTAAGTCGATATGACCCCTCATTCCTCTCCCCATCCTTTGTCCTACTGTTGCATACATATGTACATACATATATATAATAAACTCCACAATGCATTGTTTTAAAGAATCAATTTTTAAATACAAATGTGTAGACGAGACAGAAAGAAGTCTCCTATGGTTACTCATACATACACCATCTCTAGTTCTCATCACACCTTTGTGTGGATATAGATTTCCATCTGGTGTCACTTTTCTTCTTCCTCATGAGCGTCCTTTAACATTTCTTGTGATGCAGCACTGCTGGCATATATGTTCTGTTATTATTTGTGTGAACATTATTTTGCCTTTATTTTTGAAGGATATTTTCATCAGTATTTAGTTTGACTTGACAAGTTTTTTTTTTTTTCTTCCAGGTGGACTAAAGAGAAGTCCATGCCATTCTTATTTTTCCTGTCTTGTATTAGATGGGTCTTCTTTTTCTCTCCAGCATTATTTAAGATTTCCTTTCAGTTGAAGGTTTTCAGAAATTTGGACTTTGGGTCTGTTTTTCTTTATATTTCTTCAGTTTGGGGTTTGATAAGCTTCTTGGATATGTGGATTTAATTGTCATGAATTTTAGAAAATGTTGACCGTGTTTATTCCAATGTTAATTTCTGCCCCCCCCCCCATTTCCTTCTGGTACTTCATCTGTCTGAGTGTTAAACTGCTTGATTTTCTCCCACATTCACTTCTTTCCTGCCTATTATTCTACAGTCTTTTTCTTTCTCTCTGTCAAAAATTTAGATGGTATTTCATTATGTGTTGAAGTTTACTTATTTTTTTCTGTAATGTCTGATTTGGTTTGGAATCTATTTAGTGAATTTTTGTTTCAGATGTTGTATTTTTAATATGTTTCACTTGTTTTTTTTAAAAAAAATCTTGCATTTCTTTGCTCCTACATTTGTTTTCCTCTGAGCCAATTTGTAACAGCTATTATAATGGCTTGTCTACTAAATACATCATCTCTGTAATTTCTGGATTTGCTACATCATTGATTTTAATCCTGACTATGAATTCTATTTTGCTTATATGTCTAATCATGGTTTAGTTAATGCCAGATATTATGAATAGTCCATTGTTGAGAATCTGGATGTTGCTTTCTTCCTTTAAAAAGTGCAAACATTTGTTTTCTATGTCTGCGAGTCTTTTCTCTTTTATAAATAAGTTCATTTGTGTTTTTTTTTAATATTCTCTATATAAGTGATATCATATGGTATTTTTCTTTCTCTTTCTGGCTTACTTCACTTTGAAAGACAATCTCCAGGTCCATCCACATTGCTGCAAATGGCACTATTTCATTCCTTTTAATGGCTGTGTAGTATTCCATTGTATAAATATACCATATCTTCTTTATCCAGTCATCTTTTGATAGACATTTGGGTTGTTTCCATGTTTTGGCTATTGTAAATAGTGCTGCTGTGAACATTTGGGTTTATGTATGTTTTTGAATTTGAGTTTTCTCCAGATATATGCCCAGTGGTGGGAAAGGATAAATTAGGAGTTCGAGATTTGCAGATACTACCTACTATATATAAAATAAACAAGAAGTTCATACTGTATAGCACAGGGGACTATATTCAATATCTTGTAGTAACCTATAATGAAAAAGATGTATGCTGCACACCAAAAATTGACACAACATTGTAAACTGACTATACTTCAATAAAAAAGTACAAAAATTGGTTTCAGTGAGCAGTTAATTTATTTGAGGTTTAGTTGTTTTTTTTTTTTTCCCAGAGGCTGGCTTTTAAGCTTTATTTAAGGCATGTTTAGAGTAGAATTTATTCTAAGGCATAATCGTTCAGGGATCTCTGCTGAGTAGTGATGATCCAACAAGCTGTCTTCTCTCACTTGCTGAACCTCAAAACCTGTGTACCCTCTGGAGTTTGCTCGGTCTGTCACTCTCGGGTAGTTATTCTTACCTTCCTTCTTCCTGCAGAGCGTTGCCTCATGACCACGTGGATTAGTGTGCAGCTGAAGCCTCTAGGAGACCCTCAGACAGATTTCTTCTCCCTTACGTCTTTTATCTCTGGTTCTCTGCTTCACAGATTTCAACCGTCTCCCACCTCAATCTCTCTCCTCATCTAATACAGACAACCAGGTCCTGGTTTTGTTCTCCTTTTGTACCAGAGTCCAGAAATGGCTCCCAGGCAGAAAACTAGAAAACTATAAAACAGTAGGAATTATCTCATGGTTTCCTTTTTTAAAAATTCATGGGTCTGGGTTGCCTGGTTGTCCGTTGCCTGGGAACATTTGTGTAACACATTTTCCCCAGTTTTATATTTCTTTACAATTGTATATAGTTGTCTATAGTAGGAGAGAAGGTCTCAGAGCAACTGAGAAGGAAGCCTTCCCACTACACTTTGAACTTTATGCTACTCCCTTCCTTAGCCTCTTGTATACCTGATTCTGTGATTTCCACTCTGTTCCTGGGTGTTTGTAACAACTTTTTTGAGTGTTTAGAATGTGTCATGATCTATGTGATTCATACATATTATATAATCTGAACCATGTGCTTTTTCATTCTTTATGTACTGGCCTCAAATGAAATTATTAAATGTTTTCCTAGTGTTCATCTCGTATAGATGACACATAGCAGGCAATGGTTGTCTTTGTGTTAAGGTAATAAGGAATAATAATAATTATTAGTCTTTTCTTTAAGAAAAGTAGGTTACTCAACAGTATGACTGCAGATGCATTGAACTTTCTGTTCTTAAATGGAAATTTATTGTGATAATTCAAATATGAACTAACTGGTCATCACTCTTTCATGTCTTGTTCATTTGCTAACTGTAGCTACTTTTAGAAAAATGATCCTTGGACAATTATAGGTGCTATAACAACAAATGAAAAATCGCCAGTGAATTTTAAAATTCTAAACAGAGATTTATGTTTTTATTGTTTTATTATATTGATGCTGTTCTATATAAGAGTAAAGATTTTCTTAAGTAGTTATTATTCTATGAAGGAATTATATCAAATTTTAAATTATGTAAAATGGTCATAATAGAATCATCGTTCAGATTGCACTTTTTTTCCAGACCGATTACAGGTATTTGTTCATTGTGTGGTCAGGGAATAAGTACTTCTTAATATTCTACCCAAGTGTTCTTCCTTCCTCAGTGGGCTCCACAGGGACTATAGATAATTATGAAATTCTATGCAACTCAGTAATTGTATCAGTAAATATACAACCCAAATAATCCAATTTATTTTGTTTAGTAATTTAGATAAAGTTGTTGAGTTTCTTTCTCTCTTGTGTGTATGCGGAGCTCTTAGGGGAGTAAATTAAGTTTGGTTTCTAAAATATAACTACTTCTTATGATTGTCTGGCATCCAGGGCAACTACCATCTGTGAAACTTTTCAGGAAATCGTGTCTTGCCAAACATGTATCTTTTCAGTTCAATGATTCATAATCTGGCATAAAAAATAGTTTAGAACCTCTATGTTTCAATTACTTTTTCCACCTTTTTAAAGTGAATTTTCTAGATTTTTGACCCGTTAGTACTTTATTGACTCCACATTCTTGGGGAAATGGCCGAACAGTTAAGGAGCTTGTAATGGATATATCCATTTTGCCTACTATACCAGGAAAGCAAGACGTTCTTATAGAGTGCCTTGAGCTGGAGGTCATTGTTCCTAAAGCTTTAAGAACCTTCACTGACTGGCTTTGTGGTGTGGACCTCAAGGATGGAATGATCAGGGCGCCATGTTGAATCTGACTGGAGCCCCCATGATCAATATCGTGTTTGTTTTGCATCCCGTCAATCAGTGCTCTCTGTTAACACATCGTGTTAAAGGTATTTGAGGTCAGGAAGAGTTGTATTTAATCTTAAGTCTGCATGGACCATATGTAGGAACGTGGGCAGGTCATACACCTCCTAGAACCTCCCTTCTCTTCTCTGTTAAGTGGAGGCAATCATTCTTCCTAGAAAGCTTGAGGTGAGAGCCAAACTAGGTGATGTATATAGTATAGTACATATGTGTACATTAATGGGCAGATTGTAGATGGCTCAACAAATAGTAATTACTATTTTCATCATTCATTCATCATTAATTACTATTTTCTGCAATGTAATAACTCAGATTTATAATATTCCAACCCTCTGATCTTGAAAAGTTATATTGTATAAAAACTACAATTTGGGTCAAGGTGTATGATATTTTTTAACAATCTTAAAGAGTGCTATTCAATTTAGCATACATATTTATATATAATCAGCAAGTAGAATTAATTCCCTTTATGTATAAAATATTAGATTTTACTGTGTGTTTGAATACTTCTTTCTTAGGTAGAGTTTGAAGAAACACACATCATTTAAAAAGAATACTATCTAATCTTCACTATTCTTTTGAACATAAGTACACCTTCTGTGGTTTAAACACTTATTAAACTTTGTCATATGAGTGGTTAACCCTTACTTAGTGCTTCCTCCATGATAGACCATGTGCCAAGAAGTTGACACACCTTATTTATTTGTGTTACAATAGAACTCATGTTAATAATTAATGCTATTTAACTGAAAAATGAAAACAAAAGAACTTTTCTGCCATAGAATATTGAAAACTTGAGATGATTATTAATGCTGTTAAAAATAGAGTATTTGAATGATTATTATAGAGCTCTTATTTGTCAGATTTTGGAGAACTAATCGTGAGTGTAGACAGCATCCTACAAAAATGGTACAATATACATCAGAATATACATCTGATAAAGCTTTTGATTTATTCATCTTAAAAAGTAGTTACATTAGTACTCTGAAATATTTAATACCTCGTTTTCAAATATTTTATAGTTCATATATTTTACAACTTACAGTCTTTTAACTGATTTCTCTCTATGTGTATGCAGAGCTCTTAAGGGAGTAAATTAAGTTTGTTTTCCAAAATGAAACTACTTTTTAATTGAATGTCTTTTCTTTATGAATTTTTATAGTAATATCTTTAAAAAATCCTTCATATTTCTAAGTTAACTGTATTAGGAATCTACTCTATTATTTATGCCTCCTTTTAGACCTTTTACATATAGAATCCGTGTGTATGTGTGTTTTAGCCACATTAAAATTTGTAGATAAGGAATGTATCATTGGCAAGCAAGGTGGTCAATAACTAGACTGGTAAATTCTTTACATTGTTGCCACCAGCTGATGATTTAAATCTTCTGTGAGAAGACCTAACACCTCTTCTCTGTGCTTTCTCCTCTATTTATTCTTCTCATTTTTTATAGCAAGTCATCAACAGCCACAGACGCTCTTTCTACTTACATTGAACTCCCCTCTCTTAAAATATATGGCTTCATAATGTTACTATCTTTATACAAGGAGCAATCTTAGGTACAAAGGATAAACACAAAATCTAATATCACTGAATCCTCAAGTTAAAAGTTACTTCAGAAGTTACTGGATCCAGCCTTTAAAGAGAATTTTTAATTTATTCCTTAATCGTCCCAGGAAGTGGTTGAACAATAAATTTGTTCCTAAACTATAGAAAAAGAAAGTAGCCTGGCTGTCCTGTCTCCTTCTTGCACTGACTCAGGTAGACCTTTAACTGCTAGACTATATTCAAGGCCAGGAATGCACGTTCCATTATTTCAGAATACATACAGCTGGAGACTTGAGTTCAGCCGTTTACCATCCCTCCCATGCTTTTTTCTAGCCTCTTCCAGCCCCTAACCACACACAAGGCAGCAAACACAATGCAGACGCTGGTGTGTACTCTTCATCCGCAGGCTACTTTGTAAACTGCTTTTTTCCGCCCGTGGCTCTTGCTGCATCATCCTTGGCCTCCTCTTTCTATCCTGAGCTGCTTCCCTAGGACTTGATGCCACTGTCACCATCTGACTGACGTTTCAACTCTTGCTGATGGTCACCCTCGTTTCCTAAAAAGATATGCCATCTTAGGGCTCAGTAAACTCTGCTCTTCTGCTAATACTCCATCCCCAGGACCCTCTGCTTTTGCCTGGCCCTCTGTCAGCCTCACACTTCAAGCGTCATGTCCCATGGGCTCCCCTATTCGTGCCTCTCATGTGGACTGTTCTCCTGTTGAATACACCTGCCTGATATGGAAACCTAGACCCTCCACCTCGGAATATCATTTCCATTGTCCCAGCTATCCAAGTCTTTCTTGATGCTCAGTTTTCACTAAATTGCTTTCTAATTTTTTACACTTGTTATGTGCCTCTCACCAAAAAGCGTTTCTAATTTTGTTAGGTGGTTAGGTAAGTGGGGGCACTGGGCAGACAGGTGGAGGGAGAGGGAGGAGGATCCGGAAGATGGTGTTATGCCCACCTCCAGCATAAAGGGGCTTTAATTCTTCTAAATGAGTGCCAGCCAGAAACCGGTTAGAACCTGACAGCCACAACTGTGTGGTAGCCGAAGGGACCTACCCGGACATGACCTAGTGCTCATTGTAATATAAGTAGCACTGCAGTTCAGGCCACCGCACGGGTTTTCCTGTGTGCATCACGGGTAAGGACATGCATAAAAGGGGACGAGCATGACGGAGCGCTCCAGGGGCAAGAGCTGTCAGTCAATCAAAAGACCACCTCTAAGCGAGGGTGTGAGAGAAGGGGGCAAACAAAGACCACTGCTACCCGCCCTGGGATCAGCCCGCCTCCCGTTCTTGGAGGGGTGCTTTCCCTTTACCAATCAATCCTTTAAAATCTTTCACCACACAATGCTTCATCTCCCATCTGAATTCTTCTCTTTTGGGTATGACAAGAACTGGGGTCTTTCCCCTTTCCCTTTTAGGGTAACAATTTGAAGGAAAAAAGCCACTAGATTTGATGAGGAGTACAGTCTATTATATGGAATTAAAAACAAGGATGCTGTTAGTTAGCATTTGAAAGGTAGAAACATACATTTATCCTGTCGAACATTCTTTTCCTCCTTCCTAGAAGGAGATCAGACCTAGCTCAGCTGTCTCAATATGGAGTAGGTAATGTTTAGCCAAAATTGTGTTAATTTATCAAAAAACTTACATAAGCAACCACTAGGGAGTTAAGATTTCAGTTGTTCCTTGTTATCCATTAGGGATATTATTTTTTATAATGGCAAATTAAAATGTCGATATAATATTTTCATTTATACCAGAAAACAGTTTAGAGCGTAACATTTTAAAAATGACAGTATTATAGGCAAAGAGAGTATTTCGTGCATTTAGTACAGTTTCTCTCCTCTGGGACTATGGTATTAGCTACCTCACAGTGAATGAGTAGCTCATTTCTCATTTCATTTACTTATTTCCAAAAAGTCTGCAAGGAATACACATGCTGGTCTGAAAAACAGGAATAAGCAACTTTGTTCTCAAAAAGGATCGAGAGAGAGTTTTGTGTACTCAGCAGCGTCTTAAAACACATTTTTCACCTGGGGGCTCAGCCCAGTTATTTTTAGCAGCTCAGTAAAAGCGCATCAGTTACTCGCTGTTAGAACAGGGTTAATCGTAAACATGACTCAGAGGTCCTGTCGCAGGAGTCCGTTAGTTTCCTGGGGCTGCAATAACCAAGTACCAAAAACTGAATGGCTTAGACAATAAACGTTTATTGTCTCACAGATCTGGAAGCTGCGAGTCAAAGATCGAGGTGTCAGCCACGCCCTGCCCCCCCCCCCCCTCCCCGGAAGAGCACCGTGACAGACGCAGGCTTTTGGTGGCTCCCAGGCTTGCAGTACATAGCTCCGAACTCCACACGGCATCTCCCTACGTGCATGTGCATCTCTGGGCCAAAGTTTCCCTTTTTTGAGGACATCCGTTGTGCTGGATTAGGGCCCACACTCATTTTCAATTGATTACATCTGGAAAGACCCTTTCTCCAAATAAAACCATATTCTGAGGTACTGAGGGCTACGACTCCCACATATAGTTTGAAGGAGCCATAATTCAATCCATAACACAGAGTAGAATAGCTCATTGAAAAGAAGTTTTTATTAAATTCTAATGGTATTCCATGTCTTATTTCTAAAAGCCTGCAAGGAATATGCCTGCTGATTTAAAAAAAAAGTAGAATAAGTCATTGTATTCTCAAGAAGATCAAGAGAGAGTTTTGCACACTCAATGCTCCTATAAAATACTGTTCAATGGGAGTTAAACCCTGTTATTTCTTAGATTCTGTTATTTTGAATAGAAAACCAAATCCATTAGGTGAAAAAGCTGGGAAATTAGTGGTAACTTGTTATTGGAGGTAGCATATTTTCTGCCTTTCAGGCAATTTTAAAAAACTTTTAGTGAAATGAACTTGCCAAAGTGGAGATACAGGTAATTCATCAATATACCATAAAATATATTTCTCTCAGAACAGCTAACAAAGAAAAAAATAAATGCATTATGTACCTAAATGTATTTATGATGTAGCTTGTTTTTACTTAAAGCACATCTAAGCTTTGCACTCAGCAGTTTGGACTAGATCGCGGTGAAGGGACAGGGGTCTCTGTGACTCAGAAAACTGTTCTACATTAACTCTGCCACCAAACTATTCTTCAAACATGTCAGAACATTTAGTCTACTACTGGGACTTGATCTGGTCATCTATAAAATGGGAGGGTGCTTTCTTTTTGCTTGTTTGTTTCCTATTTATAATGATTATTTTGCTAAGGTTGTATATTTAAAATATATATTCCGACAGATGTGTATAACTTTATTATATGTCTGTAGATAGGTTTATCTCTACATTTGTTATTCCCCTGCCCAAAAGTCATGAAACCATTTTCTTTTATTTTAAATATTTCATGGTGCCTTCACCATCAGCCTCTTTATCTTCACGAGAGCATGTGTTGTAATACACTTTTCTGAAGTAAATTATCTTCCTTTCATGTTGTTGAGATATAATTTTTTTGTCTTGCGTTTTTGTGCGTGTACTTGTGAGTGTGTGTTGTCTTAATTAGGGATGTCGGGGCCAGTTCTCCTTTGCATTACAACCATACTAGAAGGGCTTAATTAAATTTGCTCGTAAATTTTCTGATGCATTAGGTCAGAGTTTTGACATGAACGAGGAGAAACTACTGTTTCTTTCCGTAAGTCATGGAACGTCTGAGTGAGGGGAGCCTTCCTGCTGGGCTCCGAGGAGGCTGGGGTTCCTGAGATCCTGGCGATGCTGACAGTGAGGTTTCAGAACATGGGCGGAGGGGGATCACTGCTCCGTGGGAAAATGAGCCCCTACCCCATTCCTCCAAGACCTGGGAGCGGGCAGATTCTGAAGCAACGAGTCACTTGAAGACCTACCATGACTCTAACTTCCCCATAGACGTCAATCCATCCTTTGGGATGATTGCTTCCCACTTTCTGAAGATACGTGAAAAAAGTAGATATTTGCCCTAATAGATTTTTTTTTCTGATTTTTGCCTTGTTCAACCAGATATACTAATGTTTTGAAAGTTATTAAGAACATCAGCAAAGATTAACTTGTAGATTTATATCCTTGGAGAGCAAGACTATTTAACTTTACTTGCCAAAATAAATCTTGGTTTTTAAACAAAAATTTTAATTCCATTTGTCTGGCCGAGAATGGAAAACAGAACATTAAAAACTCGCTTTTATTTAATCCTAAACTATGTCCACAAAGCTAAGTAAATATTAATATATATGTTCCTTAGAATTTTGATTATTTCTGACATGTCATTTTTTTGCTAATTGCACAAAAGGATCTTTTTGTCTTTCCCTCAGCAAATTAGAAAGAGCAAACATTAGTCCTATGAAATTAATAACGAGATTCTGTTCCTGAAGCTGCTCCTTTGTCATGAGCACATATAAAAATACAAATTAGTACAACTGACTGTTTCAGTGCCTGCAGTAATTATCACACGTTTTATGTGACCGTGTGGATTGCTGTTGGTTCTCCAAAAGACTGAAATAAATTCTCTTGGCTTCACTGTAATCTGCTTCAGCCTCAGAAAATAGATGTGTCCAAAATTAGGACCAAAACTTTCCAGAGAATAAAATCAAGGACCCTGAGGGTTCATCCGAGCCATCATCCTGTCTTCAGTGCTGTAAGCTGATCATCCAGTTGCTTCTGTAAGGTCTTCAGGGACAGAATGTCAACAACCAACGGATGTTTTTCTAATTACAAAAGACACTTGCATCTACCAAGTATAATCACAAGTGAATTCGAACCATCAGACGAAACACAGAAAAACACCATTTTAGGAATGCTTCATTATGCTGCATACTTTTTATAAACCCAGAATGAGAAATTTTAATTATTTTTCTGCTCTGTTTTTTTCCTCTCATTATTCCTGTTGACCTTATTTTGCTAGTTTGAATTTTCCCCTAACTCGAGATAATTCTACATAAGCATATGGTCCAGCATTTCCCACAGTAAACACAGCTTTTCAGCCCAAGGTTCTTTGTCGTCCTCTTTCACCAGTGATCGCTAAGTCTTTGTGCAGTGCTGTCTTGCTCATCCATTTTTCCTGATGACCTGTGACAGCAGCCATCTAGTGCCTTGTGCAACGGGTTCCTTGCAAACCTATCCGATGCAGGTTTACTCCTGTTCAATAGGGATGTGTTATGAAGTATCCTTTCCCCATCTCAGAACGCCTTGTTTCCATTTCCAGAACTCACTTGAAGTTCTTACCTTTGTTACTTTCACACCCTGTCAATGCATTTGTCACTTTGATACCACTTTACATAGACTTTCCTTTCCTCCAAGGCCTTTGGCCCTGTATCTTCTCTTTCCCCTCCCAGGTTTCAGTCAGTGTCACATTCAAATGGCCACCCACGGCCTGAACCACTTGAACACCTTAAACAAATTTTCTGTGGTTTAGTAAAGAGTGTCCTGAACTCACACGTGCCAATTTCACACTCATCTCTATGCCTTGAAGTGACTCAGTCATCATCTTATGTCCACTAAGCCCCACCCCAACCCCAATTCTTCCTTAAAATGAACTGTTTAGACCTACAATGATTCCCTGGTGCTCAAACTTTCTTTGACCCTTACCTTCAGTGTCCTATATTATGTTTCAAATGCTGATTGCTTTGTACCATGTATTTTTCAAATTGACTTCCCTGTGGAAGTCCTGCCTCCCTAATGACACAGCAAACTCCTTGACAACTGAGATTGTCCCACATAATTTTATTCATTACCTCCTGTCCCTTAATTCCCAGCCTGGTTCAGAAAACACAGAAGACACTCAAAGATAAATGTTTATTGAATTGAATGATCAGTTTCTCCAGTGAAGGCATTAACGGGTGTTTTTTTTTGTTCCTTATCTTTTTCTCATACTGTGTTTCTTTCCTCGCTCCATTATGATCAAAATTAATAAACCCTTTAGAGCCAATTTTGGTTCTTAAAGCTGGCAAAAACTGAGGTAGGCTTTAGAACAGAGGATCAAATGTGCATTTCATTTTATTTTCCTTTTAAACTAGAGACAACTGAGGGCTGAGAGCAAGAAGCCCCCAATCAGAATTTCTCCAGAAAGGCTGAGATCCTAGTGCTACCACTGCAAATCCCAAAGTGATGAGCCGGAGTCAGGAATTCAGGTCCTGCTCACAGAGCCAGGGCTTGGAAGCCAAAGATGGACACAACAAATGTCATCTATCCATGGGTGTGGAATGGTATTCGGGTGGAGAGCGACTATTCCGGGATGGTTTCAACAGTACCTACAGTCAATAGTATCAACAAAACTCGAGTATGGAAATCCGGATCACGTCTTGCGATCATATATGTAGAGACAAGTTAGCTGAGTAATTCCAGAATTCAGGGGTCTTCTCTGACACCCAGGCCAGTGCCTGGTGGCGCTCAGCTGTTGAGTGCATTGCTTTTGTTTATTCCATTGGGTTTAATTACCGCACAAGATGGGCTGTCCTCCCACAGGAGAAGTGCATTCCCTTACATTCTTCTGAGCTTTGGATTGTTTCTCAGGGAGTCATTCCAGCGAGACTTCCTGCTTCTGACTCGCAGAGCATTTTGGAAGCTGCCTGAGGAAAAGGTTAGATACACGTGTCCTTGACCTCAGCTGGTGAAGGTGCCGGTGTCCCCAGGTTGTACAGAAGTAGAACTCACAGGGTGTTCAAAGCATTTTTTTCCTGACACAATTTGCATATTTTGAAAGCTCACTTTGCGACAAGACCTAACATAGTCCTAGGTGAGTGTTTACTAAACAAATCGGAGCATCATATAGAAATGGCATGATTGGTGTGAAATACAAATGGCTATTCATATCTCTTGTTATTATGAAGCATTTAGTTGAAAAGACATAATAAACCTTGTTTATTATGTAAATAACAACTAAACTCTTTAGTGAGTAAAATGCTTGATGAAATTTTTTTTCCTGAAATTCAATTTACATTCTAAATTTTAAGATAAAAGAAAGCTAATTGAAATAACTCAACCACATAAATCAAATTAACTTGAAATTCAAATCTGATTTTTAAAAAAAAAAACCTCAGAGTAAACAAAGGATAACCGCTCACGCATAATGAGGTAAAGGATTAAGGCAGCCTTTCAGTTAATTCAAGCTAAACATCTCCTTTCCCGTAACTTCAATGAATATTTTAAGCAAAAGTCTTTAAGTCTAAATCATCTGGAAAGCTGCCTTAGCTTCTGATGGACGTTTTCACGGATGTAAACACAGACGATAACTACTTTTCTAAACGGATTCATAATTTGCATTTTAGTATTTGTCACGCACTATTAAGTTTACAGACTTGATTCCCAACCTTCCTTTAATTAAGACAATTGTTTTATATAGAAGGATCAACAGCTATTTTTAAAGTAGGGAAATGCCTGCCTCACAGTTACCGGTCACAGAGGTGATCCTTGAGCCACAGGAATGTTTAAGCGTTAACTGTTTGACTTGGGACATGGCATTTTGGGGAGAGTTTGGCTTTTAGTCCGTTCATGAAAGTGTCTGTGTTTCACAGATACACTTTGTAAACTCAGAGTGGTGATGAACGAATACCCAGGTTAGGACTAAGTAACTCTTTTTTTTTTTTTTTGCTATTTTAAAACAAGAGATCTGTCGCGAGGTAAGTTTTAATCAGCTTATTGTTCTAAGGTTATTTTTATTGCTCTCCCACAGGGGTTCTCCAAGTTGGTTTCTGTTGGGATTATCTGTGATATTTTACAGAAATGTCTGCCCCACGCTTCCCCTGCTGAACCTGAATCCAGGGTGCAGGTATCCACGTGGGGTGAGATCCCCAGGGGAGCCTGAGGGCTGGTGGAGGTGACAGCCGCCTGCCAGAGCCCAGAGGGGTGGCAGATTTAGGCTGGAAAGTTAGATTAAACTTGCAAATACATCAAAATATTCATTTCAGTAAATATTTAAAGTTTTTTTAAAAGTAATATGTGATTATTTGGGGCTTAATTGCCAATGAGAGTATTACCTTTTTCACTCTGTGTCCTGAGTTTAAACAAATCGGGACATCATATAGAAATGGCATGATTGGCATGAAATACAGAGCTAGTTAGAGACGAATTGTAGCCAGAAACTTTCTTTGAAACTCTCCTGGGTGGTTAGGGACGCCTTTGAACTCACAAGTAGTGCCTGAAGATGTGTAAAAACTACACATTTTCTGAATTCCTCTTCTCTGGGGTGGCAGTGAAGAAACATAGAGGACAGTGGGAGATATGATATATTCACACTGTCTGGAAACTATCAAGTGCATGGTTCTAAACTAAAGAAAATTCTAAAAAAATAATAAAATAAAATAAATTTAGCAAAATAAAAGCAAAGAACATTCTGTCCTTTGAAAAACAAAATACCAAATACCCTAATGAAGAAGAAATGATCACAGGAGAAAAAAGGACTCTTTAAAGGTTAATCTATTTTGAGAATTCACTCTGTGGAGAGACTGGATATGATTTTTTTGTTTTTTTCGTCTTTTTGGTCTTTTTTGTTTTTTAAATTAAAGGGTAGAAATTTGGATTAACTATTTATTTTCTCCAGATTCTATAACTATGAAGAGGACAATAAGGCCTTTAGCAGGGTCTGCTTCCTTCCTGGAAAAGCACAGAGGGGAATACTCCTGGTTCTAACAGATGTGTTTTGGGGAGCACAGAAGTTGCAGAAAAGCAGAAATAGGTGATGTGGGGCTCCAGCCTCAGAATGATGCTGCCTTTGACCCTGCTGCTGCTGTCCTGCTGAGGAAGACACAGGCCACAGTCAGCTCTCTTTTACAACCAGCCAAAGAAAGACATTGCAGTTGCTCCCAGTTTCTCTCTCTCTCCCCCTGTCGCTAACCCCTCGTTCAATGCTCTTCAAGGCAGATCCTTTGACCTAAGCAGATTATTGCGGATGCATTAAGGACACAGCCAGCTAGCCTGCTTCTCAAGGAAGAGATTTGGCTCCAAATAGGCCACTAAGCTTTTCAGCCTTCTGCTTATTTACCTAGTCAGCAGGATGCAGTGTCTCTGGGTGCTTAGTGGCCTCCTGGGGAATTAGGGCGAGACAAAAGCAGAAGTGGCAGCCGCTGCAAATGTGGGAGTCTGTACCATTAAAGGAAGCAGTTGCTAATAAGGGCCTGTGAGACCTGGGTTTCCTTGGTTTCCATGACAGTTATTAGGTACCACAGAAATTGAATTGTCTCCCACAATGCTGTTAGGGGTGAAGGGGGTTCCTGTGACAAAGCAGGGCAGTTATGACTTGCAGTAAATCGTCCTTTAGAGATGCACTCCCCCCGGATGGTTGGCTCTTGCATTTTTTTTTAGCCTCCCTTTCAGTGTGTTTGACATGTTGGCCGGAGACCCTGGCTTTCGCCACACAGTGTCTCAAACACTCTTTTCCCCCCCCTTTTTTTTGTTTAGAACTGAGCTTGGCAAAGCAAGGATATGAACAATTGTGCAGGTGTGCTCCTCGGGGCGAGTGACGAGATAAGGCGCCCCGTCAGGGACGGGCCACCCGCAGCCCTGCCAACATGCCCCTCCACCAGATCTCCGTAATCCCCGCACGGGAAGCGGCCAGCAATGGGAGAAGTTCCATGGGCAGAAACAAAGAGAAGAACAAGGAAGGCGAGGTAAGAGGAGGTTTGACTTTGATACACTAGGACAGCCAAGCCCACCGCAGCCAGTGCTGTGCTCAGCGCCCCAGGAGTGGTCCAGGCTTCCGAGCAGCTGGGCTGCTGCTCTCAGTGAGTGATGGAGCATTGGAAGAGGGCCATTGGTAACTAACAGGAATATATTAGGTGTCACCTCTGTTGTCTGAATGAAGGAACCAAATCCATGAGGATACTGGCTGCCTGAAAGAGAAAAACTTCGGTCTCTTTTTTCTAAACCTCCTACAGAGTCACTTGGACTCTGCTGGTCCTTCCCTGGGGCTCGCCCCGCTGCCTTGGATGGCTGTGGCCGCGGCTCTTGTCCATTTTCAGACTGTGGGGCCGTCAAAGGCTGTTCATTTTGCACAATGCCCATTAAGCTAGAATGTTTGACAATAACTTTCTTAACAAAGTGACAGAGAAGCCGGAGCTGTGACAGCCGTGTCACTGAGCACATAACAGGAATTAGGGCACACTGCACCGCCGCGTAAGGTCTATTGCTTCCATGGTCATCCTCAGTGATGCGTGTGGATGACTCTCGTTTGACGTCTGCGTTATTTGCATTTTTTCCTTCATGACAAAAGCATTATTTGAAACTTACATGGGCTGGAGAAATTGAATACTCAACTTATTACGTGTAGGCTTTATTTTGTAGGGAAATTTAGCAGCTGTAGTTCTAAGGGAAACTGCTTGAAAAATCAGATGCTGGGGACTTCTTTCAAAGCTTTTTAAGGAGGTGGAGCAAACTCAAGGGTATTGGGTGAAAATATGAGAAATGTTGCTGTGTTCCTCTAAAAGGGGTCTTGAGACAAAAACCGTCATCCTCTTGTTTCCTTGACATAATTACTGTCTAGTCCACAGGACTCATTAGCTTTGTAGAAGATGAACTTTCCCACCTCCAATTCTGAATGTTCATCTCTTTTGCTTTTCCCTCAAGAATAGGTGTTAGGGAGATGGGGGGCAGTGAAACAAAACCCAAACCAACCAAACAAAGCCAAAGGGGGTGGAGCATCAAGGAGAGCCTGAGAGGAAGAGAGTGATGGACTTGAAGCGCCTTCAAGTGAGACAAGACGGGTGTAGCCTCTTTGCACGTTGTTGGAGCTGATTTTGAAAATGTCACTGAAGAGCAGGGAGACTGATGTGTCTGGAGTTGGCAGGAAATGTCAGGAGACGTGTCTGACTCAGGTACTGTGAGATGCACGTTTGCTTTGGTCCTCGCCCTGCCATAAGCACACGGGGCGTTTCTGGAGTTTCTGAGGATGAAACATGTCTGCAAGGTGAAGAAATTTATCAGCTTAGTATTAACTGGAAATATTCTCCACACTACGTCTCTTTCTCTTGACTTGGTGATATGACTGTTAGATCATCGAAGAGCTATCTCTCAAGTTTATTGGGGAGAGGAGTGGGGGATGCTGATCAATTCTGAAGATGGGTATGAAAATGCTAAAAGCAAGTTTTATGACAATTATACATTACCTTTGGATGAATTTAAGATAGTTTTGAAGGAAACTTCATATTGAGTGGCAATTTTGTTGAATATCCAGAAAGATCAGAATCTGAGTGGCATTTGGAATGAAAACACCATTTCTGTTCCAGGTCCCACACCCCTTCTTTGGTGTTGTGTCTCTAACAGAAATCTCTTGCTGTTCATGTCTACTTGGCAATGAATCAGAGAAATCTGGGGTGGCTTATGTTACTTTTTAAATAGATCAAACTTGGCTTCATCCTTGTTAGAAATAAGGATGCAGTTATTCAACCTCAAATAAAAATAGCCAGAATCTTGATCTAGATATTGGTGTTAAGCCACATCTTCCAAAACCCTCACAAGGCTTTTGAGAAAAACGTCCATTTGGGAGCAGCCATGTTTCCCTCTGGGACAAGCACACTTTATTATGTCACAGTGTGAGTCAGTGAACATGCTTAGAGGAAAATCAGGTTAATTATGAGAAAGAGAACTCCCAGCTTACATATTATTTTTAAAAAGAGGCATCACTCTGAGCATCAGAAAGGGAAGACCATTTCAGGTTCAAATACATCTTGGTTTCCTATAGGATGAAGTTGAAGTTTCTCTCTAAGAGTATGTTTGAAACATACTGTTAAATCTTACGGGCCATTGAAGTATTTGTTTTGATGGACTAAATAAATAATTTAGAGAAGTTGTGAATGACATTTAAGGTGGATAAAGTAAACAGCACACACGCTGTGCATGGAAAGCAGGTATAATCTATTCAGGACAATGATTTCTGTAATTCCAAGTGCCGATTCTCTCTAAAGGAAGGTAAATCAGGGACATTTCCTGATTGTTGAACGAATGAGGCACATCCTCCTTTGAAGTTTCCTTAATATATTTTGCTTGTCTTAAAGTTATCCACGTAATATATGTGCACAAAGGGCAAATGATCTAATTTCAGAATTAAGACTTTGCTAATTTAGATGTGAGTCAATTTAATTTGTTCTATTAGAAACTTAGACTCTCTCAAATACCCTAATCTATTAACTTTACACTTAGGTTTTATTTGTTTGTTTGTTTGAAGGCATATAAAGAAAAAAAGATGTGGAGACTATTTCTTAGCTATTATTACACTCCAGGAGATTTAAGCTATAAAAATAATTAGCAGATTAAGATTAAAAAAAAAACTCTAACACTGAGTTTTATAGCAAATATACATTTGACGTATTTTGTGTACCCTAACAGTATAATCATTTATCCTTTTAGTTGATCTTTAAAAAAATTTTTTATAGTCAGTTTACAATGTTGTATCAGTTTCTGGTGTACAGCATCATGTTTCAGTCATACATATGCATGCATATATTCGTTTTCATATACTTTTTTGTTATAGGTTGCTACAAGATATTTAATATAGTTTCTTGTGCTATATGGTAGAAACTTGTTTTTTGTCTATTTTATATATAGTAGTTAGTATTTAGTTAATCTTAAACCCTGGAAGTACAAAATGCAAAATACCATATTCCATCCAGTTTGGATGTAGTTGGTATCAGTGCTCAGGGGAAGATCTTCCCAAAATATCAGCTCTGGACGTCCTCGGGCAGTTGAAGGACAGTGTGCCTCGGGCTGGCATCCCAGAGACAAGATTTTATCAGCAAAATCAGAGGTGATCAATTTCCTACAAAATGAATAGACTAATCAAAATTATAGGAGGTTTATGTACAATGCAGTAGGTCAATTTATTAATTTATACATGGAGGGGATTTGTTTGTTTGTGATGGAATGCTTGACTGCAAGCTCCAGGAACGTTCTAGAAAGGAAACTGGTCATCAGATTTCCCTTCGTAGCATGGAAACGAGGAGGTAAATCAATTGGTTTGGGTGGGGTTCATCTCCGCCTGGGGAAAGCCAGGAAGTTGAGAAGGCCATGGGAGAAGCTCTCCTCTGATGGGGCTCATAGCTCCAGACCTCTCCAGATCTTTCCCTCTCATGTTGAGTGCAGGGACTGACCAGTTTAGCGTCTTTAAATCTCATTTGCATACCTTTCTAAGTGGGCCACTTTTCTCGTCATCCATTTTTTTTTCCTTCTTTTTGACATATGTTAACATCCCTTTTTAGGCTGCAATTAATTCACATCAGGGATTTGGAACTGTAGGACATCTGTGTCTTACAAGGGGAATCAAATTTGTAGACTTCAGGGGTAATTGAATTTCATACTCTGTAACTGGAAATTACAGATTGTGCAAATTCCACTGTTTAATTAACCTGGAACACACATTCCTTATAATGCTACGGAATTTATCAGGAAACGTGTCTAGAACCCATTGTACTTGGAACTTAGAGGGCAGCCGGGTGCCACGCCCAGTGTGCGATGGAGCCACCAGCTGTATTGAGCACTGCCCCACCCCCATCAGCACACCCCATTCCTCAGCTGAGGAGGGGCTGTGTTGGAAAAGTGCGAGATGGGGGACCCTTTCCTTCCAGCCTTTCTTCACTCTCAAACTGACCATCCATGGCAACCATGCTTTGGAAGAGTTTTGGAGGGAAGAAACCAAAAAGAAGTAAACTTTTGTTTATATGTACATTTTCCTTTACTGCTTTCACAATTCTATGATATCTCTCTATTTCAATTTCCTTATCTTTTTTCAGAAAGAATGCTGAACTTTCCTTCCTTTTTCCAAGGATATCCCTTCCAAATCTCCTACTTGTGTTCCCAATGACAGTCCGAGGGGCCAGCTTTCCTTACTCAGAGTAGCTACTGATCTCTTACTTGGCAATCCCTTCATGAACTTAAAAAAAAATATGGCTTTTTCAATACTCTTCATTTGAAATAGCAAATATAGATTTATCAATTTATTTTTAGTAGAAAGTCATAAAGGTTAAGTAACATATTTAATCTCAAGACCAGAGCCTAATTTGAGATTAGCCAATCTAATTTCAAATTTGATGTTTCTTTACCATTAAGGGACCACCACCTTTTCCCATTCCTTAATCAAAATTTGTGGCTCAGAAGATTCCAGAATCAGAAAGTCCCTTTAAAGTGTTTAATTGCACCATCAAAACACACAGAGAATGAGTAACTTACCCATGTCATACGACTAGTTAGTGGTAAATTTGGGACAAAAACACAGGCCTTCTGATTGCCAGTCTAGCATTCTTTCTGTTATTGCTGCATTTAGTGATTTTTTTTTTCAAGGCACAAAATTGCAATCCTCAAACTTAAAGCAGTTCATAGAACCCCCAAAGCTGCTAATCACTGAGTGGAGGAGTTTGGGTTAGAGTTAGCTGCTCATGACTCATAGGTTAGATGGCATATAAAAATAGCTCTAATTTACAGAATGTAACTAGAATGAATTTTATTAAAATTTAGGAAATAATGGAAAAATAAATAATAATGCTCAAAATAGTTTGGTAGGGAGGATACTGGGCTGGAATTCAGCGTACCTGAAATGCAGCCCTGGCTTCACCAAAGTCTTTTAACCTTGAATAGCTCACCGCCCCCTGACCCCAGCTTGTACCCTAGAAAAAAAAGCACATTTACTGGTAAATGTAGAAAAAAAAGTTTACTAGATCTCACTTTTAAAGTAAGAACATTTTATTTTCTTCTGTGACTCCTTTCACATAATCACGTGGTCATGCTTCACTCTGGGCACCCAGAGACCATGGGGGTCCCCAAGGGCATGTCTGGCTCAGGCAGGGTAGGACTCACCTTCAGTGGACACCTGCTGGTTCCACAGCCCGTCATTCATTCTTCTGGTAACAGATGCTCAGTGGACCAGCCCTGCTCCTGCTCAGCCACATGATTCAGGATGGCCTCGATGGCCTTAAAACAATCAGTATATCATAATACTCTGTCCAGGAATGGGTTCAGGACTGGAAACATAGCTCCATCAGAATCAGTAACACATACGGAGCCTTTCATAAACTTCCTGGAGAAGAGAAGCCTTATTGTTCTGGAAAAACTCTGGAATAGACTAGCTCTCTTCTCCTGGATGGTTTGTGTAAAGGTGTGAGGTCTGTACAGGGTATTCTGAGTGGAAAGGTTGGCTCTTCAAGGGGACCAGAGATGCTGCAGTTGTCGAAGGTGCCCTGGAAACAGGCAGGACCGAGAGAGAGAAAGAAAACAGCTTCTGTGAGATGCTGGTTGAACGACTGAGCCAATCCTTGCTTGAGACCAACTGTTGTTCAAACCAAACAACCTTCCAATGAAGTGATTCCATATACGCTCTTTATCACTTAAGCCATTTTTTGGTTTGGAAGTTACATCACTTACAGTACAGCAGAGCCCTAGGTGACTCTTTGCCAAAGTGTAGTTACAGCTGTTTCCTGCACTGTTACCTGTGCAGCAGCTGACTTCTGAGATCGGAAAGAGCTGGGATCCAGGCACAGCCGTCACAGACACTGACTTGTGAAAAACCACTGTGCATTTACCCACAATGCTCTGTACGCACCAAGTGAAATGCATTTTTAGCAGGTGTGAGTCTGACACGACAGGGAGCATGCCAGGGGTAGAAAGGCTAATTCTCTTTTCATTTCTCCAGAAGAGCACTTTCCAATGACTCCCCAGAGTCTAAGCTGAATATTAGATTCCCAAGTGCTTGGAGTGAATTCCATGGAGTGTGCTGATAGTACTGGAATAGTTCTCTATAATGAAAACTAGGAAATTTCCATATCCTTATTTGCTTTCAGCAATAAAATTAGCATAACTCACACTAATTTTTCTAGTTTAAAACAGACGTCGTGGGGAATTGCATTAATAAGGAAGACCGAATAACGCATTTTATTGACTATTAAATGAAAATAATTTGTAATTCCTGACACACCCTGGTCAGTGTTTTTTAAAAATAATGGGCTCAGTTAGGGAGGTTGATTGTTAAAACCCATCCCAGGTGTTGGTTTTTAACATTATGATGAATTCATGGCCGATTTAATGAGACTCCACGCGATCATTGTTTTTGAAAGATGGTGGAACAAAAATCCTGATGCAGGAGTGTCTAGGTTTATGGGAGGAGCAGGTGTACGTACAGATGTTTTATTAATCAGAATTTTTAGACCTTGCTGATTACCCAACATTTAACTCAGTTCTTTGCAGCACAAAGGGAGCAGTGCCGATGCCAAGGTGGATTTAGAATCCCTCACTTTGAGGTCCCGCTGAAGGGTGAGCCTGGCGGCGTGAGCATCCCTTTCCCCAGCTCATTCCGACCACATCACCCCGAGCTGCTCGCAGCGGCCTGCATAGCCTCCAGGCGGGGATGAGAAATGACATATATTCGATACTCATTCTCTCCTCTGTCTCTGCAGCCCTGTTAAATAATTGAAATAGGCGTGACACGAGGGTAGAAGTGGTGATGAGACTTGGCTCTTAAAGGAATGGAAGGAGGAGGAAGCAAAGGCCAGTGCGCTCCTGGGTGCGGGGTTTCCTGACTTGTCAGGTCCACGACCTCACTCATCACGTGGTGCAATTCCGGACGAGCCAGGCAAAGAGGGCAGTCGCAGAGGGTCCTCTTCCCCCAACCACTGCCAAAGATTACACGCTCTCTGATGCAGAGGAGTGCTGTGGATTCTTTAGGATTTGTGCTTTTGATATCAACATCAAAAAGAGAGTTTCTCAGGAAAAAATTCTGGCACCAGGCAACTGGTGAACACGCAGAGCTGCAGGGCACAGGAAAGCTCATGTGTGAGATGCAGAGTGAATAAAGGTTGGTTGAGGGAGGCACCGGCTCCGTTTCCCCAAATGGTCCTATTTTTTCACAGATAGTAAACCTGAACACGTTTACTCCTAAAAAAAATTCCATACTGGGGCGTCGGGCTGTGAATACTTAGTGGCTGGAAGTGTGTCTGTTTAAGTTGTGCAGACCTAGATCCGTAACAGTTTTACTTTCCAATTTTGACTCAGAATTAAAGTTACACAAAATATGAAAGTGATGTGTTATTGTAAAAGTTACAAAACTTTAAAAATTCAAATTCCAGCAATATGACTTGTTTCGATTTAAAACAATTTTCTCCATGATCATTTACTATGAAGCGACCTGATAGTACACTCAGTTTTTGGAAGAAGTGAGTTCTGCTTCCCATTAGCCAATTGTGCAGGAAAGGACTTGCCTTTGACTGTCAGTGTTACCGTCTCATTCAGGCATTCTGTTTGGTGTCCAGTGAGAGTATAATAGAAACTTTGTGCTTCAGAATTAGAAGGAATCTCTTGCATGTTACATGACTGTCTATGTGGAGAGGCACGGAGCCAGGGAGTTAAAAGCATGTGTTTGGAAGGAGATAAACTGGGTTCAGATCTGAGCTTTGCCACTTCTTAGTTGTGGGACCTCGGCAAGATTACTTGATATCTCTGTGCCTCAGTTTCCTCATGTGTAAAATAGTGACAAATGGGAGAAGTACCTCATAAAGTTTGGAGAATTAAAACGAATTAATGTTTCTCAACTGCGAGGAAGATTTATTGGGATGAATAAACATCATTAGTAATTGATAAATGAAAGTGGAAGAGGAATCAAATCCCTATGCTTTTCATCAACCTATTTTATTATTTTTAGTGAATAAGACTCATTGGTTAATCCCTTCCATTAATGATGAAGCAATGACGAAATAGTAAAGGTTGCGTGGAGTCATAGATCAAGCCTTTGTAATAATGATGATGATAAAAATAATGAAGACAAAAAACAACTCATTGCTGTTTGAAGTTTGCTGGCACTCTGCCTTAGATGAGTGAACCCTCACCTCACGGTTTTTCTTGACTGTCTGAATGTCAGTCTTAAGGCTGCTGAACCAAGAATTTTCTAGAGTCAAGAATCTGTAGAAGAGTCCATGGTATCTTTCACTGCTGCTCTCGGCACATATTGCCAAGTGTTCTCAACATTTCTTGGGCTTTTAAATTAGAATATTATACATATCTATTATTTTGAGAATTCTTCTTACCTTTCTTCTTCTTTATGGGGGTAACGCTCTCAGTTTCCTTTTGTTTTACCAACTCTAGTTATTATGCAGACTAGGACATAATGTGAAAAACTAAAATGACCATTGCTACTGTTATAGGAAAATGTTGAATTTACACACATAGGATTTTCTTGTGAATATCTGAGCACTTAGGGCAGTGGTCATTTTTTTTTTCATTTTTCTGAATCAAAATAACATTCTTAACAAAATCATGTTGTGCCAAAGAGCTTTTAAATGGCCTTCAGCTGCACAATGAAGACTTTACTGTAACTGCTGAACCCACAGCAGCATTTATGTGGGGTGTTGGCCTGGTTCAATTCCACATGAAGTGGTCTGTGAAAAGTTTTTTTTTTTTTTCCTTTTGCTACTCTTTGAGACATCAGTGCTTGCAACATCAATGAAATGACTGAGGGAGTAGAAATGCCTTATGAAAAGCCACTACCCTGACTTTGAATTGGGATAACAGAATATGAAATCCCTGGCAGTTAGCTGATTTACAGGGACTGGCTATCACACAGGTGGTATTTAACAGGTGTCGGTTACTCTGCCTTTGTACGATGTCAGCAAGGGAGGGGACTACTTTCCTCCAGGTGCCTCAAGTTGGCGAAATTCTAGGCTTCAAAGTTCTGAATGTGGATGGACAAGTATCAACTATTGACCATGTTTTCCTCTCTCCCTGAATTTATCATATGTGACACATACATACATACATACATACATACATATATTTCTGGTAATTAGCATTAACAGAGAATCTTTCTTCTCTACTTGCTAAATGAATGTGCTATAAAAGTAAAGACAGCTTTTCTCTAATCTTGACATTAATATAAATGTATATAGTATGTATTTAATGTATATATAATCATCATCTTTATTATAATAGCTAATAATTATTGGACACTTATACACCATAATTATTGTCCAATAGGAATTGTTTTATGTGCTTTGCATGGCAAAGCCCAACTTCTTTAGCAGATCATATTCCAGTTGCTATTTCTATGTAAAGAAGTGCCCCAAAACTTAATGGGTTAAATGAATCCTGTGGGTCAGGAATCTGACCGGCGCACAGTGAGATTCGTCGCTGGGTGTGGCTGTGACTCAGAGGTGACTCAAATGCTGGGAGCTGGGATTGTCTGAAAGGTCATCCACCCAGATGCTGGGCACCTGACTTGGGAGGATTAGAAGAGTAGGACCACCAACTGAACTGCCTCCACATGGCCTCTCTGAGTGTCTTTGCATCCTTACGGTGTGGTACTTCACGGTAGTCAGACTTCTTACACACAGACACAAATTCTGAGTGTGAATTTTCCAACAAACAAATCAGATGCTGCCCTGCTGTTCATGACCAGCATCTAATACTCAGGCAGACTGTATTAGGCAGAATCTATCAAAGCAGTTGCTCACAGTCCTATCCAGCTGCAAAGGCAGTGTATCGAGACCCCACCTTTTGATGGAAATAGTGTCAAATAATCTGGGGCTCCTGTTTTTAAAGCCACCACAGCTCACTTGGGGCCATCAATCCTCACACACCTTCCTTTGCACTCCAGGGTGCAAACTACACTTAGTCCTTTCCCCAAGTCCTCTGAGGTCCCACCCCATTTCTTCAGCAACTAACAAGTACAGGATCTCGTCACCTAAACTTTCTGGTTGTAAGTGAGACTTCCTAGGTGCAGTTCTGGGACAGTTGTTCTCAATCTGATGAGCTCTGAAAGAAAGAGACACGTTGTTGGTCCACTGCACACTTAACATGCAGCGGTCGAGTCATCTCCACACACACTCACATTCAAACGGAGGAATAAGAGGCACACAGCAGCCCCCGGTCCATAGCAGTTCTGAAATCAGCTGGGCACCTGCTGCGAATTCTTTGACCAGGTTTTCTTCTGACTTCCCCGAAGCAGTTTTCTGAGGCTCTTGGTTCTGCTCTCTAGGGCTTGGCTGTTCCCCTTTCGTTAGCCTTTCTTTTCCATGTCATCTGCCCTTCCAGTGAGAAGCCCTCTCAGGCTTGCTTCCTGCTCACAAAAGGTGGTGGGTCCCAGGCCTCTTCATTTCGGACTGTCTCTGTCCTTTTTAGTCAAGGTGGACCTGGACCAATTTCCCTGAACGTGTTGTAGGTCTCCCGTGTTGTGATTTATAATCCACTTAATCAGACAGAAGTCATACCCACAGTTTTCTTCAAGATAAACTCAACTACACTGGCCTCCTATGAAGTGTCTGGAGACAAGGATCTTAATATTCTCAGAATCCCCGCTGCTCCGCAGAGGGGACTTGCCGGAGGAGCTCTTCAGATCCTGAGAAGGCTTGTTTCCTCTTTGAAAGAGTTTGTGAGGCACCACTTCTAACCCTTCCAGGCTCTTCCCAAAGAGCTTTTATAGCCTGTCCCTTGATGTCCTCTTAACCCAGCAACATTCACCCGAGGAAGCAGGGTTTGGTATCTGCCCTGGGGCATTTTCCTGACTTGAGACTCTTCTACTGGGAGGGACTAGGGGTGGAGAAAATAGTTTTATTTCTAAACAAAAGGAGCAAGGCCTGGCTCCCTTAATGTTTCATCTGAATTTTCCTGAGAAACCATAGTTCTCTTTCCGTCTGTCTCTACCTTTGGATCACATTACATACAGCCTGTAAATACCGTTAGCTGTTTTCTCATCACAAGTGACAATATTGCCAAACTTTCTGCCACTGACAAGGGTCACCCTTTTATTTTCAACCTCCAAAAAAAAAAATTTCTTCCTCAATTTCCCGTCCATGATCATCTCCCTGAGGTCCTTCCACCTCATTACCAGCCTCTTCATGGACCGTATTAGTCAGGGCTCTTCAGAAAACCAATACATGATCAAATTTTCTGTTCCAGAGCCTGCCTTTACACTTGATAAATTTGTACAGCTTCTAAGATAGTGCCTGAAGAGGTTAAATGCAGATTTTTTGCTTGCCACACTGATTCTTTGGAAAGGATATGACAATCTGTTTTAATACCACATTTATATATAGAAATCATCTCCGACATTGCTAGATTGGTTAATTTCAGCTGCTAAATTAACTTTACAACCATAACAATGATTCTGCTAGTGACTAATTTTTATTCTTCTAAATCAAGCCCTTTAGATCTCCATACCTAGTTGCGCTCTTGAAACACATTTAAGACTCCTTTCTTGACTACAGACATATGTTGCAAGATGAATAAATCAAATACTTAAAAGTAGAGTGTACTTTAAATTTTTAAAACTTGCACAGTATCAAATGCAAAGTGCAAAATCCTTTTGACAGGGCTCATTCCCTTGGCTAATTCATATTTCCCCCTTTTTATAATATTCTGAATGAAAATACAAAAGGTATACTTACTTCTTAAATATGTAACTATATTTGGAAGGCTTGATCACGTCAGACAGTCTCTCATGAGACTGAGTCATCTCACCTGGTCCCTAGACCTTTAAATAAAACAGCCCTCCAGTGCACCTTTTCATGGAGAGTGTATTTTTTCAAATGTAATTGGGCGAAGACTGTTTTCAGTCTCCCCTTGCCCCGTGCTCTCCATCAATTCTAGCGAAGGGACCATCCCTCCACTGGATTTGGTTCTGCGGAACCGTCGCTAACAGGGACAACCTGGCCAGCAAATCTAACATGAGAAGCTGGAACTAGTCTACCTGCCACACACGACAGTGACGTCACATGTAATAGCACTGTTGCCCCCCAGGTTTTCTGTACCCGTGAGCTTTTCTTCAGTTCTGGGTCCATGAAGCTCATGTCTGCCTGAGGGACTGGATTTACTGATCCTGTTTACCTGTCATGTTTTCCCTTTCTGTGCCTGGCTCTGTCCACCTGTCTGGACCCGTCTTAGTATTGCAGCTCCCGCCCTGCCCCACTTTCTGTCCCAATAATATTATTGGCTATAACGCCACGATCTAGACTGTAGATCCCAATCTGAAATTATCCACCCTGTCTACACCTACTTGGAAATAAGATACAGACGGGAGAAGTGCCCCATCCTTGGTTACAGCCACGGTGCCAGGAGCAGGGCTGGTGTCTTGCAGCCAACAGTAAATATTTGTGGGAGGGAGAAATTATATTTAGAACTCCTGAGATGGTCTCCCTCTAGTCTGTCCTGTTCAGAACTTGCCAGTGGTGTTGTGTTTAGTTCCAACTGCTGTATTTTAAGAGCACTATTTGACAAACTAAAGCCTTCCAAGAAATGGACAACCCAGGTAAGTGAAGAGGCTCGAAATGATTTTTCTACAAGTAAGCTGTTTTAGATACATATGTAGCTATGTCTTAGAGGATAAATATTACGCATGAAAGTCACATTTTCCTCCAAGTATTCGGAGAGTTGAGCTAGGGGAGGGATTAAATACGTTCTATGTAGCTTTGGCGTGTGTAACCTAGAATTTAAAGGACACTGAATATGAGTCTGATGAGAACTTAGATTGAAAGTAACCAGACTCCTCTTTTTCTGATTAAAAAAATAAACCCCAGAGAGTTTGTATCAAAATATGCCCAAGATGTCACTGATTCTGAGACGCAGACATCAGACTAGAATCCAGCCTTCCTGACTCTCACTTAGTGTTCTCTACAGTATAATTCCTTTCCTTTCCATGAAACACACTGTCTAGTGTTTGAGGCTCCATCATTTGGTCATTCACTCACTCACTCATCTATTCAACAAAGAGGCATTGAGTCCTAAGGTCCTGGGAGCATTCTGGCACTGGGGGAGGGAGCGTTCTGCACGTAGACCAATTCCTCACATCCCACCACGCTGGGGAAGAGGGATTCCACCGAGTCTGATTACGGAGGTCAGAAGTAGTCTTGCAGGGAGGTAGAACTTTTTCACTATCCGCGAGAACTTACAGATACTGAGAACTGACTATTTCAGTCTGGGGATAAAAGGGATGGGGTGCTGGTCCATGAGGCAGAAGTGCTCCTGAACCGCTCGGGTGTTCAGTCAGGTGGGAAGAGGGCTTAGGGGGAAATATTCTAGAGGAGATTCAGCTTCCACATGGGGGGACAATCAGGTTCCTTTTCCTTCCGAGTCTGCTTAGCTCTGTTTTGAAATGTGCCCCCCCCCCAGGCATGACTGATCTATTATGAAGCAGTTAGTGGACGATTCAGTGTGGGTCCCGGGTGGCCTCACTGGCCCCAGGAGCCTCCAGGACCCACAGGAGAACAGTATAATCAGACTCTTCACTCAGGTAGCTGGATGCACAGCTCATCCGTGGTATCAATCACGGTATTTTCAAGACAGTCAAAATAGAGGTGCACAACTTACTAAAACTTTTCAAGCTAGTAGGCTTACCCCAGAGGATCCTTTTTAAAGCACCTACTGTGCACCTAACGCCATGAAGACATGTGAACAGAACCTGGAAAGGTGTCATCCGTTAGGGTGATGACATCACCATGCCATGGTGATGTCTGGCGCGGGAGGCTCGGTCCCTCTGGCGCTTGGACTGAGTCCCACTGAGCCCTGCACTGTCCTGATTATTGCCCCCCTCTCTGCCAAATGTCACTTTGGTGAAGTGATTCAGCGAAAAACGGGCTTCTTTGACTAAAAGTCCTGTTTATTTAAGTAGAGTTTGTACAGCTCAGATTATTTTGACACTGTGCTTGTTGCCATTCTCCTTAATTCTTCCCCCAGACTGAGTAATTTCAGTTCATTGAATGGCCTCATTTCGTCTCCCACTTCATTTTCCACTCACATCTACATCTTCTCCCTAAATGATAAATGGATTGATTGGTAAGTGACATGGCGTCAAGTTCACGGAAACATCCTGCGTTTCTGTTTCACGCCATTCGGTTTGCTCCGTCGCCCATCCAGATGGACAGCGACATATGCCCCTTTTATCACAAAAGATAAATAATGAAAAGACGAACTTACAGTCTGAGGAAAATCATTTTCACTTTTACGTTCAATCCAATTTGGGTTTCTGTAAAAGGGACTGTTAAGTATTCCTGTTATCTGTCACCTACCAGCTTTATTGTTGAGCATCAATACCCCAAAAAGCGTTATTTATTCCCTGAAATCTATCACCACGCTGACGGAGCTCTCTTTGAACATATTTTAAAGCATTTTTTATTCCAGCACATAATTTGCTGGAACTTGTTTCCATAGAAAACATACTGAGTTTCACAACGCTGCTCTTATTTTTTTCTTACTTGAAATGGTACTCTGAGATACTGAGCTTAGCACAAGACACGAATGTGCAAACAGCCGGTTGGTTTCCCAGCTGTGCTTGTGGGGAGCGGGGATTCGATCCCATGCCTTTGGCAGGACGCATGCGCCAGTCCTCTCTCCGGAACGCACCCGCGCTCTCCACTTTCTTGTTGAAGCCTTGGAGAAGCGGGTGATCGCTCTGAAGAGCACTTGCCTAACCTGCCCCAGTGGGTCTCTGCTGAGGATGAACCCCAGCCGTGTGCCTGTGGCCAGCTGCCTCTCCTTTGTGAGCTTCAGATCCAGGTTCTTCCCAGGACCCCTGAATCCTGCAGACCACGCTCTGCCACAGAGCCATCTTCGGAGGGTGGCTTTGCGCAGGCCAGCGAGGGAATCAAGCTTAGTCCTCCTAATGAATGCTCTGGGGCTAGACGTGGTGGATTGAGAGAAACACTTCCTGAGCCACGAAGTCTTTTTTATTTTGTTGAATTTTATTTTTCCAGGGCTGATTTCACTTCAGAGCTGTTTGTGGCTGAGGGGCGGATGGAAGAGAAGTGGTGCTGAGTGAGAGAAGAAGTGACTGCCCAGTGTTAGGATTTGGGTGTTTACATCGACAATTCCGGGCTTCTCTTAAGTGCAAATAATGCAGTGTGTCCAACTGGGCAGGGAGCCCTGGGACTATTGGAAAGCAGAAAGCCTTTATTAGGTGCTTGGCATAGAGTAAGAGCACAGCAAATACTGGCCAGGTGTAATGGTGCTTTTGATTGATGCTTTTGTGTGCGTTACATTCTCTAGTATTTAGACGTTGACTTTTTTCTGTATTTTAGGGAAAAACATAATGCCCGATAGTAATCATTGTCTTTGCAACAGTCGTAAAATGTTTCCAAATGCTGAATTTGGAAATTGCCTGGGTAGAAATGTAAGTCTAAAAATTTGCCTCTCACTTTCTTTATTTTTGCCCTGTTTGCATAATGGGAGTATCTTTAAGCAGGCATTAAAATGCCTTCCAAAAAAGCAAAACAAGACTTTCATTTTTCCTGGGTACATAAGGTATAGTGAATAGGGTCCAAGGAGCATACAAGAGGTTATTTATGAATCAAGGATTCTTACGGAGATGGATGCAAGGAGCCTTGAATTTGATGCTCTGATCAGGGGAATTCTCACAGCAAATGAATCCTTACAATAGCAAATGTCACTGGGATGAAACACGTGTTCAGCCACGCTAGTGGGACTCTTATGCATACTTAATGGGTATCCCATCAAAAAGAAACTTACTCTAAGACCTGTTCAGGAATGACCACTGTGATGGTTAATTTTATGAGTCGAATTGGAGGCTGTATTTGAATGAGACTAACATTTAAATTGGTAAGTGGAATGCTCTCCAGAATGCAGGTGGGCCTCATGCAAGCAGCTGAAGGCCAGAATAGAATGAAAATATTAGACTCCTCAAACAAGAGGCAGTTCTCTTCAACCTTATCTGCAATATCTGCTCACCTGGGTCTCAGCTTATCAGCCCAGCTTGCAGATTTTGGATTTCCCAGCCTTCATAATTTTATGAACCAATTCCTTATTAAAAAAAAAACTTTTTATGTATATTAATGCACTGTGCATATTTATGCATATTATATGTGTATAGTATGTATATGTGCATTTATATATATATATATATGTATATACACACACACACACACCTCTTATTGGTTCCCTTTCTCTAGAGAACTATAACACATATGACCACCAAGAGCCTTTGACTTTGAATTGTACGCTTTGTTGCGTCAGTTGAAGGAAGGAATGAGGGGCAACTAGCTGGGTGATCTAGCAGAAAAGGAGCGAGCAGGGAAAACATGGGCAGCTGTGGAGTTAAGCATTGCTATGGTAATGTTTTGAGTGTGCTAGTTATGCAAATTGCCAAAGTGATTTGCATTTCTGAAAACATGTCTTCAAAGTTAAAAATAAATGGGCCAGGAGGCATGCAGAGCACAGTGAGGTCAAGTATTGATCCCTGATCACTTATTTCCCCTTCCTTCTTCTCACTGCTGACCTGCTCCCAACTCATCTTGTTACCGAGTCCACACTCATTCTGCTCACTGCATGACAGACAGGCCAGTAAATCGGGAGACAAGGTGTAGGGGCAAGGAATAACGACTTTATTTGGAAAGCCAGCAGACCAAGAAGATGGGGGACTCATGTCTTAGACAACCATCTTCCCCAAGTCAGAATTCAGGCTCCTTTTATACTAAAAAGGGGACGGGGTGTGGTTGGTTGTTGCAAAATTCTTGGTGTCTGGATCCTTTGTTCTTGCAGCTGTCCTTGTAGGTCAGGTCATGGTGTCCCTGCAAACCTCCAACGAGGCAAATGTTATTCTGTTCTGCAACTTTTTACCTCTACATGAGTGGAAACGTATTAGACCCTTAAAGGTCAGAGCCTTGAGAATGGGCTCTTCTGTCTATGTCAGGCTCTAGGCACCATTTATTTACAGAAGGTGCAGAACCAGCATGACTGAGCCCAGGAAACAGAGCCCAGGGTTAGAGCTGAAGGGACAGATCTAATGTGGAGTCTTTATTCTTCCCTATTACAATCTCTGTCAAGGACCATGCTTGACTCTGTCCACAGGTTAACTCTTTAAAAGATAATTTGATGATATCACTCTTCCTCTTAAGTGATGCCGAAGACTTCTCACTGCCTTCCTGGTAAATCTCATTTCCTAGTCATGGTACACAAGGTCCTTTAATGATCTGATTCTGAAGACATTTCTCCTTCCAAGTCCTAGGGTCATTTCAGTCTGATTGATGTGAACTTCTTGATCTACTGATCACCACCTGAATTTACACCCATGCTGGGATTTCCCTCTCTACCCTGGATGTTCTTTTCCTGTTCTTTGGTGGTTGAATTTTCCAGTCCAACTAAAAAGGGAACTCAGCTGGAAAGTATTTTCCATTCCGGAGATGCAGAAAAAGCTCCTCCTTTTTGCTGTCAGAGCACATTTTATGACATGTCTGCGATCATGCCATCCCACCACTTTTTCACAGTCTTTGCTCTGTGCAAGGCTGACTTCCCTGACACAGCAGACAAACCTGGCTTGGAAACTCGGCTGTGCTGTTTGACAGCTGGGTGACACAGAAGGTATTTCCTCGCGAAGGCCCATTTCCTGATCTGGAAAACCATGAAGATGGTAGGAACGTTAGGAAAATTCAGTGTTTTAATACATGAAAGTATTTAGAACAGTGCCTGGCAGAAAAAAACAGCTCTAAAATATTGGCTTTAATTCATGTATCTATTGATTCAAGAAACATTTATTGAGTACCTGTTGTGGGTCAGGCATTGTTTATCACCATCACCCTTATTATTACTCAGTTCACATGCACTTAAAAAAATTATTGAAGTGTGGTTGATTTACAATATTAATTTCAGGTGTACAGCAAAGTGATTCAGTTACACATATACACACATGAATATATTTTCTTTTCAGATTCTTTTCCTTTGTATGTTATTACAAGAAATTGAATATAGTTCCCTGTGCTATACAGTTGGTTCTTGTTTTTAATCTATTTTATAAATAGTAATGTGTATCTGTTAGTCCCCAATCCCTAATGATGAACATTTAGCTCTATAAATGTCACATAGATGTTCATTACATGTTTATCAACATAAGAATTGCTTTGGTCATTAGGCTTCGCCACGGGGAAAACTGAGCGCTCAGTTTCCATTCTATTTATTAGGCAAAAAGATACCACCTATAGCTGTGAAAAACATGTTTTATCCCCAATGCTGTTTTCCTTAATGGTTCAGAATTTAAATAGCCTAATTAAGATAAAATAATATCTTTTTTGTAGGCAAAATAACTAGGTTTGTGAAGACAACACGTTATGAAATTACACTGGGAGCACCAATTTATAAATGGTATGATTATGCATTTTTGTCTTAATGTAATATAGCCAATTTGAGTAGAATTAGATACAAATTTTAACCTTTGAAATATTAATAATCTCAACTTTTTGCAAAAAAATCAATAAAGTTTGCAAGAGCAACGTATTGTAATGTTAGCTGTTAATAATGACAACCTCGAATGCCAAATATGCTCAGATTTTATAATGTTTATGTTATTGTGTCTAGCAGCTCTCAATCTCTGGTGTATGATATATTACATTGAAAATTGTGAGAAATACAAATGAAAGCATGTCCTTTCCCACATCAAGATAATGCATACATACTTAGGTATCAAATTCAGGACCTGTGAGGTGAGTTGGCCACAGTCTGTCTCAAGCCAACTTTGCTGTAACTCATCCCGTTAGTCATTCAGAAAATGAGTAGCAAAGCAGGCTCACTGCTAGTGCTCCGATGGTGTGGTTTTTCAGATACCCAAACCTACCCACGGGGGGCTCATTGGCAGAGATCAGCCTGGTTTAACCGTACGGTGTTACAGTCTTTTCAGGCTAACAGTGCAGCTTGTATAAATCCAGAGCTATTTTAGAGGTGAACATGTCAACTCTTCTGGTAAAAATGTCATATACAGTAGGGGTGGAGCCAAGAAAGGGACAGATCTGGGTCCTTAATGCTTCCATTTGGAACTGTTTTAGAATTTTACTGTCTCATTGCCTTAAAAGAGGGCACTGCAGCCTAGTCATGAAGAGCCCAATTTCTGGGACCAGTCTGCCCAAGTTCGGTTCTATTAAACGTACTCTCCGTGGCTCAGATTTCTAATCTGTGCAAAGAGGATGCTGAAATGAACTGTCGCTCCTAGGGTAGTCATGAGGGTTCAGGGGGTTGATTTAGGTAAAATACGTAGCATGGTGCACGTCTACTCCCGGACAAGAGAGGTCCTTTCCACCTTTGAATGGAGAGCTTAGACTCTCCAGAGTTGGAAACAAAACCACATCCTTCCCACGTGCCTCCCACTGGCCTGTCAGCAGCTCTGGCTGCGTCCCGTCCATCATCCCCCACGTTCCAGTTCACAGAGGCACTTTGTAAGTGCCTGTCCTTGCTCGTGTGTTTTC
This sequence comes from Vicugna pacos, assembly GCF_048564905.1. NCBI lineage: Eukaryota > Metazoa > Chordata > Mammalia > Artiodactyla > Camelidae > Vicugna > Vicugna pacos. The sequence goes on along the minus strand of NC_132988.1, from coordinate 8,836,513 downwards.
AGTCAAGTGAAAATCAAATACTGGTGCTCCATGCCTTTTCAGTTCATAGACATAGTTCTTAAACTTGAATGGAATCCTTGCCCTGTAGCACCAGAGCAAAACTATCAATAATTTGCACTGAAGACTGAATTTTTATTTAATTTTACCTAAAAGCAGTTGGATGCTAACTCTGTGCCAGGCGCTGCGTTGTTGGGCACTGCTGGTACAAGAATGATACCGGCCTGATCTCAACCCGAGATGAGCTCAAACTCGATCATTTAAATGCAGTGTTTCTGAATCAAAAGTAGGAGGCAATGGGAATTTTGGCATGTTGGGGAGATTCGGAAGAAGTCACAGCTGTGACGGATTTGACATGGAGAGGCAGGGATGACCTGAAGGTGCTGGTCCATGGCGAGGGTTAGAGAGGAGAGAGATCACAGCAGGGGGAGGCCCAGGATGAGAAACTGAGAATTCCGATTTACCTGATTTATCACCTTTTTTTGGACTTGCAATCCTAGAAAAGAGGGTTCGGGGATTATCTTAACTTGGAGGTTCTCAAAATGTGGTCCAGGACCTGCCACATCAGTGTCACTTGGGAACTTGTTAGAGAGGCACATTCTTGGGCCAAATTTCAGGCCCTGTGAGTCAGAAACTCTGAGGGGTGGAGTCCAGCAGTCTAGTTTTCACAAGCCTTTCAGGTGGAACCTCTTTCATAACCCAGCCGGGCTGTATGCAGACAGTCATTCCCATTCAGTGCTTATTAGGTTTAACTAATGAAACAATTTAAAAACTGTCATTGTGATCTCTAAGTGACTGCTGCAGAGGGAAGTCATCTGTTTCTCCTAGTCCTGAAGATAAAGGAGCAGTTATCTCCTGTTCTCTTGTTAGTGATAAAGAAGACCTCAATAGGCAGCTAAGGATACAAAGCAGTTCAGGAATTATCTGCAGGAACACAGACTACAGATATTCAGGGAAAGTGACAATAACCACGGAGCGGGTGACTGCGGGCAGAGGCAGGACATGGAACTTAGGGGAGGTGGGTGGTCCCGTTCTAGCTCTGGTTCCTCGACAAGTCTCCTGATGATTTATTGCTGAGCAACGAAACACCCTCAAACTTGGCGGCCTAACGCAACAGTGTTTTAGTGTCATCATTCTGGGTTTGCTGGGCTCAGCTGGGAGGTTCTTGCCTGGGGTCTTGTCTTAGGGGTGCAGCCTGATTGCAGCTGGCAGAGTTCTCCAAGTCTGAGGAGGTGGGATTCAGTGACGGGATTCGGTGAGCCCATCTTCGCTTACAGGTGGTGGCCTCGTCCTCTCTGCCCTCAGGGCTTCGGCGTCTCCACATGACTTGGGCTTCTCACCGCAGCATGGGCTCAGAGGTCAGGGCAGTTGCAGGTCAAGTCCTGATTCGAGGGGAGGGAAGACACAGGTGTGAGTCCTTGGAGGGCCATCTGTTGGAGACTAAGGACCACAAGCCACTGACAATCTCTGGAAAATGTTGAATGTGGCCTGAATAATCTCTGGAATATTCTGGCATATAGCTGCACCTTTCTGTGACCTATAAACCTTCCCTCCATAAATTGTAATTCACCAAGGAGAAAGTAACACATATCTAAAGTGGGAATCAATTTTCTTTTCCCATGGAGATTGGTTTTCAATCGGTTAACAGCACGGTTAACAGTAAAAAAAAAAAAATAAGAGAAATTTCTTTTCAGGTTATAAAGCCACTAGCAACCTCTGAGAAAAATATATCCTTATGTTGATGAAGTATCTTTGCTTTCATTTTACCTCTATAATTAGAGCACACTGATTTCCCAAGCTACATCACAAATGATGATACAGACCCAATGCGTTTGTGTATGTAAATTTCTTACAGTCAGTAATACCTTATAATTTCATTTTAGTGGTTTGGGGGGGAGCTTTTATCCCATTAAAATCATTATTCCTTGAAAGAATAATGGTTCTATTCTGACCCAGATGTTTTGAAATATAAAGTTCTGTAGAGAAATACAGTGCCCTCTAGTAAATCCTGATGAGTGGAAATAAATGTGGATTTTCTTAGACTTTTTTTTAAATTTTATTTTATTGAGTTATAGTCAGTTTACAATGTTGTGTCAATTTCCAGTGTAGAGCACAATTTTTTAGTTACACATGAACATACATATATTCATTGTCACATACTTTTTCACTGTGAGTTACCACAAGATCTTGTACATATTTCCCTGTGCTATACAGTATAATCTTGTTTATCTTTTCTATATATACCTGCCAGTATCTACAGATTTCAAACTCCCTGTCTGTCCCTTCCCATCCTCCCTCCCCTATGGCAATCACAAGTTTGTATTCTATGTCTATGAGTCTGTTTCTGCTTTGTATTATGTTCATTTGTCTTTTTCTTTTCTTTCTTTTTCTTTTTCTTTTTTTCTTTTTTTTAGATTCCACATATGAGTGATCTCATATGGTATTTTTCTTTCTCTTTCTGGCTTACTTCACTTAGAATGACATTCTCCAGGGACATCCATGTTGCTGCAAATGGCATTATATTGTCATTTTTATGGCTGAATAGTATTCCATTGTATAAAAATACCACATCTTCTTTATCCAGTCATCTGTCGATGGACACTAAGGCTGTTTCCATGTCTTGGCTATTGTAAATAGTATTGCTATGAACATTGGGGTGCAGGTGTCTTTTTGAAGTAGGGTTCCTTCTGGGTTATGCCCAGAAGCAGGATTACTGGGTCCTATGGTAAGTCTATTCCTAGTCTTTTGAGGAATCTCCATACTGTTTTCCACAGTGGCTGTACCAAACTGCATTCTCACCAGCAGTGTAGGAGGGTTCCCTTTTCTCCACAGCTTCTCCAGCATTTGTCATTTGTGGACTTTTGAATGATGGCCATTCTGACTGGTGTGAGGTGATACCTCATGACAGTTTTGATTTGCATTTCTCTGATAATTAGTGATGCTGAACATTTTTTCATGTGCCTATTGATCATTTGTATTTCTTCCTTGGAGAATTGCTTGTTTAGGTCTTCTGCCCATTTTTGGATTGGGTTCTTTGTTTTTTTCTTATTATGTCATATGAGCTGCTTATATATTTTGGAGATCAAGCCTTTGTCAGTTTCATCTTTTGCAAATATTTTCTCCCATTCCGTAGGTTGTCATTTTGTTTTGCTTATGGTTTCCTTTGCTGTGGGCAGAAGCTTGTAAGTTTAATTAGGTTCCATTTGTTTATTCTTGCTTTTATTTCTATTGCTTGGGTAGACTTTCCTAGGAGAACATTTTTGAGATGTATGTCATCTAATGTTTTGCCTATATTTTCTTCTAGGAGGTTTTATTGTATCTTGTCTTATGTTTAAGTCTTTGATCCATTTTGAGTTTATTTTTGTGTATGGTGTGAGGGAGTGTTCTAGCTTCATTGAGTTACATGCTGCTGTCCAGTTTTCTCAACACCATTTGCTGAAGAGACTGTCTTTATTCCATTGTATGTTCTTGCCTCCTTTGTTGAAGATTAGTTGACAAAAGTTTGTGGGTTCATTTCTGGGCTCTCCATTCTGTTCCATTGGTCTATATGTCTGTTTTGTACCAATATCATGCTGTTTTGATTACTGTAGCTCCGTAGTATTGCCTGAAGTCTGAGAGAGAGTTATTCCTCCAGCCTCTTTATTTTTCTTCAGTAATGCTTTGACAATTCTAGGTCTTTTGTAGTTCCATATAAATCTTATTATGATTTGTTCTAGTTCTATGAAATATGTCCTGGGTAATTTGATAGGGATTGCATTAAATCTGTAGATTGCCTTGGGCAGTGTGACCATTTTAACAATATTGATTCTTCCAATACAGGAGCATGGGATATCTTTCCATTTTTTAAGTCTTCTTTAATTTCCTTCATCAGTGTTTTATAGTTTTCTGTGTATAATTCTTTCACCTCCTTGGTTAGATTTATTCCCAGATATTTTATTACTTTGGGTGCTATTTTAATAGGGGATTGTTTCTTTACTTTCTTTTTCTGTTGATTCATCATTAGTATACAGAAATGCAACTGATTTTTGAACAGTAATCTTGTAGCCTGCTACCTTGCTGAATTCTTCAATTATTTCTAGTAGTTTTTGTGTGGACCTTTTAGGGTTTTCTATATATATTATCATGTCATCTGCATATAGTGACACTTTCACCTCTTCTTTTCCAGTTTGGATCCCTTTTATTTCTCTCTTTTGCCTGATTGCTGTGTCTAGGACTTCCAAGACTGTGTTGAATAGGAGTGGTGAGAGTGGGCAGCCTTGTCTTGTCCCAGATTTTAGTGGGAAGCTTTTGAGTTTTTCACCATTGAGTACTATGCTGGCTGTAGGTTTGTCATATATAGCTTTTGTTATGTTGAGATATGTTTCCTCTACACCCACTTTGGTGAGAGTTTTTATTATAAATGGGTGTTGAATTTTATCAAAAGCTTTCTTTGCATCTGTTGAGATGATCATGTGGTTTTTGTCCTTTTTCTTGTTTATGTGATGTATTACATTGATTGATTTGCATATGTTGAACCATCCTGTGTCCCTGGGATGAACTCCACTGGATCGTGGTGTATAATCTTTTTTATGTGCTGTTGGATTCAATTTGCTAATATTTTGGTGAGGATTTTTGCATCTATGTTCATGAGTGATATTGGTCTGTAATTCTCTTTTTTGGTAGTGTCTGCCTGGTTTTGTTATCGGTGATGGTGGCTTCATAGAATGAGTTAGGGAGTATTCCCTCCTTTTCAGTCTTCTGGGAGAATTTGAGAAGGACTGGTATGAGTTGTTCTTTGTATGTTTGGTAGAATTCCCCGGTGAAGCTGTCCAGTCCTGAATTTTTATTTGTAGGGAGGTTTTTTTTTATTGCTAATTCGATTTCATTTCTAGTGATCGGTTTGTTCAAGTGGTCAATTTTTTCTTGGTTCAGCCTTGGTGGACTGTATGTTTCCAGAAGCTTGTCCATCTCCTCTAGGTTATTCAGTTTGTTTCCATGTAGTTGTTCATATCTTAGACTTTGTTTTGAATATGCAAGCACTATTGCTCAGGGTATCTCATGTGATCAAGCCAGATGCCATTTCCTTGTATGAAAATCATTAATTTTACAAAAGGAGCAAAAAATTTTAAGCTGTAAGTAATTAATAATTACTTTAAAAATTGCTCACTTTCTAAAAGATAGTAAAAAAATTTTAGAAGATTTTAATTTATACTGAAATTTTTATAAAACAATTCTTCATCAGAATGCCAAAAATTCTCTTGCTTAATATATTATTATAGTATCTAAGGTTTTAAAATTAAGGAGAATGGGGATGTTTATATTTTATACCTTAGACAGTTTTTTTTTAAACACTATTGAGATTTGAATGTCTAAACAGGATGGTTATTTTTCTCTAAGGTTATGATACATGATATGTATACATTAAACTACCTGCTAGTCAAATCTAGTTCACAGTCATAGCATATTTTTAAATCACTCTCTACGTTAGTTAATTAGAGGCTGTGGACCTGTGAAATCCCACAGAAGTCATTTTGCTCTATCTTCTTTGTCCAGCCACCTCCACCTTGAAGCCTTCTTGGAACACTCTACATAAGTTGATCCCCCTGACTCATCTTATTACTTGCCAGCACCTGGCAAGGACCTGCCATGATGAACATGTGCAATAAGCATTTGGTGAATGAATGAAAACCTTTGCCTCCTTAACTGAATGGAATGTATTCCTGGTCCCAGATGACTTCAACTTGCACCTTGAGTTTCTAAGATCACCTGGACTAGGAATGACTCTATCATTTTTTTTTAAATTGTAGCTTATCATAATCGAAGGTTTTGCAAAGCCTAGGCAATTGGCTTTTTTGGGTGAAAATATTAGAAAAACATTTTTTAGAAACAAAATTGAACATAGACACTAACAAGTTATATTTAGTGTTAACTTGTAAAAAGTTCTATTTTTACAGGTTTGAGCAAGTCACATTTGAAGCATTTTCACAGACAGGTGTTTCTTAATTCAAAGTAAAAAGGAACATTAAAAATTTCCACTTTGCCCCCAGATAACTGGGTCATAACAGTAAAATGAATGGAACAAATGAAAATCACTAGAGCATAGTCAAATGATGAGTATTCGCTTCCAAAAAATGATACTACGTCCTGCAAGTTACAGCCTTTCATCAAAGAGTTCCCAGGATGCTAATGAAAATTAGTACCATTATCCTTGCTGCGTTAGGACCTTTAGCCTTAATATGTATTTTTTAAGTATGGTATTTAAGAGAAAGTAGTTTTCATCTTACTTTTATAACTTTGGTATAAAGGAGTCAAAGCGAAGTTACAGAAAATGTGAGATCGAAGAGGAGCATAGTCATTGGCTGAGAAAGAATTGAATAAGCGTGACTCTTGATCAGGCCAGCTGAGTGTCCCTTTTTTTTTAATTAAATTTTTTTTTATTGAAGTGTAATCAGTTTACAATGCTGTGTCAGTTTCTGGTGTACAGCATAATAGTTCAGTTATACATACCTGACATAAATCTTAGCAATGTTCTCCTAGGGCAGTCTACCCAAAGAATAGAAATAAAAACAAAAATAAACAAATGGGACCTAATTAAACTTACAAGCTTTTGCACAGCAAAGGAAACCATAAGCAAAACAAAACAACCACCTAAGGAGTGGGAGAAAATATTTGAGTGTCCCTTTGATTGTGAATGGTCCTTCAGCTAATGGCGAACTGTAATAGGATGAGAGATCCTCTTGTGGACAACGGTAGCGGGGGACAAAATTTTAAGTCAATGGCACAGGGTACTTGCTTTTATTATTGTTTTGGCATCCATTTAAGTCAACTGGTAGTTAAAAAAATCAGTGGTCCTCAGCTGGCCTCATGTAATAGCAATGGTAGAGACATTGTAGACTTTTATTATTTTAAAGGAAAACATTAGCACTCATTTTAAGTAGAAGGAAAAGCTGTGCCATGGTTATTAGCCCTCCCTAGGACTATTAATGCTGGGCATTTATTATATGGAAGGTCATTATGGGATTAAGTAATTGCTACTTAATAACTATTCTACGAATGAGTGTATGAGTTCCCTTTTGGTGCTGTTACAGGTTGAATTGAGTCCCCCTAAATTCATAAATTGTAGCCCTAACCCTCAATGTGACTATATTTGGAGAGAGGGTTAGACGAGGTTATAAGAGTGGGACCTAATCTGATAGGATCAGTGTCCTTATCAGAAGAGGAGGAGACTCAGAATTCCCCGCAGACACACGGGGGGTGGGCGGATGTCACGGGTGGACACGGTGAGAAAGCAGCCCTCTGCAAGTCAGGAAGAGAGCCCGCACCAGCAAACATCCCTGACAGCACCGTGATCCTGGACTTCCAGCCCCCAGAACTGTAAGAAAGCAAATTTCTGTTGTTTAAAACCCCCCGGCTGTGGTATTTGGCAGCTTGAGGAGACTGATAGAATTGCTGAATGAGCCTCTCCAAATTTTACTGGCTCCAAACAGCCATAATGCTCTTTGCTTGCAATTCCAAGAGCTGGGAATCTGTGTACAGTGTGGCAGGGAGAGCTCCTCTGTGCCTCCTGTGGTGTGGAACCGGGCAGACCAGCTGCGTGAGGACCTCAGCGACCTCGCGCGCACGCTGAAGCCCAGGTGCTGGCTGTTGGCCGGAGAGCCACAGTCTTCCTCCATGGGACCTTTCTCTTCTCCTCTATTTCTAATTCTCCAGTGATGGGCTGGCCTAGACTTTGTTACACGGCAGACAAGTTGTCTTCTTGTGAAAGAAGGGTCTGTAAACCCTTTTAAAAGCCTAGATTCAGAACTCCTAGAATGTCACATTCTCCATTTTCTGTGGGTCCAAACAATCATCCCAAATGGTATGCAACTCCTGGGAGACTTTGTGCCTGGTAAAATGAAACAGAACATGACCAAGGATGAACCCTCTTCTTCTTCCAATAATTTCAACTGATTGTAGACTATACTAGACTTGAAAAGACCAGCCTAGGTTACTGAGGAATTGAAATAACATAAAGAAGAAAAGAAACAGAGTAAAGAACATGGTCGTCAAATTGACTATTACTCTTTCATAGCAAAGGCTAAAATTGATCTGTTTTATGTTGTGTGATCTCAAGTTTTTCTCAATATGTAAGATAGTTAATGGCTTACATGTATAAGGAAACAACATAAGAATTGAAAGACTATATTAATTTACAAAATGAATAATTATCTATTAAATGCTTACTGCCTACTGTGTGACAATCTGCTGGACACTGGAAATACCAGAATAAACTAAGCCCTCAGCTTTGTTATCCCTAAGAAAGATCCTAACAGAGCTGTCACTGCTAGTGGTTAGGTAACCAGCAAACAGTTACAAATTAAATCATGTAAAAAAAAACATAAAAGGAGATAAAGTGATAGGGAGGCAATAAAGTAGGTTAAAGCTGTCGGAAAAGATAAAATTTGAACGTCTGAAGGTAACAGGGGAGTCAGACCCGCAATACTGGAGAAAAGGACCTTCGGAAGGGGTGCTCTGGAATGTTCTAGCAAGGATGGTTGAAACACCCTGTGGGAAGATGGAATTGGGAGGTATCCAGGAGCCAGACACACAGAATGTTTCAAGCTACCGGAAGGCTCTGACTTTTATTCTACGTGTGATTAGGAGTTGCTTCAGTTTTGAGAAGGCTGTCTGAATGCAGTGTGGAAAATAACCTGTAGAAACGTGGATTGAACACAGAACCCATCAGGAAGCTATTTCAAGGAATTGGGTGATAATCTAGATCAGCCCGGGGTGGAGCTTGTGAGCCTACAGGGAGCTGCACAGATCCACGACATAACTAGAAATAGAATAGATCTACTCTTAGACAGGAGGTTGGGTCTAAGGATATAAATCGTCCAAAATAACTTGAATTGCTTTGGCCTAAGCAACTCAGTGACAAGTAAGAGCTGTTTCTTTAATTGGAATAATGGAAAAAGAGCAAGTTTCTGTATAAAGGGAACCAAGGGTTTTGTTTATCCGTGGAAGCAGCTAACACCGTATCGGTCACACATTGCAGTAGATGCTCAATGTGGTATCTTCTTTCCCTCCTTTCTAACTTTTTTTTCTTACAACATCATGAAGAGTATCCTAAAAAAAAAAAAAAGAAAGAAATAAAAGAAAACAGAAGGCAGAAAAGAGCCAAGCTGTGACTTGATAGCAAAACAGAGCGGTCTAGCTAGAAATTTTCATATATTCAAAGGGAATGTGAAATCAGTAGATTGTGTTGTTTCCTGGGCAACACACTGCTATCCACTCAGTTTTATACCAGTTTGGTTTCGGCTGCGTGAACTGAACTAAAAAAATCCCTAAAACTGCTGCTAAGGTTAATGTCTCATTACAACCACTACACATGTACACAGAATTTCAGAAAATAATTTGTCATATTACATTGATGACTATAGAGTTTAACAAATTATTTAGAATTTAGTGCCATGGTTTAATTATGCAGCTGTATTTTTTTTTCCAAAGAAAATCTCATTGTCAGCTGTAACTATGACGTTTCTGTTAGTAAATTCAAATTTAAAAGTTAGTTAAAACATGCACAAATTCTGTTATTTACTTTCATACAGTGCTTTAATAGTTTAAAATCATTATTTAAGTAATAAAAGCTACATAAACTTTCTATATTGGAGTAATATAGAACATATAAAATATATTTTCTGAGTTTCTAATAATATAGAGGTAAAGGAGACAATGGAGACAAATATTCTGGGGTGAGTGGACTGAGTGAGCAGAAGAGATTCCTCTTGACTGACTAATTAGCTTATTTTGGCAAAATATATAACCATCACAGTATGTGCAGTTTTGAAGTCCTTTGACGGAGAAACAAACTTCTAGGGGTTATTTCGAATTGAATAATGAACAAGCTATTTAAACGCTTATGTAGATATTTACATAGAAGGTCATTTTATCTTTTTATATCTATTTGTTCATTTTCCCGCAAATCACGTGTCAGTTATTTCAACATATAAATTATATGATTTAAAATAATTTGTGTATCATATTTTAAAAATTTAATAATTAGCATATTAAAATAATAGTCTGTTTGACTGACATCTTTCTTATTTTGTTGCCCTTATAGCAAATATTCTCCTTGGTATTATCTTTATTTGTTGCCTAAAGGAACAATTAAATAAGGCAAACATCTTACTACTAATTTACTAGTGGGCTAAAAGCCTTCTTGTCCGGTGTATCCACTCAAACTGGACCATCTTGGCAATGGTATTGGCTTCCTTCGCTGGCCGAGTCCATAGTGACTTTAATGGTGGGGTTCCCCAGTTCAGAGTGATCATGTGCTGTTATTCATGGAGCAGTGGTTCATTCAACAAGCACTTTTGAGTCACTATGAATATGGTAGACATTTCGGTAAATATTTACTGAATGAATGAACGAGTTGAGGGAATCTGGCTTGGGACTATGGCTTGAGCAGAATTTTCCTCTGACTTTTTACTTTGGAATAATTTTAGATTTACAGAAAAATTACAAAGATAGTAGAGAATGTTCCCATATAACCCATCATTCAAGTTCCCCTAATTTAACGTCTTTCATAACTGTAATTTTTACATATTGTATTTGTCAAAGTTGAGAATTTAGCAGTGAAACTAACCTAGTAACTACAGACTTTCTGCTTTGGAATTTCATCATTTTCCCCACTCATTTCTATATCCCAGGATCCAATCTTATATTTAATCCTCATATCCACTTGTATCTTTCTACCTATGACAATTTTTGAGCTAACTTACACATCTATGTCCAAAAGAGTTGCATGTATAGCATTTCTAATATATTTTATGCAGAAAGGAAAGTTGTTTCATTTATTTATCAATTCACTGAACACTTACTCAGTGTCTATCACAATACGCTGTTCTTGGCACAGTCACGTAAACATGGATAGAATATTCTTATCCTAGAGAGCCGCATAACCTACTGGGAGCAGATAATCCCAGCAATGACGTATGTGTTGTAACAGAGAAATTGGGAAGACGCAAGGGGAAGAATCTGACTCTGACAGGAAACCCAGATCAGGTCTTCAAGGAGTCTGAGTGAGATTTCTGCATGTACATAGGAGTGTCCAGACAGGGAACAGCATGTGCAAAGGCACAGAGGTGAGGCGCACAGCACAACTACCACAAGACAGGCATGTGGAGTGAGACAGTGAGTGACGAGACAGTAAGATGGCCAGCATGATCAGATCCTGAAGGACTAGTCTCTTCTGGTACAAACAGACCAGTTTCATACATGAGCAATGAGGACTACTGAATTTTTTTCAACAAAGCCTGTAAAACCTTTTCCTTGTATTATGTGCAGAGAGTCTCATAAGATCATTAGATCATCCTGAAGAGTTATTCCTGTCTATTAGATTTTTCTTCAAAACACTGTGTTTTTCTAAAATACTGACTTTTTTTCTTAATGTTTAATGAGAATTAGGAAAGACTTTGGGACTAAGGCTATCATTCATAAACAGTTTTAAAAATTCTCTCTCCCCATAAGCAAATGTTAGTAATAACCAATGAAAACATAATTACATTTCACCTCCATTGTGCAAACTTCCTATATTTTTCTTTACAAGTAAGAAATATAGTGGGACACTAAAAGCAAAGGCAATAAAAGCAAAAACAAACAATTGCAACTACATCAAACTAAAAACTGCTTCTACACAATGAAGGGTATCATCAACAGGACGACAGGCAACCTCCTGAATCAGAGAAAATATTTGCAGATTATATGTCTGATAAGTTGGTTAGCACCCAAAATATATAAAGAACTCATACAATTCAATAGAAAAAGAAAAGAAAAAACAAAAGATGGCCAGACGACCTGAGTGGATATTTTTCCAAAGACAACGTAGAGATGGCCAACAGGCACGTGGAAAGATGCTCAACATCGACTCATCAACAGGGAAATGCAAATCAAAACCACAATGAGATATCACCTCACCCCTGTAAAAATGGGTATGGTCAAAAAGATGAGAAGTAAATTTTGGCAAGAATGTAGAGAAAAGGGAACCATAGGGCACTGTTAGAATATAAATTGGTGCAGCCACAATGGAAACAGTATGGAGGTTCCTCAAAAAATTAAAAATAAAACTACCATTCAATCCAGCAATTCCACTTCTGGGTATTTATCCAAAGGAAATGAAAACACTGACTCAAAAAGATGTCTGTGTCCCCATGTTCATTGTGGCATTATTAACAGTAGCCAAGACATGAAAGTACCAAAGGTGCTTATTGATAGATAAATGGATAAAGAAGATGTGGTACACATATCAATGGAATATTATTCAGCCATTAAAAGGAGGAAATCTTGTCATTTGTGACAACATGGATGGATCTTGAGGGCATTGTGCTAAGTGAAATATGTCAGACAGAAAAAGACAAATAGTGTATGATCTCACTTTTATGTAGAATATTTAAAAAAAAGTCCATAGATTCAGGGAACAGATTGATGGTTGCCAGAGTGGGACATGGATGGGTGGGTGAAATGGCTACAGAGGGTCAAAAGATACAGACTTCCAGTTATGGAATAAATAAGTCCTGGGGATGTAATGTACAGCACAATGACTGTGGTTAAATTGTCATCATGAGAAAAAAAATCGTTAATTACTTGTGATGGTTATTAACTAGACATATTGTGGTAATCATTTCTCAATATACACAAATATCCAATCCTTATGTAGTACATCTGAAACTAATGTTACATGTCAATTATATCTCCATAAAAAGTACAATGAATGTAGACAGGCTGAGGACCATATAGAGATACAAAGGATGTTGCAAAAACCTGGAACTGATTTTTGAATGTGGAAAAAGGCGTGACTTTTATAAAAGGATTAACATTTTAAAATCCCAAACAGTATAAAGGTTTGTTGAAATCTCCAAGTCAAGCACCAAAGGAAGGGATTTTACTCTGAATTTATACAAGGTGCAAAGGACATAAGTATACATTTTCAAGCAAGGCTGTGCTGGGTTTTTTGTCTGTGTGTTAGAAGCCAGTGTTGTTTAGACCTTGCCCCTCAGTCACGCGCATCCCCTGGGAGCTACTGACTCAGGACCTGCGTCTGTAACAGAATCCCCTGTGGTTTATGTGCACATCCAGGTTTTAGGAGCACTCATTTAAGACTGTTTATTAGATTTTAAATTTTCATGAAGAAGTACGCAATGCCAAAAATAAAATCACAGCTATAATTTATTTTTACAAGAAGAAAACCTGTCAAGACAAGGGGCATGGTAAAATTCTTCTAGAAAGGAAAGAACATTGCTTATGACTATCGATTTTTTTAAAAATACGCATTTTATTTTTACCTAAGAGCATGTAGGGGACATTTGTCCAATGGGAAAGTTGTTTTTAAGCATCTCTAAATGTCACTTCATTGTATTTCACTCCTTCTGATTATGTCTTTTTAATAACAGAATGAAATGTATTATATCAATCTTCCAAGAAAGTTTTAGGTCTAAAACTTTAGATGCTGAATTCTTTAACCTATCACTTAAGTATCTGGTTTATGTTAAGTTTAAACATGATTTTTTAAAAATTCTGAATTTCTTGGGGACTTAATTATGATATCATAACATTCTACGTGATTTCTGCAGGAGCTACAATTCCCTATGTTTTAAGCAAAATTTTAATAAATGAAAGTTAGAAATTGTTTACGTGTCATAGGACCTATGTCCTTTATCTAATTATTTCTCTATATATTTAAAAGTGTCTACTTATGGCTTGTTATATACCACACTGCTATTAGGGCTATAGCGATTTTTGCTTTCAGGAAATTTACATCAGTATCTGGGACGCTTGCTCATGAGTCATTCTGATTCGGTTCTCTGTGGTTGTTAATCTAAGACAGGGGTCAGTAGTCTTCTTCTGTGAAGGCCAGATAGTTGATATTTTAGATTTTGTGGCACATATGGTCTCTTACCTACTCAACTTTGCCCTCGGAGCATAAAAGCAGTCACAGCCAGTCCACAGACAAGTGAGCATGGATGTGCCCCAGTTAAACTTCACAGATACTGAAAGTTCCATTTCATATGATTCAGTATTTTTTTTTAATTTTCAACCACTTAAAAAGTGCAAAAGTTTATAACTGTATATAAAACAGATAAACAACAAGGACTTACTGTATAGCACAGGGAGCTGTATTCAGTACCTTGTAATAACCTATAATGGAAAAGAATCTGAAAAACAATATGTATGTATGTGTGTAAGTGAATCACTTTGCGGTATACCTAAAACTAATATTGTAAATCAACTACACTTCAATAACAGATAACATTTAAGAAAAAAAGTCTGAAAGTTGTTCTCAGCTCATGGGCTGTTACAGCCAGTGGGCTGGATCCGGCCACGGGCTGTGGTTTGCCGACTTCTGATGGGAGACATTGAGTGTACGTATGAAGGTGTATTGAGGGTGACTCACTGATGGACTCCATAGGAACCAGATGGGTTCTGGTATCTTAACCATGACATGAGCTTTATGTTCTTGCTGAATTTAGATGAAAACCAGAGACTGAAAGAGAAAGAGAAGCAAAGAGAAAAAAATCATTTTGAATCTACTAGGTACTAAACACGTTTATAAAACGTCAGCCTTTTATATTTTCATCTTGTTTGAACTTCACCACACCTCAGTGAATCTAAAAAAAAAGACACGAATGTATTTGCAAAACAAAAACAGACTCTCAGACAGAACACAGACTTATGGTTACCAAGGGGAAAGGGGGTGGGAAGGCATAAATTTGGAGATTGAGAATTGCAGATACTAACTACTATATATAGAATAGATAAACAACAAGTTTCTACTGTATAGCACTGGAAATTATATTGAATATCTTGTAGTAATCTATAATGAAAAGGAATATGAAAAAGGAATATATGTATGTGTATGTGTATGTATATGTATGACTGAAGCATTATGTTTTACACTAGAAGTTGATGCAACATTGTAAACTGACTGTACTTCAATACAACAAAAAAAGTAGCATCACTGTTATCTTACACATGAGAAAAAGTGAGGCTTAAATAACTTTTCCAGGACATACAGCACATACAGCAAGTCCATGGAAGAATTAATCCATGTCTGACTCCAAGTCCTGAAATATTTGCATGGTCCTCCTTTGCCATGTGGCTCACCCAACAGGAACACAAGTCATATATTAAAAAGATTTATTTTTAGGGGAAGATGAAGGAGAGTGTCACATAGGATGCCATGCTTGTTTGGAAACTTGAAGAGGAATTCTGACAAGTAGTGGAAGGTAGAGGAGGGTGTTCCAAACAGAGATGCAAAGCTAAAGAGGACATATTTGGAGGCTAAAACATAGGCAGATGGAAGACCATCTTTAAATTCCCAGTGGACATGATCTTGTCTTTTTTATTAATTCTTATTTTTTATTGACATGTAATCCACTAACAATGTTAGTTTCATGTGTACAGAAAAGTGATTCAGTTATACATGCATATATGTATATATACATATATATATTCAGATTATTTTACTTTATAGCTCATTACAAGAAACTGAATATAGTTCCCTGTGCTATATAGTAGGTCCTTGTTGTTTATCTATTATAGGGCATATATCTGGAGAAAACCCTAATTCAAAAAGACACCTGCACCCCAATGTTCATAGCAGCACTATTTACAATAGACAAGACATGAAAACGACCTAAATGCCCATCAACAAATGATAAAGAAGATGTTGTATATCTATGCCATGGAATACTACTCAGCCATAAAAAGAATAAAATAATGCCATTTGCAGCAACGTGGATGGATGTAAAAATTATCATACTAAGTGAAGTAAGTCAGGCAGAGAAGGATGAATATTAAATGATATCGCCTATATATGGAATCTGAAAAAAAAAGATATTATCTTTCATTTTATTCCCTTTCATTTATCTTCCTCTTCCCTTCTGGAATTTTTAGCCTTCATAGCCTGATGAAAATGAATTGGTTTATGTTCTTCATTTTTCTTTTTGGTCTCCGTTCTTTGTCTGAATTTTCAAAAAGTAAACTCCTTGCTGCTCACCTGGCAATTCCATGTCCCCAAGACAACTTTCAGAAGGAGCCTCGACTCTCTGGCAGTTGTACCTGGCAGTGTGATGTAATACAAGACAAAGGAGGCTGTGTCTTTCATACACTATTGTCTTCTGTACTTTGTCAAAGTGAATTCCAGCCTCACAGCTCTGAAGACATGGTGTCCATTACATCTGGTCATGGTATTTGAGCTGCACGATAATTCCTACATATGTGAAGTAGAGAATGTTCCATTGATACAACCATGTACCTTGTGCAGACTCTTTGTTGTATGTTGAGCATATTGAAAAACATGATACATATTTTCCTTTTAATAATGCAGTCTCATATTTAATATAGGCTAATTTTTTAGGCCTTTTAATTGTTCTTTGTCCAGGAATCCCTCACAGCCCAAAGAGCCAAAGGAAGAGGTTAGTCCAGATAATTAGCACTGGAGTCCACAGTAAACGTTAGGAAAATGATGTAAGAAAGTCATACCGTAGCAGAGATTTCACGTGCTGGGGTGGCATTTTCTACATTTAGGATAAAGGAAGAAGCAAACAAAGACTTGCTCAGAAATGAAATCTATAATATTAAGCAATGTTCAACTTTGATTCAGGGGATGGAAATACGATTTTGTATTTGGAAGATCAAATTCAAATACGATGTTTCTCATGTCCTAATGTTTATTGAGGGAAAGTTAAGCAATTTTCCTGGAGTCTTCAAGAGATGAGATCAATAGAATTTGTGTTGCTCCTGATGACTATTTTCCAAGATTTAAGAAATGGTCTATCTTTATAAATGTCAAATTATATGATGAAATGAATAATGAGGAAACACAGTCAGGAAGTATTTTATGGAAGTGTTGACTTGTGTAATTCACAGTATGTAGCGTATTTTGAAATAGTACCTTGGGGACTGTCCACTTAGGAAAATAATATTCTCAGGTACATTTCACTACAGCTCTTTGAAGTAGAGATGTTAAGCCATAAATCCAATCCTTCTTTCCTAAATGATACTCTGGGTTGATCTAAGCTGTTTCTAGACCTTTAAACTCAACTGACTCATGCACAGGACCCAGGAAGCAAGTGTGAACTTCAGTACTTGTTTTTGACAATTATCCCAGTCCCCTTTCTGCTTTATCTTTTATTTTATTGTTTTGAAGTATAGTTGGTTTACAACGTTGTGTTAATTTCTGTTGTACAACATAGTGTTTCAGTTACATATGTTCCTTTTCATATTCTTTTTCATTATAGGTTATTAGAAGATATGGAATATAGTTCCTGTGCTATACAGTGGAAACATGTTGTTTATTTATTTTATATATGGTAGTCTGTATCTGCTAATCCCAAACACCTAATTCATTCCTCTTCTTCCCTTTCCCCTTTGGTAACCATAAGTTTGTTTTCTATGTCTGTGATTCTGTTTCTGTTTTGTAAATAAGTTCATTTGTGTCATTGTTTTAGATTCCACATATAAGTGATAGCATGATATTTGTCTTTTTCTGTCTGGCTTACTTCACTTAGTATGAAAATCTCTAGGTCCATCCATGTTGCTGCAAATGGCATTATTTTATTATTTTTATGACTGAGTAGTATTCCATTGTATAAATATGCCACAACTTCTTTATCCAGTCATCTGTCGATGGACATTTAGGTTGCTTCCATGTCTATTGTAAATAGTGCTGCTATGAACATTGGGTGTATGTATCTTTTCAAATTAGAGGTTCCGCCAGATACATGCCCAATAGAGGGATTGCTGAAAATAAGTTTACTTTTAGTTTTTAAAGGAATCTCCACACTGTTCTCCATAGTGGCTGTACCAAACTGCATTCCCACCAGCAGTGTAGAAGGGTTCCCTTTTCCCCACACCCCCTGCAGCATTTATTGTTTGTGGGCTTTTGGATGATGGTGATTCTGACTGGTGTGAGGTGATACTTCATTCTAGTTTTGATTTCACTTCAGTTTGATAAATTCCACTTAATCTTACTGTTTTTTTTCTCTTGCTCTTTCCTCCTTTGTTCCCAGATTTCTGTTATCTCTCCCTAGGAGCCTTCATTGCAGGACCAGCTTCAGTCAGACATGCAGTTTTTCTTTCTCTTATTTGCCAGGACTTCACTATTCATCTTGATGTTATTGCCTTTGGTTTTAGTTTTGGCCTGAGTATTCTCTAAAAGGATGAATTCTGTTCACTTAAATAGGCATATTTTTCAAACTCTACTATTTCAAACTTTCCGCAGGCTTTTGCTTCTGTTCATGTCTCTTCACATCTGTACAGCAATATGCTTTGTAGGTGAGCATTTAGGACAAGGATTCATTAAAGGCAGGGGAGGAAGAGTAGGAGTTGGTAATAGCATTAAAGACAAAATGACAGAGATGGTTAAGAACAAGTGCAAATACAGGCAACTATTTCCAGAAATAGTGATTCTCTTCAACTACATTTTTGGCCTCTGTTAAGATCAATTTCCTTCTTTTCATCTAATACTTCCATTGAAGTTTAACTTATTTACCAGCATACCATCAAAGTGGGTGAAGCAGTATTTTTATGTGCTTTCCTTTTTTGATAGATTATCTGTTCCATCTGTACAACTTGACTCTGTCCAAGACTATGATGTCTCATGCATTTGCAATAAAAGCAGTCTTCTCTAAATTATTAAAAGTCACTTGGCTCATTGCCTCCTGTGGACAGTGTTCCACAGAGCTGACATCAAGGTGAAGTTCCTTCTAACATCAAGGAGAAAGAGATTTATTTAGAGCAATTTCTTGAAAATGCACTAGTAATAAACTGACATGCTCATATAACACAAATAACCCTATGAGTTAATGCATATCGTCATCATAAGGAATCATGTGTCGTACTTAACCATCACAGCGTGAGCTACGGGAACTGTGTGTTCCACCTGCAGTTGAGCCTTGAACAGCCAGGCCGCTCCAGGCTTAGCATTGTCCCCTCCCTCCACACTCCCCTCGACCTGGGGTCTCTGATTTCCGGTTTTCACACTCCCCAGCTCACCGTGCTCCCCATTGTCTTTTTTATAATGCTTTCATCACTTCTCTTTCTTGTTCAAGTTTCCATGGCATTTCCAAGCTGCTGCTGACGGCTCCAGTAACCGTGGACTTCTCGTTTGTTCTGATTTTCTACCCTTCCTCCGTGTGGCAGTGTTCACAGCGCTGCGCTTGGATTTGTCGCTGTCTTTCCTCTTGTTTGTTCTACTGGGAATGTCTTCTCTCCTCCTCTGTGCTTACCTGCATCCTGTACATCATTTTAAGTCCAACTCATGTCTTGTCTACATAAAGCCTTTCCGAGGTAACAGGCTCTCCCTGAGCAGTCATTTGTTTTCTTTCAATATAACATTTTGACTGAACTATCTGGCAGTTAATCACGTACTCCTTTGTTCACTAACTGGTGTTGTTTCTGTAACTTGATGATGAATTTCACAGAGGTAAGGAATTCAGGTGTTTGCCTCCTAAAGTCCTAAAATACTAGGCATGTGGCAAACTCTTAGAAGACTGTTCTTTCTCATGCGAATAAATGGGCTCTCTGCTCTGTGTTGCTCTACAATTAGCTTAACCTCAGAGAATTTGCTTCTTAATATGAAAATTGTAGCAGATGATACTGTCTGATTTGATAGTAATATTGTTAATGAACCATTGAAATATAAAATGCACCACGTCCTGCCATTTTACAACCCTGATGATTCGTTTCCAATGGTATTATATGTCTGATGCCTTTAATCTTATAGCTAGGTTTTGGTTTTGTACCTTATGTAGATGATTAATATGCTGTAGTGGAGGATGCAATATGGCAAAGGAGAGTGGTGAGAAGGCAAAACCTATAACCAAAGGGAGGAGTGAGGGCTGGGGATGGGATGGGAGCCGGGACGTCTGCTCTGGGGAATACTACTGCTTACCTTTAGAATTCTGCTAATAATCAGCAGAAATAGAAATGGTTAAAATCATATGCTAATTTTCCCTCTAAGAAGCTACAATTATTACAAAGCTGTTTTCAGTACCCATGTATGAAATAGAAAAATACAGTGAAGAATTATGAACCAGAGGTAACTCCACATACAGAGAAGGACACTAAATTACCTAAAAAGTCAGGTGTACTAGACAGTAGACTATACCTTGCTAGTTTCCTATTTCTAATGTAAAAACTTAACCAAAAATTCTGTGGCTTACACTGCAAATCTATTCTTTTACAGTCTTTATGTCAGAAATGTAAAATTAGTCTATAAGGCTGTGTTCCTTCAGGGGACTTAAGGAGAGAACCCATTTCTTTGCCTTTTCTGGCTTCTAGAAGCTGCGAGCATGTCTTGGCTTCTGCCAACCCATCACTCTGACCTCTGTGTCCATTGTCACATCATCTTCTCTGACAAGGACACTCCTGCTTTCTTCTTAGAAGGACCCTGTGATTATATTGGGATCCTCCAGATAATCCAAGATAATCTCCCCATCTTAAGTTCCTTAGTCATAACTCCAAAACGCTCTTTGCCATCTAAGATAAGATATTCACAATGTTTGGGGATTTGGACATGGACATCTAAGGGGGACATTATTCTGGCCACCAGAGCTATGAGGGTATCAGGACCATAACTTATCACCTTCCTACTCTAAGTATCTGGAAAAGCATCACACAAAAAGTTTCAACCTGCAATTTTCAGACCATATCGTTAGTAAGTTATTATCATATAAAATGAAATACCTTTCTCCAGATGAATTTGATTGAGAATTTTCACACTTCTAATGTGTTGTTCCACATTTATCTCATCTCCTTGTACACGTGCTGATGCAGAAATTTTCAAATATTCACTGTTTGCTGCATATGCTGTTTTCATTCATATTTCACAAACTTGTTTGAAAGGTAAATGCTGTCTACATTTAAAAAATTCTGTAAATAGATATTTGAATACAGATCTGTAATATATTTATAGAATTTGGTAGAATCCTCTTAATGGTATAGAGATAACATCTCAATGAAATGTCTCAGTGACATTTAAGGGACATTTTAATAAATAATGCAAATCCATCCCATGGAAAATAGATCATGGAAAATGTAATCATTTTTAATTACTGGGAGGGATGATTAAAATGCTACTGTGACTTGAAAAAGCATGGTCACAATTAGACAGAGTTAGCCAGATTATCTGAAAATAAACTAACGTTGTCCACTTGTGCATGGCATAATCTGAAGCCTTTTGGGGAACACAAAAATTCTGTAAGCATGACCTTTTCTACTAATCTATTTGGGGAGATTAGGTAAATATTCATGTCAATTAAATTTCCCTAGAAATTGGGAGATGAGCTGGAGCGTCTTGGATTGAAGGAATCAGGAAACTTTTCTGGAGGAAACTGTTTTAAATTGAGGCGTTGGACAGGTACAAGTGACATGATGGACTGAGACGTGGCGTTGATCAGAGAGAACAGTATGAAGAGAGGGCCGGGGTGTCGTGGCCTCTATTTGGGGTAGATAGAGTGAGGTCAGATTAAAAGGTTCTTTAAGAGCGAAGTAGAAGAGTTTAGCCTTAATAACATAAGACATTTAAAAATCAATCAAACAAAACCTTAGAACATAAGGTCTCCTCACCCCACGTGCACACGAGAGAAAATATTCAATGATGAGGATTTTTGTTTATTTTCTTGTTCAGAAGGATGCTTGATATTATTTATTGAGTTGTATTGAATGAATGAATGAATGACTTAAATTCATCTTCTATGTAGTATTTTTGTAAAGCATCAACTTTAACATTTTAGTGTCAATGATATAATATCAAGTTGATGCTATGTGGGATTAGGTTTTCCCTTTTTCCCTAAATGCACTAAACGTACAGGATGAGGGGCTGGGTTTCGTATTTCCCACCCCAGAGACCTAAGACCGAGAGAAGCTGTGAGCCACTGAGTTGTCCACCCAGCATTTGAAAGAGGACTTTAGGCTCTTCTTTAAAGCCCACCCATCCTGAAGCTCTTCAAGGCGGACAGAAACCTTTTCCTGAAAAAAGCCTGTTCCTTAAACTAAGAATCAGGGTATTCTAACAATTTTCTATGATACACTGGTGAATTCACCCCTGTTTTTCTTTATTTATCCTTTGAAATATCACAGTGACTGAATAACTGAATCAGGGGAAGTACAATGTTCAATTAAATTTGAATGCAAAATATTGAGTTACCAGTAATAAGCTAGTTTATAGGGCTCATGAAACTTGCAGCTGATATAAGGATCTGTAATTGTAGCATTGTGGGGGCTGAGTTCAATAATTCAGGATTTTGGATTTTTTTTTTGGTAACTTAACAACTAGACAAATTAATTTAGAAGCATTATTACTGATGATCTTTGATGCCATTTGAAAATTATCCTACTTACACCTTCCCACCATAATGAAGCTCAGACAGATGGGTGATCATAGATATTATATTTATCATAAAATGTCTCATTTCATATGACAGCAGAAATTTTTTGCTACCTCATTTTCTCCTCGTAGTACCTACTGTCCAATTAATGACCTAAAATAACTTGTAAGTTTTCATGAAAAAGAATCCCAGAAATAAAAAAAAAAAGATATGTCTGGTCTACAACCAGGAGTTCAAAGAAAATTAAGAGAAAAGCAGAGATTTCTGTAAAGATGGAGATAACAGATGACACATTATTATCTTGAGACCTTTGGACATAAAGGCTAATATAGGAGTTATAGGGGCATGTCATATACCCAAGACTCAGCCTTTGGGAGTGTCGTTCATGTGTGTACAATATCATTTTGTATTTTATTTGGGCTTCTGGAATTGTGCCATAAATAAGTTGGTTTACAGAGGTGGAAGGGTGAGCCAGTGCCCTGTGCTTGGAGTCCCGTGGATGTGATAGTTAATTGACACAGGTGACGTCATGATTCTTATCTTGCAACTGTGTCTAATCACTTTAGATTAATACCAATCCTTGCAAGATTCCATCACCTGAATTGTCATGGATGGCTGTGGACACTGGGTGGAATGGAAGCGCTCACCAGATCTCTGGTCAAAGGACTGGTGTTCTAATTACGTCACTGTCTCTAGGTAATGTGTCTTTGAGCAAGCTGGGAATTGCCTCAGTTGACCAGTATTACGAGTTGAACTTTCTGGAGCTGGTGTTAAAGGGAGTTTAGAGTTCAAGATGTTTCTTAGATCTCAACACGTGGGAAAGAAAGTGAGAGGAAGCAAGTTGAGTTGAGGAAGAATTTGAACTGTGGTGCGGACCCAACACAGCTTTGGCCTCCTGGGCTGAGAGCTCAGGGGAGGATGTTGCAGGTCAGGGTGCCCCAGGACCAACTGGAATCACAGGGCCTTTTCCCCCTGCCTGGCTTACTCAGTCCCTGGTGTGAACTGCCTCTGAATGGGCATGCCATCCCCAAGGTGACTTTCTGCTGCTGAAGCAGACCCTGAAGGAGGTGACAGTTGGAGATTCTACAGACCGCACTCACCCAGCCAGGTGCACCCATCCCTGAAAGGCAGTGTACATCCGTGTCCACCGCCCTGCGCTAGCAAATGCAGATTGTGGTGAAAGATTGCAGTGAAGGCATTTTAGATGAATAGTGGTGGATGAATCTTAAGATGAATATATATGTAACATCCTGTAAAGCACAGCTCACCTTTAGTCAAGTGCTCTGCTATCTCCTGGCACTGAAGCCTAGCTCGGGCAGTGAGATATGTCTCCCCTCAAACTTGAATTTGAGGAAGTGTGACCAGAGTAGGCAGGAAATGCATGAGGCTGGTTCATCAAGGAGGCAGCCGCCTGAGGAGATGCCTGCAAGCCTCAGTGCTTTCCTGGCTCTCAAGATCTAAGTCTTAACATGCTGCTTTGATTTTGTGAGCTATGTAATAATATTCCAATAAATTCCTTATTTAGTTTCTCTTAGTTGGCAAGAATTGGTTTGGGTTGCTTATAAAGTGGCCCTCTACAGAGGGTACACAGACTGATCCAGATAATAATTATAATAATATAATTATTATATCAATAATTGTATGTAATATTATTAATAATTAATAGTATTAATAACATCAGAATTATTATTAACATATTTAAAAGTAATATGTATAATATTACTGGTATGTAATTATGAATATAATATAATAATTATAATTGTATTAATTAAAATTATATTATTATTAATAATATGTTATATAATAATTAGTCATATAATTATTAATAATTATATATTATATAATATAATTTTATAATTATTATAATTATTATTATTATGAATTATGAGCTGCCTTCTGAGACAAGAATGCTGAAGGAACCAGTATATCCATTTTGTTCTTTTTTGCGGGGGAAGGAAAATCTCCACCACGTAAACACAGTTCCACATTGGGAAGGTGGCAACAGTGGATGGTGTAGAATCCAAAAGAATGAATGAATGAAAACAAGGAGGAAGCTAATTTGAGAGGAAATGCTTCCAATCTGTTATAAGGGAGAGTTTTCTATCAAACAAAACTTTCCAGAATAGATCTAGGGAGGTGAAGAATGCTCCCCTTGTGTAACCACCGGGAGGGGAAAATAGGAGAAGGTGTCTGGCTTGCGAGGCTGTTGGTGGGGATGGATTTCCCTTCAATTTCCCCAAAGCCGTGTATCCACCGTCACCATCCACTTCCGCGTCCGGGTGCGAATGTTTATGTCTCTCTGCCCAGGTAATGACGCGCCTGTTCCCCCAGCTCAGGCTCTTGGGAGCGCTGCTTGTCAGCATGTGCAGCACAAGGTCAGGGAGCTGCCCAAGAGGCTTACAGGACAATCGTCTTACAGCGTTGATGTGAGTCTTAACAGGAGTTACAACTAGAGAAACACTGGCTTAGCCAGGGGGGCAGGTTTCCAGAACTTCTGCGTATGAAGGGGGTTGTTAAAACCCCTGGCTAATTTTTTTGCTTTATTGCTTCATACGACTGCACTTTGAGAATGATTCCAAATTGGCCACAGTGACCCTGACCACCTTGCCAGAGCGATGATGACAGAGCGTTGCAGGTTCACCAACATGTCACAAAGTCAGGCCGTGACTTATGAAAGACAGAGTAGAAGGCGACAGAAAATAAATATTTTAACATGCTGTTTTATTGTTCACGATGCCAAATACGGTAGTTTTCTGGAAAGAGTATTTCTAGTGTAACCACCACTTTACAGCGAATTTCATGTATTGTGTATATGACTCTGACCGAAAAGTAAACACAGAAGAAAGTTCTTTGGCTTAAGAAATATAATATGGAAAGAGGCAGACAGGTTTGACTTTATTTAATTTCTCTGAGGTATTTCTGAGTATAAGTTAACACCTTTTAAAATTGAATCGTAAATGTAAATAGTAATTTAGAAACTTTCACGGCGT
This sequence comes from Vicugna pacos, assembly GCF_048564905.1. Taxonomy (NCBI): domain Eukaryota; kingdom Metazoa; phylum Chordata; class Mammalia; order Artiodactyla; family Camelidae; genus Vicugna; species Vicugna pacos. The sequence continues at coordinate 8,811,180 of NC_132988.1, read as the reverse complement.
TTGCTATATGCCAAGCACTGTTTTTTACGTGCTTTGCATTTACTAAATCCTTTCGTCGCCACAACAGTTCTGTGACATAAATTATCTCCTGTCCACAAATGAGAAAACCGAGGCACTTCAGTAAATAACAACTCAGGGAGCAACCAGAAAACGGAGGGATGTCTGAAAAATCAGTGGTAGGGGGAAATCTGCCCAATGGGCAGAACTTGGAGGAGTGTATTTTGTTGTCGGCTTAGTCTGGATTGGGAAATCCCCCAAAAGTGTGACACACGGGGACTAAGCGGTGGGACCATGACTGGAGAGCAGGGAGGGCCCCCTATCATTCAAGCCTGTGTCCTTCACTGCGCAAGGAACTCCTTCTGATCAGATGGCTGTGCTTCCTGACTGCTGGGTCGGTTCCTGCCGGGACCGTGGCTGGTGCTCCTTCACTCCCTGGGTCTCGTGGACTAGCCTTGTCCTCCCTGTAATTGATTCATCTCCATTCAGCACCCAGCTCAACCATACCTCCTCCACAAAGCCTGTCTTGACAACCATCTTGAAGACTGTGTTTGCTCTGCTTCTCAATCTCACACTCAGTGCCCAGTCTGACCACCACCTCAGCTCAGCGCCAACCCGCTGAGCTGCAGAAATCAATACAGCTTCCCATGGGAGCCAGCCAGCCACCTCGCTGTGGAATGATCCCACTGAACACCTTCCAACGGGAGGAGGCAGTGATCTGCTCTCACAGGAATGGAATTGTATTTTAGATAAACATTTGCCTTCCCTGATCAAAATGCTTTTTTTAAAAAAAAAACTGAATCGCTTAATGAATGTATTCATATAAATGCATTTTTTGCATTTTTTTGAGAGAGGCAGGTAATTACATTTATTAAATTAATTTATTTTCAGTGGAGGTGCTGGGAATTGAACCCAGGACCTTGTGCATGCTATGCCCTCCTCCACCAAAGTGCCTTTACTAGGACCAATATCTATGGTCTTATTTACCTTCATTTTATTCCTAGAACATTGCCTAGGATGAAAATACTCACTTTACACAAAAAGAAGTGTGCCAGGGGGCTCGTGCCGTGAAATCATCTGGTCTTATTCACGCACTCCTTCAGTGCAAAGCAGGTGGCCTGATTGAATAGTGGAATGGCCTATTGGAAACTGAATTACAGTGCAGTTTAGAGATTATACCCTTGAAATAGCGAGAGTTTATTGTATAGGACGGAGAATAGATTTTAAATTGGTGGCCAGTATATGGTGTCATTTTTTCCTACAGCTATAACCTAGGGGCCTGGGAGTCAACAGGTGGAGGATGGAGTGGTATCACTCACTATTTCACTTGCTAACCCATTTGCAGAATTTTTGCACTTCTTTCCAATAACTTAGACATGGCTCGTTTGAATTTCCTAAGGGAAAATGCATTCACCAGGGGGCGCAGCAATGGTTCCATTGAATCATTGGCCATTTGGGGCTTCTCCTGCCATGAACAGACAGGCAGTTTCTTGCTCTGGCTGACGTGATCAATCCTGATGACAAAGAAGAAATTGGGTCACTGTCGCTAATGGGAGCTGGAGGAATACGTCAGCAAGCCCGAAATATGACCTCCGATGCCTCCAAGGCACAAGTTAGTGGGAAATTATAGCATTTGTACACAAGACCACTGAGGACTCCGATTTTTTAGGCATGAAAATTTAGGTTGACCTACATGTTGCCAATGACAAAGAGTCTACAGACTTGATAGTAGAATAAAGAAGTTATGTGAAATAGAATATGAAAATGACTATTACGTATGTATATAGATGACTGGGACATTGTGCTGTACACCAGAAACTGACACGTTGTAACTGACCGTACTTCAGTGTAAAAAAAGAAATAAGTTATAAAAACCAGTTACAGCTTCATGACCAGTTCAAAATGAGAACTCCACTTAGCAACTATTAATGCAAATAATATGTATATTTTATGACCTATTTGGCTATATGAGTAAGCATCCATGTGTACATATGTTTGTATAGATGTATCCACTTATTCCTTTTTCTTCCCCCTCATTTTATTTATTATGTGATATAAAAGTTCATGCTTGTGGTTTACTTCAAAACTCCACCTTTAGGTTACAGAAAATTCTGGTGGCACTGAAATAGTGAGTGAAATAGAGCAGGAAGGGAAATCTCTAGAGAGGTATAAACTACTGTCTCCAGAGACGGAAGTGGATGGTTTGGATTTTTGAGAGAAACTGAGGGTTCTTTCATTTGTATAAAATATATTTGCAACTTGTTATACAGAAGCATTGCATTAGTACTGTTTTGACTGGGGATGGACTGTGCTCCGAACCCTCTCTTATGCGCTCTGCTTGGAGACACCTGGTATGAGATTCTGACAGCTTCATTCTCCTTTGTCAGCTGATCCCGTTTGAGCTTGCCCAGTCGAGGGCCCTGGCGGGAGGGGGAAAGGCAGGAAGAAGAAACTTGTCAGTATCCTCTTAGCCAACGGTGTTTCACTAAGCAGCAGCTGGCTTGCATCTCAAGCTTCTTTGGTCGTTTCCAGGACCCACTTAACATCCCCACTCAGCGACCCCAGGAGCAGGTGGGTAGCACCTGCTCCCCGGAGGTCACAGCCTGTCACTCAGGGTTCATCCTCTGAGCTGCAGTGCCATCACTGGCCTCCTCAGAGATTTAAAAGTGAGTTCCTAGTGCCCCTCTCTGAGCTCCTGAGGTTCTTAGATCAGCCAGATGTATTCATGAGGGTGCTCCTGAGAAACAGAACCAACAGGATGTGTATATATACACAGAGAGGTTTATTTTAAGGAATTGCTTCATGTAATTATGGAGACTTGGCAAATCCACAATCTGATGGGGTGAACTGACCATCTGCAGACTCAGGGAAGAGTTGCAGTTTGAGTCCAAAGGAAGTCCACTGGAAGAATTCTTTCTCCTCACGGAGGTCAATCTTGGTTCTATTAAGACCTTCAACTGATTGGATGAGGCTCACCCATCCTGTGGAGGGCAATTGGCTTTACTCAAAATCCATCAATTTACATGTTAATCTCATCCAAAAAACACTGTCTTAGCTTGGGTGCTATCACAAACAAAACAAAACAAACAGAAAAACAAACAAACAAAAAAATAGACTTTGTGTCTTAAACACCAAATGCCAGACATTTATTTTCTTACGGTTCTGGAAGGCTGGAAGTGTAAGATCAAGGTTCTGCTGATTCAGTTTCTGGTGGGAGCTCTCTTCCTGGCTTTCAGATGGCCACCTTCTCTCTGTGTCCTCATATGGCAGAGGGAATGACAGATTTTCTTCTGCTCCTTTTCTTATAAAGCCACCAATTCTATTGGATTAGGGCCCCAACCTTATGACCTCATTTAGCCTTAATTACCTCTTAAAGACTCTGCAGGTAGAGGGTTGGGGGGTTAGAGTTTCAACAGATGAATTTGGGGGAAACACAATTCAGTTCATAACATTCCCTGGTCCCCTGAAATCTGTGTCCTTATTGCATGTGAACTGCATTCATTCCATCCCAACAGTTCCCAAAGTCTGAACTCATTCTGGTATCAACTCTAAAGTTTAAAGTTCAGAGTCTCATTTAAATATCATCTAAATCAGGTATGGGTGAGACTCAAGGTAGGCAAGCTATGTGCTTCCCAAATTTGATGATGGGACAAGCATAGGATAGACAAACATTTCCCAAAGACATCCAGAATAATGTTTGGCCAGATATCTATGCACCATGGCCCAGTCAAGTTGACATATGAAATCAATTGTGACATAGGACATCATCCTCAAAGGTCTTATTCCCAACTCTGCTGGGACCCTCCCTTGAGTTTCTGAGGTATTGGCAGTAGCCTGTGGTACCTTTTCTCAAAATGATTTGAATCTCAGGTCTGTGGTGCCCTTCCTTCAAACTTCTAAGGTTTAAAAATTTCAGAATCTTTTCTTGTATTTCCCTAGTCTGGGAAATAATAGTTGGTTTTCCCTTTTTGTTTTTCCAGTTCTGTAACCTAGTGTAACAAATTCTCTGTGTTAAATTCTGTATATTAAAATACCTGATGCCATTTCTATTTTATCTGTGAAACTGTGACTGATAGACCATAATTGTCTAGTTTTGGCTGCTGTAACCAAGTAACATAGACTATGTGGTTTATAAACAACAGAAATTTATTTCTCAAGTTTCTAGAGGCTGGGAGTCTGAGATGAGGATACCAGCATGATTAGGTTCTGGTGAGATTCTCAACTATCTTCTCACTTTGTTCTCGCGTGGGAGAGTGAAGCAAGATTTCGTGTCTTTTTTTAAGGGCGCTAATCCCACTCGTGAGGGATCCATCTTCATGACCTAATAGCCTCCCAAAGCCTCGCCTTCTAATGCCATCACAATGGGGGTTAGGATTTCAATATATAGATCGTGGAAGAACACAAATATTCAGTCTGTTGTGATAATCCTGGCTTTCCTGGGACTGTCCTAATTTATGTCTGTTTTCCCACTGTGTTTTTAACGCTCATTGTCTTTTTCTCTCCAAAGTATCCTAATTGAGCAAGGAGGTATACAATCATGCTAAAAGTACATAACAGTGCTCTAGACATCAGGACACCTGGGATCCAGCCCTGGCTTTGTAAAAATGCGTGTGGTATTGAGCATATCACTTAATCCACTATGAAGAGTCGGTGACAATTTCTACCATTTATTACAGCTCCAAATCTCTTGGGTCTTACAATCAATCTATGATGCTATCATACAATTTGTCCAAATGTATTCAAATTTGTTACCATTGAGATATGGATGTAAATCTGAGTAGCATTGGAATTGACATGGATTTTGAGCTGTGTTTTAGGGAAGAGAAAGATGAGCTGGGAGAGATTTTCTGATAAAGGATTGCTAAATCAAGTCGATTACATCAACAACCAAATTATTGCAGCAGGAAAGGATAGAGATATTTGATAAGTTTAATGTCCATACAGGTCTATTATCATTTATGGATTTTTTCTCTGTATAGGCACTAGTTTAAGTGTTTTGCATATACAAGTTGACCCTTGAAAAATATGGGTTTGAACTGAGTGAGTTCACTTATATGGGGATTTTTTCCAACAAATACTTGAGTACTACTGGAGTATTTCAGTAAATACTGTGAAGTACGATCCACAGTTGGTTGTATCCAAGGCTGTGGAACTGCAGATACAGAGGCCAACTAGGACACTCAAGCATCTGTGGATTTTGGTATCCTTGGTGGTTCTTGGAACCAATCCTTCCTCAGAAACCAAGGGAAGAATGTAATAATTTATTTAACATTTACAATAATCCTGTGCAGCAGGCATTGTTATTATTCCCATTATATAGATGAAAGATTCAGAGAGGTCAAGGACTTGTTTGAATAGACATAGCAAAGAAGTGGTTTGCACTCAGTAATCTAGTTTTATAACTGCTATATCATAATGTTAAGTATCAAGATCACACACAGCTGTATGTGACATGATGGAGGTGTTGGCTAACCCTATGGCAGTAATCATTTTGCAATAGATAAGTATATCAAATCAATATGTTGTACACCTTAAGTGTTCACAGTATTAAATGCCACTTATATCTTAATAAACTGGAAAAAAGAGAAGAAAGATAGCTGATATAGAAGAAATATAATTCCAATGCAAGTTTGATTAGGAAAAATCTACCTAAGCTCTCTTAAAATATATTCCGATTGTTCCTTTTCATAATCATAAGAAAACTTTCTGGTTGAAGATGAGCTCCTTCAAATCTATGGCTGTAGACGGCTTAAAATAACACATCACAATCCTAGGCCTTCACCTCAGATAATCCTACAATAATCAGATGTTCTGATTTAGTAGGCTGGAAGTGAGGCCCAGAAATCTGCATTTTAGCTATGTGGTTTTGTACCCTTAAAATTGAGAGCAACTATTTTCTAGCTTTTGGAATGAAGTACCTGACAGGCATGCTGTATTAGTGTGCTAGAGCTGCGTAACAAATAGCACAGGCTGGATGGCTTAACCAACAGGAGTTTATTTCTGGAGGCTGGAGATCCAAGATCAAGTTTTCTCCTGAGACCTTTCTCTGTGGTTTATAGACAGGCACTTTCCCACTGTACCCTCACACAGTTGTCCCTGTGGCCCTGTAATCTGTGTCCCAACCTCCTCTTCTTGTAAGGATACCAGTCATAGTGAATTAAAGCCCATTCTAAAGATAACTTTTTAAATGTATTACCTCTTTAAAGATCCTATCTCCAAAGACAGTCATATTCCAAACTACTGGGGGTCAGGACTTCAACATAGCTATTTTGGGGGGATGCATTTAAGCTTGTAACACCTCTGAACACACATCCCATCTTGTTTAGGATAATCCCAGCTTGCATCGGCTGTGCTCGGATGATTTTTATTAAAGCCCCTTTTTCATCTCAAGAGTATTCCAGTTTGGGTCATAAATTATATGATCTCCCTATTTAAAGGTTACAAAGTTACTTAAATATCACTGTCTTATTCTTCTATTTTGTTCCACTGGCATCTTGAGGACAATTCTTACAGTATACAAAATATTAGAAAAGTGATATTTCCAAAGTTATATTAAGGCCATTATGTTTTCTAAATTACATTACATTGAAAATTAAAAACCCAGTGAAAGAAAATTAATGTGCTTACAGTAGATTTTACCGCTCTCCACAGGTGCTATTTTTCTTCATTTTCTTACTTGACATATTACGTGTTTCTAGACAGTCTTTGTAATATTAATGTACAACTGAAATCAAGATTTTAAAGTTTTTTGTTCAAAGGCTGCTCCACACATAATTGAAATGTCATTTCTATGCACAGTTTTCGGTCCAAGAGAATATAGCAACTTACCTTTCCGAAGCTATGAGGATGCCATTTGGACTACCCCAAGTCAATTAAATTCTTTCTGCCCTAGTTTTTTCATCTGTAAAATGTGCATCAAAATACCAGCTACCCTAGAATTATGAACGTTGTCAAGTTCACACAACAGCTAAGATTTCGTCTGCCTCCACGCCTGACTCTTCCTCCCTTTCGTTTTCTCATCACCTCTCCCAGCACTTGTCATCTGCTTTGTCTCCTATTGTTGTTTTTGTCCTTGCTCTCGGGATGTTGACTTGGGGCAAAGGTACTGTGTTGGTGGGTTTTTATTCCTTGAACACAGCAGATGAGATGCTTACAGATAATGCTAGGTATTCGTGGAGGGAAAAAGGATGGATGGATGAACTTGACAAAGGCAGTGTGCTTCCATTTTCTCTACCGTAGAAAATTACATAAAAGAATCACAGAAGAGATCATTCAAGGGCTTGAACATCTAATGGAGACTTTTCTAACGTGAACTCTGCAGACACCATTCAGGCATCACACGCGTAATTCAGAAGTGGGCAATCATAGAAGGAGAACTCAGACAACAGATAAGAGACAGAAAACGTACAGCTTGTTCTTCCTCATATTTCCTTTGGCAGAGAAAACAATTTTAAATCTCATTATTGGGACGGAAGCCTTTGCTCATGAGTCTTCACCTGCCTGAGTGCACACACTCTGTGTTGGAAGAGAAATGAATCTGAAAAATCAGCTTGTTCTTATTCATCTTAGAATCCTTATAAAATGGAGACACAGTAACCCCAGAGTACTTTTCTGATTTTACCAAGAATCCATAAAAGTTCTCCTATCTTTCTTTCTCCAGGACAATTTCTATCTTAATTTGCTTTAACTTTGTATATTACTCTAAAATTACTCTGTATGCTAACGATGAATCTGTTTCACTTTAGAAGGGGAAAAGCTATGTCTCAAACATGCTAGGATCGTTCAACATGATCTGTCAGGATCGTTAATTCATACACACCAATCTCCCAGATACACACTTTGACAGTGGAAAGAAGGCACCTCTACGACTTAACACTTGCTTGGCTTCATGAGTGCAAAGCAACCTCCTTTCTCTCTCTCTTTTTTTTTTTTCCTTATGTGCAAGTTTTGTAGCCAAGATATAATATCCAAATTCACACACTAAACTTTAGTTTCAATGGATGTTAATACTTTTGTAAGTTCGTTACAAAGATTGCCCCAGCAGTTTGTTTTGAATTGAAATTTCTCTCATCTCAGCTGCGAAGCCTGAATTGCAATCTGGCAGGTCTGTCTTCCTTCTGTCTTCCTTCCTCCCTTCTTACGGGGGGCGGTGGGAGTGGACGTCGTCTGAGGAGGGAGCATGAACACACCCAGTAGCCCTGCCCCATTTTACATGTGAGAAGTGCGAAGTCTCATTATAAAATGAAAGGAAAGACCCACATTTAAGTTCATCTTAAATAAAAAAAAATTATGGGAGTATTTGAAAACTTCTCTTCCCCAATCCAAGATATTTATCTAAATTTGGGAGTGATGGGAGTGATTGGCAATATAGCATTTTGATAGCTTCGAATTAGCATTGGTTTTGCCACCACTGCATTTCCAGCCTGCCATTTTCAGTGACACTTGACAGTTCTCTGCACTACACATTCTTTTCTAGGGCTCTTTTCACTCTAATGCTGCTAGAATTTTCTGAATGATGATCAAGTTGGTCATCTCCTTTGGGAGACGTTCTCATGGACGGTAAGGAGTTTCTCCTCACATCAGCTCAAGTTCTAGTTTGTAAGTGACACTTTTTCCATCTTTTAATCTCTTTAAAATACAAATGTCTTAGTGTCAGAGAAATGCAAATGAAATCTTGAATGAGGGTCTAGACATCATTACTACACACACCATAATGTTTAACATTAAAAAAAATTAAATAGTCACAACTCTAAGTATGTGTGAGAATGTAGAGTAACTAGAATTCTCATGCAGAATGATGGGGAGGGGGTGTAAATTGATAAAACCATAGTAAGACAGAATTACAGAATTACCTCGTAGAGGCATATTCGGTGTCCCAGAAATTCCATTTCTGTATATGTGTCCGACAGAGAAGAGTCCACACGTCATATGCCACTAAACATAGGTGCACGTGTGCAATGATGCTCTTAGCAGCATTATTATAACCAAATATACATTATAGTCAATGGATCAATATGTTCTAGTCATATGAGGCAGAATATTTTTTTAAAATACCTATAAATACTTACTAAAACGTGGACAAATCTCACAAAATGTTAAGTGAAAGAAGCCAGACACTAAAACATACATAATATATGAAATTCGAAAACAGACAAAACCAACCTGTGGCTATTTAGAGTCAGAATGATGGTTACCTTTGTCAGGGATGTTAACTGGGTGTTCTACATCGTGACCTAAAAGGTAATTACAGAGTTATGCTAATTTAGTCAACGCAGCAAGGGCTCAACTAAGAATTTTCCACTTTATATGTATGATATACTACAATTAAAAAGTTTACAAAGTGTATTTTATACAACTTGTTTTTATTTGCATTCTGAACTTGAAAGCAACTTAAAAAAAACTCAAAGTACTTTGAAACTAAATACTTTGAGGGGTAAGAAATGCTTTGGGAATGGACTTATAAATTTTAATGATTAATGTTTTATATATTAGAAATTTTATTTTATCTCCATGGCTAGTATGCATTTATTAATGTCAAGGTTTCTGTTCACATGTTCTAATTAGCAAGCAAGTAATAGGTTATTAACTAATAATTAAACTATATCCCCCAAAATGAGTAGTTAACTCTGAGAGAAAAGGTCTAATAAAGGTCTGTCATGCTTAAACTTCAATCTTGTTCACCTTGTATGTTTTACCCAAATATTCATCCTCTGTTTTCACATGAAAATTGCTAGGTATTTCTTTTTTGCCAATGTATTTTTTTTAATTGAAGTATAGTTGATTCAGAGTGTTGTGTTGGTTTCAGGTGTACAGCATAGTGGGTTCAGTTATACATGTATATAATATTCTTTTTCAGATTATTTTCCATTATAGGTCATTACAAGATATTGAATATAGTTCCCTGTGCTGTACAGTAGGTCCTTTTTGGTTATTGATTTTATATATAGTTGTGTGTATCTGCTAATTCCAAGCTCCTAATTTATCCCCTTGCCTTCTTTCCCCTTTGGTAACCATGAGTTTGTTTCCTATGTCTGTGAGTCTGTTTTTGTTTTATGAATAAGTTCATTCTATATCATTTTTATAGAGTCCAGGTATAAGTGATATCAGATGATATTTGTCTTTTTCTGTCTGACTTACTTCACTTAGTATGATGATCTCTAGATCCAACCACGTGGCTGCAAATGGCATTATTTCATTCTTTTTATGGCTGAGAAGTATTCCATTGTGCATATATATACCACATCTTTATCCAGTCATCTGTCAATGGACACTTAGGTTGCTTCCATGTTTTGGCTATTGTAAATAGTGGTTCTGTGAACATTGGGGTACATGTATCTTTTTGAATTAGTGTTTTTGTTTTTTCTGGATATATGCCCAGGAGTAGGATTACTGGATCTATGGTGAGTCTGTTTTTAGTTTTGTAAGGAGCCTCCATACTGTTCTCCATAGTGGCTGCACCAAATTGCATTCCCACCAACAGCGTAGGAGGGTTCCCTTTTCTCCACACCTTCTCTAGCACTTATTATTTGTAGACTTTTAATGATGATCATTCTGACTGGTGTAAGGTGATACCTCATTGTGGTTTTGATTTACATTTCTCTAATAATTAGTGATGTTGAGCATCTTTTCATGTGTTTGCTGGCCATCTGTATGTCTTCTTTGGAGAAATGTCTATTTAGGTCTTCTGCCCACTTTTGATTGGGCTGCTTGTTTTTTTAATATAGAATTGTATGAGCAGTTTGTATATTTTGGAAATTAACCCCTTGTCGGTTGCATCATTTGCAGGTATTTTCTCTCATTCTGTAGGTTTTCTTTTCATTTTGTTTGTGGTTTCCTTTCTTAAAGTTCAGTCTCTGAGCTTCTTTGAAAGGGTAACAGATGCAGATTTTCATAGGTAATTATTTCAATTTGATCTTTTGAACAAAATTCTGGATATACCTCACTTGATCTCATTTCTTTTTTAAAGCATCTTATATTTATGTTGAATACAAAAAGTGATGTAGCAATCTGTTGATTTAGAAGAATAATTTCCATTGCCAGATAACTATTTCTTCAAGTCTAAGTAAAGATGGAGGTATTCTACTTGGACCTGCATAGACCATTCCATGGCTGAGTTGTTGGCAGTCTGAGGAATGAATGTTCTGTATAGGAGGTAAACGTGATGGCCCCTGGGTCCCTAATAAGTGCTACACGTCTGTGCTTCTGGGCTGAATGGCTTCATGTATGAACAAACTTTCTACTGTTTTTCCTTATTGCTCTTTGCCTTCCCTCTCTTGAATGCAGTATCTGCCAGGACATATCGTCAGGTAAATAGAAAAACAGATTTCAAATCTCACAGTCTTTGGTCAAACACTTTCACTTCCTGTGACAAGAAGCTGATCGGTAGTGATGCCAGTCCTGACATGGGGGACCAAATTCAAGTCCACTGGAGAGCAAGACCAGGAAAGCTCACCTGTGCCTCTGGGACCTGAGCAAACTTGTTGAGGCTTGAGATTCTGCAGTTTTGCTCATGGGTACAAGCCATTGTCTCATTATTTCATACTTGTACCCAGCTGACTCATGGAGATAAAGGGGTATCTACGAAAATAAACTTGGTGTAACTATAAATTATGTGGCTGTTCAATTTCTTTCTCACTAGTTTGTTACATTATGAACTAATTATAAGTGATGGGGGAGAAAAGAACATCAGAGCTTGGATTTTGAAGTGAAACTTCCTGGGTCTGACATCAATCTCTGGAACCCACTGGCTGGGTCCCTGTGGTCGAGTTTCCATTCTCTCCACCCTCGGTTTCCTCATCTGAAATATTATACTCACAGTGTCAGAATGATCACGGGAATGCATGTTTGTGAAGTTGTAGGAGACCTTCTTGGATCTCCATGTGCTTTGTTAAAGAGAGTAAGTAAAACGTCCACAGGAAGTAAGAAAGGGAAAGTCCTTTCTTTGTCCCTGCGCTGTTTTCTTTCACTGTTCTTGTTCTGGGAGAGGCCTGTGCCCACGAGTCAGAATGTATTGTGTAACACCTGCTGAGATGCTGTGTCCATCCTGCCTCTTCCCTTCACTCGTGCTGCCCCTTCAGTTGGAATGCTCCTTCTCGCGTCTCATGTCCCAAGGCCAGCCGACCTCGAAAGCTCAGCTCAAATGGACTGACTCCTTTCATTACTCTCTAAATGAGGGTGTGAATTTCTTCCTCCTCCGAAATTGCAAAGCTTATCATTCCTATTATAGCATTTAAGTTCTTTCTGTCTTGTGTTGTAGCTCCTTGAATATGACATTTCATCCCCTAGACCATAGGTCTAGGAGACGCTGTGCAAATCTTTCTATATTCCATTTGTGGAGTGCAATTCTTTGCACAAAGTAGATGCTTAACAAGTATTTGTTGAATGGATTAATGAATACTTGATTTAGATATGTTTTACAACTAAACCATATTCTTAAAAATCAAATACTCTAAGAATCTTTGACAGGACAAAATACAATATAATGTTAAGCAATAAAAAAGCTTATAAGCAGTGTGACTCCAATTTTCTAAAATAAAGTATCTATCTGTCCATCTGTTTACCTCTTATCTATCTGTCTATCTGTCTATCTATCTATCCATCCCTACCTATTCTTTCTGAAAATACTGGAAAGAAACTACCAAGACATTGACAGTATTTATGTCTGCATTATAGAATGCAGGTGATTTAAATTTTCTTTCTTTTAGTTTTTGATAAAATGTCTACAATCCCAATATATCACCTTTATAATTATAGGAGCTTAATATTGCAAAATCATGAATGCCTATTTACAGTAAAATTGCTTTAGCCTAGAAATATAAGAATACACTATCATCTTTGAATAGTTTAATTTTAGATTAAATAGATTTAAATGAATTGATTTAATAGATTTACATGCTGGCTTTCAGTGAATAGATCTTAAGACCTATGGGGGTGAGATAGCATATAAGATAGTGTCCATCTCTCTTGCTTAATTCTAAGTGCAACAACTAGTTTGTAATAAAAACTGGAATGTTCATCTTGGAGAAATAGAAAGTAATTTTCAATAAGACATCGTAAAAGAACTCCTAAACATTTTCCATATAGAACTTTTAATTATTGAAAGCAAAGTGTAATTTTAATGTACTTTAAATATGCAGAAAGCAAAAAGCATGTAGAGAGAAATTAAGAAATACCAATGGGGAATTGAAGGCAAGTTGGCAGGATATAGCTCTTGAATGTTTTTTAAGTGGCTCGTTTTGAAAATGGATTTCATAGTGGTGCACATATTAAGGAATCATAAACACATATTTTGTTGATTTGAAGGGAAAGTGTGTGTTATTTCAAGTAAGCAACTAGAAGTGAGGTCAACTGATCTTCCAAAATGTATTTCTAAGAGGTTATTATACAAAGTACACTCATCTTGTGCAGCTAAGCAACCCTGGGCCACCATTACTGGGCTCTTCAAAGCCTTATTTTAACACCTTTTTTCAGAAGGACTTGCTTTGAGCCCTGCCAAGAGGTCCAAATATCTGGCATTTGTCTACTTACAGAATTACTTCATCTTTGACAAAGTTTCTTCTGCTCTATAGCTTTTCTTTGGATAAAACTGTCTTGTAGTTTACTTGATGGACTGAATTAGCCTTTGTTGGGGAGGGATTTTCCTCTAAAATAGTGTTGAAAAAAAGTTTGTTGAAAGAAAATGTGGAAAGCAACCACTCCACGGCAATAAAATGGAAGCAAAGGAGCTGCTTGCTCAGTGAAGAATCTCTGTTGATGTGTGTCATTTGGTATTAAAAGGAGAGTTCATCACTCTTCATGAACTTCTTTATTTAGCTGAAATATCTATTTACTGTAGTTATGAGAATACACTACAGAGACATTTGAAATTCAAACACTATCAAATCAAACACCACTAATCCAACACCCAGGTGTTCACAGAACTGACCAATGGATGAATTAAACACGCTCACCAGGCTTTCTGTGTGTTTTGGGAAACCTAGCTGCCAGAGACATTCTGGTAAAGTCCTGCAGGCTGGTACACCTCACTATGTAATAGCCAATGGAAACTTATATTTTGTTTAGTACAGAAAATTGGTTTAAAATGAAAAATTCAGTGTTGTTGTTGTATTCTTGCTTATAAGGTGTGGGAGGTTCAAAGCACCTTTCCAAGCATTCAAGATTCTTGAGAATTTTTTCTCAACTTAAAAGTATATTAGTACAATGGAATACTACTCAGTCATAAAAAGAACAAAATAGTGCCATTTGCTGCAACATGGGTAGACCTGCAGATCATCATTCTAAGTGAAATAAACCAGAAAGAGAAAGAAAAATACCATATGATATCACTTATATGTGGAATCTGGGGGAAAAAAAGACAAACAAAATTATATACAAAACAGAAACAGACTCACAGACACAGAAAACAAATTTATGGTTACCAGGAGAAAGGAGATGGGGAGGGATAAATTGGAAGTTTGAGATTTGCAGATACTAACTACTGTGTATAAAATAAACAACAAGTTTCATCTGTATAGCACAGGAAACTATGAAGTATCTTGAAGTAACCTATAATGAAAAGGAATACATGTGTATGTATGTATGACTGAAACATTACAGTGTACACTAGAAATTGACACAATACTGTAAACTGACTATACTTCAGTTAAAAAATAAAACTTAAGAAAAGTGTATTAGGAGCTAGGGATTAACATATAAACACTATAGATAAATAACAAGGACCTCCTGCACAGCACAGGGACCTATATCCAGTATCTTGTAATAACCTATAATGGAAAGGAATCTGAAAAAAGAATGTGTGTGTGTGTGTATGTGTGTGTGTGTAACTGAATTATTTAGCTGTGCACCTAAAACTACATAGCATTGTAAATCAACTACACTTCAATAAAAAATTTTAAATTTTTAAAAAGTATATTGTCTAATTTAGAAGATTGAAAGAAAGAAGTCACATTTTCCTCCAAAAGTTTAATTCTGATTTTCCCAAGAATTAAACAGTTCTGATAAATCAAAAATTGATTTTTTTTCTTTATCATGGTATCATTTTTATTTTTGTATCTTATTTTATCCAACACAGCTGTAATATTCTGAGAAAAAATATTTCACCGCTGAATTACCCTTGAAATATGTTCTTACTCTTTCTTACCATATTAAATATAATTATATTGTCTTACTTTGCTCTGTTAACATTGAGTCATTATGAGAGGGCTCTAGTGGTGGTCAAATTGTTTACAAACACCCACATCCATGACGAGTCTCAGTTTTTAGAATTCACCATGTAGTGCCCTTGGATTAAAGGCAAAAAATAGAGCAGAAATACAAACTTCTGGATTTACATCCTTTCTTTTGAGCTCATGACTTAAGTCAGCCCCAAGGTAGACTCATAAACATCTTAAGTCTGAAACCATGAGAGGATTTTCAGTGTTATCCTTAGGCAAGATTAAACTTAAGCTCTTGCAACTGAATGAAGGTCTCCTCAATTTCCAAACATCTTCAGGGGAATTAGTTCCTATCGCAATTCATGTCATCCTGTGCTGTTTAAGAACATTTTTATCAGGCTATATTTTCTTTTTCTGCTCATTTAAATTTCTTATTCAGTATCTTAAATTGTTTTAGCCTCACTTTGCTGTCCTTAGAAACAAGACATTTGCTATCAGTCTGTTTGGAGAACAGTGCTTTGATATAAACCAAGATTTGAACTTGCTAAACCTTTTCAAATCATTTTGGTATTCAAATTTGACATTATTAAAACTTTACAAGTTGTATTTTCTAAATTGTAGCCAGTTCAGTGTTTTTGGTTGAATCCTTTTGACTTCTCAGGTGTTCTTCGTTTATAAGATGTTCTTTCATTGTTCAGCTCACACTAATTAAGTCTGCTCAGTCCTGGAAATTCAAACATAAAGCACAGAGACATGATTATCCTTAAGACTTATTTTTCCAAGAAGACTCAGGAACTCATTTCACTGAACATATTCCAAAATTTCAATTAAAATTTGAGATTATGGCAAAAATACTTCCAAATCCAGCATCCCTCACCAACCAGGAGAGTTCTTACAGACTAATTCTTGCAGGAAGGTGAACAAATCCATGGGTATGCTTGTTCATACACACGAACTGTGTTAAGTCCACGTTCCCGGCTGTGTGTTCATGCTGAGTAAAGAAAGCAGAGCTTGGCCTCAGACCATTTCTAACTACACTGTCTACCATTTCCTCACTGATCTGGGAACCACAAAGTGATTCTATCTTTGAATACCGTCCCTACGATGGTCTTACGAATGTGGTTATCTCATTTTAAGATAATCCTGATAATCTTACAAAGAAGCCCATGAAAAATTCATCATTATCCTCATATTGAAGGTAAAGATACGCAATTATGAAGATTTAAGTTTTTACCAAGATCACGCTCCATGAAGAGCAGATCAGATTGAGTGATGGTCTTTTTCTACATGACGCATCTGTGTTCCTGTAGATTCCTAGCTCTAATGTCATCCACTGACTATTAAATGCCATTCAAACAGAGGGGTCCTTAAAACATGATGCTAAAATCAGTTTCCCAGTTCAAGAGACTGGTTAAAATATTTCTGGATATCTTGAGTTACCAAAACATTTTAGCAAGCTCTCTTGAAAATAAATACATTGATATAATAGAATTCACGTCTCAACTGTATACAGTTCATTAGACTGAGCTATATAATTGGGTGTAATGATAGCAAAAATGGAAGTCCTTTAAAATATATCTTTTAGAAATTTTTAAAAAATTAAGTTAACCTATTTATTTCTAACTATAAATAATTTCTGTTCGTTGTTCAAAATTGGAGAAAATAAAGGAAAATATACTGAAAGAAAGATGTACATATGCATAAACTTTCCAGTTCAAGACATTCTCATTTTTATATCCTTCTCAATCAAATAGGTAAAACATCTTTTTGGCTAATTTGTAATTTTCAGTACAATATTTTGAATGTTTTATATTTTACTTCTTTTTTTTGAGAATTATGTTTGTATCCATTTTCCTATTGTGTTGTTAATTGTTTTCTTAATGAAAGTATTTACTCCTACCCTTCTTGAAGGACATCTTTTTGTTTGTTTGTTTGTTTTAACTCTGACCAGATCTAACATCTTTCTCCAGGATTTTCACAGCAGAGTTTAAGCAAACAAAAACTACTTTACTCTTCAAATGAAATTCAATCCATAATAGCATTCCTGAGTCAGTCATAACTCTCTGGATTTCTGCTCATAATTTTAAGAAGAAATCAATATCATCTCATGTGTCAACATAGTTTCTTAAGTAAAAAGGAAACAAACAGCCTTTGCTAAAGGAATGTTTCTGACCTTGCAACAGTATATCTCCCTATGGGAAAAAACAAAGAACAAACTTCTGTTAGAAACAATTTAATTTCTCATGAGTTCATACTACAGGAGAGCGTATTTATTGAGGGCAAACCATTATAAACATACCTGCACAAAACTCACACTGATGGAGAAACACACGTAAATTGATGCCAAAAAGTATTTTATTTTTTTCACAGAGCTTACCTTCAACAACTAATACATTGCTCCTCACTGCTGATTTCTAACCAATTAATTCTCAGTTAACCCACACGTTAGCAAAAATAAACCCACAACAACTAAATAAATGAATGAATGATAAATAGACTCCCAGCATAAACATTTTTTTGCCAGGAAAGAGGGAAAAAGTTAGGCACATTCTGATGGGTGAAAACGTCCATAATTATGAAGTAAAGTTGTGTATTTCTGAAGATGCAGTTTTTTTATCACTTCCTCTTTATTGCCACACACTGTCCAAATCAAATGTGCTAGATTCTCAAACAAGCTAGATTTTCACATTCTCACATTTTGCCCTCCTTACTTAACACCCTTTTAGTTGATTGCAAGCAACTTTATATTGATTTCTTTTAGAGTACATCCTGTAAAAGATATAACATAGAGGAGAATGATAAGACAAGCCACAGATTAGCAAAAGACATTTGCAAAAGATGCATCTGATAAAGGTCTTGTACCCAAAATGTACAAAGAACTCATAAAATTCAACATAATATGAAAATGAACAACCTCATTAAAATATGGGCCAAAGAAACAATACCTCACCAAAGAAAACATATAGATGGCAAATAATATTACAAAAGATGTTCAGGATCATGAGTTGCAAATTAAAGCAGTGAGATACTTACCAGAATGGCCAAAACCCAAAACACTGACAACACCAAATACGGACGAGGATGTGGAGCAACAGGAACTCTCTTTCATTGCTGATGGGAATTCAACGTGGAACAGTTGCTTTGCAAATCAGTTTGGCAGTTTCTTATAGAACTAAATATACTCTTACCATAAGATCTAGTAATCTTGTTTTTTGGTATTTACCCAAAGGAATTGAAAACATATGCCCATGCATAAACCTACACACATATGCTTGTAGCAACTTTATTCATAATTGCCAAAACTTGGAAGCAACCAAGATGTCCTTCAGAAAGTGCATGGATAAATAAACTGTAATACAGCCAATGGAATATTATTCAGTGCTAAAAAGAAATGAGCTATCAAGCTATGAAAAGACATGGAATAACCCCAAATGCATATCACTAAGTGAAAGAAGCCAATCTGAGAAGGTTACACACTGCATGATTCCAGCTATATGAGATTCTGGAAAAGGCAAAACTATGGAGACAGTGAAGGATCTGTGGTTGCTGGGGTGGAGGACGAGGACGGATGAATTGGGGAAGATTTTTAGGGCAGTGAAATTATTCTATGTGATATTGTAACGGTGACTGTGTATCATTATCCATTTGTCAAAACTCACAGAATGAATGACACCAAGAATGAACCCTAATGTAAACTCTGGTCTTCCTTTGGGTAATAATGATATATCAGTGTAAGTTCATCAATCGTAATGAACGTGATGCTTCTGGTGCAGGACCTGGATGGTGGGAGGCTGTGAGTATGTGGGGGCAGGGGTTGTATGAGAAATCTGTACCTTCTGCTCAATTTTGCTGTGAACCTAAAATGACTCTAAAAGTCTATGAAAAATAATCACACAGAGAAGTTACCTGCAGTTACTTGTCTGATGGTGCCAGAGAGAATTCAGCCCAATGAGTGTCTCGTGAGATAATTTCTGTGACTTGTGGGACCATCAGGAAAGCAGTGATTGTATTTCTAGCCATTTGGGGCCATATTTTTAGAACTGCCTTTTCTCTTGATTCCTTCTACTTGCACTCCCATGTCCTCACACACCTGTGCCCCTGTCTTCTCAGATTCTGGCCTGCCATTGTTCTAAGGAAGACCTCTATTGTGTTAGAGGGGAATGACTTCTAATTTTGGTGCCGGTTTTCCTTTCCTTGGCACCTGGAAGTAAAGGAGGTCCCTGGCTCTGGGACAGATATATTAGGACCTGGATCAGTTTATGGAGATTCATCATTTGAAAGACTATGGGAAACTAACATTAAATGAAAAGGTGATTTCTGCTTTCTGCCTGCCCTGGTCCAGCTCCACAGACAGTCCCATGTACTGATACACATTTTTCCCAGGAACATAGATAATCCTACTGGACTCTGGCAGTTATTTGGTCTCTGAGCCTCATGGTCTCTCTGAGCAGTTTACAGCAGATTCAACTCAGATTCTTACAGAGTTTAGTGGGGAGACCTGACTGTCCCAGTGGTCAGAGAACTCATTTCTGTTCTTTATAACCCCCAGTGAGGTACTAGAATTAAACCTTCCATGCCCACGTTTTTAAAGCAAAAGGTTTTGGGATCTAACCACTGGTTAAGTAGGAAATCAAAGACAGGTCTCTCAGAGCCAGGCCAACACGGGCTGATCTTACCAGCTGAATTTTTAGGGGTCACAGAACTATTCTGGCAACTCCCTGTTTTAATAAATCAGTTCAATAGACAATGCATTCTTTTTTTTTTATTAATAGACTATTTTTAGAGCAGTATTAGATTTACAGAAAAATTGAGAAGATAGCAGAGAGGGCTTCCACCTACCTCTCCCACGGTTTCCCCTATTATTAAAACCAAATTGCACTAATACAGTCCACGTGTTACAATTAATAAACCTTTGTGACCAAAGGCAAGTTCATGTGCCCACTGCACCATGAGGCCAAACAAACTGAAATGCCAGAGTTTGGAGCAGAGAAAGGTTGACTGCAGGGCCGAGGAAGGAGGACAGGGTGGCTCATGCCCAAGAAAGCCCCAGACTCCCTGAAGGGTTTCCATGAATCATATTTAAAGGCAAGTGGAGGGGGTGGGGTCGCAGGATACGTGATCAGCTCGTGCGCAGTCCTCTGATTGGTTGATGTCAAAGGAACAGGGTGGTCAACACAATCAACCCCTGGTCACCAGAAGGTCTGGGAGCCATCATCACATGCACTTCATCATCAAGTAGTTAATTTCTTCACTTGGGGGGTGGTTTTCAGCATCTGAAACATTCAAGAAATATACGTGAGATGCTACAATCTGGGTACTTCAGAGAGGAGCTGCAGCAGAGGACGTGGGGGAGGGTTCTGACCCTGGAAGACCCCACAGGGTCCTGCTCAGTTATAACTGTATTAATATGTTATTATTAACTAAAGTGCATAGTTTATTTAGGTTTTCTTACTTTTTCTGATGTTTTTTTCCTGACCTGGGATCCCATGTGGGGTACACATCACATTTAGTGGTCACGTCTCTGTAGGCATCTCTTGGCTCTGACAGTTCCTCAGGCTGTCCTCACTTCTGATGACCTTGACAGTTTTGAGGTGGACAGTGGGATGCCCTTCTATTGGGTTTTTTTCTGATTTTTTTTCTCATAATTAAACTGGGGTTATGGGTTTTGGGGAGAAAGATCACAGAGATAAAGTGTCATTTCACCACATCATATCAAGGAAGCATCTGTTCCTTTTTTTTTTTTCAATTTCAAAGCAACCTAGGAATTTTCTTAATTTCTCTCCTTCCCTCTTCATCCCCCTTTCCACTCTTTTCCTCTCCCATTTGAATCTTCACATGAGATCACAATGAACTTTTTTTCTTTAAATGAAACAAAACAAAACAAAACAGTTCCCCTTTAGCCAGCCCACCCCTGCCAAGCATCCATTGATGTTGGGTGGCGATCTGGCCCCGCCTGTCTCTCCAGATTTATTTTGGCTTCTCTCCCTGCCTCACTTCACCCCAGCCATGCTGTTTGTAAGACCCACCAGCTCAAATTAACTCAGTATAGTTATCCTGCAATAATGGCTGAAGGGCACTAATCATACCCAGTGTTTATCAGCCTCTAGGGAAGAGTTCACACCCACATGAAACAAAAATGCCAGAAGCAGTGAAGTAGGACTGGAGTCTGAAAAAAATACAGAGATTTGTCTATCAAGGTTTTTATCATCTGCCAGCTTCACTCATTATTCGTTTATCTCCCCCAGAGTTTTTGGGTGTTCTTATTTACTAGTTTTCCATATAAACTTCAGAAATGTATCTGTTTCTTAAAGAAAAAACAATAAACACTGCTGGTACTTTGATCAGAATTACATTCTATTTATAAAATAATTTGAAATAGTTGATATTTTTATTGTACTTGCCAGAATGTTGTCCGTTTAGTCCCCTTACTCAAGAAAACTAGCCTTCTGATTTATTTATCAATTTCACATTTATTATTTTTAAAAAGTAATTTAGATACTTTTTAAAGTTATGAATTTTACTTTCAATCTTTAATCTATATTTTCTCATATCTTCTTTAGACATGTTCTGAGATTTTGGAAACTAGTGTTTAATTTATTTATATACATCCTTGTATAATTAAAAATTTTAAAAAATTAAGAAGATAAATTTACCTCTAAATATAGCCTGATCACTTTCCTTAAGCTTTATTTATAATTTTTTTGATATCATCATTTTCTTAAAAATCTGTATTTTTAAGATTTGCTTCCTCTTCAGTCAAAAATATTTTTAAAAACAAGTCTTTTTTTAAATAAAGGAACCATTTTTGTTTTAAGAACTATTAATATAATACAAGCTTCTATTTTATTATGTTGTTTAAAATAGTATGCCTGTATAATTTCTGATTTGGGGAGTATTTTCAGGCATTCTTAATAGCTTAATATCTGAGTTTTTTTTGTTATTTAAAATTTTTTTTTATTGAAGTGTAGTTTCTTTACAATGTTAGTTTCTCGTGTATGGCAAAGCAATTCAGTTATACATATATAAATGCATGCATTTTTTTCAGATTCTTTTCCATTTTATGTTATTACAAGAAATTGAATATAGTTCCCTGTGCTATACAGTAGGTCTTTGTTTATCTATTTTATACATAGTACTGTGTGTCTGTTAATCCCCAGCTCCTAATTTATCCCTCCCTGCCCCTTCCCCTTTGGTAACCATAGTTTATTTTCTACATCCATGAGTCTGTTTCTGGCTTATAAATAAAATTTGTATCGTTTTTTTTAGATTCCACATATAAATGATATCATATGATATTTGTCTTTCTCTGTCTGACTTCACAATATGATAATTTCTAGGTCCATCCATGTTGCTGCAAATAGCATTATTTTATTCTCTTTATGGCTGAATATTATTCCATTCTATAAATATACCACATCTTCTTTATCCAGTCATCTGTTGATGGACATTTAGGTTGCCTCCATGTCTTGACTACTGTAAATAGTGCTACTATGAACATTGGGGTGCATGTGTCTTTTTGAATTAGAGTTTTCTCCAGATATATGCCCAGGAGTGGGATTGCTGGATCACACGGTAACTCTACTTTTAGTTTTTTAAGAAACCTCCATACTGTCCTCCATATGGCTGTACCAATTTACATTCCCACCAACAGTGTAGGAGGAGGGTTCCTTTTTCTCCACACCCTCTCATTTTTTTTTGATGATGACCATTCTGACTGGTGTAAGGTGATACTTTATTGTAGTTTTGATTTGCATTAGTGATATTGAGCATCTTTTCTTGTGCCTGTTGGCCATCTCTGAGTGATTTTTAAAATAAACTTTTAGCATGTGCTTGAAATGTACTCTTAATAAGGTACAAAGCTCAATTTCTTTTTCTGAATTTAATCTTAATCATCGTAAAATCATATACTCTATTCTTTTCATTTTCTGGGTTTTTTGGTCAATATTGGAAAAGCAGCCATGTCTAAATCTCAAACCTTAACAATTGTATTTTTGTAAATATCTCCTTTTATCACTGACAGTTTTATTGCATGTATGTATTTAATAGTATTCAGGGAGAGGATTAAGCTTTTGTGACTATTTACAGGCATTCATTACTTTCTGAAAACATTTGTAAAAGTCAAACAATTTCTTTCCCAGAGAGCATTAAAACCGTTCACTTATAGTAGGACAGAATTACAATGGAAAAGCCTGTTTTTCAAAGGTTTATCAAGATTATATTTATTGTAAAAAATTTGATTGTCACTTCCGTGAAATGGTACTTTACCAAAGATTTGATCAGAATATCTGTAAAAGAAGGGAAAATTAGCCCACAGTTAAGGAACATTTAGATAATGTAAAGGAGGTTGTAAAAAGTCACTTTTAAATTGATTTTTTCATAAGTTTTGGTATCTATTCTCTCCTAAATAGAGAATTTGAAAATTTCCATAGACTATGTAAATTATGTAAAGCTTGAATAATAACTGTCAAAAAAATCTTTATTTCTACGAATACACAAAGAACAAATCCAAGGTTGGAGACCAACTTGCTGTCACTCATCCTCTATTTGCTTTAAGAGCCTTCCCCCACCTGCTGGGCAAATGATGAAGAATGTATAATCAGGAGAATGAAAGGCAAAAGTCTAATCAATTCACATTTATTAATGTCCAGGGTGTGCTGGGTTTGTGCACTTAGACTGTGGTGACAGTTCGAATTAAGTGACAGTAAGAAATGCTGGGGGTGGGGGGGAATGCTAGGGCACCAGTGTCCAGGAAACAGGAGAACTGGTGTTATGACAGCGTCACGGATCAAATACAAGTATGGTCATTGCAGGGTTGAGCTCAGTTTCTCTTCAGTTATCGTCCTCTTTATCAAAAACAGGTTAAACATAGACTAGCAAGTGTATGGGCTAAATGCCGTTATTTTTAATGCACACCATGGCCGAGGGCAAGGAGAATTTCCTGGCACTTTGCCATGAGTGGTGTAAGATTCCACAGTGGTAGTGGAATCTGAAAACTTGAATGTAGGGAAAGTAAAAAGTTTCCCTGATCAAGGAAAAGAGTTCTAGGCTTTGGAATAGAGCCCTGAGAAAGACGGTTACCATTTCTGCAACAGGCTATATTCTGAGTACAAGTCAGCGTTTATTTTAATTACAAACTAAAGCAGAAGCAAGTCCCTCTTTTAGGGGCACAGAAATTAATCAAGAACCATATAATCATCAAAAACAGAGAACAACAAGCCCTCAAGCTAATGTCAAACATCGTTAAGTAGATGTGTTCTTCACACAAAATGCAGAAAACGTAACGGGGCTTCTAGCACTGTGGGCACTTGGACTGGTTAAGGAGAATGAGGTAAATAATAAGAGCTTTTGTTTTTGTATAGCTTTGTAATTTAAAAAGCCCAAGACTTTAATCTCTAAAAGTCTCAAAAATCCGTTCAGATACCATTTATCAGCAGACTGTGTTCCACAAAGAGAACTTGTATCTGATGGCAAATCATAATGGAACAATTTAACTTTCATAATGTGTCATTTATCTAGGAAAAGCCTTTCTGGGACTTGCTTGAAATTAACAAGTGACTTGCTTTATAATCATGTGTCTTTTAGTTTACATAGTTCTGTACATTTGTCAAAGTATTTTTACATGCTTTGTTTCATGTGACAGTCTCTACATGACTTTCTAAATAATTTCCATCATTCCTGCTGCCTCACATTTTGATCTGCATGGATTAGGGTTACAGCCACTGGACAACTTTGCAAACACCAGCCTCCTACTGACAGGCCACAAGATTATTTTGTTGTGTTCTGCTTTGCTTATTCCATGACAACAGACAAGAAGAAGGGTCGTTCACTGTCTTAATGATCAATGTGGATCACCACGGAATTGAGCTGCAGCTAACAAGTAGCATTAACCAGGAAAATGGTCAAAGCCATGGAATGACCCACACTGAAGTCCAGTTCAAAAGCCAGCTCTTGTGGATTTTAAGTGTAATGTCTTGTATGTATTTCTTGTCTTTTTCCACTTAAATCTGTCTTCGAAGATAGTTTCAAATGTCACTTCCTTCGCATTCCATGGTGCTGCCGATACTGCTGTGGGTAAATCTGCATTTAAAAGTTGTACACCAGAAATTGGCACATTGTAACTGACTATACTTCAAAAAAAAAAAAAGCTACTGGCTATTTAGGGGATAATTACAGGACATTTCTTTCTTTTATTGGTTCAGATTGAAACAAAAGACAGTTCCTTTTTGTCGATATCTATTCTGTTCTTTTCTTTGAGTAAGAGAACCTTGAGTTTTTAGCTGGGCATTTGACTTTCTGAAATAATGACCACAGTGTCCAGTCTCCCTCCCAGCAACTAGATGTGGTGGTGTATCTCCATTCTGCCGATGGTTTGTTAGCAGAAATGTCCTTACAAGCTGGATGCCAGATTTTTCTCCCATGTTTTTCTTCCTCTTGGCTGGGATACAGATGTGATGGCTGGATCTGAAAGCTAGAAAGAACCTGTATTTCTGAGGACTTCACAGTTCTGATTTACCAGTTCTAGGCTCAGGATTATTTTTTTCCTGAGAAAAGAAATACTTCTTGCTTAACCTCCTCTGTGTTAGTTTGCGAAGGTTCCCATAACAAAGTACCATAGGCTGGATGGTTTAAAAACTGGAAATTTATTTTCTCACAATTCTGGAGGCCAGAAATCTGATGTTAAGATGTTAGAAGGGTTGGTTTCTCTGGGGCCTCTCTCCTTGACGTAGCCACAGAAATCTCTCTCTGTCTTCAGGTGGTCTCTCCTCTGTGCATGTTTGAGTCCAAATTTCCTCTTCTTATACAGAAGCCAATCATATTGATTAGGGCTCATGCATATGATCTCACTTTACCTGAATTACTTTTTGAATGGCCCTCTCTTCAAGTATAGTCATTCTAAGTCATTTTAAGCTACTGGGGTTAGGTCTTCAATATATGAACTTTGGCAAGAGACAATTTAGCCCATAACAGCTCCTTTATTTTATTTTATTTTTAAAATTTAACCTGAAGCCAAACATATTCCTGACACTACATGGGGATATTCAAATGGTCATTAGATGACCTGGCTGAGATGTGTGGACCTAGAAGGCCTCCTAGAGCTTTTCTCCTCAGCAGGCCTGACTTCTCACCTGGTTCAGGCACACACCTCCCCCTGGCGGAGAAAACCTGTCCTGCCAAGCTTACTGCAGAGCAGAAAGCCAGCAGAAGTTGTGTGTCCTCTGCTCCCAGAGACCAGAACCAGGAGACACTGAACCAAGGGTGTGAGTTTCTCCTTCCAAACTCACCAGGCAGGTTACTCAGTCACTCCATCCTCTGACCATCATGGCTGAGCAAGCAGGCATGCCTCTTGAGTTTTCTGACTAAAAACTCGCCACGTGGAAACATGAAGCTAAGGA
This sequence comes from Vicugna pacos, assembly GCF_048564905.1. Classification (NCBI taxonomy): domain Eukaryota; kingdom Metazoa; phylum Chordata; class Mammalia; order Artiodactyla; family Camelidae; genus Vicugna; species Vicugna pacos. The sequence goes on along the minus strand of NC_132988.1, from coordinate 8,784,638 downwards.
AAATGACTTTCCTCCCCATACTGTTGCTGAATAAACCTTCTTTTACATAACTGCTACTACTGATTTTTTAAATTTCATTTTGCATTTAATTTTTTTTAATAGGCTAATAACCTATCGCAAGCTGAAAGTCTTGAGGATGTGGGCATGCATTCTTCAAGTCAGTATTAGTTACTCTAACGATCTCTTGGAGGAAGGACTTTTCACTGGGGGCTTTGGAAGGTTTCTATTTGGGAGACGTGGTAGAAGCTGGAACACTAGAGATGGTACATTGCAGGAGTCACAGTACATAAGGAAGAGACCACGTTGCTGGGATCACGTTGAAGCCACTGGCAGGGCTGAGCTCTCAGGAGGACTGAGTCCATTTGTTGGACCCGAGTTTGGCAAGCTACATCTTATGTGCCAGATTTAACCTTTTGCCTGTTTTACAAATAGTTTCATTGGAACACATTGTTGCTACAAGGTCTATGTCTGCTGTGTGCTAAGACAACAAAGTTGAGTCATTATCAGTGAGAACATACTGTCCACAAGACCTAAAATATTTACTGTATGGCTCTTTCTAAAAATATTTGCTGCCCTGGACCTAGAAGAGAGTCATATGAAATGCTTTCATGTTTAGCCATTTATTTGCCCCCTTTAAAATGCTAAATTATCACACATAATTGGTTATGTTTAATTTAGCTATTCATAGAAAATTTTTATGGATTAAGTCAGAGGAATGGATGAATTCTGCATTTCTTCACACACTAAGGATTTCATCCTTATAATGTTCTGCTATGCTTAGAAAAGTATGACACCTCTTCCTCTAGGCTCAGAACCAGTGTTCTAGTTAAGATCCAATTAGATAATTTTATTTCCAGGGTACCCTAATGAGAAAAATGGGTGGAGAATTTTTTTCAATAGATTTAACAGGGTAGCTAGTGAAATTTTTTCTCAGTGAATTAATGGTTTAGGGTACTCATTCACTAACATGTCTGTTTCATTAATATTAAATGCAAGCTAATTCTCAGATAACATTCCTTTAAATACATGCATGCAAATAACCTGATGGTTTTCCATACACAATTTAAAAAAAACAACTCTAAATTAACTTAATCTGAGTTACCCAATTTTATTTTCTAGAAAATTGAAGTTCCTTATTTCTTCAAAATCTATTCAGAGTTCTTAGATTACGGAAGATAAGCCTTGATTTTCAGCTCATTAGTCTGAATAAAACGTCTGATTGAATGTGGTTTAATGGAAGAAAAATCAGATTTAGTGTTGAGCGATAAAGCATGCCCCTCCCACTGGATGGTTGAACCCAGTCCCTTATAGCGGGCAGGCATTTTAAATTACAGGCGTGGAACACTTTCTCTTTCCCTTGAAAATGTGTGTAGTGTTTCATGCTAATTACAGTCTAAGTATGGATTAAACATGATTGTAAGTGTCATTTATATTTACCACTGTGGGATGCAATTTATGGGCTTGCAATGAGAGAAATGCTTATGTTTACGTGAATGAAAGATAACGTTAAGCCTCTGCAATCAGAATCCTGGAGTGCTGCAAAAGTTTATTATCATCTCACATTTAAACACTTGCTGTTTCTATTACTGCTGATGGTTTTCCATAGTAACCGCTACCTGAACACAATTTAATTACATTGTTCAGCAATTTAAATTAAATTAGGTTGATCCAGAAGGGGCTGCTTACAGAAGGATAGTATACTATAGTGTATCAATTAACACTTATTAAAAGTAATTTTTAAGTGCCTCACAGAACTGTATTACTGGGGAAAATTATGATGTTAAAAAAAGAAAATAATGAAGTGTGGTTATTGATTTTCTTTTCTTAATGTTATATCTTGGCAGAATGAGATAAACTTTATTGATCTCCTGGTTTATATTCTCTATTTTCCCTGTAGACTGTTAGATCTCTAGTCACCGTGTGCCAATAAATCTATTTAAGAAAAAAAAATGTATATAGCCTATAAATCCATTAATTCCACTTCCAAGAGTGTAATTGCAAAAATTATATGGAAGGATGCCCACCATAGATGATGTATGATAATTTAAAAAATTTCAACCTTTGGTAGTATGTTAAATCAGTTGAGACCCAGTCCTATGATGAAATACTGCACAGCCATTTTAAAAGAGGTTTACTATGAATTATAATTAAATCAATGAAGCCCATAAAATTATACATGCAATATGCACGCACACTAATACATATACACATATATAAGCATATAAATGCTTAGTAGTTATCCCTGGATTGTGGGTTTTACATTTTTTCTTCTTTCTTCTCTTTTCTATTTTCTTCTTTTCTTCGGTGATCTTGTATTATATTTGCTATTGGATAAGACAAATGTGAAATATCTTTAAAATGTAAAAGAATTTATCAGTTGTGAATGCTAGGAACACTTGCTTTGTGTAGGGCAGACTTTTTCTGTGATTTCTTGGCCCCTTCACCCTCTTAGTGATCCATGGACACACTCCCTAGTCATCTGTTTATAATTATTGTCCTTTCAGTTTGAACCTGTGGCTGTTACCTCTGTTCAGATGCAGCAGAAAAGACACATTGTGCATATAATGATCATTTCCTTGGCATGTCACCTATTTACAGAAATTGAAACCTTTTAAAGGAATGTGCTTTTTCACTTCAGGAAAAGAAGCTAATAGAATTGATAAATTTGGTAGCTGGAAATTATCTTTTAAGTTGTGTTCTCCCCCTTTTTCACTTCTTGCCTGACTGCTCTGGCTAGGGACTTAGAGCACTACACTGGTAAGAGTGGTGAGACTGGGCACCTTGTCTTGTTCCTGATCTTAGAGGAAAAGGCTTTTATTCTTTTACCATTGCATGTAATTTGTGCAGTTGTCATAATGACCCTTATTGTGTTGCAGTACATTTCTTTCTATACCCAATTTGTTTGAGAGTTCTAGTCATGAAAGGATATTGAATTTTGTCAAGTGCTTTTTCTGCATCTATTGAGGTGATCTTTTTTTTTTTTCAATCTTTCACTCCAACTTTACTGCAACTCATCACACTCATTGATTTGTGTATGTTGAACCATCATCCTTCCATCCCAGGGATAAATTCCACTTAATCGTGGTGTATAATCCTTTTGATGCTGTGTTGAATTCAGTTTGCCATTGTTTTGTTGAGAATTTTTGTGCTTATATTCACCAGGGATATTGGTCTATAGTTTTCTTGTAATGTCCTTACCTAGCTCTGTTTGGCCTCAAAAAAATGAGTTTGGAAGTATTCCCTCCTCTTCAAATTTTTTGGATGAATTTGAAAAGATCTGGTGTTAATTTTTCTTTAAATGTTTGGTAGAATTCACCTGTGAAACCATTTGGTCCTGAATTTTTCTTTGTTAGGCAGTTTTGATTATTGATTCAATCTCCTTATTCATTGTTGGTCTGTTCATATTTTCTGTTTCTTCATAATTCAGTTTTAATAGGTTTTATCTTTCTAGGAATCTATTTGTTTTTTCTAGATTTTCCAATTTGTTGGCATATCATTGTTCATAGTAGAATCTTATAATCCTTTGTATTTCTGTGGTGTCCCATAAGTTTGTGTATAGTGTGTTTCCATTCTCATTTGTTTCAAGACATTTAGAAATTTCCCTTTCAATGTCTTCTCTGACCTGTTGGTCGTTGGGAATGTATTGTCTACTTACCTTTTACTTATGAATTTTGTTGCTTTCCTCCTGTTATTTATTTCTAGTTTTACTCCATCATGATCAGAAAAGCTTCTTGATATGATTTCTATTCTCTTGAATTTGTTGAGAATTGTTTTGTGGTCTAACATGATGTATCCTAAAAAAATGTTCTGTGTTTCCTCGAGAAGAATATGTATTTTGTTCCTGTTATATGAAACACTCCATATATGTCTGTTAGGTCCCTTTGTCTAAAGTGTTGTTCAAGTTTGCTGTTTCCTTACTGGGTCTGTCGGGATGATCTATTCATTGTTGGGAGTGGGGTATTAAAGTCTCCAGTTACTGTTGTATTGCTATTTATTTCTCCTTTTAGCTCTGTTAGTATTTGTTTTACAAATGTAGATGCTCTGATGTTGGGTGCATAAGGGTTTGCAATTGTTACATCTCCTTGATGGATTGACCCCTTTATCATTCTATCGTGACTTTCCTTGTGTCTTTTGATCATTTTAAATTTGAAGTCTGTTTTGTCTGACATATGTATAACTTTCTTTTGGTTACCATTTGCTTGAATTATTTTTTGTATCCCTTTACGCTCAGTCTGTGTGTGTTCTCAAAGCTAAAGTAAGTCTCTTGTTGGCAGCATATGATAGGATCTTGCTTTTTATTCCTTCAGCCATTCTGTCTTTTGACTGGAGAATTTAGTCCACTTACATCTAAAGTCATTGTGGATAGGTAAAGATTTATCATTACCATTTTGTGCATTTTTTTCTCTCTGTTTTGTAGATTCCTTGTTCGTTGTTTCCTCTCTTGCTGTCTGTGATTTGATTACCACCGTATGCTCTCACTCTTCTACCATAATCTTTTGTGTATCTCCTCAGTTGGACAAGGGGCCAGAGCCTCTTGTCGGCGGGGGCCACATGCTGTGCTCCACACCTGGATGGAGTCACTTGCTGGGCTCCCTCCTGGGCAAGGTCACAGGCTGCATTCAACAATCAGCAGGGCTACTGGCTGGGTTGTGCTGCAGGGCAGGGACGTAGGGAGGGCCACACGGCTGGGTTGTACAATACACTGTTGATTGAGGCTGTCCAGGGTCATCATTCAGACTCCCTGGCTATGTAGGGCCAGTGGCTGAATTTAACCTCTGGGTGGGCTGCTGGCTTAATTCTCTGCCCAAATACAGCTGTAGGATGGCAGGATTCTCTGGCCAGGCTTTCTGGTTGCATGGAACTGGAGACCATATTCAGCTGTGGAACAGGGCTGCAGATTTGCTTCTGTGTCCAGGCAGGGCATTAGACCTCCCATCAGGTTCCAGTTAGGGCCACTGGCTCAGCTCTGCAAATGGACAGAGCTGTGGCTGGGACTTCTGCTTTGATATTGCAGCAAATGTACGTAGGATGGGCTTCATAGCTGCTCCAGTTCTCTGGCCAGGCTTCCTGGCCCAGCAGGACTGGAGGCTACACGCAGCAGTAGGTGGGGCTTTGAATTTGCCTCCCTGCCCAGGTGAGACTGTAGAGGAGTCTCCATGACTGGAATAGCCCTGTTGGTTGCACCTAAATCAGGCAGAACTGCCCACTGAGCTCCCTGGGCAAACAGGGCCATGGGCTCTGCCCTGCAGATGGGCAGAGCTGCAGGCTGGGATCTCTGCGCAGGGGGAGCTTCGAGGAGGAATGTGGTCTGACAACATCTGAGCTTTGGTTGCTGTCAGCCCTGCCCTGTCTCTCCATTTCTATCTGATCCTAGGTGATCAAGCCCCTCAGATTTCCCCAGTGATCTCTGTGAGGCAAGACCCAAGTAGGCCTGTTGAGAAGTGCCCTTGCTCAATGCTGGGGAAGCTAGATGTTCACCTCAGGCTCTTTGTTTTCTTCCTGGAGAAACCATAGACCAGCTGGTCCTCCTGGGGCAGCACTGGGCTGGCCTGGGAAGGATGATGACGCCAGAGTGTAGCTGCTCTTCTTACCCTTCGAATGCCATTCTTTCCTGTCACTGTGGTCCAAGAGCCTGCTACGGCTGTAGCATCCCTGGGTTCCAGACACCTGTTGCCATGTTGATGCCAACACTCCTAGCTTGTAAGTTTCTGGTACTGAAAATATACTACTGATGTATGTGATATTTCTGGCCTCTTTCTCTTTCTGTCTCGGTCTCCCTCTCTCTTTCTCTCTCTGATGGTATCAATAGAGTATCCTTAATTACCGTGTGCTGCAAACATTTTGAATGTCATAGGTACACGGTTAATATTGTTGACTGAAACCCACTACCTATGACCAAAAGAAGCTTCATTTTGATAGGTGCAGAAGACGGTTCAGATTTTCATATTGGCTGCTGATTAAAATCTTTTGTTTGGGTAGGATGTGGGCTGAGTTTGGATCTTCTTCCTATTGATTACCAAGCTATATTGCTGAATTCATCCTGTGGCACGAGCCATCAGCACCTCACGTCTTCTCATATGTGTGCTGTGTGTAGACATCAACATTTGGATGAGTGTCTTGAGAATCTGAGAGCTGTAGCATTTAGAGAAGGGTGTTATGTGTAGCCCAATGAGTTGCAGGTTTTAAAGGATGTATGCCAACACCAACCTCCAGGTCTCTCGTTCTGCTTTCTAGCTACTTCGCTTCTATTGGTGTTGGAACAAAACAGGTGAGCCAGGTACTGGGGTCTCTTGCGTGACCTTCAGCATGGCTTTACCTGAATTAATATATGTTGGTATAATTACACAGGAGGCAGACTTTCTTAGTAACTGACATTGTTCAGTTTGATTTAATTTCTAAATAGGAGAAATGAATCAAGATGGACAGGACAGACTGACCAGATCAAATGAGAAATTACAGTTCCATTTCAGGCCAACCTATCAATTCATCTAGAAGCTTTTTTTTTCCCCCTTGTGCACCACTATTGTCTTATCTGATAAAAAATGCAATCTCAAAGATAAGTTATTGCAGAATATTCTGATCTCAAAACTCTATACAAATATATAGCTGACTGGTTTTGAATGAAAGGTTTTATTCTGTTAAGGTCTGGGTGTTTTGTTTAAGTGGCATTGACAGACACAGCAGGCAGGCAACATCTCCTAACCTACATGTTTTCCTTCAAAACATTACTGAGTTTTACACCATAATCTATTACTGCTCTTATAATTCATTTGTCGCCTGCAGGCGCCCTACTTTTTCTTAAAACAACTAAACAAAATGGCACAAACAAAACACAAAATAAATGAGCTTTTACTGACACGTGAAGTATATTCCACTCATTTACAGTTTATTTTGTTAAGAAAGGTATAAAACAAAGATTTATGATAGAAATATAAAATTGAAAAGTCATATAAAATAGAAAATGCAAACGTATATGAAAAAACAATTTTTATGATTAAGCATAAAGATTTAGCTGTGAGCTTCCAAAAGCAAGGCAAGTATGCCAAAAGGGCTGCTGTGTAATTCTCATGATCAGACCAGACAAAATACAGAAGTTACTGAAGAAACACCATTCTTTCTGACATTAGAGTCTGCAAAGGAATTTATCACATGGATCCAAAAGCAAGAGTTAAGGACAGTAGATGATACTATCTGAACCATGGGTTGGTAAAAGATGCAAAAATTGTTCATAAAAATACCCTATTGATTTTCAGAGGAAGCCAAAAGCAAATGGTTAAATTAATACTGAGTGAAATATGCTGAAAATTTGTGTGTAAGGGAGGTGTGTTTGCATGTGAGTATGCTACCTGATATCAAAGGCAAGCATTAGATACCTGATATTTAGAGATGCTTGTCTCTAAAGGACAGGAGAATAGTGTGTTCCTTAAATAGGCTTGTCAAATACCAGTTTTCTTGTCAAGTGGACTAAACTGAAACACACAACATGAGAGCTGTGAGTTCAGTTTTATTTGAGGCTTACTGAGGACCATAGCCCAGGAGGGGAGCAGCCCCTTAGAAAGCTCTAAGGAACTGCTCTGCAGACTAGGGGGAGTTCAGGACACACATGATTTTGGTGAAGGCGGCATGTGCAATCAAACACACATCTCGGGAGCAGGTTGCTGCCAGCCTTGAGCGGGAGATGTCTCCATCAATTTTAGTGCTTCTCTTTAGGTATGAGAAGACACAAGAAATTGGGCTCATAAAATTTTCTCCTGAAAGTATCTAGCTGCCTGAAGACCTGTCTGCCAGTTTCTCTCAGGCCACAGAGGGCCTCGTTCCTGCTCTCCGCCCTGAAATCCTTTCCGGCTGTGTTACAGGTCAGCGACTGCAGTGGTTAGTGACTTCATCCTTGTAAAACCAGATGACGAGCCACATTTTTTTCATTGTCAGGACCTACACTTAGCAGTAGCAACTTATACTTCCTGTCCATTGCCTGAGGTGCAAACAAGATATAAACCTGCTGCGGTGCTGATAAAAGAGGAAACGTGTTATTTGGACTGTAGCCAGATACATGACAAGTTTTCTCTTCTCTCTTCTCTATCTCCTCAGCTCCTTTCTCCTCTTTTTTTCTTTTCTTTCTTTCTTTCTTTTTTTTTTTTTTTTTTTTGGTTCACTTGAACCTGAGGAATATTCTGGCCTCTCCAAGAAAAATCCTAATTAGCCCAGATACTTTTCAACTCTCCCTCAATACCCCCTCTATTTCACTAGTTACACATTAAGGCTCAGGAGAGATGCTTAATTCCCTGTGGGTACCCGCTGGTGGAGGAGATGTTGGAAAAGCCAGTGGTCAACATGGAATTGCTCCTGTAAGAGGTGAAGCAGAGCTATCATTACACATCCATTAACACTTTTGTACTAAATAAACTAGCCTTTGTTCTAGTGTTTCAGAGGTAAATTATGGTGATATTGCTCCAGATATCCATTGGATAAATTTTAGACTTTCCACAGAATACCACAGGGATTTAGTATCTTAATATCTTTTTCGTTTTTTTTTTTCTGTCTGAGATGCATGGAGTTAGTATGAATTATTAAGCCACGTACGTGAACAGGGAGGAAAGTTCAAAAACCATTTCTGAGCTTTCCTTGTGGGTTGGAAGAGCCAGTAATAGGGTTTTCTGATGATAGCAACTTCAGCTGATTATATGACTGAGATACACTGTCAGCAAAAGAAATGCATTCAGCTGTGCTGTTATCCAGTTTCTCTTCCAAAGATCAGATAGAAAAACAAGCATTGGTAAACGGGGGTCTTCCCACCTAGAGGACTATCTTAAGAGCCTGATAATTGCCTTGGCCTTCCTACACCTCACAGTTACCATCAGAAGATGCTCAGAAGTATAGCAACAGTACAGGTTGCCTAAGACGGTGGCAAAGTCTGCCTCTTCAGGGATTTAGACTGGGCATCACGTAGGAAGCAGAACTGCCCCTCCCCCTATTTTCACCAGCAGTTCCTCCTTTAAGTGCGTTATGTCCTCTTTGTCTGTGAAATCTCAGCTGTGTATCCTTGAAAATATATGCAGAATAAACCTCAGATTGAAGTTAATTTAGTAACTCGGGATCGCCATATTCTATTTCAGAAGTTTGTTGGTAAGCTTTAGATGAAAGGTTTAGAGAAGAATCATGAAAGGAGCATATTAAGTTTAATTTAGATTCAATAGGTAGTTCAGATAGATCATTAACTATGTTAGTTAATCCCATATTGTGCACTCGATAAATTTTGTTGAGTGAAATTGAAATTAATAGTCTTGTCATTTTGAATTACTTGTTTACACTTTGTTAGTTCAAAATTAAAGTACAGTAAAGTTCATTATGCTCCAGTTTCTTCTGTAGTATTAGAGCTACCTACTGCCTCTAATGGGTGATTGTAACTCTGTTAAAGTAATATCAACATAAGACACCTAAGAAGCATTGTCCAATGTGTGTGACATTATGCAGCATAATTTTTATTGATGACACCTCTTAAGACATAAAAAGTTTGTTATGAAGCATAATAAAGACCTTTTTTTTTTGTTTTTGTAGCAGAGGAGATTTTAATTATTTGCTTTCCTTAAGCAACGTGGAATACAACTTGGGAGTCATTTATTTGTTACCACCACGCCAAAAGAACCAGCATTGGGAGATTCAAAAAGTGTACATACAAACACACACACACACACTCACACACATACTTTTTTTTTTATTTAAAAATATCCAGCAAAAAACAAAACAAAACAAAAAACAAAACAAAAAACAAACGAACAAAAATATCCAGCATATGCATTAACCGCTGCTCCACCTGGAACAGGGTGCAGGACTGTTTGATTCTCAGCAGTAGAGGGATCGTCACAAGATAAACTGTTGTCCACTCTTTGCAGACAATGCAGTCGTCCTGGCTTCCGTGTCAGCAGTCTTGGTGAGCAGACAAGTACTGCGGGCATTTCAGCTCAGGACACTGAGGTTTACGCATTTCTGGCTCCGCTTCTTGACATTTTAGCTCAGCCTTGGAAGCAGATGCAGCTTATCTCGAGATATTCCTGTGTCGTCTGTGACTTAGAGATGGTTTGATTGGCGATGTTTTCAGAAATACCTGTTTAACTCATTTAAATAGAAGAAGATCAGGATACAATGGTTCAGTTTGCTGTTGGGGTTGAAAATTGTATTACTGTTTTTAAATGACTTGGAGTTTTTGAACCTAAAACCTCCAATTGGTAATAAACTTAAAGTTTATGTAGAATATGCAACAGTCAGTAGAGTAGCAAAGTTTTTATTCTAAGGAAGCTTTTAAAATGGCTTCTTTTGTGTAATAAATTAAAGAAACTATGCCTAATTTGTAATTGAAATGATGGTACTTAAATCAAGTCTGTCCTACTCAAGAAGGACAGGTTATGCCGAAGGACACAGCCCAGACACACTTACTTTTTTATTTCATGTATGTCATGCTTGTAAGAATCACCAAACTTTTTTTTTTTCATTTGGCTAAGATTATATAAAAAATACAACTTTGAGGCAAATTCTTACAGATGTAACCCTTTAAGAATTCAGCCTTGAAATCTTGTAAAACTGCTTGGAATCACAAAACCCTCAAATTACATGCTGAACCACTTCAGATTTACCTGCGAGTAAGTGCTAACCTGTGATTAACTAAGTACTAATTCAGTTAAATTGGAGTCCTCTCTGTTTCTTAGCCTGTGAGAATAACTCTTTTAGCAGGGACCATAGTAGGATTTAAAGCTTAAGATCCTTGGAAGGGAGGTAGATGGAGGAACCTTAAAGTGAGAAATACCTACTCTAATGGGATGGGTGTTGAGTGTTAAAGGAAACCAGCCAAAAAGGAAGAACAAGATAGTGGGTATGTCAAGTAGACAACCTTTGGGCATCAGGAAGGTCTAGCCAGAGAAAAGGAGTGTTTGCCGGGCAGGCTGGACACAGTTGGACGAAGTTCGTATTTGGCAATAACAGCCCTTGGCAGAGTTGATATTAGGGAAAGTCTGTTACAGGGTAACAAGTCCCCATCCCAAAGTAGAGATTATTTAGCATTTATATCAATAGGTCCCAGGCTCTAGATTTCTCCCTTGAAGCAGCTTATATTTTACTTTTTCAGTATAGTTTTCAGTCTTATGTGCGTACACCTGTGGAAGGAAAGGAAGAGACATAAAGGATAATTTTAAAAACCAGAAATGACTCTGCCTACCAGCGCAGAAGTTAAACATTGGAACTCTTCTCCAGAGACCTCAAGTCAGGCTTCCGAGATGATGTACTTTGCCTGAATGGACAATAATCTGCATCTTCCGGCTCCTCAAGCTATGCTGAAGCCCTAGTGGTTACCAGGGATCATGTCTGGGAGTGCAGGTCACTGTGGAGGGTGGCGGGAGGAGCCGCAGTGAGTTTGAAGGGTGGCGGTGGGAAGTCAACAAGCCTGCGGCAGCGGGAACTGGGTGGGTTTGGAGAAGAAGGACCAGAGCCCACACTGGGCAGCTGCTCTTCCCGGACCCTAAAGCAGGGGTGATGGCGGAGCCAGCAATTGTGTTGGAGGATGTAGCTGGTGTAGCAGGGAATTAAGGCATGTTTGGAGGCTGAACAGAGCACTTATCTGCAGAGGCAATAATAACGTATTTGTTTATTGTGATGGGCAACTGGATGCTTTTGAGAAACAAAGAGAGTCAGTTATGATTATTTCCTTTTGATAGAAAGACTAAGCTGTAGTTACTCCGCCCCCATCAGGGAGTCTGGAATTTGACCATTTGGGTTTTCCTTGAACAGCACATGGAGAATTTCCTACCTGAGGCTCTTTGTTTAGGGATGAAAAAAGGCATTAAAGATGCAACAGGTGGTTTTAACAAATGTATGCAAATTACATTATGATGGAAATTGCATCTCAAAGATTTTCTCATTAAGTGAAGGGCCAAGAATTGGTATGTAGGAAACACTTCATGTCTGTAGTTTGATATATTCACCGTTTCAGTGCCGCTTGAGGTGCTCTGTGAGCCAGCGATAGCGTTCTCGTGGTCTGTGTGATCAGCTGTCTCTAATTAGGGCCTCAGATCACTTGAAAGGATGTGTACTGCCTTCTTAACATTTAATTTGATTTTAAAAATTAGCCTCCTGTGATGGTGATGTACGTCCATCACCGCAGCCAGAGCTCACTGAGAGACCTCTGTGGGGTTAAAGGCGTGCCGGACACTAGCCATGGTGGCCTGTCACGAACGCCTTGTTTTAGAACCTTGTCAAATATTGCTTTTGAGACGTGTAACCATCCTTTCCCACAGACCTTCCATCACCCCTCTCATGGAGGTACTGGGGGATATGAAAAATACTAGCGGGCAGGGTCTCTTCCCCACCGGCAACATTTTCTGCTCACCCAGACATTTTACAGCAGAATTTCTCGCTGAAGTGCCATGGTATCATTCCATTTGCCACGAGAGTTGGAATTTCTTTGATATCAATTTTAGAGAGCTCGATAGAACTTTTAAACGTAAAGACAAAAGAAACAGACACTTGAGACGGAGCTGTATTTGCCCTGTGGTTTATTCTGAAGTTCCCGAAATGAGTGCTTCAGTAGAAGGGATAAAAGAGGCGAGTGTAGACATTTGGCTTTTCTGATCAATTTTGCAAAACCTCCAAATATCTGAAGTAGAGCACAGCAGTTGCTCCAGCAGGAAGAGAAATGCCATTCTCGCCCATTTGTCAAATCTCTGCTTTTCTGTATAACAACATGAACTCTGAAAAAATATCCTTGGGGCCCAAAACTGATTAAAACTCTCTGTGGAGTACGTGTGCTGCCTTAGGTGCTCTCTGGAGCTGCAAAAACAGAGAAGGTTTTGTCCTTCCCATAGGGATGGTAAATCGAATAAGAGCCACAGGCAAATAAAAGAGACTGTGTACAAGACAGGGGAACAAATACTAATAAAGACACCAACATTCATAAAATGGCCTGAATGAAAAGTTTGCCATCAGCTCAGTGAACTCTATTACACCAAGAAAAGGATGCATACAAATGCCGTTACTACTGCTAAGAAACACCACTGAAATCCTCTTACAATAGGCAACCTATGTACCTCGTATTAAATCTCAGCCACAGCCCATAAGAGAGCATAATCATCAATTGAAAGAGAAGAAAGGTAACTTTTTTTAATTAAGACTATTTTTTAAGAGCAGTTTAAGGCGCTACTGAACCAAACTTGGGTCCACTTGCCCTCGCGCAGTTAAAGCGAACCTACTGACACTGGGTCGTGGTGAAGGAAAGTGCAGCGTTTATCCCAGGCACCAAGCAAGGAGTACAGGTAGCTAGTGCTTAAAAGACTCCCAGCTCCCCAGTGGTTTTCAGGGAAAGGTTTTTAAAGACAGGGTGAGGGAGGGGGCTGTGGGGTGTGTGATCAGCTCATGGACAGTCTTCCGACTGGTGGGCGGTGAGGCCATCAGGAGTCAACATCATCAACCTTCTGGTTCCAACCGGCCTGGGGTCTACGTGCTTGTGGGCTGCATGCAGTTAACTTCTTCCACCTGGTGGGGGTTTCGGTCTCTGCAAAACAGCTCAAAGGACATGGCTCAGAATAGTATCTGTAGCCCTAGAGGAGGAACTAAAGTTCCTTGACTTAGTTTTAATGTTTAAACTAGTATTATTTTGTCTTGCTCAACTGTTTTTATTTCTTTCTGCATTTTCTCACTTCTCTGATCAAGTGAAGTCCTTGGAACTCAGGGAAACCTGGGAGACTAAAGTTTTTCCACAGATTAGAGGCAGGCGGAGGACCTGGTGGGGGAGAGGTCTGTTCCGGGAAGACCCCATAGGGTCCTGCTCCCTTACAAAGGGTCCCAGCAAAATTAAGGAAGGTACACAAAGTTCCCACATATCCTCTGCCCCCACACATTCACAGCCTCCCCCGTTTTCAAACCTACATTGACACATCCATATACCAAATTCCATAGTTTAAATTAGGGTTCACACTTGGAGCTGTGTACTCTGAGGTCTGGACAAATGGATAATGGCAGGTGTCCATCACTGGGGTACCATACAGAGTATCTTCACTGTCCTAAAAATCCCCTGTGCTCCACATATTTATCCTTCTTTCCTGCCCCCAACCCCTGGCAGCCTCTGAACTTTTTATTGTCTCCATAGTTTTGTCTTTTCCAGAATGTCGTGTAATTGAAATCATGCAGCACGTAGCCTTTTCAGATTATCTTCTTTCACTGAGTAAGATGCATTTAAGGTTCTCCCATGTCATTTCATGGCTTGATAGTTCATTTCTTTTATTAAACATTGAATAACATTCCACTGTCTGGATGTACCACGGTTTATTTATCCACTCACCTACTGAAGGACATCTGGGTTGAGCCAAGTTTTGCAGTTATGAATAAAGCTGCTGTAAACATCTGTGTGCAGGTTTTTGTGGGAACATCAGTTTTTAGCACCATTGGGTAAATACCAAGGAGCATGATTGCTGGATCGTAGGATAAGAATGTGCGTGGTTTTGTGAGAAATGGCCAAACTTCTTCCAAAGTGGCTGCTGCATTTTGCATCCCCACCAGCACTGAATGAGAGTTCCTGTTGCTCCACGTCCTCCCCAGCATTTGGTGGTGTTGTAACTGGTCCAGGTTCGATTACCTTCATTGCCTCCTGGAAGATGAGGGGGAGGGGCATTAATAGGCTAATGAATAAAGCAGTGGGGCGGTGTGAGGTGTGGGGAGTGTGGGGAAAAGTGGTTGGAAAAAGATGTGGGAATGGTTGCTCTGTGCAGGCAAAACTAAGCTCCAGGCCTCTGCATACTGAAAAGGTCATGAGCGGACACTCACACATGCCCGGTTTGAGGGGCTGTGGTCCCACCAGGTCTTAACCAGCTCAGCTTGAACTAGATCCAACTGACTCCATGTTTCCAGAAAACAGCTTGGGCAAACGTTCTAATTTTTAGGCTACATGCTACTTGCTTGGAGCACATGCAGCTCTTAAAATGACCTTGATTTGTGAAGGTGGGGGAAATGGGTTTAAACCCATGGTTTCATTGTCAGTGTTCTGGATTTTGGCCACTCCTGTAAATGTACAGTGGTATCTTGTTGTTTTAATTAATGTTTCCCTGATGACACATGATGTGGAACACTTTTTCATATGCTTCTTTGATATCTGTGTATCTTCTTTGGTGAGTGTCTGTTAAGGCCTTCGGCCTATTTTTTTAATCAGAGTTTTTTTTTTTTTGTTTTCTTATTGTTGAGTTTTGAGAGTTCTTTGTATATTTGGGGGGACAGTCTTTTACCAGGCATGTCTTTTGCAAATATTTTCTCCCAGTCTGTGGCTTAGCTTGTCATTCTCTTGAGATTGTCTTTCATGGAGCGGAAGTTTTAAATTTTAATGAAGCCCATGCAGATGATCAGTTTCTTCTTTCATAAAATCATGCCTTTGGTGTTCTGTCTAAAAGGTCACCATACCTGAGGTCACCTAGGTTTTCTCCCGTGTTATCATCTAGGAGTTTACAGTTTTATTTTACACTCCGGTCTGTGTTAATTTCTGTGCTGGGTGGAAGGTCTGTGTCTAAAGATTAATTTGTTTGCATGTGAACATCCAGTTGTTATAGCACCGTTTGTTGAAAAGACAATCTTGGCTCCATTGTGTTGCCTCGGCTCCTTTGTCAAAGACCAGCTGAGTATGGAAAGTAAGATTTTAAGAGACACGTTTGCCTGGCAGAGACCGCCCAGCTAGCTTATCATTGTCAAAGCCAGATTTGGCCCCAGGTTGTCTATTTCCTACTCTTAGGAATAGGCATTATTTACTGTCAACAAATATGACTAGGGAGGTCTCATCAATTTGGCATAAAAATCATGTGAATTAAAGGATGGCAAAGTGGTGTCTGGTTTGTTTTTCGGTGGGCAGACCAGGACCTGCCATAAATAGCTGGCATTCCTTGGTTTTATTAGTGTCATCTTGGAACCACTCTGAATGTTAAATGAAATTTAATATTCCTAATAGTAAATGATAGTAAGTAAACCATTGTTTGATATTTATGACATCATAGGCCCCTTGATACACACATCCTGATATGTCTTGCCTTCCCCCGAAAGCTCTTTGAGAACTAGTACATCTGTATTCCCTTAGTGCCGACCACAGTACTGAGCGTAGGAAAGTTTACGAGCATAAGTTAAACCAAACCTCACTGAAGACAGAATATATAAAATAAGACTGTTTTACCCATGCCATCAGCTGCAAAGGTATTTTTCTATCACATAGCGTTCCTTGGTTAACTCTCTAGGAGCAATGGGTGATAATCATTCTATCAAAAGTGTGTCCACTGAGTAGGTGTAGATCCGTGGTAATTAGGCAGGATTGAGGCAAGATCTTTGAACTTCTCTTTGGTATTTACCTTATTAAGACTCGGTGCCAGTAGCCAACCACAGGACACGTCCCTAAGTGCTACTTTTTGAAGCCTGAGCCTATATGCGGGCATTGCATTTCTTAGGATGGAGGTTAAAGACCCCAAGATCCCAATTGTTAGATCAGAAAGGTCACCATGTGAAAACATGAAAAAAGAAGTTTTTTGAAACTGGTGGGAAGGAATATAATAATATCTGCTTATAAGCTCTTTCTAAATAAATCCTTAAATGTAACAGAAGAGCAGTCATCATTTATTCATTCAATAAACAGGCATTGAATGTCTGCTATGTACTAGTCATTATTCTGAACGTGGGGTCTGGCAGTGAACAAAACCTCGTGGGGTTCTTATTCCAGTGAGGGAAAAGGCAACAGAATTAGTATCAAAGGCTTATAAGTAAAATCTTGATCAAGGCAATGGTTAAAGACCAAGCAGTGAAGGAAGATAAGGATTCCCGGGGCAGGGATCAGTGGAGGTGTCACAGACAGGGTGACTTTTGCGCACAGACAGAGGACATGAGGGGGCGGGCTCTGCTGATACAGGCAACCAGACATCAAAGCTGAGGAAAGACCGTCACAAAGGCCTGACTTGTAGCCTTGTGTGTGTGAAAAGCAGCAGAGCTTGACCAACTGCAAAACACACCCCACTGCTATTTAGTGAGAAAGGAAAACCGGGAGAAGCAGGTGTGTGTGCCTGTGTGTGTCTCTGTGTGTGTGTATGTCTGTGTGTGTGTCTGTGTTTGTGTGTGTCTGTGTGTGTATCTGTGTGTGTCTGTGTCAGTGTGTGTGTCTGTGTGTCAATGTGTGTGTGTCTGTGTCAGTGTGTGCTTGTGTCTGTGTCTTGTGTGTGTCTGTGTGTGCGTGTCTCTGTGTGTCTGTATGTGTCTGTCAGTATGTATTGTGTGTGTCTGTGTATGTCCGTGTCTATGTGTCTATGTGTGTCTGCATGTGTGTGTGTGTGCACATGCATGTGTTCTGGATGAGACTGGGGGCCTATTTAGAATATGTTATGTTGAGCTATTTATCAGACACCCCAGTGGAGATGTCAAGAACTCAGTGGTGACTATGATTGTAAGGACACGAGAAGGGGTCAAAATATGGACATTTGGGTGTTGTCCACATTTAGATGATATTTCAAACAATGAGACCATTGCTATCAGCCAAGAAGTAAGGCTAGATCCAGAAGAGAAGAGGTCTGAGGACAGAGCCTCTGGGTACTCCCATGTCTAGGAAGGGAAATGGAGTAGCAATGGGACAGGAGATGGAAACCAGGGGCAGGAGCATAGGAGGAAAGTGAGGAGACCTCCATGTCCCATTCGCCAGGTGACGAGCACATCGAAGACAAAGGGCATGATCAGCATAGACAGTGCTGTGAGAGAGTGAGAACTGACAGCCAGTCATTAGGTTTAACCCTGTGAAGTTATTAGTGACCTTGAAAGAAGTTTTGGTCAAAGGGTAGGCCAGCAAGTCTAGCTGCAGTTGGGTAGTGAAGTGGGGAGAGAGGAAGTGACTTGAGAAAGGAGAGTATGGATGACTTTTTGAGGAGTGGGGATCAAAGGAACGGAATGGCTGCTAGGGGATAGCACAGTTTCTTAAATTTAATATGGGAATTAAAACATCTGTTTGGTCACGGGAGAGCACAGTGGAGAGGAAAACCTTAAAACCAATAAGAAATGGAATGCCTTATTTTGACCGTTTACAGGTGAGGAAACTGAAGCACAAGGAAATAAATAATTCATCTAAATAGCGTGACAGATCACAGCATGGCAGAGCCGAAACCAGAGTTCAGCCTTCCTGACTGTTCACTCTATAGAATAAACAAAACACCCAAATCCCAACTGAACCTTGTAGTTTCTGTTCTTGGTTTTCTCATCTCCATGATTTGCGTTAGACTTAATTGCAAGCTAATAAACCCTAACTTGAATAGAACAGGAAATTATCCTGGATTCTTTTTCAGCACAATATACATTTAACATAAATTCAACAGAAAACAAGACGCGATCAAAAGAAACTTTAAAAGTGTAATCAGAGGGAAATGTTTGCACACTGTATTTTATGATTGGTCTTAGAAAACCATTTTTCTTTCACAAAACAGTGACTTCAAAGTGTCCATCAGCGCTGCTTACAGTGAGGTGATTGAGCCCCTCGTGCTGGGAACTTTTATTTCCCTTTTCCTGTTGTGTAAGTGTTCACTGTGGGGTGGTGAGGTCGCGCTTGCTGTGTGACTGAGACGCGATGGCGAAAGGGAGGGTCCAGAGTTGGTCCTGCGGGGGGCGAGGGCGCTGCCTGTGTGTTCCCTGCGACCACGTGATACCTCACAGCCACTGAGTACCCCCCGGCCGTGTGTGCAGTCAAAGCCTCTGCTACGATCAGCAAACTCAGAACATAAAGTGCAAGACTTAGCTGCCCCAGCCCTCCACGTGCAACCTGGTCAGAACAGCATCAGACAGGAGATGGCCCTCTGTTTGCAGGACAGCAGGCTTGGAGATGGAAGCCCTCCAGTGCATCACCTGTCCTTCCTTCCTCCACCCGCTCTGTGCACCTCAGACTTACAAAGGGCAGGGGCCAACCCCGTGAGCAATTAACCATAGAGAAAGAATGCCCAGCCCCACTTTTGATCCCCGTGGCGGGTGTTACGCTGAAGTTGTGGGAATTTCCTTCCCACAGCAGACGTAATGCCTCTCATCTGCCAGGCGTCACCGTTTAAGCCAGATCACCAGGCACCCAGGAAGTGGAGCTATCTCAGGAAAGCAGCTCTTCTGACAATGAGTGATTCCTTTCTAGAGCAAGGTTGAGTTGGCATTTTTAAAAGAATTAAAGCAGTAAGGGCAGTAATGTAGCTAAACAATTCCCGGAAATGGTTATCCTAATCGCATTAAGTACACAACTTCATCATTTTAAATTGCTGAAACCTTTGGTGCTGCAAACTTCCTAGCCATTGCACACACGTTGTTATACACGCTTGTTTGTAGGTAGAGCTGCATAAATGCGTATATGTGTAAAGGAGTGTGCTTCTTATCTTTCAGCAGTGTGATTTTAGAAGTGCCTTGGGTGTGTGTCTATCTCCATTCTTACAGAGGTTGGCAGTGAAGCTTATCTCTTTGTTAACTGATCGTTCATTCATTGGTTCTGCATATACTTATTAGAAATCTATATAGCTTTGTGGGGAAGGTATAGCTCAGTGGTAGAGTGCCTGCCTAGCAACCGCAAGATTCAGGGTTCAACCCCCAGTGCCTCCATTTAAATAAATAAACAAACACACACAACCCAAATACCTCCCCCTCAAAAAAGTATACCGTGCTATGTGTCAATTACATCTCAATAAAACTGGAAGAAAACATTTTTTTTAAAAAGAAATCTATATAGCTGAGCTTGTTGGGTACAGAGCCAAGATTATGGTTCAATTCTTGCTTTAAATTTTCTTGTATACCCACGTGGAGATTTAGACAACAGACAAATACACTATAAAGTATCAAATGCTACAACCAGGGTATATAATGAGAGGGGAAATTTCCAACCAATCCAGCCTGGAGGAAAGGTTTCCTCTCACAGTTAGCTGAGTCCTAAAGGATGATGGACTTGAGCCCACTCTTCTTGGTAGGAAATAATATGACTTTGTATCTGGGATTCAGTGGCCTTGTGATTTGGAATCACCGTCTTGCACTGCTTTATTTTCTGGGATTATGCAAGAAAAATTAGGAAAGGGGTGAAACAATTTCTTCGTAGGATCAAAGGCTGATGTTAATCCAAGTTATTGCGGAACATCTTGAGTGTTCCTGTGCCACTGGACCAGTGATCAAATCTGCAGTGGATAATCAGTTTCTTTTCTGGCTGACTCACCCCTGCTGCCTGTGAACACGTCTCTGATGTGCTTGGCTCCAGGCTGCCTGACATCTGCTGGGTCCCTGGTTCACTCTTACGTGCTGTAATGAGATGTCAGTGAGTGTTTTAGGGAAGCTGTTCAATGTCCCTTCATCTTAACCTAAAAGAAAAATCATTGCTATTGTTTCACACATTTATTCGAACACACTTAAGCTTTAACTGTGTGCCAAAGGATCTGTAGAGTTTCTTAATGTTTTCTCATACAAATTTTAGAGATAGCAATTAGCTATTCCAAAAAGAGACTTGTTATGAAAATGTTTGGTGATTATTTACCCAGCTCCCCGTCCACCTGCAGGCTTGATGTGTTGGGCGACAATTCTCCATGTGTGTCTTGCATTTCTGCACATTTCATGAGCAGAAGCACCCACCAACTTTGTTCCAGACTATCTTTTCAAAGATGTTTCTATAGCAAACAGTCTTGGAAGATAGAAATGGTGTCTCCATCCAGAGCAAAGGCAGGTTTGTTTACTGTCCAGTAGAACAAAGGTAATGTCTCCCGCCAGGGCAAGATCAGGCGGGTTTCCTGCCCTTGGAGAAGTTCTGGGTTCCCTAGCTCAGGATTCCTCTCCTGCAGGGCAAGATATCATCAAAGCCTCTTTGCATTTTCTTGTGGGCATTTGGGTTCAAGGAATTGGCACAAATGTTAATCCTCTGTCTTCTGCTGTTGCTGTAAGTAGTAAAGTCACTTGCCTCTGATCTTTGAATTGCCTGTGTTATGCCAGCATCTATGAACTGGTGGCTAGCTAATTAGCCTCACAGTTCTTGACATAATGTTCTCTTAAATTACTTCTTTTCTACCATCATCTTGTTTCTTTATGGCTGAGTAAATAAGTATATATTTTCAGTTTTTTTTTAAATTGAAGTATAGTGATTTATAATATTGTGTCAGTTTCAAGTGTACAGCAGAGTGATTCAGTTATAAACATACTTTTTCAGATTATTTTTCATTATAGGTTATAATAAGAGATTGAATATTATTCCCTGTGTTACACAGTAAATTCTTGCCATGTGTCTATTTTATGTATAGTAGTTTTCTTTTATGTGTTGCTTTTTACTTTTACACTTTTGTATTGAGTTATAGTCATTTTACAATGTTGTGTCAATTTCCAGTGTAGACCACAATTTTTCAGTTATACATGAACATACATATATTCGTTGTCACATTTTTTTTCACTGTGAGCTATCAAAAGATCTTGTACATATTTCCCTGTGTTATACAGAATAATCTTGTTTATCTATTCGACATTTTGAAATCCCAGTCTGTCCCTTCCTACCCCCCCGCCCCTTTGGCAACCACAAGTTTGTATTGTATGTCTGTGAGTCTGTTTCTGTTTTGTATTTATGTTCTTTTTTTTTCTTTCTTTTTTTTTTTTTAGATTTCACATATGAGCAATCTAACATGGTATTTTTCTTTCTCTTTCTGGCTTACTTCACTTAGAATGACATTCTCCAGGAGCATCCATGTTGCTGCAGACGGCGTTATGTTGTCGGTTTTTATGGCTGAGTAGTATTCCATTGTATAAATATACCACCTCTTCTCTATACAGTCATCTGTTGATGGACATTTAGGCTGTCTCCATGTCTTGGCTATTGTAAATAGTGCTGCTATGAACATTGGGGTGCATATGTCATCCTGAAGTAGAGTTCCTTCTGGATATAAGCCCAGGAGCAGGATTCCTGGGTCATATGGTAGGTCTATTCCTAGTCTTTTGAGGAATCTCCATACTGTTTTCCACAGTGGCTGCACCAAACTGCATTCCCACCAGCAGTGTAGGAGGGTTCCCCTTTCTCCACAGCCTCTCCAGCATTTGTCATTTGTGGACTTTTGAATGATGGCCATTCTGACTGGTGTGAGGTGATACTTCATTGTAGTTTTGATTTGCATTTCTCTGATAATTAGTGATATTGAGCATTTTTTCATGTGCCTATTGATCATTTGTATTTCTTCCTTGGAGAATTGCTTGTTTAGGTCTTCTGCCCATTTTTGGATTGGGTTGTTGGGTTTTTTCTTATTAAGTTGTATGAGCTGCTTATATATTCTGGAGGTCAAGCCTTTGTTAGTTTCATCGTTTGCAAAAATTTTCTCCCATTCCGTAGGTTGTCATTTTGTCTTGCTTATGGTTTTCTTTGCTGTGCAGAAGCTTGTAAGTTTCATTAGGTCCCATATGTTTATTCTTGCTTTTATTTCTATTGCTTGGGTAGACTGCCCTAGGAGAACATTTTTGAGATGTTTGTAAGATAATGTTTTGCCTATGTTTTCTTCTAGGAGGTTTATTGTATCTTGTCTTTTGTTTAACTCTTTGATCCATTTTGAGTTTATTTTTGTGTATGGTGTAAGGGAGTGTTCTAGCTTCATTGCTTTACATGCTGCTGTCCAGTTTTCTCAACACCATTTGCTGAAGAGACTGTCTTTATTCTATTGTATGTTCTTGCCTCCTTTGTTGAAGATGAGTTGACCAAAGTTTGTGGGTTCATTTCTGGGCTCTCTATTCTGTTCCATTGGTCCATATGTCTGTTTTTGTACCAATACCATGCTGTCTTGATGACTGTAGCTCTATAGTATTGTCTGAAGTCTGGGAGAGTTATTCCTCCAGCCTCCTTCTTTTTCTTCAGTAAGGCTTTGGCAATTCTAGGTCTTTTGTGGTTCCATATAAATTGTATTATGATTTGTTCTAGTTCTATGAAATATGTCCTGGGTAATTGGATAGGGATTGCATTAAATCTGCAGATTGCCTTGGGCAGTGTGACCATTTTAACAATATTGGTTCTTCCAATCCAGGTTTATGGGGTATTATTTTATGTATAGTTTTTATCTGTTAATCCCATACTCCTAATTTATCCCTTCCTCCCTCCCTCTCCCCTTTGGTAACCATAAGTTTGTTTTCTATCTCTGTGAGTCTATTTCTGTTTTGTATATAGATTCATTTGCATTATTTTTAGACCCCCACATGTAAGTGATATCATATGATATTTGTCTTTCTCTTACTTCGCTTAGTATGATAATCTCTAGGTCCATCCAGGTTGCTTTTATATGACTGAGTAATATTCATATTACACACATACACCACATCTTCTTAAGCCAATTGTCTGTTGATGGACACTTAGGCTGTTTCCATGTCTTGGCTATGGTAGGTAGTGCTGCTATAAACATTGAGGTACATGCATCTTTTCAAATTACAGTTTTCATCTTTTCCAGATATATGCCTATGAGTAGGACTGATGGGTCATATAGTGACTATTTTGAGTTTTTTACGGAACCTCCAATTTACATTCCCACCAACAGTATAGGAGGGTTCCTTTTTCTTACGCCTTCTCCAACATTTATTATTTGTAGACTTTTTGATGATGGCCATTCTGACTGGTGTGAGGTGATACCTCATTGTGTTTTTGATTTGCATTTCTCTGATAATTAGTGCTGTTGAGTATCTTTTTATGTGCCTGTTGGCCATCTGTATATCTTCTTTGGAGAAATGTCTATTTAAGTCTTCTGCCCATTTTTTGATTGGGTTGTTTGCCTGTTTGTTATTGAGTCATATGAGCAGTTTCTATATTTTGGAGATTAACCTCTTGTCAGTTGCATCATTTGCAAGTATTTTCTTCCATTCTATATGTTGTCTTTTTGTTTCGTTGATGGTTTCCTTTGCTGGCAAAAGCTTTTAAGTTCAGTTAGGTGCATTTGTTTATTTTTGCTTTTATTTCTTTTGCCTTAGGGAACTGACCTAAGAAAATAAATATTGCTATGATTTATATCTGAAAATGTTTTGTCTTTGTTCTCTCCTAGGAGTTTTATGGTGTCCTGTCTTATGTTTAGGTCTTTGAACCATTTTGAGTTTATTTTTGTGTATGGTATGAGGGAGTGTTCTAACTTCATTGATTTACATGTGGCTGTCCAGTTTTCCCAGCACCATTTGCTGAAGAGATTGTCTTCTTCATTGTGTATTCTTACTTCTTTTGTTGAAGATTAATTGACCATAGATGTGTGGGTTTATTTCTGGGCTCTTTATTCTGTTCCATTGATCCATAGGTCCATTTGTGCAAATATCATGCTGTTTTGGTTACTGTAGCTCTGTAGAATTGTTTAAAGTCTAGGAGGATTATGCCACCAGCTTTTTCTTTTTCCTCAGGATTGAGGAATTATTTGTTCCAGGATTATTTGTTCAGTTCTGTGAAAAATGGCATGGGTCATTTGATAAGGACTGCATTAAATCTGTAGATTGCTTTGGGTTGTATGGCCATTTTAACAGTATTAATTCTTCCAATCCAAGAGCATGGGATATCTTTCTACTTCTTTGCATCATATTAAATTTCCTTTATAGTTTTACTTTTCAGTGTATAAGTCTTTCACCTCCTTGGTTAGGCTTATTCCTAGATATGTATTATATATATATATATTTTTTGGATATGATTTTAAATGGGATATTTTTTAACTTTCTCTTTCTGATATTTCATTACTAATGTAAGAAATACATCAGATTTCTAGATGTTAATCTCAAATCCCACTGTCTTGCTGAATTAATTTATTAGTTACCATAGTTTTTGTGTGGAGTCCCACAGGTTTTCTTTATAGAGTGTCATGTCAATAACTCTTTTTACAGAAACTCATTTTAAAATAATTATCTTTTCAATATGCCTGTATTCTTTATGACCGATACTTGCTAGATGATGACAACCATAGCAGCTTGTACTTTCACAACTCAAGCAGCAGATTTCTCAAGGAGTATTTTTTAAACTATTTTTTAAAAGTGTTTCTAAGCTGCACAGAGCCTCGGTGGGCCATCTGGTTGGCTTACGAGCAAGCTTAAGGGGTCTGTTTCTATCTGAAACAAGACAGTTCTACTCTTATACGTTCTGTATGTTACATGTCAGTGTAATGTTTTAGGCAATGAATGAATAAAAGAAAGAAAGAATGAAGGAGGGAATATATAATAAGGAAATATGTTGTATCACTGCTCTAGATAATGCATTTTAGAGGTTTCTAGTCTGGAAGAGAGCTGCCTAGGACACGGTACTCACACTTTTACCCCCATTTCCTTTGTTAACTTAAAACAGGAAATGCAGTGAGCAGATGAGGCCATCTGACATGTTTTGTTTTTTTATTTGCTACATGTTCAAAATTAAATTTCTAAAATGCCAGTGGGCTGAGGGGTTTTCTGTTAGTATTTTATTTTTGCTTTTTTAAAAACAAATCTGTGGAAACCCTTTACTGTTTCATTGAAAAGGGACAGGTGAATCGCAGGCAGTGTCATTTGATAATGGTGAAATACACAGCAGGACAGTCTGGTGCAGAGTCATCTGCCATCATTCGTGTAATTGACCATGAGGCTCAGAGGATGATCAACAAGTGGTGCACATTAGAGGGGAAAAAGCCAAGTCCAGGGCGATTTGCTGTGCTTTCTGAAGCAGCCTGATTTCATTCTGTTCAGACTAGCCTTGAGCTGGTGAAGGGAACTGAAGTTCCACTAATGCCCAGGGGCGAGCAGTCAGGGGAAGGAGGTTCCGTCTTAATGGAGCAGGGCGTGTATTTCGGGAGTGCAGCGGTAAACCTTTGCTTGTCCTTTGAGGTAATGACCACTCTTCCAGCCTTTTGTTTGCCTTCATTTTTGAGAGCTGAGAGTTCATCCGTTTCCATAGGCCAAAGGACTCCTTTGTGAAACGTATTTTGGAGTAAGTGGATCCACTTGACCGTATCGGATCCATATTGGATCCACACTGGAAATGTACTTTAATCTTTAAAAATGAGAAACCTAATCCCAAAGCAGAAACAATGTGCAAAGAACATAACTGGGAATCTCGGTTTTTGTGTTTAGTTCACATCTTCTATTTTAGATTTTCCTTTTAGAAATTCAGTTGTTAAAAGTACTTTACTAGGAGCTAGTAAAGTTGCTTATCTCCATGGGACCTGGGTAAGAAATCAAGAAGACAATTACCTTCTCACGGTGAAGATTTAATTACTGTTTGTATGCTGCCAAGATAAAGCCCAGAAATAATTATTACAAATTTGAGAGCTCTGTATGTTTGACACAACAAAGCTCTCAAAATTGCACCCTGACAAGATTTTGGTGACTTATTCTCTTTTCATATGGTGTCCCCTGGGCTTAAAGCTTGCTTAAGCAGTGATACAACACTGGTATTTGAAATACAGGTTAATTATACTAAGTAGTGTGAAGTCAGAAAAATAAAATGAATATAAACAAGTGTAACATATTTCAAACTTGCCTGATAAAATTCTCTGAATATTTATGCATTTATTAGACACCAGTCTGTTCCTGGTATTGAACTAGGAAGCAAAGGGGAAAAAAAAAACGTCAGGTTTGAGATCTACCAGAAATTTTCCCAGTGATGACAGAGAGCTGGCTTGTCCCAGGTTAGTGATATTTCCAGAACTGAGATATTATAAATCCCCAAATATGCAATTAGTATAAAAAAGCAAACCTACCATATCAGACAATGCATCAAACAAAAGTGCAGTAAAAATTAAAAAGTAAATAATAAGTAAGGAATAAATACATAAAGGATGTGTCTCTAATTAGGAAAGTAGAAAATGCTCTGAGTATTTAAACAGAGGAAGTGTAGGGCAGGGAGCTGGTGCCGCAGGTAATGGATTTGCTGATAAATCACTCCGCACTCCGCTCTCCCTGTTATGTGGAATGATTCCTAATTCCTTTCAGATCACTGTGCCTCCCTCTTCCCTAAAAAGCACAAGCATCAAAACTCATTCTAACAAAACGTCCTACCTAATACCCCTCTTTGTCGTAATCACCTGCAGACCTTTGATGAATTACCCCGTATTCCTCAGACATGTTAGCGCCTGGATAGTGCCCTTCAAAATTGTTTTCTGTTCTGTTCAAAATGGATATCTCCCTTTAAAATTGTTCCTGTACTAATTGATCCTTCCAGTTATCTTGTATATCACTCCTTTGTCCTTCTCGTCTCCAATATCCTAGTCTCCATTCTCAAGCCATCCCTTCCTAAGGCTATTAGTGTGCACCAGGTCTGTTCAGTAGGACTTTTTCTGCAGGGATGCGAATGTTCTGTACCTATGGTGTGCAATACAATAGTGCTGTAGACTGAATGTGTCCCCCTAAAATGTATAGGCTGAATGTCTGGGTGTCCCCCTAAAATTTGTATGTTGAAACCTCGCCCCCAATGTGGTGGGATTTGGAGGTGGAGCCTTTAGGAGGTCGATTAGGTTATGAGGATGGAACCCTCATAAATAGGCCTCAGAGAGCTCCCTCATCCCTTCTGCCATGTGAGGACGAAGCGAAGAGATGGCCGTCCATGAGCCAGGAAGCAGTTTTGTACTGGACAAACGAGTCTGCTGTTATTTTGATCTTGGACTTTCCAGCTTCCAAGTCATCTGTTTTTGCAGCTGGAAGAGAATAAGACCCATATGGCTATTGAGCACCGAAATGAAGCTTTTGTGACTAAGGAAGTGAATTCAATTTTACTGAATTTTAATTAATTTAAATAGCCACATGTGAGGACCATCTTATACACTGCAGCTTAGACCTTGTCATTAACAATAACTCTACCCATTTCTTAGTCTCATCTCCATGTTTACCCTCTCTGACCTCATGCCAGTGTTTCTAGCTCGCTTTCTCTAGAACCCGTCTCCAGCAAGTTTTAGACCCCTCCCCTTAGACTTTGAATCCATTGATCTTACCACTTTTCACCGTCTTTAGCCAAGCGAGCTTCTCAGTTTCCTTTTTACACAACTTAGATTCCATGAGCCATCATTATAATCGCTCCCTGTATTTACCATTCATCTTGCTTGCTCTTCTATTCCTTCTGGGTATTTGATTGGAAAACCTCCAGGTCTAGTTTAATTAGATTAAACCTCCAATCTAGTTCTTTGCCTGCTCTGGGCACTTAGCTGTGCCGTGAATGTGGCTGAAGAAAACCAGGCTTCCCACACCTCCCTGTAACTTCCTGGCCACTTAGCACAAGCAGACCTGTAGAGCTACCAGGCTACCCCTGTTCCTCTAGCTCATTCACTCTCTTACTGAACTGATCAGTTAGTTCATACCCTCACCCTGAACTCCTGAGACCTCCTCTCTCAGCCTCCCTCTCAACTGATGCCCTTGCTTTGTGCGATCAGAAGAGAACTTCCATGAGTCCGTAAGCCCTTCCAACATCACCTACCCATCCGTTGATCTGCACATCTACACTTGACACTTCCCTCCTTCGGCTGAGGTGTAAATGCCCAAGATCTTAGCCAAGGCAATGCCTCAACTCGTGTGTTAGATACAGTTCCCTCCATGTTACTCCAAGTCACTGGGGAAATTCTTTTAGAAATCTTCAGTTTTCCCCTTGTCCTCCCTCATTCCCATCAACATTCAAGCACATTATCTCATTAATCTCATTTTAAACATTTATTTAAACATGTCATTAATCTCATCTTAAACAGTGAAAGATCTCATAACCCGCCATACCATTCCAGCTCTGCTCCATGTCTCTATTCCCTTATGCAGAAAAAAGCCTCAAAATTGTCCACATTTTCTACTTTTACTGAATGCCTTCCCTTTCTCTCTTGAGTCCACTCAAGCCAGCTTTCTTTCTTCTTCTCTTTTTCTTCTGTCACAGTCACCAGTGACTGTCCCCCTCCTAATTTAAGGGCCACCTCTCAGTTGTCTTTTGACAGAGCATTTAATCTACGTAGTTAATTCCTCTTCCTTGTAACAGTCCCGTTGCTTCTCAGGACACCCTACACTCTCCTGGGTTACCTCCTCCTGGCTTCCTTAGCTGCTGTTTTTCTTCAGACTTCTTTACTGGCTCTGCACAGTCTCCTTATTTACCAACTTTGTAGTCCTCTGGGGCTGAATCTTTAAACCTCTTCTCTTCTCTGTTTTTACTTACTCCTCAGGAGATTTCGCCCATCTCTCAGCTCCAAAACTCAAGCACATGCTCATTACGCCCAAATTTATGCCTGCATGCCAGAATCTCTCCCCTGAAGCCTGTACTCAGGTGTCTCTCTTCTTGGTGCTCCTTACAGAGTCTAATAAACATTGCTAATTTAAATATGCTTAAAATAAATTTTGAATCCCTCCTTCTCAAAACCTAACAATTAACACTGCTCCCATCTCATATAATGACCACCCCATTCTCCTAATTGCTCTGATCCAAAACCTCAGGTCTTCCTGTATTCACCTCTCACCACTCTCCCCTCCCTCAAACCACATCCAAACCACTAAAAATAAATCCAGAATCTGACTACCTCTCGTCACTGCTTACCCATCTTAAGCTTTCTTCTACAAGATTACTGCAAGAGCCACTTCATTGCTTTTACTGAATTTGCTGGATTGGAGTCTACCAGCAGAGCTTCTGGAGATCTTGAGATTCACGATGGTCTAAACTCTCAAGAACTTCAATTTGTAAAAAGCTATTCAGTATTGATGGCCACCATGTTTGGCATCAGATGCCCTGACCCTTCCCTCCCCGGCCCTTCCAAAGCATATATGCATGTTTCTAATATGAAAACACTTCCTGCTTGGAATACAAAGAATGGCTTCTGCTTTCCTGAGTGAAATCTGACATACACTCTGTGGAGAAATAATTTGCGTCTTGAAGCTAACTCCTCCTTTCTTCATTTCCTTCCGATACTTACTCCCTGTTCTGATTAAATAACCCCTTCATTTCCTATCCTCTTTCCTGCTTTCCAGGCACTGGTTTATCTGCACCCCCCCCAGCTGACATACTTATATTGACTTATCTGCTTAGTATCTGTGTCCCCGCAGTAGAATGTAGGCTTCCTAAGGCAGGAGACTTTCTCTTTGATTCACTGCTGCATTCTCATTGCCGGAAGCACGCCCAGCATCGAGCACGTTCCTAAAACATACTTGTTGAATGAATGAAGGAATAAATCTGGTTATACTTTAAGAATGAACATAGTAGTAACTAACTTTTAAAAAGTGTTTACTGTTTGCCAGACACAGTTGTAAGGGCCTGTCATAATATTAGCTCATTAAATCCTTCCAACAACACAATGAAGAAGACTTGTTATCACACAGTTTTATAGATGAGGAAACTGAGGCACAGATGGATCAAATAATTTGCCCAAAGTCACACAGTTAATGGAGGTCAAGGGTCAGGGTTTGATCTCAGTCTGGCATTTTTATTGCCGCTCAAAAAATAAACAGCATAAAGAATAAAGATGGGAAGGGAGAGTCCATTTAAAAATTTCAAACCACCCAGAATATTTTGTGATATAAGCACAGAAAATTCTTTTTACTTACAAATCTGACATGAAAACATCAGAAATTTCAACATAACTTCCTACATTTAAAAAGTAACAAAAAAACAGTATGTGGTATTTACTATTAAGAATTTTTTTTTTTAGTGGGGAGTATACAGCTCAGTGGTAGAGTGCCTGCTTAGCATGCACGAGGTCCTAGGTTCAATCCCCAGCACCTCCATTAAGAAATAAATTATAAATAAATAAATAAACCTGATTATCACCCCCCCCGCCTCCACAGAAAAAGTTTTCTTTTTCATCTGTAGATGGTGGTTTGGCAATAATCACCTACCAGGCAGATTTGTCATAAGGGTATGTGTTCAGGAAGGTAGGACTTCTAGTCCATAAGACACAGTAGGAAAGGGAAATGGCGTCAGGACGTGATTCTTGTCACACATGGCGGGGAGCAGATGTTACTCAGTGAGACACAGGCATTCCCGGGACTAAGGTCTGAGAAACTCAGTCAGAATCCCTCTTGTCGATCTTTTATCTGTTATCTGACCTCTTTTCTCCCACCACGTAGCATATATTTGTTGAGTGTGTTTGGCTGTACTACGTGGTGATGAGACAGTCTGTGCTCTAAGTATGTTTATAATTTCATAGAAACGCGTAAGAAGTTACCACATTACGTAGCCTCTTTGCTAGAGGGGAAGCCTCTGGATTCCCACGCCCTGGAATCAGGCCCTGATTCCAAGACTGAGCAAGATATTTAATCTTCTTGTACCTCAGTTCCTTATCCCTAAAGTCGAGATGAAAAGACCATCTGCCCCCTAAGATTATTAAAGGATTAAATGGCTTGATATTTATAAAGCACTTAGAACAGTGTCCGGCCCATGGTCAAGACGTCATAAACGTTGCTTGTTATTGTAATGTAATTTACATGATATTATCCTAAACTATGATAAACCACTTGTGTCCCCAGAACATGGCACTTCATACAATGTCTCTATTTTCTCCATTATCTTCCCTCCCCTAACGTTTTCTGTTGCAAAAACCTACAGTCCTCCTCTTGTGTTGCTCTCACACTACTCTCACACACAGGACACTGTGGATGCCAGGGGTGTGGGAGTTTTCCCCCACAGCAAGCAATTCTCTGGGGTCCCAGCAGGGTGTCCTATAATTTAACTCAATTCTGACACTTTGTACCTGGAGCTGGCATCAGACCCCACAGGTTAAGGCTGCGTCCCACAACGCTGCTCCCATCCCACTTGAAATGCCCACCACAAGCATTGTGGACCCTGGGTTACCCGCAGCTTCTGTCTGACTTGGCTACAACCCCTTCTTCTGGTTCAAATAATCTGCTAGAGTGGCTCAAGGAACTCAGGGAAACAATTTACTCGCTTATTAAAAGATGTGATAAGGGCTACAGATGAAGACCCAGATGAAGAGATACACAGGACAAGGTCTGGGAGGGTCTGGAGTGCAGGAGCTTCTATCCCCAGGAGAAGGGGTGTATCCTCTCCCAATGTGTGGATGTGTTCACCTACCTGGAAGCTCCTAGGACCCTACACTACGGGGATCTTTACGGAAGCTTCCTCACATCATTAACTCCATTCCAGCCCCTCTCCCCTTTCTGGAGGATGGGGGATGCAGGTGAAAATTAAGTTTCTAATCATGGCTTGGTCTTTCTGGTGACCCACTCTCACCCAGGAGCCCTCCCTTACCCCAAGTCACCTCATTAGAACAAAAGATGCCTCTAGCCTTCTTATCACTTAGGAAATTACAAGGGTTTTAGGAGCCCTGTTCCTGGAACCAGGGAGGGGAGCAATCACCAATATATAGATTTCCTATTTTCTCATACAGGTCATTTCCTGATTCCTCGTTAACTCCAGAGTGTTACTGAAACTCAGGTCAAGCATCAGCCCAGAGCTTGAAGAGCAGAATAGCATTTATCTCACCATAGGTAATAGTTGATATAATTTACTGTGAATGTAAATTTGCTTAGATACATGCTTCTGTCTCACAGGGACCATACTGAACAACTTCGTGTCTCAGCTTTTAGCACAGTGTCTGGCATGTGGTGCAGAAATTAAATAGCAAAATGAAATAGTGCTTGCTGCACATGAAATGGTGAGGATATTAGAGAAATGCTGTAATGCTCTCCAAGAAGAGGGCCTCGTGCTACCTCCCAAGGAAACTTCGCAAGTATTGTGCCTTGAATTTCCAGCTGTCTGTCGGATCCTCAGCCTTAAGAGCTCAGACAGTGAATTGGAATGCACACCAATGCTTCATTCATTTCGTAGGAGTGGACACCGACCTAATAAATCAGACAAACGGAACCAGTCTGCAGTTTATCAATTGACAGTGAGAAATGACTGTCACCCGGACAAGAATACTCGAAGTGCAAAGATGAGTGTGTTCCCTTTGCCAAAGACAGAGCTTCAGGAGGCTCTGCAGTAAATACATGCGGAAGAAAGAATGAATTCAGGTAGAAATACTCAAGGGAGAGTTCTGGACTAGAAAGTGTAGTATCTGAAGGTGTCGAAATGGAAAAGTCCCTTAGGCATGAATATTTGGGGCAGGGTGAGAAGAGGGTTCAAAGCGAAAGTTTAGGTAATCCTTGACTTCTTCATCTTATCTTTCCAAAATTCCTGTTTATCTTATAGGAGAAAGGTTCCTTGCGCCCAAAGCCTGATGTTGTTCTGGGCTTTGAACTTACAACAGGGATTTGCAGTATAGCACAGGAAACTATACTCAATATCTTGTAATAACCTGCAATGGAAAAGAATCTGAAAAAGAATATATATATATTTATATATATGTATTATATATATAAATTATATATATAAATGTGTATGTATATACCTTTATAACTTAATCACTATGCTGTACACCAGAAACTAACACAGCATTGTAAATCAACTATATTGCAATTTTCTTTTAAAGGATCTTTCAGATTTTCTCCTGCTGGAAGCCCCCTTCTATCCTGAACCCACATCAAGGAAAATGCAACTTGCTTTTCACTTTGGAAGTGAGAAATCTTAAGTAGGTTCTCTGGATCACAAAAGGTCTTTCCTTCTTCAATTACATTTACATTTTCTACATATTTTCCACATACGAACAGGAGAATCTCCAAACCCGCCCTTTTCTGTTTACTATGTCGACCTTACTTAATTACAGGATTTGGGTGATTATTTTTGTAATGTCTTCCTAGCATCTATTTTCTTTACAAACTGCCTCATAATAGTTTAAACCAAAGGCCTTCAATTTTTTTTTTATTGAGACACTTTATTACTTAAAAATATTACTGTACCTTTCCCAATATATTTTATTTTGCTACATTTGTTAATAAGCAATATGTAACAAGCTATATAGTGAATCATTACATTGTGTAGACTATAAAACACACACAGAAATAGAAATTGAAAAAGTGAGATAGTGCTGGAAAAGATTATACATTTAAAAAAATATTGATTATGATATTTTAAATGTTACCTATGATGATAATGTCATACAGTCATTTAGCTAATATGGCAAATTCCAAAGCACAGAGATAACAGGGCGTATCACTGGTACCTACTTCAAATCATAGTCTTAAACTTTTACTGGTATTTGTGATTCTATGTAAGATCTGATTAAATAATTTCAATCTATGGTGTCTTTTAAGATAGTTATAAACCACTTATTCAACAAGGGAGGTTGATTTACTGAACTAGATTAATTAAATGGCCTTGAAATGCACTTAACAGGTCATGTTTAAACTAAGGGATGTT
Organism: Vicugna pacos; assembly: GCF_048564905.1. NCBI lineage: Eukaryota > Metazoa > Chordata > Mammalia > Artiodactyla > Camelidae > Vicugna > Vicugna pacos. The sequence continues at coordinate 8,750,446 of NC_132988.1, read as the reverse complement.
GAAATACGCTGAAATTAAATGACTGGATGAGGCAGCCGCTGTGCATTCCCCACCACGGGGGACGCTCCCACCTCGGGAACCTTGCGTGATGTAGCAGCCTGAGTGAGGAGGCTGGTGCCCGTCATTGACTGGGAAAGCTTTGTACGGCTCAGTTTCATTTACTGCTATGTGTGTTCATGTACATATTTTTCATCCTCAACCCTACACACCGCCTCATTTGCTTATTCTCCTTTCAGGACCCCCTCTGATTTAAATGGAATACTTTTCCAAATTTATCTCCAAGCATTGCCAACTGCAGAGAAAAGTAATTCTCACTCCTGGAGATTGGGACATTCATTTTCAAATGACGGTCATTAAATTTTTTGAAGTTCTCTTATTAAATTTTAAAAATTCTTTAGAAGTAAAACAGCTTTAGCATTCATTCAGTCCTATTGGTTTTTAGATAAAGTAGTTTTGTCAATTATTAACCATTTTCTAAAGTGTATACCATGTCTGATTGCTAGCTTGGGCTGTCTCCTGGCGTGTAATTATGTTTATGTAAGTTTGCAAGTTCAAGGATGGCAGTTTTAGAACAAGGATAAATGAGATCTCATGAAGTGTGGTCAGGGTAATTTGAAATCAGTCAGCTCTGTGATGGTGATGTTTCAAAGGTCTGGTGACCCCAGCCTCACCCATGACCTTCTCAAGTACCGAGAGGTCTTGGAACCAGGGTCGTGGTCAGTAAATATGAAAGATGAGGGGGAGGGGGAGGGGATGCAGCCCCAGTGCTAGTTTATCACGTTTGTACCCACGACCTCTCAGAGGCAAGAGAGGCTTGGACCCTCCATTTAAAAATGTACTTAGAATACTAAGGAAAATGAAGGAATGCCCAAGTATGGTCATACAGTAAAGCACATTTTAAGATAGAAAAGGAAACAGTCAATATTCAGGTGACACTAGAGATTTTTTTTTAATAATTATTGAATTTTCTTAATATAAGACTGCTTTGTTCTTTCTTTCTAGAAATATTTTAAGCAAAGATTTGGTCCCCAGGTTCCAGGGGACGATGAGGGCCTCTCAGGACACCACTTAGGCTGGCGCATCCTACAAAGTTGCAGTCCCCTGGACCGCTCCACTAAGTGCCTTGGGCGCATCTGACAATCAAACATCAATCTCTTTATTCTGAAGCCAGTTTTTAGACACTATTTATAAAACCTAATAAATCAGGGCTTCCTCCCTTATTGAATAAATGGGGAACATTTTTTTTTAATCCCAGTGTAGTAATTGCAAGAGGAAATGGTTAATAATCATGGTCTATGCAATTCAAAGACACGTTTATACCTTCCTCCACCAAAGAAAGATCAAAGAACATCAATTAACTACTTCGTGATAGATTTATTAGATGTCTCTGGATTAGACGTAGAGTGGGGCAGGCAAAGGGCTCAGGATGGTGGGATGAAAGCTGGATATTTACAGCAGTGCTCTGTCAATAGAGTTGTGAGAGTTAGCAAATACAAACATAAGACATCAGTTACATTTGAATATCGGACTAAAAAAATACTTTTTTAGTACAAGTATGTCCCAGTAAAAATTTAGGGTATGCTTGTATGAAAAAACATCCATTGTTTATCTGAAATTTAAATTTACCCAGGCATCTTGTAGTTTATCTGGCAACCCTATCTTTAAGCCTCAGGGAAAAAAATATCACAACCATAGCATCCTTCTAAAATCTCCAGTATTGGCACTGAGTACTCTGTTATCAGATAGTGCAATATCTGATCATTTTTAGAGCAAATCTTAAGACTTCTTAATTAAGAGCTGGATTGTTTACTGGAGCCTTTTAGCAAGTCAGGAGACAATAATGAATATGGTTAGGAAGCCTTAATGACTGGGTGATTACGAGCCCGCATATCTTCTTATCTAAAATGAAAAAAAAAAGCCTCTTATGTAGTTCTCAGTGTTTTAAATAAGGAACAATAATAAATGAATTAAATGGAATTTATTTGAAATTATAAGTGGAACAGAACATATTACCACTGTTGATACTCAGTGACAGAAGATGGAAGAATAGGGATGCTAACATCTCCTTTCCTTTTCCAGTCTCAGTTCAAAAACAAGGCTTAATATTTTAAAATGTAAAATGAGATGCTTAATTGCAATTCCTATTTTTGGTCATACTATCTGTGATGTGGCGATCACCCATTTCCAGCTAGATATCTTTCCAAAGCATCTTGAATATGTTTTATTTTTGACCTTTGTTATATTTTAAATACCTGAATTCCTCTAAGGTCGGACCTATCGATGTTCAAGTACAAGTGTAAAAATGCACAGCAGGTAAAATGCCACGGTAAGAAAATGGCTTGTTTGGAGGAAAGCAATCGATCTGACCCACCAGATTTCACCAGGCACCAGATTCCTTACATGAAATCAACAGATCAGGTAGGAAGGCGCTGCATTCTACCTGTCAGCGTGGACTCCAGTGGATGCAGTATAATCAAATTCTAATCAGACGCCAGCATCTCTGGGCGTCTTGGTTTGTACGCGTGATGTGTGGTTGACTGCGTCTCCTTTCATTAAAGTTACTTTCCGCACAGTAGGCATATTTGTCTGTTCCCAGTGGTGGTGGGGAGCTGTGCAAGCAGGAGACAGTGACAGCCGAGGGAGCTACTCCCAAGCATGTAGGACCACCAGAAGCAAGTGACGGCACGAGGGGAAGTGCAACGGGCTTGTTTCCTGCGCGGCTGGCTCCCAGAGGCTCAATTGTGTATGTTTCACCTCATCTGGAATGTAACAATGTTTTCATCAATTATTTTTTTAAAATTTTAATGAGCTGTCAACATTGGACATCTAATATGACAGAGGAAAAAGAAAAGCTATTAAAAAAAATGAGCTAACGTGGTCTTCAATGGGGCTACATCCCAAGAGGCAGAATTCAAAATTAAAAGAGTAATTTAGACAGCTTGTATAGATGATGAAAGCTTTGTTTATACATTCATAATCCCTTCAATAATGTAGCTGCTTAGCTGACTGAAAGGGCGCATTTCCTCCAGAAGTCGAGAGTCTGGACAAGACAGCTTCTGGAGTTGCACCTTCCCTGGGACCTGGGAGGTCAGGCTGCCTGGGTTCTGACTGTACCGTCGCCCTCCGTAGTGTGGTTAGCATTCCTGTGTCACCTTTGCCTTAGCTACAAAGAGGTTAAGTGCGTTCACTGGCTCAGTATCACCATCAAGTCCCAGCGACGTAACTGTGTTTATTTCCGGCGACAAAGACTTCCCGTCATGGTTGACTCTTTGAAAAGCAGTTTCAAAGCCAGACATGGAAGATTTCCTCTTTCATCTCTGACCTGGGAAGTACTGTATTTCAGCATATTAGAAAGAGGCAAGTCTCTTGTCCCATTGAGAACAAAAATAAATCAACGGATAGGTCTCATACCGCGGACAGTACCCACAATTCACTATTCATGTAGTTTTCTTCATGACGTGACAGAGAACTTACGATGTTATTTACGGATGTTTTCACTGGGATAAACTCATAATCAAGATGTTTTATTTCCATGACAGTCCCTCGCGGGGATGACAGACAGGAAACGTTAGACTACCTCGTTCCCTCATGGACCCGAGGCGGAGTGCAGGCTGCTGTCAGATTTAATAAACAGCGCCCGTCCACGTGGCTTTGACTGTTACGATCGGCGTTGTGTGCCCAAGTAGAGTTCATAGCAGTGCTTCTGCTCTAAATCTTTCCACTGACTCCTGTACAGTAGTTCCTGTGTTTCCCATGCTCCTTATCTTTTCTCCACATGCCCTAAACCTGATCCCAACCGGACTGCCTCTGTATGGCTTACTACCTCTCTACCCCCTTCCCTTGTTAGGCGCTCAGTTATTTTGTAGTTGAGACACCCTGCAGGCAGGAAATGTGTCCTATGCACCCTCTCCCCCAGAGCCCAGCAGAGGCACAGAGTGGGCGCCAGGTAGGTGCATGTCTGATGGTTTTACCCCTCACACCTCGCAGAGTGGGTTGGAAACGTTGTTCTGTGCGTGTAAATATGCACTTGGCTGTGATGGGGTTGATACAGGAAAACGGGACATGAGAGGATGGCCACGTCCCAGGTCTCCGGTGAGTCCCCAGAACGCACCCCCTCAAGTGAGGGTCCTTGGCTTCCTTCACGCAGGAAAGAATTCAAGAGCGAGCCATAGTTGAGTGAAGGTAGATTTATTCAGAGATGTGCACACTCCACAGACAGAGTGTGGGCCATCTCAGAAGGCCAGAGAGAGCAACCACGAGGTGCAGGGTTGTTAGTTTTTATGGGCTCGGTTACTTCATATGCTGACAAGTGGGAGGGTTATTCTAACTACTTTGGGGAAGGAGCTGGGATCCCCACGAATCGGGCCACTGTGCACTCTTGACTTTTTACGGTTAGCCTTGAAACTGTCATGGTGCCTATGGGAGTGCCATCTTGGTGCTCATTGCTGGTCATTCCTTTAATGGCTGTGCCCTGCCCCCTGCCCCCCTGTCTCAGGATGCAGGGGGTGTGAGGCTGTGCAGATTTCCAGCTCTCCCCTGTCTGCGCTGCACTGTTGCCCTGGTGATGCTGGTGCACTCCTTAAACCTTTCTTTCTCTCTACTTATTTCTAATTCATTCTGCATTAAACATACTTCTCGCCTCCTCAAGTGAGTGTCGGTACAGAATGCTAGAGGCTCACTCACACGGGCGTGAACAGGATACTTGGAGCAGGATACATATGGAATATTTAACAGTTTTAAGTCAAGCTAATGCATTTTAGATAAATATGCCCTGTTCTCCTACATTAAAAAATATAACTTTATGCCAAAAAATTGCTTTTAGGAAGTATAAAGCTATATTTTTTAACATAACTGCAAATTGACAAAAATTCATAGACACATTAATTTAATTATTTCTGCTCACATCGATGTGTGTCTCATTAGTGGGTCAGCAATGTTTGGTGGAATAGTACAGTAAAATCTTCCTAATTCAAATATATTTACATATATATATTCACAAAAAGTTGTTTTCTCATTTTGATTTCAGCAAAATAATTATGTTGTTACAATCAATATATTTTATATAATGTGGGTTTCAGTAAAAGTAATCATCTAAATGATTAAAAGAGTAAAATGTCACTGTATCCAAAATATGGAAAATTCAAATATAATAACAATGTCTGTTAATGTAAATATAAATATAAAATCTAAGTTATTTTCCTTTTAAGAATTATTTTTCTGAATATTCAGTTATCTAATTTAAAAGGTAAGTTATTCATTGTATTTAATAAGCATCAAAATCTGAAAGCAAAATTACTTGAAAGTTGAAAATTTTAAATTTAAATTAATTATCTGAAAAATTCCCAACATTTGATTACATCATTTTATAAAAAATAGACGTATTTTCAATTCTGTGTCCACCTGGTTGCTAATGGATTGGTCAGTATCAGGTTTCATATATAACTTAATTCACACATGTATTTGTAGACACATATACTATATGCATACAGGATTGATTGATTGATACAAGTAGACTACACACATATAATACTTACACATAGTACTGTATATTTTAAGAGATTATGCATTGTTTAGGATTGCAACTTTTTCCTTATCCACTGTGGGTAACTGTTGGGAATGCCTTACGGTCATGCTGTCAAGCACCATGTGTTCGACCCATAAGACAAGTGAAATTTCCGAGTGGCCCTCAGACTATATCCACTGACTTTTACTCTCGACTTTTGATTTTAAAAACTATACACAGAGAGAGAGAGAGAGAGAGACATACCCCTCCAACTCCTTTGTCTAGAGATTAGTTTTGAATTACCAAAATTATGGATGGTCCTTGTAAAATTCAAACAATATAGACAGGATTCAGCAAAAGTCACTCCACTCCTTCCATGGTCCCCTTTTCCAGAAACTGTTACTAAAGTTTGGTGTAAACTGTTCTGGATACTTGCGTGTGTATGTGACGCACACACAAGTACTCACACACACACGCACATGTGTGCACGCACTTTTATAAATGTAGGGGATGGTACTCTATGTAGCCTGAAACTTGCTTTTTTCCCTTTAAACAATGCATCATGAGTGTCAGCCTCCTTCACTGTTTATATTGTAAAACTGATTTAATCACATCCCACAAATGATGTTTAGATTGTTCCCACTTTTCTGTAATTATAAATAATGCTGCCATGAAAGTCACATTTATATGAATGTTGTATAAATGTAGCTGGCATATTTGGGAACACTTGTGCCACTGGACCACTGTGTTGGCGTCCTGAGCACATCTGTAGCCAAGGACCCCATCTCATTGCCTCAGTCACCCCAGTCTGAGCCCCAGGACCCTGCAGCCCTCCCCTGATGGAGAAGCTACAGGGACAATGTGTGGCCCACCATCTCCAGGACTCTGCTACGATGTGCTCAAGTTATATAAAGTCATAGCAGCACTTTTAAGGTTACCTGAAAAATGAGTTTCCCTTCTAAACCTCTTCCCTGGGAAATCTGAAATGTCTTTCTATTAATAGTTGAGCCACTTAATCTTGTTCCATCGTGGAACCAGGTGGCGCTTTGTTCGTTGTAATTTCTCAGGGGACAGAAGTGTTGGAAGTCCGTGTTACATGGTGCCACTCAAACGAAGCCTCTCGCATCCCTGGCACGTCCAGTCCTGACATCCCGTGGTGGGAAAGGGGCATCCTGGTAGCACCAGGAAGATGTTTACCGAATTAGCCTGCAATTGCTGGTACAAAAAACTGACTTCCCACAGTGCGTGGTAATGGTACCTATAAATTATTTATTTTTTTTAATTCTACATGAGCCACAAACCGCTGAGGGGAGTTTATTTTATGGCTTAGGGGGAGAGTCCTTCAGTTATGTGAACAGAGAAGCTCCTACAATCTTTCTCAGCACCCAGCAGAGAAATGGACTCACGTGTACCCGTGCTGCTGGATCCAGGGCACGACCCCATCCTGCCTAAACTCCAGAACAAAGGCATGGGGTGGGACTGAATTCAAAAAGGCGCTCAGGGCCTCCCACATCCCAAATTTGGAAAGCCTTCAACAGGCCAGGAAAATGCCCTGAAACCCGGGCAGCCCCAAAGCAGTGCCTCTTTAATTGACTCCCTGATTCACGGAGGGGCACGGGTTCCATCCACTTACTGTCTGAGCACGAAGTCAGAACAACTACAGATTCACTTAGGTGAGCAAATATCTTTTCATTTTTAATACCGGTACCTCCCACCTGGGCTGCTCACCGCCGCTGCGACTTACCTCGCCTCCTTCATGCTCACTGCAGTAAAGCAGCCCGTGTTCTGCAGAAGCAGACTCGTTCCTGGCAAGTGTCTGCCCAAAACGGACGTGACTACAGGGCATTTGGCAGAATCCCTACAAATGTTTGCCAAATGAGGTCCAGGAAAACGGGAGCACGCCAAAGAGGCAGAGGGCTCTTTGCTCTGACAAAGGGGCTGAAAGAGAAAAGTGAGACACACAGGAAAGAACGTCATCAGACAGCTTGAAAACCCCCTGTGAGACTCCACATCTGAAAGCAGCGGGCACCCCCTGCCCCCTCGGCCGCCACCCCGCCCGGGCGTGTGCGCACACATGGATGTGCACGCGTGCTCGCGCAGACCTGCACGGAGGTCACGGCAAGACACTGCGCTTCCTTCTAAGTGTAACCAGAGGCTGGGAGGGTTGTAAACAGACATGATCCAATTTGCATTTTTAACAGTCCACTCTGCCTGCTTTGTGAAGACTGTGCTCTCAGAGGACAAGAGTATTCGCAGGGACATCAGGGGTGGAAGCGCTATGAGTAAAGCTCCGCACTTTTTAGTTCTTTTGCAGGTAAGAAGATGGACTTTAGGAGGAGTGCTCCGAGTTCCTTTTTTGGCCATGTCGAGGTGTTGATTGAGTGGGGATTTAGATGTATTTATATACAGATAAGGAAAATGAGAGGTTGGGGTGAGGTAAAATTTGACAGTATAATGGATAACTTCTCCAGAAAATGGAAGAGAGTTGTAGATCAGAGATTCTCAACCCTGTGTTTTCATTGGAAAAAATAATGGTTCCCACATCCATGTACAAACTAATTGAATAAAGATGGGTGGGATGGGACTGAAGCAATGGTGATTTTTTTTTTTGAACTCTCCTGTTGATTCAGATGTGCAGTGACTGTTAAAAACAAAAAAAAACAAAGCAAAAAAACATTGTTGAAGAGAGAGCAAAGGTCCAAACCCTGAACGTGTAGGAAGAAAAAGATAAATGGTGAACGTATTGGGATTAAGTCATTGATGCCTCTGTCACATAGACATTTAATCAAGATTATTGCTGTAGCAAAGAAAATGACTGATCTTGAGATCACAAGTGATGGCAGATAAAAGTGGCTTATAATGTAAGGCTGTCATTATCATTTATACAGTACAGTTCTTAATACAGCCTCCAGAGAGTTAAGCATGGATAATAGTTATTCAGAAACCTGTGGACTTTTTAAAGTATAATTTGGGACTATTTTCGGCTCCCAAAAACTTCAAAAAATTGGTACTAATTAAAGAATGGTTTGACACAATTAAATCCGTGATCGAATCCATAAAGTTATTTTAAAGTATCTGATTAATTAATCATCAAACACTATTAGCTTAGCATTTTGCTCTCCATAGCATCCACTATCAATATTTCTTCTTGTAACTATTTGGAAAATCTAGCTAGTTAATTTTCTGACTTAACTAGTGAATTGATGAAAGAATATTCCATATCCTCATGCAAGACTAGAGAAATGAATCAGCTGTAGACTGTAGAAAAGCTGAATTTTTGTCCTCACCTCTTCTCCTTTTTCACCATCCTTTTTGGGGGCAATAACCTATATTTCCATGATGTCTAATATTAACTTCTATACAATCACTTCTGTACCAAATCTAAAACCCTAACTCTGATCCCAATTCTTTTTCATAAGAGTACTTCAAGCTGCCACTGAGCTGGAGGCTGCGGTGGGATTCCACGTGCTACGTGCAGAGTAGGGAAGCCAGTTAGGGAGATGTTCTAATGATTCAGAGGAGAACTGAAGAGATGGAGTCAAGCCAGGGTGAGCAGGATGTGGACAGGATGTGGAGCTGGACCAGAGATGCATTCTGAAGTCCATCTCTCTATTCTAGTGGCTGACTAGAAGTACGAAGAGGGACAGTAACCACAGATGGCGTCCACATTTCTAGTTAGAACGTGGATGGGAAGTCTTCACAAAAGTGGCATTTTTAGGTGACAGAGCGATTTTGAAGAGAAGAGAAGTTCCGTCTGAGACATAGTAATTCGACCATTCCTGTAGGACACTGACGTGGACACACTTGGAGCTGGCTGTGGAGTCCAGTTTGGGGGAAACAGGTTAGGGCTACATTGAAAGATCTAGTGTTGGACTGTCCATTGTTGCTACCCAGATATAATTTTTACGTCTAGAAATACTGGATTACTTAAATTTTTAGAAAACGCCTGTACTTTGTATCCTCACTTTTGTGATACATGGATCTCCTTTAAGGAAAGTCTTCTGCGTGACGCAGTTGTCAAGACACAGTTTCTCTGAGAGTTGTCAAGACAGTTTCTCTGAGAATTTCTTCATCTTTAAAACAAGGAGACTGTGTCTGATGAGGGCTAATAAACAGTAATCACATCTAATAAGTAATTTATCTAATAAGGGCTTTTCGAAATTCCAGTTCTAATATTTCCCCTTTCTTTATCCACACACATCTTTATGGTTCTGTGTTCTCTGATTCTCTGCCATTATCTCTGTCTGAAATCTCCTTTCTCCAAATATTAATTTATTACTCCGCCTTCAGAAGTGTGTTAAATTCCTCTCCTTCGTTCCCCTGGCCAGAATCAGGTCATCATTTCTCAGCAAATAGCCCCCAAGCAGCCAGCTGAATGAATGGAACTGCCCTGACGCTGTAGCGTGGTTTGCACGAGTCTTAGCAGTTTACAGAATCCTAACTGAGCAGTTCACTTCGGGAAAGATTTGATAGTTTTGTTTAAAGCATGGAAAAAGTGAGGTCAGTTTTCACATACTAGTACCTGCAACAAAAGGGGACAAATAAAGATTGCAATATTTTATTCAAATCAGAAGGGAGGGTTCATGAGCCCAATTTCCATCCTGTCACAGAGCAGGACAGTCATGCTGTGAGATCTGTGAGCGGTTCTCACTGCATGTTGTGTTGGGCGATGTAATTAAAGGAGTGAATTTTCTTTCCTATTGGGATTTTTAATCATCACCAATTTGAGTTAATTTTGGAAGAAACTGTGACAGATTATTGAGATTTTGTATATTTCATTGCGGAATCTTGCTGAGCTGCTTTTTCACATCAGTGCCTTTGAGAAACTCAAAATTGTGGACATCCCAGGGAATCACTTGTGTAGCTCACAAAGCTACCTGAACACATTTACCTGAAGACGAACTGAAGGAAAACATTTCAAGAAGGGTATCAGCCGTATGTTAAAAAAAAAAAAAAGGCAGGCATTTGAAATCAAACTCAACATATGTGTCAATGTAAGGCAGGTAAAACTGAATTCAATTCTCCTCATTATGAATTATCCTGGACTGACTAAAATTACAGAAAGAGGAGGCTTATTGAGATAGCATGTAGACATGATATCAAAATTTCCAAAGAAATTCATAAATATTATTGTGTATAAAAGTAGCTCACATCCCTGTGGTTGAAGTGCACATTGCAAGGTGATGGGAGGTTTTTGGGTTTTTTTCCCTCTACATTTGGGTCCTTTTCAGGAAGGTCAAGTAGAAAATTTTCTTCAAAGGAGGACAACTATCCCAAAGATGAGCATATAAAGGACAAAAGTTTTCTAAGAATTTAAGTAATCCAGTGCTTCTATGCAATAAAATCTCAGCCACGTGGATATCTTTTTATTCATGCATCTCTGGGACTTGCAGCATTGGGTGTGCAGAGCTGATGGTGCATGCCAGGTCTCCCAGACCAGCTATTAAAATGGTCCCACACCTCTCTGCTGCAGGTGGTGAATGATGCAGACCTCAGCCTTCCGAGTGAAGTCTTGCCACCTGGCTGCCATAGCATCTCTGATGATCCAACAACCCAAAGGATTATATCTACTGCAATCAGCAGTCCCCGTGCCACACTGGTTGTTAAATATTTCAGATGTCACTCCGTTAGTAACTCTTTCTCTAAGCCCCGTGTCCATCTCTTTTGCGAGACCCAGATCGCCAGCTCAGCCCAGACCCTACGCATGTGTATAGCCTTCTGACGTCCTGTGCTGTAGATGGTAATGCTTGTTAAACTGAATTTAATTCAAGTCTTTAAAAATAAGAATCAAAGTCAATATTTAGGTTGCAATTACTGTCTTAGCCCAGGTAGTCTAGAGAAAGGAGTCTGAGGCAAGGCTTCCACACTAATGCTTTATTAGGGGTCCAGCTGGAGAGCAGTGCAGGTGCAGAAAAACACAAAAAGATACTGCGTTATCTTTCTTCCCATAGCTTCACAAGAAAACGTGGTGAGTCGGCTAGCACAAAGAGGAGGTGTCCAGGGCAGACCTGTAGAACCCCTGGGCCCCAGAACAGTCCACGAGCAGGAGGAAGGGCAAGGGATTTGTGCCACTTTGTCTCTCCCTGAGCTTAGCTTCCCCCTGGGCATTGCTCCCACACACTTGGTGTCACCAGGCCAGGAAGGGCAGAGGCCGGGGAGTCACAGTGCCTGGGAATTTGCCATCAGGGAGCAGGCAGGGCTGCCAGCAGCAGCAGCTCCCACCGGGTGGATGGAAAGGCAAAAAAGCCCAGCCCTGACGGCAGCCTGCCTCTTGACAGGAGCTGAGATAACCAGGTGTCAGGGAACAAGGCGACAGCAGCAGAGGCCGAGTCCCAGGCACAAGAGTCTGGACTGACGTATCACTGAGGACTAGTGTAATTTCTAAGTTCAAGTTTCACCTAAACATATAAACAAGGTCCCCTCTCCCCACACCCGCGCCCGCACTACCTCCATGGGGGTTGTGAACTTGGTACTTAAAGGGAAACTTACTTAGGCTTCAGTTTCCTTAGTCTGATGGAAGGAGCGAGATGTCCACGAGCTGGAGAAGAACCTTAAGAAGTTGATTTTTTGAAGTTTCTAGTGAATTGGGTCTTCCCAGTTTGACTTTATTTATTTTACAATAAATGCTGAGAAGTATCACAACATATGACAATTTATAGCCACATTTCTGGTATTCTAGTACAGATTATCTTGGAAGTATCATTTTTAAACAATTTTGGGTTTTTTCAGCTTTATTGAGGTACAGTGGGCAAAACTGTATATATTTCAAGTGTGTGAGGTGATGATTTGATACATGCATGCCTTGTAAAATGTTGCCCACAATCAAGTTAGCTAATCATCCATTCCTTCAAATGGTTACTTTTGTGTGTATGTGTGTGGTGAGGTTAAAGATTTACTCTCTTGGCAAGTTTCAAGTACATCATACAATTTTTTAAATTGTAGTCACTATGCTGGACATTAGATCCTCATAACTGATTCATCTTATAACTAAAAATTGGTACCCTTTGACCAAACATCTCCACCTTTCCCTGAGCCCCCAGCCTCTGGCAACCACCCTTCTACTCCATTTCTGTGAGTTTCACTTTTTTTTTTGTCTTGAAAGTATTTTGAAAGTAATAGATAAATTATTTGTTTTGGCATAAATGCTTCTTGAATGCAGGTAACTTGTAATCAACCATGTTTATCTTTCACTTCAAGATACAGCACTACTGCGATAGCTCTTCTGATGTAAAACAAGGAAGTTGCCTGTCACACTAGTATTTATTGTAGAAAAGGGAAGCGTGATTTTCAAATATTTCTTACATCAGATAATTCTTTGTTGAGAGCTTTTATCTTCCAGTCAACCCTCCCAAGGGTCTATTTTCATCTTCTATTATGGGTACAGAGTTCCCATTCTTCAGGGGTCTACTTGGGTAGATTTAGAAAGTAAGTGTTCTTTGGCATTCTACTTTAATCAACTGTTGTCTTGTTCTCCCCATTGGGAAGGCAATCAACTTAGTTTTACTTCAAGGTGATACACAGCTGCAGAAAACATTCACTTTACATATGTCAGAAGGATTGGCTAAAAGTATGCAGGATCCCCAAGGTAATTTTGAATTAGAATGAAATATCACTTACACTAACATATTTAGAATTCCATTCCACTGTGCCTAGTAAAACATCCAACTCTACATAATGGCTGGTTTTATTGTATTACTTCTCTTATTTTTTTTTTCTTTTAAACATCTTCATCTCAAACTTTAAGCTGCTTCTCAACTAAATTAGTTAATAATGAACTCCAGTATCAAACAGCCTTCTTGGCTAACACATTTCAATCGTTTTGAACATTTCAGGTCATGAAATTAGTCATTTTAATAAACTGTCGAAAACAAACTTTCCCTGCATTTGATTTTGGATTACTCATGAACTAGGAATTCCTGGTCTCAAATATTAACAAAGGAAGTGTACACAGAATGCCATGATAAATGAATAAGCAGAAAGTTTTCATATAATGTAAATAGAGATGTCAGATGCACACCCTATGCTATTATCTTCTGTGTCTGGTTTCATAGGGTCACATACATATACTTTACCATAATTAATCAAATTTAAATTATGTGTGTCTTTTATGTTCTATGCCTTTTCCTGTGAAGTCCTCTAGAGGGCAAAGACTTGTGTTTAAAGTTCTCTGAATGAGCCCCACACAGCACCATGGGCCAGAAGGAACTTAAGTACAGTTCTGATATTGGATTAGATAGTTTTAGACAAAACACTGGTTAAATACCAATCTTGTTATTATATTCTACCTAAATAATTTTTCCCAAGTTAGAGCTTTCACTAAACACCCCGAATTGTGCCATACCATGTTAAAAACAACAACAACAACAAAAACTCTTTACACGTGATTAGGGATGAGAATCTTACCATAATACATGAGGGGAAAGGGCTACTTTGTTTCTCACATATGAAAACCCTGATTTATGTTTCACTGACTTTTTTTTAAAATTTCAAGGCATCTTAATCTTTCTCTGCACTATGATGAGAAAGGCAACATTTCTAGACTGACAGTTTCCTTTAATTCATCCCATTCTGCTTCACTATAATGTTGGGTAAATGTGACAGCAATCAGGGAAGATATGTGCACTTCAGATTCTTTGTCATGGAAGTTAATTAATTTTTAAAATATTTCCCTTCTGCATTGTGTAAAACGCTATTCATAATATGCCAACAAACCGAGCCAAAGCAAACAGAAAACTTGGGTACTAGACAGAAATGCAACTCTGCTCTATTTTTGTCCATATCTTAAATAAGTTTTGAAACAAAATCTTGTAAGATTAGACATATGGACAATGACAGGAATAATAGAAAATGGGATTAGTTTGAATGGTAAAGCTTTTCAAATGGACAGTGTGCCACATCCTAATGACAATAGTCATTTGGAACCTCTAGACAGTTTTTTTAATTTTTTTTAATGAGTTATAGTCATTTTACAATGTTGTGTCAATTTCCAGTGTAGACCACAATTTTTCAGTTATACGTGAACATACATACATTCATTGTCACATTTTTTTTCACTGTGAGCTACCACAAAATCTTGTGTATATTTCCCTGTGCTATACAGTGTAATCTTGTTTATCTATTCTACATTTTGAAGTCCCAATCTGTCCCTTCCCACCCCCCACCCCCTTGGCAACCACAAGTTTCTATTCTATGTCTATGAGTCTGTTTCTCTTTTGTATTTATGTTCTTCTTCTTTTTTTTTATTTAGATTTCACATATGAGCGATCTCATATAGTATTTTACTTTCTCTTTCTGGCTTACTTCACTTAGAGTGACATTCTCCAGGAACATCCATGTTGCTGCAAATGGTGTTATGTTGTCAATTCTTATGGCTGTATAGTATTCCATTGTGTAAATATACCACTTCTTATTTATCTAGTCATCTGTTGATAGACATTTAGGCTGTTTCCATATCTTGGCTATTGTAAATAGTGTTGCTATGAACATTGGGGTGCAGGTATCTTTTTGAAGTAGTGTTCCTTCTGGATATATGCCCAGGAGTGGGATTCCTGGGTCATATGGTAAGTCTATTCTTAGTCTTTTGAGGAATCTCCATACTGTTTTCCACAGTGGCTACACCAAATTGCATTCCCACCAGCAGTGTAGGAGGGTTCCCTTTTCTCCACAGCCTCTCCAGCATTTGTCATTTGTGGACTTTTGAATGATGGCCATTCTGGCTGGTGTGAGGTGATACCTCATTGTAGTTTTGATTTGCATTTCTCTGATAATTAGTGATATTGAGCATTTTTTCACATGCCTGTTGATCATTTGTATGTCTTTCTTGGAGAATTGCTTGTTTAGGTCTTCTGCCCATTTTTGGATTGGGTTGTTTGTGTTTTTCTTATTATGTCATATGAGCTGCTTATATATTCTGGAGATCAAGCCTTTGTTAGTTTCATCATTTGCAAAAATTTTCTCCCATTCCATAGGTTGTCGTTTTGTTTGCTTATGGTTTTCTTTGCTGTGCAGAAGCTTGTAAGTTTCATTAGGTCCCATTTGTTTATTCTTGCTTTTATTTCTATTACTTGGGTAGACTGCCCTAGGAGAACATTTTTGAGATGTATGTCATCTAATGTTTTGCCTATATTTTCTTCTAGGAGGTTTATTGTATCTTGTCTTTTGTTGAAGTCTTTGATCCATTTTGAGTTTATTTTTGTGTATGGTATAAGGGAGTGTTCTAGCTTCATTGCTTTACATGCTGCTGTCCAGTTTTCCCAACACCATTTGCTGAAGAGACTGTCTTTATTCCATTGTATGTTCTTGCCTCCTTTGTCGAAGATTAGTTGACCAAAAGTTTGTGGGTTCATTTCTGGGCTCTCTATTCTGTGGAACCTCTAGACATTTTTTAATACAACACAGAAATTTAGAAAAATTCTATATAGATAATTGAAAAATAATTCTTTCTGAGTCATTATTTTTTTCTTATATTATTGTATTTGAAACACATGGAAATCCTGCATAGCTAGAAATTTGTTAAACAATGTGTTGTATACTGAACCTTTGACTCAGTCACTAAGTTGAGTTCCAAATGCCTAAAACAAGACCAATATTTAAGGATGTACATTTCTTAGGTTTTTACACTTCTCTAATATTCAAAGACAGGTTTGGGAGGATTCACTGTTTTGCAAGATGCCAATTTCCAATATTATTTCAACCAGTCTTCCTACATGTTGACCACAACCCAGCATGAGATTTTTGTTGTGCACAGGAGCATAGAGAATGTATAGTAATGACAAGAGAGTCTTGATTTGTAACATTGTCATATTCCCCCCCACCATCGCTGTGAGCTACCACAAGATCTTGTATATATTTCCCTGTGCTATACAGTAACAATGTAAAATCTGGACATAGTATTGTAGTAACTTATCTAAATCATGAAGTGATTCTTAAACAAAGCTATATAATTTTGTGTAATATGGAGTGATCATTGGGTTACTTTTATTGAATAGCCTTAATGTTTTCTTACCTTAACAAAATAGACTTTTATAATGTTCTTTAATAGATAAATTGTTGGAAAATGCTCTCTTATTTTGTCTATCCTCCTTGAGTTGTCTGACAGAAACTATCTGGGGAGAGTTTTCAGCAGTAGCAACATATAATATGGAACTTGCATTTTTATTTGATGATGAATTCTGGGGTCGAAGAAAGCAAGAGATCAAGGGTCCTGAGGTGAAGCTTACCCCTGCTCTGAAACCGCAGTCTCATGGGTCAGGGCTTTACTTCTCAGCCTACTGAATGAGCACATGGAATCTGTCTGCAGCTTGTCCGAGCGAATCCTTTGGGTGGTTCCTGTTATTGAGATTTCCCATTGCCAAAGGTCACGAAGCATCTTTACAGCAAATGCCCTAAAGCATACCTACTGTTTGCACCTGGCTACAGCTCAGAAGCCCTAGATAAGCCTGCATGAAACAAGTTATCATGGGTGTTGATTATGATTAAGCAATAAAGTGTGACACCTAGGTATCATTCAGCTCACTCCTATAATTCCTGAACTACCATTCCTTCCTGGGTTTTTTTTTTTTTTGCTTCTCTAGATCCTTTTTTCTTTTCTTTGGCTACAGTAACCTTGCTCCTTTTGAGCTATTGTTTCAAGCTTCAGGCATTTCCTGTGCATTATGGATTAAATTTTAAGAAGCTGTTTAGTCCATTGTAAAGCATCTATTACATGTTACTGAAAAGGTGTAGTCAGGAATCAGGCAACAGGGCGTAATGTCATATTAGAGCTTTCTCTCTATTTCATATGACTCTATTCTGGGGGGAAAAAGTTCTCTTAAGGTGCATGCCTTGAACATACAGGCAATCTTTGGAGGGGTATAAAGTCCACCGAAGTCTCTTTTTATTTTATTGTCAAAAAACAAAGTTTCCTTTTCTTCTTTTATCGTCAGTTCAAAATTTTTCTTCCACAATGAAACAGAATACATTGTAAATGTCAAATTTATCTTTACGTGGCTCTTCACAGCTGCTGTTTTAAAAATTACTATTTGCATATCGAAATTTAGCTCTCAGAGAATCAGTTCCAAATTACACATTTGTTTGTGTATATACATGCATGTTCTTTTCTCTTTTATGGTGAAATTAGCAACATTAGAACTCTGCAAAAGCTCATAATTTTTGATGCATTCAAATTAAGTTTTGGTTTTCTCTTTTAGCATCAACTGTTGGATAGTTTTCTATATCTTATAGTCTCTGGTTTGATGCCAGCATCCTATGTATCATGAAAGTAGTTTGCAGTTTTTGTCATATCCTGGCAAAATGACCTTCTCTCTTTACGACTTTAATTCTAATTTACGTTTTTATACCATTCTTATATGTTATGTATGTAGACAGTGTTAAAGAGGGTTCAGCCCTGGGTAATGTTGTTGCTTGTCATTAACATGTGGACAATATTTTCTGTATTGTGGCGGCCTGCATTTCTTCTTCCTATTTTAATATTCATCTAATATTGTTGAGTATCTGCGGAGTGTTATGATCTGGTTTTGGCCCTGAAGATAGAAGAGATTCATTGGAAAACAGCTTCACCCCTTTCTCAGAGTACCCTCAATGTAGGTAGGGAGGCAGACAATGAATGAATAGCAATGCAATGCAAGAGGCTCTCTGGTGGTGGAGTAAATAATCTACAAGCTCTCACAGACAGGGAAGCAAGTATGTAACCAGGCAAGGTATTGCAGGGTTACTGCTGGAGTAGTTTTTTATAGACTGCATGACAAAATTACAGGAGCTGGGAAAAGACATCACAAGGAGAAAAACACAGATAAGCGGCCACAAGGAGACTTACAAGGGTCAGCTTCTCAGGAAACAAAAATTAAAAAGTAATTTATTGACAGTGAATATATCTTTTATCATTTTGAATTTGGGCATTGGTTTATCATCAATTAAACTATGATATTCAAAACCCAGATATTACTGAATATTTAAGGGCATGTAATTTCTGAGAATGGCAAAGAGTCATTTGTGGCAAATAAATGTAGTATAAAAAGAAAAATCTTGGTAATTGATATCTGAGTTATTAATCAGGTCAAGTGTCCATGATTTAAAAAAAAGACTCAGTGTATACAGTAGTATACTCAATCATATTTTGGACATTGAAATGTAATTCTTATTAGGTCACACATAATTTTAATGTTAAAATAAGTAAATTCTACTATATTATGGATACTGTATGTTCAGTTAACCTCAGATATGGAAGGAAATCCACAAGTAGGCTTCCATATGTTTCATTTGACAAGATTTTGTTTAAAAACCTTATATTTACCATGATTATTACTGATTATTTAAAGACTTAAAGAAATTGGATAACAAGTTTAAATTTAATAAAATACTAGGAACTGTATTCCCTTTTTTTCTTTATTTTATGCATTTATCACTACTGGAGAGGGAAGAGGGAGATTCTTTGGGAGTGAGTAATAAGAATTTACTGATTTTTGGTATATACTTGCCACTAAGAAATCTACTTATTTGCCAATCTACTTACTTGCAAAAGAAGTCTGAGTGAACTACCAAGATATATTTGGAACGTCAGGTAAAAAATACAGGCAAAAAAGATGTACCCCAGTGGTTGATGACATTCAAACATTAATAAACGTTCAGATTTACACTAAGTATGTAAAATATATAGTAGAAACATTAGAAAATATTAAATTATACTGTTGTCTTCTAGTTCCCTAAATGAAAATGTAAAGAGGGAAACATGTAGCTCTTCTAGAAGAGTGACAGTGTCCAACAAATAAAATCTCTCTTTGATTATAAAATAATTGAGTAGAAATTTCATCTGGTAAGATAGAAAAGGAAACGAATAGAGGTTCAGAGTCCCTTAGCATGGACAAAACAAGGAAAGTGGTCTAGAAAGTTATTTTTAATTAAGAGTTTTTCAAAACTTAGGGGAAAAAACTACATTTACATAAATGATAAAAGTTCCTCTAATAAACCTAGAAATTCAAGCACGTCTGTATTTATATCCTCATACATTTTTCACATGTTAGCCATGCAGAGTTTTGTGTATATTAAATAATGCAGTAACCCAATGGTATGGTTTTAAGTGGGTCAATGAAAGGTGTTTAAAATATTTGATGTGAAATGTTCTGTAGCATCTACTTGTTACAAAGGGATATGCCTTTCTGAAACTTCGCTTGAGTAATGAGTAACATAATCCTCTTGAAATGAGCTCAAAGATCAAGAGAATTTGAAAGGAAACCAATCTTCCTGAAAGCTATATTTTCAGGCTCAATGAGGATGGTAAAAACTACGTACTTGAAATTTTAAGCAAAACATCTAGACATTTCAGTGACTTTCAAGATGGAGACATAAATCTAGGGGATGGATGACAAAGTTATTACAATCAGAAAATTTCACATGGCGATGCTTTTTCTCAATAAATATATACATAAAATATATTTACTATGAAATCAATGGCTTGCTAAACTTTTTATGATAAAAAGATAGATAAGATGTTTTCACACTGGAAAAAGTTAGAAGCCCATATTTTATTTAAACACCTTTAAATGTGTTCATAAAGCTACTCAAGAAACTGAAGTTTCTTTTTTGCTTTTGTTTTCCTTCTTACACAATTACATTTTCATATCCTTGGTAAACAGACTTCTTGAACATGTCTGGTCCACATAGCAAATGTATTCTTCAAAGACACTGCACACTAAATTTTAGGAATTTCAATCTTTCACTAAATTTCCTCATTTCTACAGAGATGAGGGTGGAAGTTAGCCTATTTTCAACCCAGTGGTGATTAATTTATTTGGAACTTTAAGTAAAACCAATTTGGTCACTTTTGAATCCCAAACAAGTAATACATATTTTTCTGCCGACCTCTTGTAGTTATTTGTTTATTTCTCCTAAGAAGGTAAAAATAACTTGCATCAAAATGCCTACCTTCACCTGCCTTTCTTTGTGCTAAGTGCCTGAACCATGTAATTTAGACCAATTTGTCAGAGTAATTAAATCATTTGTCTTTGGACGTGTGCACTTTTCTACTGGCTATTGATTAGAACTGTTTGGAGAAATGGAGTGTAGTTTTCACAGACCTGAAAAATAGAATCCATGTTTCAGTTTTGAAAACAAACTTTCTAAAAATTGTATAACTGTTCTAGATTTACAGAAAAGCTCACTTAATACAAAGAGTTCCCATACACTCTATAGTTTCCCCTCTGAGCATCTTACATTAGTCTGGCATAATTGTTACAATTAATGAACTAATGTTAATACATTAAAATTAACTAAAGTCTGTACTTTATTCAGCTTCCCTTCATTTCTACCTAATGTCATTTTCCCAACATCCCATTCAAGATACATCCCATCTAACCTCATGCCTTCTCATGCTCCTCTGATCTGTGGCAGTTTCCCAGTCCCACCTTGTTTGGTGACCTTGACAGCCTTGGAGATTACTGATCAGGTATTATATAGAATGTTCCTCAATGGTTCCTCATAATTTTTCTGATTCTTAGACTGGAGTTCCGGGTTTGGGGGAGGAAGATCCCGGAGGTAAAGTACCATTTTCATCACATCTAAAAAGTGTACATACTATCAACCTGACATCATTGTTGGTGTTAACCCTAATAACTCGACCAAGGTGAGGTCTGTTGGGTTTCTCCACTGTGATGTTAACTCGTCTTTTCCATCTTTCCATATCGTTATTATATACTGTTGCTATACACTGTATATATATATACACACACACACAGTATACACTGTATATATATACACACACACTATATACTGTATATACATACACACATACTATATACCATATATACTATATATTATATGCTGTTACTTTATACTGTCTGTACTGGAGTGGGGATTGTGCTCTTTCTCAGCCTTTGAGAGTGGACTATTTGCATGATTTATTTAGAATTCCACATGAGAGATTTCTCTCTTCCCCATTTATTTTGTATTCAGTTATTTATATCACTATGAATTCATAGGGATTTAACTTATGCTTTGGGTTATAATCTGATATATATATAATACTTTGTTTTGCTTGGTTCACATTATTCCAACTCCAGCCATCGACAGTGATTTTGTTTGGCTCCTATGTCCCTTTGGCATCTACCCGTCATTGCGTTTGATTGGTCGGTGGTTCGGTTGGTTTTTTGTTTTGTTTCTCAGCATTTCCTTACTTTCTGGCACTGCAGGTTGCTCCAGGCTCATCTTGTATATTTCCTGCCCCAGTCCTGGAATCAGCCATTTCTCCAGGCAGCCCTGGCCCTTTTTATTGGAGAACAGTATTAGAAACCAAAATTTAAGTGTGAGGTGTATTCCTTGCTGGAGGAGTGTCTGCTTCTAAGTCCTCTCAGCTGACAGAGCAGAGAGGTATCTGCACATGTACTAATCCGTGTGCATGCACATGTTTTCAAATATTTCTACATGTAGTTGAGCTAGATGTGGGTTCATACTGATGTCGCCAACTCTAATCATAGTGATGTTTTCATCTCTAATACCACATGGCACCTGGCTTCTCCCTCTGCTTAATTGCAACCTCCCACTCCAACACTGAGAAGCATGGCCCTCGTTATCTGCCAACCACTTACTTAATTGCTCCATCCCAGCCTACGTGTCTAGCTGGGTACCAGAGCTGTCAACTCGTACCTCCACAGGGACAGCTATGTGAGCGGCAGCACAGTGCTGATGTGCAATTACTTCTTGCTTTTAATCTTATAGACTCCACTCTCTGTGAAGTACTTAGGTCAGCACAGTTTCCCGCATACTTTTATGTGATGTCATTTCATATCTTTGTCACATATTTAGATTGTATTTTTCACATTCCGTCTTGGGATCTCCCAACCTTTGAAATGATATGTTTTAATTCGTGTACATTTTCAGGTTTACACTTTGTACTGTGAAGTTTTATAGATTTGCACAAATGTGTTTCTAACGCGCCCACCATTACAGTGTCCTACAGAATGTTTTCACTGCCCTATCACTGTTTATTTCACTGTTCCTATGATTTTTCCTTTTCCGGAATGGCATGTAATTGGAATTATACATAAATTTGCCCTTTTCAGACTGGCTTCTTTAACATGATAATATACTTTTAACATTCACTCATTGCTTTTTACGGCTTGATAGGCCATTTCTTTTTATCTCTGAATAATGTACCATTGTATGGATGTACCACAATTTATTTATCTATTCACCTATTGAATGATATATTGGTTTCTTTCAGCTTTTAGCAATTATGAGTGAAGCTGCTATAAACCTTTGTGTACAGGTTTTTGTGGAAGCATAAATCTCAAGTCAGTTGGATAAATAGCTACAAGTGAACTCATGTTTAGCTCAATTACAGGTAGAAATATTTATAAACGTGTATGTGCACAGACCAGTACATATACAGATGGTATGTATTTGGTATATGGTAAATCTAAATATAAAATCTAAATCTAACTATATGGTAATATTTGGATTTGTTTAAAAAAACTACCAAATTGTCTTCCAAGGTGGCTGCACCCTGTTGCTTTCCCACCGGGAATGAATGAGAGCTCCTGTTGCTCTGTATCCTTGGAGAGCGTTTGGTGTTATCAGTTGGGTTCAAGCCATTCTCATAGATGTGTAGTGGTATCTCGTTGATTTAATTTGCATTTCTCTAGTGACATATCATGGTGAGCATCTTTCATATGCTTATTTGTCACCTGTATTTGTGAGGGGTCTGTTGAGATCATTTGGCCATTTTTCACTGGGTTGGTTGTTTTCTTACTGATTTTAAAGAGTTCTTTGTATATTTTAGATACAAGTTCTTTATCCAGTATGTAGTTTTCAAATATTTCCTCCCAGTCTATGGCCTCAGTTTTCATTCTCTGAAAAGTCTTTTAAGGAATAGAGGTTTATAATTTTAATAAATTCTAACATCAGTTTTTTCTTTCATGGATCATGATTTTAGTATCTTGTCTAAGACTTCATTGCTGAAACCAAAGCCACTCACATTTTCTCCTTTGTTTTCCTCTAGAAGTTTTATAGTTTTCACTTAAATTAGGTCTGTGATCCATTTTGAGTTCATTTTTGTGAAAGATGTAAGATTCTGTGTCTAGATGTGATTTTTCACGTGTGAATGGCCAGTTCTTCCAGAACCATTCATAGAAAAGACTATCTCTTCTCCATTGAATTGCATTTGTTATTTTCAAAGATGAGTTGATAATAATTATGAGTTTATTCTTGCACTCTCTATTCTGTTCTGTTGTTTTATACATTCATTCTTTTGCCAATACCACTCCGAACTGATTACTGTCACTTCGTGGTAAGTTTTGAAAGCGGATAATGTGAGCCCTTCAGCTTTGTCTTTCTTCACTATCGTGTTGGCTCTTTTAGATGTTTGCCTTTCCATATAAGCTTTAGAATAAACTTGTCAATATCTACAAAAACAGCTTATTGGGATTTTGATGGAAGTTGTGCTGAATCTATAGCTCAAGTTAGGAAGAACTGATGCCTTATGACTATTGAGCCTTCCCATCCATGAACCTAAAATCTGTCTGCATATTTATTTAGATTTTCTCTGATTTTTACAATCAAGACGTAGTTTCCCACAAAGATCCTTTAATTATTCTATTAAATTTTTACCTAAATATTTGTTTTTTGGGTGCTATTGAAAATGGTGTTGGTTTGCTTTTCAAATTTCAGATTCTGGTTGTTCACTGACAGTATACAGGCATTTGGGTGCATAGGAAAGCAGTTGACTTTTGTGTATCAAGTTTGTATCCTGCAACTATGTCTTCTGCTTTGTTATCTTTATTTCTGCTTCTGCTATTTCAGCTAGGCAAATGTTAAATCTTTTGAAATAATCGGACAGTTCTTGCGTGTTCTGCTTTTTTTTTTTTTTTCATTCTCCTTGCATTTCACTTGGGAAGTTTCTACTCATCTATTGTCAAACTCATTGATAGTTTTCTTGGCCCTCTCCAGTCTGTTGATGAGCCTATCAAATGCATTCTTCATTTCTGTTACAGTGTTTTGATTTCTATCATTTTCCTTTGATTCTTTCTTGGAGTTCCTACCTCTCAACTTGCCCTACCCATCTATTCTTGTATGCTATCTACCTTTTCCATCGCAACCCTTAACGTATGAAGAATTGATTTTAAAATTCCCTATCTGATAATTACAATATCTGTCATGTCTGAATCTGGTTCTCGTGCTTTTTTCCATCTCTTCAAACTTTTTTCTTTCTTCCTTTTTGGTATGCTTTCTAATTTTTTTTTTTTTGGTTGAAAATCACATGTGTCATATTAGGTAGTAGAAACTGAAGTAAATGCACATGAAGCGAGTGTCTGTTATTCTGGCCAGAAATTGGGCTGTATTTACTGTTTGCTACAGAGTCTGCTACCAGATGCCTCAGATTCTTCTAGCATCCTGTGTCTATCTGTTCTGTTGACTCTGAATCTCCCTGAGAGCTCCTTCTCAAAGAGAGTTTGCACCCTGCAGTGTGCTCAGTTGTAATCTGCTATTATCATCCAGAAGCCCTGCTGGTATGGTGGTAAGTTACAGAAGAGGGGCTGTATTCTGTAATTGTATGACTGAGTCTTTGAGCGGGCCTGTGTTTCTGGGCTGTGGTCTTCACAAGTGTTGCTTAGTTTCCCTCCCCACCTTAGGGGAGTCAGGAAACCTAGAAAGGCCTGGAGTGGGGGCAATGCCCTTCACTCAGGTAGGTTACTATGACTGTACTAAGATACTGTCACTGAAGGAGGAGTCTCTAGGACATTTCTTGATGGTTACTCTCCCATTCTCCCCACTAGTGCCACAGTGGTGTCTTTCTCAGCTGTTCACATGAGATCTAGCCAAATTTCCTGGTGGCAAAACCCAGGAAAGGTGGGGCCTCCACTAAGAACGCAGCTCCCAGGAAATTCTCATTCTCAACCAAGTCCATAGTGTGCCTCCAGTAATACATCAAAATCATTGGTGCTACCAGCAGTGTATGGTTCTAGCAGCTTCTCTGTGTGTATTCTGAAACTGCCCAAAAGTCTCTGTATGCATCTGTCTCGCTGTGTTTGGGGGCGGTGTTTTTTTATCCCTACCACCTCATTCTCTAATGGTTCCAAGAAAAAGCATCAATTTTGAGTTTGTTCAGCTTTATCTTTTTGGAAGGAGGAGAGTGATGATCCCTAAGCTCTTTACATGACAGAGTTTAAACTCTAAGCCCCTCCCACTTCACTCTTTATGCCTCCATGACTGGCCCAACATGTGTGCTGAATGCAGAGCCAGCCCCACGACTTCATGGAGAGGCTCCTTAGTCACGGCTAAGGAGCAGCTCCCCCATCTGCGGTGCTGGGCTGGGCGTGCCCTTCCCTTCACCTGTGATGGAGTCTATTCAGACTGGAGGAGTCACTGCTGTTACAGGTTTCCCGAGGTAGCCGACCTTGGAGCTGTCCCTCCTCCTTTTCTAACAACCTTAGTGTTATAGCTCACACTGCTCCCAAGACTGACTCTCCCAAGCCCTTCTCTCTGCGCTGCCTCAGCAGAGGGGGCATGGGAGCCCCCTTCTCTTTATTTACCACCAGGCTTCCTTACAAGGCTAGAGGAACTTATAAGACCTCCCAGAAAGATCTGTGCTTCTAAAAGGGCTTGCAAGGGAGAGGGAGAGGTTTTAAAAAGACAACTATATACTAAATATATCTTTCCTATAGTCTAAGTGTTTCCGGAGAATAGCTTCTTGCCTCATGTAGGAAAGAATTCAGGAGCAAGGCATAGTAAAGTGAAAGCAAGTTTATTTAGACAGCTACACACTCCATAGAGAGAGTGTGCTCTGTTTCGTGCAGAAGGGGAAGCGACTTAGGAGATTCACACTCCGTAGGCAGAATGCGGGCCATCTCAAAAGGTGAGGGAGCGAGAAGCCGAGAGGTGTTGGATGTTTCATTTAAAGTAAAAGTAGATACACACTCCACAGGCAGAGTGTGAGCTATTTCAGAAAGCCAGAGAGAAAGCGACCACGAAGTGTGGACTTGCCAGTTTTTATGGGCTGAGTAATTTCACATGCTAACGAGTAGGAGGATTATTCCAACTATTGCGAGGAAGGGGCAGGGATTTCCAGGAACTGGGTCCCACCCCCTTTTGCCCTTTTATGGTCAGCCGAGGCACTGTCATGGCACTAGTGGGTGTGCCGTGAGGCTCAAGATCTCCTGGAATTCGATCTTCTGCCATCTTGGTTCTAACCAGTGTGTCCTATCCTCATTGCCGTGTCATTCCTTCAATGGCTGTGCCCTGCCCCCTTCCCTCCTGTCTCACAAGCAAAAAGTGCTTAAGGATTTAAACCTTCACTATAAGTCACCTTATAGTTGTTCCCAGTTTCTAACTTAACTCAAAAGTGGAGAGCCCATCTTGTCCTATCACTGATTTTACTATGAACAGTTACGTATTGGGCTCTGTATCAGTTAGCAGTCCCCATCCTACCGTCCAACAGGGAACCGCTCTCCAGCTGAGAAAGCTCACATCCTACTCAGAGAAATCAGAAGGTCCCCAGGACCTATTTCCATTTCATAGCAGTAAATCTAATATAGTTATCTAATCTGCAGACTGTCTGGTCTAAAGACTTCCAAAATTCATCCCCAGCAGGCAGTCCTTGGTGGTGGCAAGGACTCAAAGTCTTCAAGGACAATTCACAGGTATGTGTGAGCCCTTCAGAGCATCCAGGCAGGCGTCCAGAGTAGCAGCTGGTGTGAGTTTTAGGCATGCAAGTTATAGTCTTTTTGAGGATCAAGGGAGTACTCTTGGAAAACACACACACCCCATCCTAAGAAGCAAACAATTCTCAGGTTTATTGGAGCCACTGAGGAAGGGAAGCATACTTCTAACTACCCCTTCCTTCCCTTACTTGCAAGTTGTTCCTTTCATCATGGAGATGGGACTTCATTATTATTCTGGGGGGGAAGAGCGTTCGGTCTTCAAGACTTCTATTCCTCAGTGACACGTAGTTAAAGAAATAGCCACATCTCTAAATTTTCTGATGGAAAAAAAATCTCTAAATTTTTCAAATCTTTAGACAAGGACTCTTCTCAAGTCTCAAATTTGAGGGTGGTTTTCTAGATGAGTGGAGGTAGGGGAAGCTGTCTCTGTTCCGTGTATGTGGTGAAGAAGGGAGGCCTTGGCTGGGCTCCTGACTCCTACGGGGGGGGCAGAATTTTAGGAAGGAAACAGTTGCAGAGGTAGACAGACAAGGTAGAGGCAGGCAACTGCATTTTTTTATATGGAAAAAAGTTCTTACTTTAAGACTGAATCACATTAGACCTGGGGTGCTGTAAGATCCGTATAATAAGCTTCACCTGGAGAAACGGCCTTGGCTTTCAGCCCACTGGGCTGCACGGCTTCCAGGGGCACAGCTCACATGCTGTTTATGCGAAGAGCCCCTTGGAGCAGGGTGCCATTTACACGGATTACAGTGGGGCCTCCTGGAGCCGTGTAACACAGCTGGTAGCCGCAAAAGCCTTTGGTGTAGAGAGAATTGTAATTTTCATGTAAATTATTTGGAACCGTATTTTCTTTGGAGAACTGTCCAGAATCAACCTTCTCCTTCGGCTGATGCTAAGTGAAACATCTTTCCTCAGAGTGTGGATAGTACTCATTGCCCTGCTTGTTCCCCAAAGTTGGTCTACTTGTGAGTTTCCCCTCTACCTCTAAGCTCCCGATCTCTTTCATCTCTTTACCTATAGTTGCAAGCCCAGTGTCTGGTGCAAAGGCAGTGTTTAATAAATGTTTCCTGCATCAAAAGTAAATTATTCTCTGTGATATATACCCAACTGCCTTGCCTTTTTTTCTTCCTAATTTGGATTTGCTGTCAATTTAGTTCACAGAGAATGCACTGTGCTCCTATTTATTAAATTAAATATCTGCTAAGAGCAGCATATTAAAAATTAAGCTTAGTTAAATCTCAATTTCCTGCGATCATCATAGAAGTTGCTCATTGCTGCATCTCATATTAGCTTGGTTCAGTGGTTAGACGGTAATTAACATGAATACTTAATGACCACTTTCCTATTCTGATATATTGCTAATGATCCTTACAGTTTAAAGTGCATTAGGGTTAATTATAAATGTTCATAATTTGCCTCCCCTTCTGACTGACAGTATGTTCTTACAGCTAAGAAAGTGATGAGTACCCCAGACCTGTGTGGGAAGAATGCTGGTCTGTGGAGGCTTGGCAAACAACATCACAAATTCTTCAGTTATCTCAAATCTATAGTCTAAACTATTTCCCAAATTTCCACTTGATCATCAATGTTGCAAAAATATCATTTCTAAGTGTGACCTGAAGTCTGAGTGTTGAGCGATAACAGAAAGGAAGATACTGTCTTTGGCAGCCGTCACAGTCCCATAGCCACAGGAATTTGTGGGATGGGGCAGTTGAGTTCTTCCTTCTGTCCTCTCTCTCCCTTTCAACTCACCTGCACCTAAGCTGCTTTCTTGGCAGCCATTTACACACTAGTTTCATTCAGATAGGATTCTCTGACTCTCAAGGAGATGGTAAAGTGGGTGGAAGCATCTTATACTGAGCAAGTCATTAGGCAAAAACTTTTCTCCTATAATACTATGATGTGAATGCCCAAATGTAGTCATGTAACCATCATAGGGCTTTCTTATAGTCTCACATCATCTTCATTCATATATTAAAAAGCTGAAATGATGCTACGTAGATTGGTCTGGTCATTCCGTACATTTAACTTTCTGTGTAGAGGTTCCTATGAATATGTCTTAGTTTAATGATGAGCTTTCCAGTCTTCCAGGGCCACAGTCATGTATTGTGTTCCTTTTCCATTTTCCCATAATGGACTGGACAGTATAGTGTCCAATGTAGAAGAGTCAATGACTATTATGAACTCATTACTAAGGTAAAAGGAGTGCAAGTATTTTAACTTGTTGGATTATTTAACCATACTACATCAGCAGGGCTAAACCAAAATTGAAGAGCTCTGTCATGATGACTTCAGCCAAACAGTTCAGAAATGGTGGCACAAGCCACCTTCAGGGAGGACGTCTAAGATCAAAAGGGGCATGCATTCACCCTGGCTCTGAGCAAATAAGTTTACAGATCCAAAAATTATCAAGTCAGAAAGATCCTAGTTATTCGTGGGTTTTAAAATTCTTGAGAATATTGTATTGACTTTGACTCGAATGAAAAATGAAAATAATCCTCCTTTTCTGGCATTTCCACGCTGACTTTAGTTCCTTCAGTATAGTAGGGGCTCAAGAGATACTTATGGATTAATGTTGACTGAATAGGGAAGAATATAGCTCTGACCACCGCCACCACCACAAGCGAAGGCTGCAAATGACATGAAACGGTCTTATTTAATCTCAGAAGCTAAATGGGAAATAAGAAATTGGCTGCTTTTAAAAACGCATTCCAGAATGAGTACTGATGATATAATTTCATGGGTCCCTTTACTACACTTTTTATTCATGGGTGAATTCAACACTTTATTATAAGTACTAAAGTGATATTTAATTATAGAGTTAAAACTTTAAAAACGGCAAATGACTTACAAGTAGAACATTTGTTTGCACTTGATTAAACTATTTTGGTCATTATGTATCATTTCACTCCCTGCCTTTGAATAAAGATCCTCATTTTCATTTACTCTTAGCACACTTCAAGAAATGTAATTAAAAACTGATGACTAGCCAAGATACAGTGTACCAGGAATGTGGAAATATTTACTTTCTGTGGAATGCAAATTAGTTGAAGATGCAGATTTTGTATAACATAGATAAGAGTTTTCAATAAGATCTCAAGCAATGGGTTTGAAAGGGTAAGCATTAATAATTTGTTGCTCGTTCAAACAGTTGTTTTGAAGCATTCCTCCACTTTCCTGCACCTCAGAAGAATGATTTACTCATATTAGATTGCCAGTTTTATTAAAAAGCCATTCCATTGAGTATCTTAAGACTTAATTTAGTGAAAGTTTTTTTAAAAAATAATTTCCTATTTACATCATTCAGATCCATTTAACTTGAGTATTTTGTCATGTAGAGTAATAACTCATCAATCCGTTAGTGCAACTTTTCCTAATGTTACTTTTGTTAGTCCTATGAAATGTGCTATTTTGAATCCCTGAAATGTTATAAGCCACCAGATTGCTAATTGCTTTGGATGCTGTGAAAAATAATTACTCCACATTATTTTTGATATTTAATTGACAGTATAATGCATTTAACTAAAGACCTACAATAAACTATTTCTAATTACTGAGGGTGGTGGAGTGGAAAACTAGGCTGTAAAACTTTACAGGGAAACGATGTTTTCTTCATTACATTAAAAGTCGTTGTTGGTATAACTTTTTCAGAGACAAAAAAAAAAAAAATCCCCCAAATGGGAAGTTCTGGAAAGCTAGAAAGAGTTGTGGAATAGTTTTACTCATGATCTAGTAAGGAGAATTTTTTTAAATTATCATTTTAGTAGATTTCACTCGTGATGGATGTCATATACTAAATTTACCATGCTAGCACTAAAATTTCTCCCTCTTTAGTTGGCAGAACTTTATGAGGGAGATAATCGGGCCACTGCCAGAAGGAGTGATTTTTATCACTGGCCTGTGTTCAACACATTCTGCATCTGTAGGACATTCAGCTGAAAAGCAATGCCAAATTTTAGATGCCATTGAAATATGTAGATGTATCAGGAGCTGGATCTGTTCTTGGCTCCCAAGAGAGGAACTTTTTGTTAGAAACTGATCCTTGCAAATAACACTTAGAACCCAATGCGAGGAATTCCCACCGCCTCGAAGTGTCACAAATGGGGGCGTAAAACGTCAGGTCCTTTGAGTAGCTGTGTACTGTTTCCATTGCCGCGTGGCTCTGAGCTTATTCATAATCAGCAGTGTTCTTTTACTCCTCCGCATCACCCCCGGTAAAATGAAATGTCTCCACTGGTATTTCATTAAATTGCTTATTTAATTTCATCTTGTAGATTTTTTCCAAAAACAGACAACTGCAACAAGTGACCTGTTTCAGGGAATGTAAATTATTTTCAGAATTTCAGAAATTGAAAAGGGATAAGAGGAAGGAGAAAATGCTGGGCTGGTGTGAAGCGATAGCCCGTAACCCTCGCAGGATCCCCAACAGCACGCGGACCCCCGAGGGCTCGGAGGAGTGGGCGGACGCCGCGCAAACGTCCACACTGGTGAGTGCAGCCATCGCCCCGCGAGTGGCTTGTGCGCGAATGGATGCTGAGGGAACGGGGAGGGAGGGCTCTCTAAGGAAACACGACTCTGCTTTACAAAAGTCCTTGCACAGATGCTACAGTGTTCCTATAGATGCAGTTTAACTAATGGGTATTAATAAATACAGCTTCATTTCCTACCGTTTAGAGTTCAATTCAGAATTAAAGAACAATGTCTTTTTCTTTCTGTTTCTTCAGACATCGCCCTTCCATTATGTCAGTGACCTTAGAGGGATAGTTAATGTTTCCATCTTCGATTCTATGTTTTGTAGTGGAATCAATGGAGGAAAACAAGCAGAGTTATCCAAAAATAATGCCTGCGTGCTGTGTTTTCCTGTATAGATTCAAAAAAATCTCTGAAAAAGGAAATCAGAAATTTTCATTTTCATATAAAATTGTGAATCAAATAATTACAAAAATGATTTGCAGACCAAATCAATGGTATGTTCTTTCTTGTCTTGTTTTCAGTTTACATTAGTTATATTTTAATTACTGATTTGCCATTTTTTTTGAGAACATAAGCATTTTCATTAGCCTGATCTATCCGTTGATGAACATATAATTAAGTATAAACGAAGACTTTTGGTTAATTGTTTACTTTTGAGTTATTCGATAATTTCTATTATTTTACGTAGAAACTATGATCTTGAGCAAACATAATTAAGTGAATTTCAGGAGAAATCATTGGAAGGACTAGGCGTAGAAGTGGGAATCCTGCTTAATTCTATTGTCTTAGACTGTTGGGAGAGGGCTAAGGGTATGAAGAGATCATGCGATGTGATTGGACAAAGTTCTAGGGACAACATTCTCTGAAACTACTGTCTGCAACGTTGCATCTCACTCTGATACGATCTTCCGTAAATTACTATTTTCAGTAAAACCACTTGGCATGAGTTAACACCATTGAAACGCATCTTTTGCACAACATTTCTACATAAAGCTGGACCTCGTAGGTATCACACAATAACTAAAATTTGAAAAAAAAAATGTTACTCCTGTGCTCTCATTAGAGTGGCTTTAGTGCTTAAATTCCTATTTCATAGAACCATATGTCAAAACCATAAAAGTCTCGAACAAACATTTGGATTGGCTTTCTCTTATAATTTTGGGTAATCTAATATTAGCTTCATTTTACAAGTGCATACTATGACCCAGAGAAATTAAGTGACTTTCCCAGTGTCACTTAGCTAGTAAATGTCACTTCTAAGATTGCTAGAATCCTGGCTTCTCAAGGCAAGGCCTTTTCTGCTACACTACACTGTCTCACTTTCTTAATGACATTTCTTTCCATTCAAATACTTTTAGTAAAAAGAAAAAGACATCAGTTACCAACTTAATTAAATCCAGTAATTAATCTAATTTTAAAATCTAATGCTGTATCGAGACAATAACCTCCAGCCACTGTAAACGATTTGCAGACCAAATCAATAATACACTTTCTTGTTTTGTTTTAAATTGACGTGTTAAATTTTAATTACTGTTTTACCATTTGATAAGAACACAAGAGCTTTCATCAGCCTGATTTATTTATTGATGAACACATAATTAAATATAAGCAACAGTTTTCTGTTTATTTTTTTACTTTTATTTGATAATTTCTATTACTTTACATAGAAACAGTGATCCTGAGCAAACATCATTGAGTGAATTTCAAGAGAAACTATTGCAAGGATTAGGTTTTCAACTGACAAAACATAGACATGAAAATCTTGCTTAATTCCCCCAAATCTCAATGGGGGGCAGGCAGAGATACTTTGTTCAACCAAGAAAGTTTAGTTTCTTAACATAGAAAAATAAAGTATTTCTTATGTCCTAGCCGATGGGTTCAGGGCAGCTCTCTTTGGAGGTTCACTACTGAGAAATTAAAGACTCTTTTCATCTTTTGATGCTGCCTTCTTAAGCACACAGTCTCTTAAGTCACTGAGAAAAAGGAAGAGACTATGTGGGCCACTGGGCATGAGCTATTATGAAGTGAACTTGAATGTGTAGACATCTTTCCATCGGCCAAACCCTAATCTCATTCCTTCACCTGAACTGCAAGGGAGGCTGAGAAATATTGGAAGTCACGTGGCCAGGAAAAATCAAATGGAATCAGTGGACATCTAGACCCTCTCTGCCTTGGTCCACCTTTCTGGTCACCAAATAGTCACATCATTTTTCCAGTCTCTCATGAAAAGGATTATTACTTTCCAAGGGAGACAACTAAAAATTCTTTTAGTGATTGGATTCCATTCAAGCTCGTGATCTCTGGTCATTCATTGTCCTCATCTAATGATGATGATGGTGAATCACCTATATTTTGCAACCAGCCCTCAACATACATGTATACCCAATGGGCAGGAGGGGAGTAAGAAAAGGGAAATCACAATAAACACTCATGTTTGGAGGAAGAAGGACTCAGATGCACATGGAAGTCAGTGATGAAATTGTGTTGGACAGACATTATCAAGACTCCCTAACCCAGAAGTCAGAGAGGATCTTTGAACTGGCTTTGACTCTGCTCCCTGGGAGGCACCCCTTGTCCATGAGAAGTTCTCTCTAGCCTATGGATGTGCCTCCTGGAAAGTTCCTTCATTTCTATTATGCTCTTTGTCCACGTTTGAAGTGAGGATTGAAATATGTATAATCTTAATAGATTTTTTCCTGTTTGGAGAAAATTATGAGGCCAAGTGTTGTTTTAAGTCTTGAGTATTTCAAGGCTTATTCTTCTGGAATCATGGTATTTTAGTACAGTCCTTTGAAATCCTCATAGGGTCCTGATCTGTTTGCCTCCTGATCGTGAGTAGGGAAGTTTTTTTCTCAGAGGCCCTTGATTTCCAGTTCTCCATGCCACTCTCTCAAGATGGCCTTACCTTGAAAACTAGGCAGAAGGACCACATCCTTAATCTGATCTTTGTCAAGAGATATTTTGTTCAACTGAGAGGGTCCATTAGGTGTCATCTTGGAATGTCCTATTAGCCTTGGGTCACTTTGTTCAAATGTGATTTTTCGTCAGACCTTTGTTACTCAACACTCACCTCAATGTCAAGTTCACCAGTTAGGGTTTAGAAGCAGCTGATTCCAGTAACTGGGTCTGATAAACCCTGAAATTTCTGGATTCTCTCTACGTCTGGTCAGACCTGCTTTCACACCAGCTGGTTAGTTCCTGAGCTCGTGTTTCTCCTGTAACACCTTGCTGAATGTATACAATAATCATCAACATACATTATTGAATTTGCTTTTCGGTCTATTTTGAGTGTTGCCAGCCCAGCAGGCCCACTGTCTGCCTCTCAAATTAGTTCAAACAGGTTTGCCAAGAGTTTTGCCCAAACATCATGCAGATCAATGGCTTTCTACCTTTGAAATCAGTTTCCTCGTTCCCCATTGCCCCAACTTTAAACAAACACCACATATTTTAGGTTTTTGTTGTAGTAGCACAGGTGTTGGCTACCAATTTCTGCACTTGGATTGTTAGAAAAATTGGGGTGCAGTCAGGAAAACAGAAGTTGGTAATTTCAACAGAGAATCGAATATTACAAATTATTTAATCTGTTATTGGAAGACTGAGAAAGTCCAAAAGGTGTATGACATTAGTAACTGCAAGAAGCAACAATCTCCTATCCAGAGGGGTACCCAGGGAGGAAGCTAGCGTAACTTGAACCTGAAAGGCTCCTCACAGCTGCACCCCAGCTCTGGGGGTTTGTTAGAAGATGCACCTTATTCCCTGTTACGAGGAATAAAGTGTCGCCTTTGGAATAAAGTAGAGAAAGACAAGAAATGAGCAGGGTTTCATTGACCAAAGTGAACGGAGACTCACGTGTATCTGAAAATAGTTACATAAGTATGAAGACATGTTGGTTTATTTTTTGTTTTCTGCACTAGGATATAAGATGAAAAGGGAATATCGGTCCTGTTTACTGCCGTCTCCCTGGTGTTTGGAACATAATAGGGACTTAATAAAATTTGTAGACTGGATAAACAGCTTGAGCAAAGAGCACGAACTGAGTGAAAGGGAGGTTGTTTTTTTGTTTATAAAATTCTATCTAGTACAATATCTCCTATTAAATCCCTTCTTATCAGAAATACCTTATGCCTTAAAATATGGAAGAACCCATTGTAAAGATCAATTAATTCTGAGATGGTTTCTGTGACAGAAATACATAGTTAAATTTTGGAAACTGAAATCGTGATTATACAAAGTACATTCTGTTGTAATAAGGTTCTCCTTTGGTAAGGATTTAAAATATCACAGGTGGTTTCCCCCGTGCACGAGACAATGACATGTAAAAGGGTCCTTACTGAGAAAACACATTTACCGAGGAATACCTGCCGGAATCATAGTCCTCGTTCTCTCCCCAGTTATTTCCTTAGTCTATTTTCAGTCTTACCAGGCTGAAGGAAGTCACCCATCTGCCTACAGCAGAAGGACTCGTATCACCCCACAAACATAACCTCTCTTAGAAACCAAATAAAAGGTAAACAGAAAGTGGAGCCTGGGGGTATTAAATTTCTCATTAAACCTGTTGACTCATTTTCAACAGGCTCACTGATTTCTTTCCATCCCTGAGCAAGTGGGCCGCTGGATCCTTGTGCAATGGCCTTTGTACATTCTGAAAATAAATCGTCAGGGCACATAGAGTTGGCAGGGTTTTTTAACCTCATTTTCTTCCCTCCTTTTGGTTCTTTCCATTTGATCATTTATCAGTTACTGTTTTTAATCACTATTACAAAGCCTACTTTACTAGGTCTTGCCAAAGGCAATAGTGACTGAAATCTAAATTTTTATTAGAATAACTATAAAAAGTAAGTGAGGGATCTTGAATAAAAGACATTATGCCTTTCAAGAGCTTTGGTTTTTGTAAGAAAGTAAATCATTAACAATATATCCCCATGGTTGTTATGGAAACATGGAACTGAAGAATGCAGAAAGGGAGACTGGTGCTTCAAACATCATACCACGAGGAAAAATTACATGCACTGAGTCTCTTGGAGTAGTGCGTTAACTTTAATTGTATAGCTACTGAACAATGTCAAAACATGATTATTCACAATAGGAATGATTGATCTAAATTGTTCCTCGCAGGAAGTGATCTTTTCCTCTACGGAGTAAATCAGATTATGTTCAGAGCTGTTCTTTATCAAAATGTGTCATGTCTGTCGGTTTAAGTTAGATATAAATTAAATTGTGAGCACCTCAGAAAGATGTTTGATTCTCAATAGTTGTTTAATTCTGCTATCTCTACAGTCTTCAGAGCACACTGGTTTTCCAGTGCCCTGTTTAATTATCTGAGACCCAGTGGGCAGCATTGTGTACCCTGATGGGAGGGGCCTCCTGTGTGTGTAGAACTGAGGGGTCTTCTGTCTCTGGACTCACAAATGACATGGGTGGCAAAGGTTTCTTCTTTGTGGAGTTGTGTGTGTGTGTGTGTGTGGGAGTGTTCTCATACTTTATAGAAAGGACAAATGGACGTGATATATGTCAAGTCAGCTTGTTTTAACCTCAGAATAAACATTGTACCTGGAAGTAAGTGGAATCTCTTAGATTTCCAGAATACCAAACCAGAGCTATTTCTCTGCAACAATCTTCTCAAGAGATGAATAGAATATAGTTCTCAGATACACTTACATCTCAAAGCACTGTTACTAATAATCCAGCAAGAGTATTTATTTTATTGTATTTGTATTTAATTATAATCATTTACAATGTTGTGTTAACTTCAGGTGTCTAGCATAGTGATTCATTAAACCTATATATTATATATATATATATATATATATATATATATATATTCCTTATATTCTTTTTCATTATAGGCTATTAAAAACTATTGAATATAGTTCCCTGTGCTATACAGTAGAACCTTGTTATTAATCTATTTTTATATATAGTAGTTAGTATCTGCAAATCTCGAACTCCCAATTTATCTCTTCCTATCTTCTTTGCCCCTGGTAAGCATAAGTTTGTTTTCTATGTCTGTGAGTGTTTCTGTTTTGTAGATAAGTTTGTGTCTTTTTCATTTAGATTCCACATGTAAGTAATATCATATACTATTTTTCTTTCTCTTTCTGGCTTATTTCACTTAGAATGATGATCTCAGGTCCATCCACGTTGTTGCAAATGGCATTATTTTATTCTTTTTTATGGCCGAGTAGTATTCCATTGTATAAATATACCACAACTTTATCTGGTCATCTGTTGATGGACATTTAGGTTGCTAACACAATAAGAGTATTTTTAACGCCTGTTCTAAGCTGAGGAGTTAAGACGTGTATCTCAAAATGTCATGGTGACCCTAAAAGCAGGCATTGCTGTTCTCATGACACAGCCAGAGAAACAGAGGTTCTGGAAGATTAGAAAAATGCCAGAACAGGAATCCAGAGCTCTGTGCTACTTCACAGAGGGTACTTTGTTCCTGTAAATATTTGACAGACAGTTACATGCTGTGATATGATGATGCTCAACCTAGAACACCTACTCTGCTAATTCACCAGTACAGTCATTGCACTGCCTGAGGGATGGATCATTTAGCATCCAGGGCTGTGTACCATTGAGTTACCGCTGGGGACTCGGGAGCTGTCTGTTATCGTGGAATGAAATAGGGACTAAACAAATCACTGGGGAAATGAGTGATTGTGAACTATTTGGATCACAGGTACCGCCCAGCTTAGTGTGTATCTTCATTTATTCATGTAGCTGCTCTCTATTGAGGGTTAGCTGTGAGTGAGGCACTGCACTATGCAATAAATATATCATATTGAAAAAAAAAAAAGACAGTCCTTATCCTCAAGAATCTAGTGAAGAAAACAAATAAAAGGTCAAGAGTAGGGCAGCATGAGGAGCAAACACAGGCTGTAAGAAGACCCCTTGGGTGACCCTGGCCTGGCTGTAGACGTTCCAGGTGTTCTCTGAAGACCACTGAGAGGTGGGGGCACGAAGAGGGTGGAGATAAGGAGGGGCCGGGGAGGAGCACTCCATGACCCTGGAGAAACCATTTATCATGTGAAAATTAAACCCCGTATTGCGTTTCCTTTTAAAGACACATCTATTTAATGGAGTTAGTAAACAGAACCATCTTCAGGAATTGAGTTAGAGAAATACTCTTGACCTAACACAAGACTGTGTTTCTATCGGTAGTGGAATTAACTCATTTCCACTTAATTTATATACTTGTATACATATATGCATTTATATTTTACATGTAGTATATATAGTGTTCTCTAAGCGGTTTATATATATATATATGTGTATATGTAATTACTCAGTATCTTTGTATATTTTATTCAGCCTTAATATCCAACCTTACATCTGCAGGCTGTAATAATTGAGTGGCCACATGGAGGGGGTTCCCTTGGGAGAACAATGAGCCTTCCTGGTGAACAGTGAGGACGAGCTATGTGTCAAAACGCCTCCTTTGGGAAGGAAACAAGTCCATGGAAGTGTATTTGTATTTGCTCACAGTGGGAAAATCATCCCATAAAAGCTATCGTTTGTTGAATACATACTGTGTCCTGGGCACAGGTCTAAGCACCGGACATTTTAACAACCCATTTAATCCTTACTGCAGCAGAGGAAAGAGGTAACTTGCCCAAGTTTATCCTGCTAGTAAATCTAATTTTTGAATCTCTGCCCTAATACACTTCCCTATGCTGCAAAGGACGTGCTCAGGAAAAGATAAACACACTGACTTCATTAGAAGTAAGCTTAATTCACACATTTAACTCTGAATTTGTTGTACACTTTTGTGAACACTTACTTTATATATGTACATAAGTATATGCATTTATATTTTATATATGTAGTATATATATAAAATATATCCTCTAAGCAGTATATATATACATAATACATGCATATATGTGTGTGTGTATATATATGTATGTATATAATTGGCAAAACAGCCCTTATCTTCCCCATTTCAGAGACAGAAAAATTTAGTTTTTGAATAAATATTTTGCCTGAGGGGATTCACCAGCCTCTGAAACAGCTCAGTTTAGTGCATTTATATAGGAGTAGTAAATCTCTTCTAAGATTTTTATTTGCACCTACTAAATGTCAAAGTGCAAATGCACTGTAGTTTTAAATGGTGTTTAAAATGAGCTTGGAGATGAGAAACATACTTGTCGGATCTACATTTGAAATACCTGACTGGTTGATTATCCTCATGTTCTGATAATTAGCGATGACATTTCCAGAGGAAGGGATAAGGTTATTGAATAGACACTCTTGCGTTGGCTGAATTTGTTTTAACTGTTTAGCACAATTTCATCCAGTAAAATGTCTGTTCAACATACGAAGCAAGTCTCTTAGGTTAAAAGCCAAAAGCCACATTTTAGTTGACGGTCTGTTAAATTATTTTTATATCACCACAGTAATTGTCAGCTGTAATGATTAGGCAGAATAATCCATGAATACAGCTTTGTGATTCCACCTTAGGAAACCAGCAACTCACATGCAGAAACAGCTGGTTTCTCTGTGTCTGATGCAGCCTACAGGAATAAAATTTAATTTAATGATCCAGTAATTCTTTAAAGATAAAAAAATGAAATGGCTTTCCACACTGCAGTTACCAACTTGTCAACTTTCACAGACACCTTGTCACACCAACCAAATTTTATTACACATATTGCAATGAGACGACAAACAAAAGTTGGTTGCCTTGTTTTCATGGGGCGATTAATTTCACCTACTGAAATTAGACAAAGCAGCACCCTTCGGTCAGCATAACATGCGTGATGTTGCTGCTGCCTCTCACTGTGCAAGAAGAAACTTAAAAGTTAATGCAGTTACACACACAGTGTTTTATCAAAGTCTGGAACCACATTATTCACGGTATTTTCTTGAATGCCTTATGATTAGCTCTGCTGCCACTGGCTTGTATTAATTCTTTGACAGAGATCTACTTACACTTAGTGAAAGACATTGAAGAAAACGTTCCTTTACCCAGTCCTTATGCAGTGTAGGCTAATCTTTGCATTACTACAATACATCGATTTGGGGCACACAGTAAATGCAAAGCAGAGATTAAAAATAAGTCTGCTTCTTATAAAAAATATTTTAAATGTATTTAAAAAGTGACTTTATACCACCTTCTTACTTAAAAGGAACCAAGTGATGTTTTCTGATTGGATTAAAAGTGTCTTTCTCAAATTATCTACTTTTCTTTAAAAATAAAAATACTTGCCTTTCTACTCAAATGTTTATTTCACATTCAGGGTGGGGATTCACCACCCCAGCTTTCTTTCCTGAGATCCCAAAGAAGGATTATATAAAAATACAAAAAGGAATAAATCCGTAATAGCAAAAAGAGATTTCAACAAATTTCAAAAAAGGGGAAAGCAGAATTTATTTCGTTTCTGTATCAGTTTTTTATAACTATTTTTTGCAGGGCAGGGGGTGAGGTAATTAGGTTTATTTATTTATTCAGTTTTTTTTTAAAGTGGAGATACTGGGGATTGAACCCAGGACCTCATGCATGCTAAGCATGCACTCCACCACCAAACTACACCGTCCCCTCCCCATATCAGCTTTGATAAGACATGTTTTTCTAGAAATATGGTCATTTCACCCACATGAGAGTAGATTCTCAAAGTTATTAATGTAAAATTGGTCATATTATTTTTTATTGTGTATAATGCCATCTTTTCCTTTCTGATATGGGTATTTGGGGCTAGTCTCTTTTTCTCATGATATCTCTTGCTAATTTTGACTAAATCAGTTGATTTGGATTGTTTCCACTTCTTGGCTATTTTAAACATATAAGCATATGAATATTACAAACATTCATATACAACTATTTATATGAACATATATTTTCATTTTCTTGGCTAGGTACTAGAATTGTTTGGTCATATGGTAACTCTATGTTTAACAATTTGAGGAACTGCCAAAATGTTTCTCATTGTGGCTGCATCATTTTAAATTCCCACCAGGAGCATATGAGGGTTTCAGTTAATCCAGATTCTCTCCAGCATTTGTTATTGTCTGTCTTTCTGGTTGTTAGCAATTCTGCTGCGTTTGATGTGATTATTATGATTTTGATTTTTAATTTGCTGAATGACTAATTGATGGTGAGCATCTTTTCATATGTTGAATAGCCACCTGTGTATCTTCTTTGGAGAAATGTCTGTTCAATTGTCTCTTTATTACTGAATTGTTGGACTTCTTTCTATGTTCTAGACAAAAACTGCCTATTTTATATTTAAATATATATATATATATTTCCTTATGGATTGTCTTCCCATTTTCTTGATGGTGTCCTTTGAAATCAAACTATCAATTTTCTCTTTTATTGCTTGTGCTGTTAGTGTTGTATCTGAGAAATCACTGCCTAACCAGATTGCAAAGATTTACTCCTGCGTCTTCTTCTAAGAGTTTTACGGTTTTAACTCTTGCATTTAGATCTGTGAGCTACTTTGAGTTAGTCTCTGTGCATGGTCTGAAGTAAGGATTCACAGTGATTCTTCTGAACGTGGGTATCCCTGCAATCGACTTGTTCTAGCCCCGTCTGCTGCTAACAACTAGAAAAAAAGAGATATAAAGACTATTTTTCTCCTTAGTTAGCAGTCTTGGCCTTTGTATATTTGTTTTTAATTTAATTATTTTGTCCTTTTGATTTATTGTTTTCTTTCTTCTATTTACTTTGGTTTCAGTTTTGTCATTTATTTTCTAGTTTCTTCAGATAGATATTTAGACGATTGAGTATCAACTTTCTTCTTTTCTGATATAGGCATTTTTAAGGCTATAAATGTCCTTCTAAGTGCAGCTTTTCCTTTGTCACTTAAGTGATACAGGAAATACATTGTTTATTTCTTAGCTTTTAAACTTTGGAGGATTTTTCTGGTTATCATTTTATTATTGATTTCAGTCCTTTATCACTTGTTCAGATTGCTTTATGTCCCACCAAATGATAATTCTGCTACATATTCAAGGTCCACATTCTCTTGGAAAGAATGTGCATGTTGCAATTATCAGGTGCAATGTTTTGTGAAAATCAGTTAGCTCAAGTTAGCCAATAATGATTTTCAAAGACCCTATACCCTCACTGATTGTCATTTTGTCTGCTTGTTCTAGCATTTCAAGGGTGGTATGTTAATATTTTCCGCTATGATTATAAGTTTCTCTTTTTTAATTTTGCCAATTTTGCTTTATATAATAATTTAACTAGTTGTTTTATAAAATTTTAATTCTACCCTTCTTGTGTTCTGACCATTTTATCAGTATAAAATCTTCTTTAATCACAGTAATGATTGTTTCCTTAAGGTCTACTTTGATATTTATTTAGCTAAACTTTTTTTGTTAGTTTTTGTATGATGTGTCTTTTTTGCACTATTGACACTTTTATTTTCCTCTATTATTATATGTCAGTTGTGTCTATAGCTTTTAATAGCTGTACTTTTTTATCCACATGGAAACATTTGCTTTTTAATTGAGTTTAATCTGGTGATTTTAATTTTGGTGTTTAAATCTGCTATTTTATTATTTTTGTGCGTGTGCCAACTGTTTCTTGTTCCTATTACTTTAATTTGAATGACACTGTGCCACTTCCTACCTGTGTAATCATGGGCAAATTAAGGCTCAGCATGTTTTAATCATTTGATTAAGTCTAATAGCACTGGATCAAGAATTCAATCCTGCTAGCTCCCAATACTGCCTCTAATTGTGATTCATGGTATTTTCAGTTCTGAATCTGCCACTAAATAGTGGTGTGTTTTTAAGTTAGACACTCAGACCCCCTGTGATTGTAAGTACATGGTGTTTTAATGTCCTTTCCACCAGAAAAAAATGCATTCTTATCTCTCCAAAGCAATCCTGTGGTATGTTCAGAGCAATTATTAAAACCCACATTCGGGTGGTTTGCTTCAACTTGCTTGCCTAAATTCAGCCTCCTTAATTTGTTCTCCAGTTACTCTGTGAGTTTTCCAAGGGGCTTATTGTCTCGAGCTCAGAAATAATTCTCTCATGTTCTTCCATCATAGCCCTCAGGTCAAGCAGCCTCTGAGTCCTTTGCTGTCAGTGGTCCACTTGGCATCACTCTTTGGGGAGAGAACACTTTCCTCTGCTGGTGATTTCTGTTTCTACTACTCTGTTAGCTTTGGCCAAAGGGACTCTTCTCATTCCTTGTCTCTGTCTATCTTATTCCAAAAGTGACACTTCTTTCTTCATAACAGAGAGACCGAGGTGCCTCCTCTAACAAGCCCTAAGTGCTGAGTGAAGCGTCAGTGTGCATCAGGTAATAAACTACGGCTATCCTCTAGGTATGGATCTGAAAATAGATCCCTAAAAAGCCAGCTCCTCCCAATTACATGAAAACTTGTCACTGCAGACATTCTGGAGAGCTTCATGCTAATTCCTGACACTGAAAAAGAAATAAATATTTCACTCAGTCTTGCCCAAGACCACCATATGTTGCCATCTCCAGCCTATTCCAAGGGGCTCTGTGCTAAGCCAAGTCAGTTCATTTTAATTTTTTCTCTCAAGAGACCCTTTATTATATTATTTTTCTCATCTTGAAGATGGGGAACTGAGATGAAGATATTTGAAGCAAATTTTTCCTTGTCACTAAGCCAGGTAATAATAAAGAAAGAAAAAGAATCTTTCTCTAATTATATTATATTATAAACTCTTTATATTAAAGTACTTATCTATGCATTTGTAAAATACATGTGAAATCCTCAAGTTTGATATATATAGCCAAAATCCATAGATGAATTACACTACTCATGTGCCTGCTTGTCTAGAAAGATTTCTGACTCTGGGATTTTAAA
The DNA here is from genome assembly GCF_048564905.1 of Vicugna pacos. NCBI lineage: Eukaryota > Metazoa > Chordata > Mammalia > Artiodactyla > Camelidae > Vicugna > Vicugna pacos. Next base: position 8,706,023 of record NC_132988.1, on the reverse strand, counting down.
AACCCTGTATATGATCGTGTGTGGTGCATAGTGGGTGCTCAATTAATGTCTTTTGATGGACTATTATGCAGCTATTGAAAATAAGGGTTATAAAAATGATGTAACCACTTAGGGAAAAATCTAATGATATGATGTTTTCAAAAGTCATGATATTGAAATAGAAAATATTCTTTATATGTAAAGTCTTCCACATATGAGTGATCTCATATGGTATTTTTCTTTCTCTTTCTGGCTTACTTCACTTAGAATGAAGATCTCCAGGTCTATCTATATTTCTGTAAATGGCATTATTTTATTCTTTTTTATTACTGAGTAGTATTCCATTGTGTATATATACCATATGATATCACTTATATGTGGAACCAAAGAAAAAAAAAGAAAGAAAGAAAAAAGAGAGCACTAATGAACTCATCTACAAAACAGAAACAGACTCATAGATATAGTAAACAATTTTATGGTTACCAGAGGGAAGGAGGTGGGAAGGGATAAATTTGGGAGTTTGAGATTTGCAAGAGTTAACCACTATATATAAAAACAGATAAAAAAACAAATTTCTTCTGTATAGCACAAGGAGCTATATTCAATATCTTGTAATAACCTTTAATGAAAAAAATGCACAAACAAATATATATATGTATATGCATGACTGGGACATTGTGCTGTACACCAGAAGTTGACACATTGTAACTGACTGTACTTCAATTAAAAAAATACATAAAGGCTAATGGAAGACATACAAAACTAAAAATAAATTTGTCAAAAAAGCAAACAAAAAATTAAAAAAAAATTAAAAACCCTGTATATGGTCTTACCTGTTCCAATACATTGATTATAAATGATTGTAAGAATGCTATCCTACTTATTATACTGGACTTTTTTTTTTTTACTATAAACATAATAATATAAGTATTTGTGTACATTTACAGTAATAGCTTGTGTCTGCCTATCCAGAATGCTGCCCTGATCTGAGTAGGTGCCTTGGAGGACAAGGTATAACCATGGAAGTTGGCTTAAGATCTAGTGTGTGAAAAAGAACTTTATTTTCTCTCAACACTTTATGGAAATCGAGCAAGCATAATATATCATGTCTGTCCTATTTTAGTTATATATGTCAGAAAAACTATTTGAAAGTACAAAAGCAGTCTGTGTAATTTCTCTAATTAGCAGGGTTATTTGATAGGTTTTATCAGGTGACCAATTCCTGCTACTTATTCCCCTAAGGACAGAACTTTAAGGTACATGAAAGCAAGGTTGGTTTTTACATGCTTTTATTTCTGTGCCAAATATGAAATTAACTGAGGTGCTGATGTACAAGTACAGTTGTTTGTTCTGTTTTGTTCTTGATCAAGAACATATTGTCTCTTTCTCTTGGAAAATAAAGGAGTGAAGTGCAAAAAGGTGTTGCAACTTTAAAAAATATAACACATACAATGGCTTATGTTCATTGCCTTTTGCTTGTCAGAGTGGCTGAAAAGGGAGACCGGGTTCCCACAGCTCACGTGTCGGTGGGGACTTGGTAACGAATCTGCAGTTGGCTGTGTGTTTCTAACCACTTGCAGAAAGTGTTGAGTGATTTTACTCAAGGGTGTCCACAATACACTGAAAACCACATTATTCCACGTAATTGTCCCCATTTCCATGGAAACCTCTGACTCACATCCACTTTATTCAGTTGTCTCTCTAAATAAAATAATACCCTCCAAACCATTATGCTTTCTCATACAGAAGTCGCCCAGACCACCTGGTCTAAGATAAAAAGAGTGAATAATATTTTGGATCAAGCTTTAAACTGAGCTAGATGAAGGCAATTAAATCTAATTTTTCACGTTTGGAGAGTTTTGTTACAAACCTTTCTAGGTTTTCCAACAGAGGTAAAATAACAATCAGAAAAACAACTCAATTTCCACGTCCCTGTCGCATTAGCCCCTTTTACTCTCACGTCAGTTACAGGCATGATGGGGGACTGATATCCTTAATTCCATTATGTGAGCAGGAGGGGCTTGAACATTAAAGGAATTATTCATGATCGCCTAGCTCGTGAGGGACAAGACCAGCTCTGGAATCATGTTATCCTGACGTTCCACTTTGCTGAGTCCTAACTTGTTTGTTCCTATGAGTTTGATGTCTGTTCTTATCTTTATAAAAGGCATCCATCCCAAGGTTTCCATTGGCCCAAATTAGAAAGCACATCCTTTCCTAGTACCTCCAGTCCCTTACTCAGTGTCGTATTAAACCTACCCGCTACATCTTCCCAGTGTGTTCTCACTTCCATTCATGCCTTCATCCCGCCTGCCCTGTAATGGTTCACCAGTCTCCTGAGTTGTCTTTCTGCTTCCAGGTGTTATTGTTTCTAATCTGTTTTGAATTTTGCTTCCAAGTTGTCTTTCCAGAATGTAAGTAGAACCCAGTGCTCTGAAACCGTTAGCGCTCAGCTCTGCCTGCCATGCAGACTCCGAGCTTGGTTGTGTGGCTTGGGAGGGAGGGCCTGCACCCTTAAGCTGTGCACTTATGATCACGAATTCCTTGAGTGGTTTAAGCTCTGCCACACCGAAGAGTTGCCACATACCCTGCAAAACAAAAACAAAAACAAGAACAAAAACCCACAAGAATACTGGCCGGGGGAAGCTCCCACCTGAAGAAGAGAAAGTACAGAGGGGTGAGGAGATGAATTTGGGGGCTGACAAATTCCTTTGGACCATTGCCTGTTGTAGGCCATTGTCTGCATGAGTAGCTTCCCTGCTTCCCTTTTCCCTGAAACCTTTGATTTGGCCATTTGGCTTTCTTTTGTCCTTTAATTCTGTCCATGATTTAGTAAATAGACTGACTTTGGACTGTAGACCTGGTTCAACTTCTTTGGGTGTTGTGCCTGGAAAATTCCCTTGGTTCTCAGAAGAGAAAATTCAGCTGAGCGGCATATGGTCCTCACTCCCTTTGTCAGTTGGGGTTCAGTACAGGAAACAGGAACTACTCTAGGAAATCAGTTAAGATGGGAATTAAGTTGTTGGAAGGGCTGAAGAATTTTTCAGCTGAGTTTCTTGAAAATAATCCCCCAGCGACCCTCTTGGTCCCCCAAGGAGAGCACTGTTGCTCCCAGACCATGCTCAAGCAAGAGCCCCATCTACAGGGTTACAGTGGCCTGTCAGCATCTGCAAAAGTCATAGCAGGTGCTACCCTGCTGCTACTGGGACACTTTTCACATCCAGGACGGAAAGCAGCAACTGCCTCGCAAGCACCAGAAAGAAGACCTCACGTCAGCGTTTCCAAATCTCAGGACAGCATGCAATTGATGGACATAATTCACATGGAGAACTCTAGCTGCAAGGGAATCTGGGAAAGCCACTGCTGGCTTTCCACACCTGAAAGGAGGGAGGGTTGGAGGCTGAGTGGGTCAGTCCAGGGTCCTCAGCATCTTCCAGCCCAGCTTCCATGCCGCTCATCTGTTGGCCCTAACATGCATTTCCTCTCCCCCACCCTGGCACTTTCAAGCATAGAGTTTCCTCCTTTAGCCCAGCTCGACCCACCTATGTAGTATGACGGTACTGGTACTATATATATATTCTTTTTTTAAAGCAGAAAAAAAGAAGAAGAAATATTCCTAGGAGATCCATGAAAACTCTTGAGTTGATCAGGCACTGTTAGATCTAGTCCGCATTTATCTTCCAGACTAATAAAACAGATAAGAAACTGACGCTAAATATAAAATGAATGCCATTCCCAGGATGCTCAAACGTTTCAAATTAAACTTTTGGAGGCTTTAATTGAATTGTTCACAATTCAGCCTGACCCACAGAATCCTGACGTTTCAACACTGCTCCAGGCTCTACACAATATGTTTTAGAAACTCAGCCAAAACCTGGATTGACCAGATACAATCTATCTGCTATTTGAAAAATGAGTTTCAGAAAATTAGGAAGTCAGGCAAGGCCAAGTTATTAACCTGTCTGCTGGAAAAGGTGAGAGGGTTATCTCCTGTGTGGTGAGATCTCCGGTGCAATTGTTTAGCTAATTAATTTACACACACGCATAGCTGTTCACGCTGCCCTTGGTACAGATCTGTAAGCAAAAACCTATATTCATAAAGTACATTTGCACCTACCAAAGTGGTGCTGGCAGAAACTGCATTTACAAACAGAAGTGTAGGTTTTTAATGCTGGTGTGTGGGGTCACTATCTAGCCCTGGAGAAGGGCAGTCTTCCTTCCTTCTGCCCTCACCTCTGGACTGGTGCCCACTTCCTAGAAGCCCAGGGATGGGGGGGCCACCGGGCAATGTGGCAAGGGCAACCTGGCAACTTCTGGATATTGAAGTGGGTGACTGAGATCGTCACGTGTGAAAATGTGTAAGTCAAAAGAGAGAGTCACAGGTATGCTAGTAACACATGAAGTCTAGAGTAGGTTTCAGGAGGTGAGATCCAAGCAGCTTGAATTGGGGGTTTTATATTAGCTAACTGAGGTCCTCTAGTCTTTCTCTGCCTCCATACTGCAGAGTAAGGGTGGAAAAACTGTTGTCGTGGTGTGGTCGTGTTTCACCAGCTGTTTGGGGCGTCCCTGAGTAAATGAAGTTCTCAGGAAATCCACAGTGAATAGGTACTGAGGAAATGTGCATCCAATGGTCAGAAATCATGCTGAATAAAAATGTCTCTTTCTTTCAAATGCCCTTTCCTCTTGCCCTCTTGGGTGTGAAGGGCTTCCGATGGGGATTTTATCTGGAGACCCCCAGACTCGAGGATGGACTCAGCCCCTCATCTTGGCCGCCAGGGGGCTCCTGTCCCAACTATTTGCAACTCTTGCAGCTCTCCTGTGCCCTGGGCTCCTTCATCTGAAGAGAATGACGTTACCAGGATAACAGCCCAGTGCTTCTGCTCTTCAATCTAGTGTAAAAGTGGCTCTGTGTTCCCTGCCCAGAATCTCCAGACTGCCTTCTGCTTTGGTTTAACAGGAGATTCACCATGTGAAGTTATAAACGTTTCTGATGGATTTGTCTTCAAAACAAATCTGGAACCCAAGCACTTGTTTTTTGACCCATTTTCTCCTAATATATAACAAAGTTTCACATGGCCAGAATAGCCAGTGTTCAGGACTTGAGGGAGAAATTAAAATGGTGTTTTATCATCCATAGCGAGTTGTTTTACCACAGTGAGTAATTATTTTTTACCTTTTAAGTTGTTTTGAAAGCTTTGTGTGTATGTGCATATAAAACTGAATACATATTTTTTTTCTGTTTTTAATGCAGATACCTTGTATATCGTCCTCTCTTGACATCAGTTTTCCTTGCCTCACAAAAAGAACTTCAGGCACATCAATGAATGTGGTTTTTTTTTTTTTAACCATAGTTTCTTCGTTTTTTAAATTGAAGTCTAGTCAGTTTACAATGCATCCCTGAAGCAATCTACAGATTTAATGCAATCCCTATCAAATTACCCATGACAATTTTCAGAAGTATAACAAATAATCCTAAAATTTATGTGGAATTGAAAAAGACCCAGAATTGCCAAAGCAACACTGAATAAAACGAATGAAGTTGGAGGAACAACCCTCCCAGACTTCAGACAATACTACTGGGCTACACCGTGACATAGCTCATTTTTAGCCTGAGATTAAAGGATACATCCCGTCCTATCTGCCTCTCAAAACTGGTATGACAAAGAGTATAATGTGGATATTTTTAGTTTCCATTGGGAATGGCAGCAAAAAAGGACTTTTATTACTGATTCTCTTTTTCATTCTGAAAAATGAAAATATGTGTGTCTTCTCTATGCAAAGGGAATATGTGTATATAACCTTAGATTGTAGAAGATATTTTGTAGGCATGAATTCTGCAGAGTAAAGTGTGAGGAAACCATAAATGTTACCTAGTTTTTCCTTCTGGGAATTGTGGGAGAGACCTCAACACTGTCATTTATCAGTGAGGTTTGCTAATATGCTTTCGTTTCTCTGTTGTGCCTCCTTTGTGCCTCTGCTGGGAACAGCTTCCTACACTTCCTGGCCACTCCCTGAATTTGAATTACCCATGGGGATACAGAGCTAAGCACAAATAGTGTATCTTCATGGCAACCTCTATCTTTTCAAAGCCGGGCTGCCCCCATTATTTTGACAATACCGGTTGTTTGCTCATAGTATTTATTAGGTTTTTTAATTATTTAATCAATGTATTATCTTCATTTTGTCTGTTCCCCTATGAACTCTGTGAAGCCGGGTGCATGTTGATTTTGCTAAATATTGCACCTTAGTGCCTAATACAACCCATGTCTAGAATCTCGGTAAATATTTATTAAATGAATAAATACCACTTAAATATTCTGTAGTTCAATGAAACTTATGTTTACGTGCAACTGTAGGGTACTCATTTTCATAACTACGAATTGGGGCAATCACTTTATCAAATATTTCAAAATTTTCCATCAAGAAGGGCAATCAGAAAGTAACATTTCTAGAGTAAAATTTTTAAATAGTAAGAAATTATGATTGTTTCTCTTGTGTTGCGATTTTCATAAACCAAAGGGAGAAGAAATGACTTTTCTGACGTTTCTTGGGCACTAATACCTTTCAAAGATATCTTTACAGCTGATGAGTCTGTAAAGTGCAGGTAAATTGTCAAAGCCAGATTATAAATTGCACCACAAAGGCTTCTAAATTACTGGACAATAATCTAGATACATAACACCAAGAAAATTAATTAAATAGAGAGTAACATATTTCATGGTATTTTTTTCCCACATCTCCTAAAACCATATTATTTTCCAACTAGTCCATTTTTCATCATTTCACATCTGTAAAAGTTTCATGACAAAGCAAAGACTTCTCAGTGATGGATGCGTGGAATGGGCTCAAAACATATCACTTCCTATTTTCAATCACCGAGCAGAAATAGTTTTACTCATAGGTGGTGGAGCAGAAGCCAGTGCACACCCACAACCTCTGCAGGAAGGGTGAAGAGCCCGTCACACGCCTGGACAGCCAGGCATGCCTGGCTTTGTTAAAGCGCACGTTCGGAAGAGGTGAAATGGGAATTGGTGGGACCTGATCCAAGTAGTTATTTCACTGAAAACCTGAAATCAGTGATTATCTCTTCAAGAGAAAACATTTCAGTGAGGAATAATCAATAAATAAAGCATTTAAATGATGATTCGTGTAAATATGAAGCACGAGGTCAGCATTATACTTATTTCTAAATTTCTGTAAAAAGGGAATATATTATCTACACTGACCATAATTTCTTTTTCTCAATTTCTATTGCTGAATCTTTAACTTAATTTTAAACATGTTTTTGGCTCAAAGTGCATTGAGTGTCTTTTATTAAATTTAGAAAACCAAAATACAGTTTTCCTGGAGGCTTAAAATTATTTGATCATCCTTATCAATAGTTTCCTATACGTCACATTATCTCAGTGCATTTTAATTACTTCTCCCGATCATTCTGCTTTGTAAATGTTTATGCTCTAGCAGAGATAATGCTGAAATTGTTGAGTCAGGATGGAAAACTGTCAACTCAGTTAATTATCTAAGACTAATTTAATGACCCCTGGTGTGGTTTTCAAAACAACAGCAATGGTTTATATTTGATTAGGAATTTGGTTAAGAAATTGTTTTTGCTGTAAAATTAGAAAAGTAATAGATCTCTTAAATCTCTACTGTCCTAATGTTTACCTTGTATCTTTCATTAGATGAAATTCAAGTAGTGAACAGAGCAAGGCGTTTAGAATTGATTAGATTTGTGTGCAGATGCTTGTTTTGCCATTTACCAACTTCCTCATCCAGGGACCAACTGGTTTCAGACTCTCCGACATTCAGTGTCTTCATCTGTAACAGGAGGGTAATGATGCCTTTCTTACTGGGTAGCTATGAGACAGTGAGGTGCACAAAGCAACAGGCAATGCACTCAGCATCATCATTGTTTTTGGTTTTTCTTTCCTGACACAACCTTGACATGAGAGCACTTCTGGAGGTCTGGGTTAGTGTGGCTATGTGAAGGAGATTCTTCATCTGTTCTCTTACTTCTCTGATTTTTGCTGGTCTAAAATTCTATCACTTTTGTAAGTGACACTGTGGCCAGGGATTAGGTTCTTGTCACACTGCAGAAAAAATTCAGAGACAAGACATGGAGGTTGAGAAAGCAAAGTGAGGATTTATTAAGGGATGGATAGTACACTCTCAAGGGGAGAGCAGGCAGACCCAGGTGAGCAGCTGCCCTGAGTTTCTTTGGCAAGTTGGTTACATAGGGTGTAAAAATGAATGGGCAGACTGTTCATTTGGAAGGCAAGGGTTTGGAGTCACATTTCCTTATTTTCATCCCAACTCCACCTTCTCGAAGTGAGAAGGGATTTTTGTCCTTATTTAGTCTGGATTGGAAGTGTCATGACATCAGTGCATAATGGGGACTTCTAATCTGCAAAACTCATTTGGTTGTAATGAGGGCATAATGAGCAAAAGGTTACGCACAGACACTGGAGATTCATGCCTTTACCACTTTTCTTTTTGGGCCTCCAGGCCACGTGTCACCCCCAAATGTGTGATCTCTCATCAGTCTGGAGGTTCCTGCTTTCTTTTTCTGCCCAGGGACCCCTGGTGCTTACATGACGTAGGGTTTCCTGCCATTTGGCCCATTCCTCTCCTTTCTGTCCAATTCCTGTCATTTTGCCTGTGTCCCTCTTTCTCTGCTCATATCTAGCTGTCTGCCTGCTCTAACAATATGGGTACAGGTGGCCTAGGACCAAAGAAAATAAAGGGAGACTATTTGTGTTGGTGGCACCATTGATATAACAGCAGATGAAGAAGAGGAGAGGACCAAAGGTAGTTAAGACTTAGAGTTCATAGTTTCTACACTCAGATCCAGGAATTCAGGGCACTACAAATCTCCTGATGTTTTCTGTAAAATTATATGTGCAGTATAGTTTTCTGGAGGAAGGAGTCATCATATTCATATTCTCAATAACATCTATGACCTCCAGACCTCAAATCACTGGCTTAAAACCTAGTACCTCTTCTTTGTTTGCCTTACCATTCAAATAACTGGCAAATAAATAGATCTCAGTGGTGCTTTTAATACCTACTCTTGTATTTTCCCAGTTGGGTATGCCTGTTGCCGAAAGGAGAAAGAGTTACAGACCAGGTGACTTTCAGAATGAAAGTCAGCAAGAAGGAGTGGCCTCCTTTGTGAAAAATAGTCATGTGGTCTGTGCACCGCATGGAGGTTCACGAGAAGGAATGCAAGCCTTTTGTTTCTATGGTTACATACTCCTTTCGATTCCAAACTTAGAAATCCAACAGCAAATGATATGTTAAGAAACTGAACGTTGAAGACATGGCTAAGGAACAACAACAAAAAAAACAGGATAGATGAAAAGTAATTAGGTCTTTGCAGAGCAGAAAAAAATCATGCAAAGTTGTGCTTTTATTAATTTTATCTAATGGCATTATCTCAGAAGTCTACTGATTTCCTTGCATGTCTGCTGCCAGTAGCTGAATGAGTGAGAAGATGAAGTTATAGAGGGAAGTTTGTTCTGAAAGGGGCTTCTGTTCTGTGACACCAGAGCCACGGATGATGCTTTCTCAAGATGGGATTGGAATTGGGTAGTTTCTCCAGGACCATGGCAATAAGTGAGAGATTTAGACTTTGAAGCCACAATTTTCCACCTTTATAGTCTTTTGTTTCACAAAGGACAGCTTTTCCTTGATTTGTGGAACCAGTCATTTCTCAGTTGAATTGGGAAAGGAATGACAAATTTGGGAGAACCTAAAAACTAATTAAGGTAGCCATTTCTCAATCCTGCTAACAAAATTTTCATGATTCATTTATTGCTTAGCTTCTTTGAACTTTAAAATTTTTGTCCCACAGTATTTTTGATCTGCCTCATAGTGTTGGTGATCTAATTTGCCACAAATTTTTCATCCTGAGTGATTAAAATTATTTATATTTAATATTATTCCACAAATATTCATTGAATGCTACTATTACCAACCCTGTTGGTCAGACCTGATTCTTGACCTCATGGTCTAGCTAGAGAAATAGCCATTAATTAAATAATCAAACCCACACATAAAATGTAAAATACTAGAAAGGAGTGGTAATTGAGAAGAATAAAATAATACCATTTGCAGTAACATGCATGGAGCTAGAGATTGTTGTTTTAAGTGAAATAAGTCAGACAGAGAAAGACAAATATTACATGATATCATTATATTTGGAATCTAAAAAAATGGCACAAATGAACTTATTTACAAAACAGAAACAGACTCGTAGACATAGAAGACAAATGTAGGGTTACCAAAGGGGAAAGAGAGGTGATGGGATAAACTGGGAGTTTGGAATCAACAAATACACACTACTGTATATAAAATAGATAAACAACAAAGACCTACTAAATAGCACAGGGAACTGTATTTATTATCTTGTAATAACCTACAGTGGAAAAGAACCTGAAAAATAATTGATATATATACATATATATAACTGAATCACTTTGCTATATACTTGAAACTAACACAACATGTAAATCAAGTATACTTCAGTTTTTTAAAAAAAGAGGTAAAAGTGCATATAATTAGAAAACAAGACTGTCTTGAAGAAGTGACGTGCGTTAAGAGCTGAAGGATTAAAGTTAATTAAACTAGAAGGGAGGGAAGTGTGTACCCGAGTCAGGGACCCGTGTGCAAGCACCACTGATAACAGAGACTCGGGGTGAATGTGAAGACCAGGAGGGCCAGTGAGACTGGAGCAGAAAGAGCTATCAGGAGTGGTCCATGAGGAAGCTGGAGGTAGGGGCAGGGCCATGCTGGACCCAGCAGGCTGGGTTGATGAGCTTCCTTTTTATATTAAAAGCAATACAGAATGTTAAGTACGTAGATGCTATGATTATATTCTGTTTTCATTTTAAGCTTCTCCTGCGGTATAAATAGAATAAAGTGGGAGAAGAAGAGAAATGGACAGAACGCTTGGGAGATGATTTCAGTAACCCAGGAAAGAGATGATGATAGCATGGACTAGAATTCGTGGGAGGTGCTATTTAGGGATAGAGAGAAGTGGATGTGAAGGAAATTTGTAAAGTCAGCTCGACAGGATTTAGTGAGGGATTGAATGTGGAATGAAGAGAGATGCAAAAGCATCTTAGACTTCCAGCCAGCATAATTTGGTGACTGGTTTACTGTCATTAGCAATAGAGAGCACTGGAACAGATGCAGGTTTGGTAAACGGTGAGGAAGGTAGTAAAACTGGCGGTAGGTATTGTGAGTTTGCATATTCAAAGTAGGATGTCAGCCGACTTCGAATCACTTATTTGCAGAGCAAAGACTGGTCTTAGAGAGATGTATTTGTGTGTCATTGAATCTGTGAGCATGTGAGTGCCATTCCCAGGGAGAAAGGATAAAAAGAGAAAACTAGGGCCCCAAACAGAGCTGGGAAGTTCTCATGTTAATGGCCAGGTGGAGAAGGGTGGCCTTTAAAGGAGGCAGAGAAGAGAGCTGGAGAGGTGTTTCAGCCCCGAGGGGGCTGTGACATGGAGGCTTGTGAAAGGGAGAGCTTCAAAAGGACAACTGGGGTCAGATTATAGATCGCTGCTGAGAAGGCAGATTAGGAAAGTAAAAAGTGTCCACTGCCTTTGAGGACGCAAATGCCAGCGTTGACCTTACCAAGCTCTGTTTGGCGTAGCCTGGGGAGTAATTGGGGGTGAGAACACAAAGGCAGCGGATACAGATAACCCTTTGGGAAACTTGGCTGTGAAGGAGAGAGGGCATTCACTAGGACAACAAGGAGTCAAGCTTCCTTTTTTTTTTTTAATTTTCTGTTTAGATACATTTTCTTTTTTTGGTTGCACAGACTTGTGATGATTTGGAGAGGTAGAAGGTTATCGGAGGTTGAATTGGGACTCAAAACATTTTGAGATGGTTGTGGTGAGTTGGGCAGGAGGATTTTAGAGCAATAGCAAGGCTGACAGGAGGTGTTTCAGGCCGTTTGAGTTTGGTGACTAATTGATGGTGGATTGAACGTGATCTGTTGTGAAACTCTCAAGCAGCGCTCAGCTGCTCGGGGGAAGCCATCGAGAACTCAGATGTGCAGGGGTTTCATTGCGGCTAGTGGTTCTCTCATCCACGTGTGATGAAAAAAAAAAATAGAGAGGCTGCGATACCAGAAAGTGTATTATTAAAATGTAAACTACAGATTATCAACTGGATAATGAGAGAAGTAAAGGATGCAAAGAGGATAAAGGACTGAGATGTCCAAGAGTGGTTTAAAAATGATTGTAGTGGTGAGGGTCTGGATGTAGCTCAGGGGGTAGAGCACGTGCTTGGCATGCATGAGGTCCTGGGTTCAATCCCCAGTACCTCCATTAAAACAAACAGACAGACAAACAAACAAAAAAAAAAAACCACTAAAGGTAAAAAAGAAAGCAAAAAAATTTTAAATGATTGTACTGGGTACAGTTGAATCATAAAGGTGGATTTGAAAGTGTGTTCATTAGAGGTGATCGCTAGTCCCAGCTGCAACTCAGGGTGATGGTTGGAGTGCAAAGGTAGAGGAGAGCACTGGGGACAAAGAGCCCACTGTGATGGTGGATCATTGGGGTGAATGTTGTCATCAGACAGATAACTAGCAGACTCTGGGCCTGGAAAGAAGACTGTGAGCCTGGTGCCAGAGTCTTCAATGAAAGAGGGAATGTGAGCAGGATGTCTGCAGACCACAACAGCGAGAAAGTGATGAGCGTGATAGCACGAGCTTCAAAAAGAGAAGCAGCTGTCTGGGAGCTCTAAGCGAGAGGAAGAAGAATGTCAACTTCTCTTCTTGAGTTGACTGTGAAGTTCATGGGATGGTGAGAAAGTAGCCAACACTGAAAAACTGGTGTCTTCAGAGGCAAACTAGAATTCAATTCAGATGTGGAGAGGACACGGGGGACTTTGCAGGTTTTGGAGTGACATTTATAAGGGGGTGATATGGGGGGATTCAGGAGGGATTAAAGGCTGAGTTGGGGACAATAAAAGCCAGAACAATATGGGAATGAGGTACTTGATTTGAAATGTTCCAGTTTTATCAAGAGAGATCAGAAAAGCAGGGAGGGTATAGCTCAGTGGTAGAGTGCACTGTTTAACATGCACGAGTTCCTGGGTTCAATCCCCAGTGCCTCCCTTTAAAAATAATAATAAATAAATAAACTGAATTATCGCCTCCCCCCAAAAATAGACATCAGCAAAGAATTTCCTAGCCAAAAGTAAAAATTAATTCACCCTGATTTAAAAATAAATATTACAAACATGCATTCCTTACATCTGCTAGGAGTCATGAAACATGGGCAAAAGGATATTGTGCAAAATCTCATAGAATCAACAAGAGGGAGAATCTTTTATTTATCCCTTAAAAAGGAAGCAAGTTAAAACATAATAATGAAATGAGTAAGTGAAGCAATTTAGGACAAACTAAAAGACGTAATAATTTCATTGTAGGTACCTTCCAAGTGGTTTCAAAAAGTGTATAAATTCTTCACAGAAATGGCGGCAAATCCTGATGGATATGTAAATTGTCATGTTAATTCACCTGAGTATACACTCCACTTGGGTGCCATCCTGTTGGACTTAAGACGTATTCTTGTGTGCAGCAGGCAGGAAACACGGCTTACAATTGTATGAAACTGGCTCCTTTTAAAGAGCAAAGAGATCTAGCCATGGCAGCCCACTTTTACGCCAGGGAAAGATGATGTGGTTCTGAAACGTGTAAGACAGATGAAACAGGAGGGAGCCAGAGCTGAAGCGTTACACAGGGAACAATGGGATACCTGGGGGACACGTGCTTTTCTTGTCATTTTGAGTGAGTTGTAATCGTTAAAGACACTGGGGACTAGGAGGCATTGTCTTTCACCTTATGACTATTTCCAAAGCATTCTACCATCCATAATGCAACTAATGTAAGATTGCTGAGAAAGTAACGGGGAAAAGCCGAAGCGTGGAAGAGGAGACAGTGAAGAGGTTTGGGGGTGGGGGAGGGTAGAGCTCAGTGGTAGAGCACCAGCTTAGCATGCACAAGGTCCTGGGTTCAATCCCCAGTGCTTCCCGCCACTTAAAATTAAAAAAATAAAAAATAGGAAGAAAGAAATGAAAGGAAAAAAAGAGGATGAGGGTAATGTTCAGTGGTAGAGTATATGCTTAGCATGCACAAAGTCGTGGGTTCAATCCCCAGGACCTCCGTTAAAAAAAATAAATAAGTAAACCTAGCTACCTACCCCAATCAAAAAAAAAAAAATTGAGGAGTCAAGAAGGATTGTCATAGTCTGTTTTCACCACTTGGTAGCGTTGGGTCTTGACCAGGTTAGTTAAGTCGTCTGAACTTCAGTTTCCTCATTTGTAAAATGCAGATCGATCGTCACAGCTACTGGGAGCTCTCTGCGCAGGTCAAGTGAGGTGATGAGGACAGGGTGTGACCAGTGCCTGGGGCACAGGACCCACTCCGGGCTTCTCACGGAGGCCGTGTACTGTCATCACCGAGCCTGGGCTTGGAAACCAGCCCACCGGCTTCAGACCCCAACTCTGCTGCTTCCTCGCTGTATGATTTGGGGCAAGTCACTTACCCTCAGTGTCCTCATCTGTAAATGGAGATGGTAACACCACTTATCCCAAAGGGCTGTCGTCAGAACTAAATAAACTTTGCTTCTTTGAACCCAGCCTGACACGTCATTAAGTATCCAATAAATATTTATTTGTAAAAATATATTATCATTAATTACAGAATCGTATTAACTAATAAGAAATGATCATTAATGGTATCATTAAGGGCTTCTTGTTAGGGCATCCAGTCAAAATGGGGGAAATGTCTGAAGATAATGAGTTTTCGTTGAAGCACAAGATTTTTTTTTTTTTAATTGCACTGAAGTGTATTTTCACTCATCTGACGTGGCCGGTATGCTTTTTTTGAAGATCAGTGTAATTCACGGCAGTTATCTGCTGACAAGTGCGGAGAGCTGTCTCAGACGTGATCTCCTGCTTATTGATCAGCCTTGGGTTTTACTCCCTTTTCTCAGCCGGTTTCCAGCGCCTTCGCAGCAGTTTACGTGTAATTACACACATCTGGTCCCACTGACATCCCCTTCGTTTTACTGTGTCACTGCTGGAGCTCTCGACATTCTTTGTAGAAGCACCATTTTATTGTTCATTTAGCAGAAATGAGGCAACTCCGAGAGCAGTGTGGTTGCTGTGAAATAAGTAATTTCTGGCAACCCCTAGAGATGCCGTTTACTCCTTTGGTAAATGCGTACGTGTGCGTTTCCCTGAAACATATTACCTGGAGATGGTATTTACTTTTTTCCAGCCATAGAAAGGGAAAGTGAAAGGAGTTAAGAGGACTGAAGAAAGATGTTTGCTGTTGTAATCTTCTTTTGGTTGGCTCATTTCCCCACATTTCTGCATTCGTTGTTAAGAGCTAGTACTTTTCTGGAAGGTCTCTTTATGTGATGTTCCCGTATTTTACACAGCCTGCACAGATCAGGCATTAAAACTGTGAAGATTATTAGAAGACTGTGATAGCCCTAAATCTTTTGGCATCTTTGGAGAAAAGTCTTACTGTGCAGAGTAATAAAAGCACAGAAAGGTAGATGGTGGCACACCGCAAAGAAAGTGGGTCTTGAGTCTGGTGTTGGATCTTCCATCGGACGGCCATGGAGTCATCATGGAGGTATTTCATGTCCCTGAGCCTCTCTGTACAGTAGGACTAATAGTACTGATCAAGGTGTGCTGTGAAGATTTCATGCAATCGTGTGGATAATGCAGCCAGTACCAGGCATTCCCCGTAATCGATGTCCTGTTCAGTTTCTTCCTTTCTTTATCAAGAAGAAAATATAGCACAGTTTTCTAGATCTGTCACAAAAGAAGTTTCCTTCAAAACTGCAGTGTGGTTACTCTGGTATTAAAGGAATAAAAACTCAGACCATTTTATGGATACATATGTACCTCGCCACTAGGATCTTTGGGAGTTCTAAAACTCTTTGCTTAAATGGAAAACTTGTGAGGACATGTTACGATAAGAATAAAATAATTCAGGCTTTTTCTTTTTCTTGTTTAAAATGTGTTCATGTAAGATTTCAGGTAGAATGCCAATTTGAACATTATAATAATGTCACCCTTACTACTGTGTTCTGGACAAACGAGCCAAACATAACAAGAAAATTCTTTGTTCGTGAGTATATCTGGTTAACCACTGTGACCTGCTCATTCTGTCTTAACTTTTCAAAAATGATGCTGACCATTTTCTAGCACAAACACATAATTTCAGACCCAGTAGAAAAGAATCATCAAATTTTCAAACTTCTACAAATGCATTCTTTATAATAAATAACTCTAAACAGAAAGCTACTGACATTTTGTGATACTATCAAATTTTAAAATTATTTTAACTTGTTTATATAAGTCCAGCATCTCACAATCCCTTAGTGTTTGTTGATAGTTTTTGCACAGACCAGAAAACTAAAATAGAAAGAAAATACGTGATTTGCCTAAAGTCACGTGACAAATAAGCTTTTCAACCAGAAATAATACATTTTCTGACTTTCAGTCCATCTCAGTTTCCATTATATGGTACTGCAAAGCTCCCCCCCGCCCCAAAATAATGTGGTTATGGTAAACAATTTTCTAGTCATGTTAAAATGCTTTTTCAAATATGTTACTTATTGGCTTCTAGGATGTATGATATTTGCAATTAATCTAGTCATTTTATAGGTTTATTTTAGAATGAAACTGCATAATAAAGTAATCAGAGTCTTGTATATAACAAAATTAAATGAGTGAAAGTAATTTATATATTAAAATATGAGCAGATATAATGCAATTTCAGTTTTTGTTCCTTCATCTCTTTATAAAGCTTAGTTGACTACAGAAGCTTTGTGGAAGTCATATCTACATAATATTCTAGTACGGTGTTCTGGTTGGGTTAACAGTAACGCATCTGTGCGTTGTCCTTAGAAGTCTGTGAGTGGGATAGTCTCATGAATAATAATGCTTATTTAGAGATGATCAGCCATGATGATAAAGGACTTCAGCAGAATTGAAGCAAGATATCAACTAACATGCAAAAAACCTGAGCTAGGAGTCCATGTTTTCGTGTCAGACATACATGGTTTGAACTGCAGCTCCTTCACTGACAACTGCTATAATGGGAGCTGTGAGGGTTGCTTAACCACTCTGGTTCTTGGATGCCTCTTCTTTAAATTCCATCCAAAAAGTGATGCAGTAGCAAGCACATGGGCTAGAAGTCAGCCTGACGGTGATTAAGACCCAAATCTATCAATGACCAGTCCGATAACTTCCAGCATGTGATGAGTCCACATTCCCAAATCCACAGAGCTCTGAAATCCCAATGGTTTTTATAGCTCTCATTACACCACCACCCCTCCTGAGCTGACATGAGCTATTTATAATCTTTACTTACCTCATTTAGTGGGGAGAGTCTATGTTTTCTGGTCTCACCCTATATTCTATTGTGATGTTGTACAATCCATGGTTCATGTACCATGTGACCTTCTCAAAACAATCATAAATAATAAAAACTCTGAATTTCAAAGCTCACTCAGTTCGGAAAGGTTTTAATCAGACACCGTGGACCTATGTCCAACATCTTGAAGCCTCAGCTTCCTCGTCTGTGATGAGGGTGCCAACCACAGCTGAGTCACTAAGTCATTGTGGAGATTACACGGCCGGTGCCACGGGAACACAGTGCGTGGTCGGTTGTTAAGTGCTGAATCAGCAAGAATCATGGTCATCACATTAGAACTCTCCCAAGGCCTCAGACTGCCGGGTCCTTTGTAACACGTTTTCTAGGTTTGGCCTTCATCTGTAATTGAATCTATTTTCTCCTCCCATCAAAGTCTTGCAACCAAGGCATCAGAAATTTGATTCTGCTCTTTACCCACTCCCTCTCCATTTTGATTTTCTGAAGCCTGAAAATATTTAGGAACTTTTTTTTTTTTTGGTGACAGTTTGGGACTCTCCAAAATAGCCTGTTTAGTGGGTTGAAAATCTTAAATCTTGGGCCTGTCTAATGCAGATATAATATAATTTGGCAAATGAGCACAGTTTGAAAATGAGACCAAGCACATTCTGAGAGTTTGAAAAAGTCAAGAAAGGATCAGCTCCAGATTTGACTGGATGAAAAACCCAGGAGAAGAAAAACAGGCAGAATGACAGGTCTTCAATAACATGGCCCTTGAGTGCAGGGAAACTTCTTTGAGCTCCCCTAGATGTAACCGAAAAAGCACAAAAACAGCAATTCTTCGTACCCTTCCTTCCACTCCCTGTCACTGTCAGTGGTGCCTGAGTCACTGTTGCTTAAAGACTTAGTCAAGCAAATTCGGTGGTTTTGTGGGTGTTTTTAGGAAGGGGAGTGGAGGAAGATAGCTTCAAAGTGGCTTCTTAACCATGTGTGAAATTTATAATTGTCAATAGGTCATATTTATATCCTACTTAAATCATGGTAAGTGTTCAAGACATTTCTTTAAAAAAATTCTAAATTTCAGATTTATGAAAACAGTAAAACAATCAAAATCTGCTTAGTCATTTTTCGTTTCAAATTCAGAAAGTCCTTTAGTCTGTGAATGAATTATCTTTTAAGAATGAGAACTTCAAATTTTTAATTTTAATCTAGAAAAAAACATTCATACCATCATAGAAATTACTGTCATTTGAATACCGTGCTGAAGCATTTCAGAGACCGCCCGGACATGGGAAACCTGGGAAAGTGTGGGTCACGGAGGCAGAAGTGAATTTCCCCACTGACTTCATGCTCAGGCCCAAGGGAAGCAGTAGAACCTGATTTTTTTTTCAAGATATATTGAGATATAATTGATATACAAAAAACAGCCCATGGTTTAATATATATAATTTGGTGAGTTTGGACATGTGTACACACTTGTATTATCATTACCATGATCAAGGTGATAAACATATTCATTACCTGTAAAAGTTTCCATGTCCTTCTGGGTGTTTTTTTTTTTTTTAATGCTCAGAACACTTAATGTGAGATCTACCCTTTTAACACATTTTAAGCTCATTATTAACTCTAAGCATTTGGTTTGATAGCAGGTCTCTGGCACTTACTCATCTGGTATAACTTTTTACCCAGAGCCTAATTATTTTTGGAAGGAAGTTTGTATTTACTACTTTGTAAAAGAACATAGAAGGCAAAAAACAAAACAGAACAAAAATCGTGTTCAAAATATTGTTGGGCATTCTTAAATTTATTTATCATAAGTTGGTATGATAATACTTAACTACTTAATTAACTATTGATACTTAATACTTTAAAAAATTAATACTTCATTTATACTTGAAAAAATACTATTGAATTACAGGCAGTAGAAAGCACCAGTGTCGTTCTGGGCCTCACATTGCTAGAGATCTTCAGCCAGCCCAGAGTGGGGGTGTCCTCGGACCTACACACTGACGCTCCCCATCAGTCTCCTCTTTTTCCTGCACTTTGTACAACCCCACATCCTCAGCCGTCCACATCCAGGGTGGAGACCACCCTTGGGAGGGCAGCCCTCGTGGCTGATGTAAAGGGTTCGGTTGTTCGGTTGCCAGGCGTTCAGACTGAAAGCATCTCCCAATCTGACGATTTTTACTTCCAGCTTTTTAACTGGCACCATTTACAAGAAATCTTACCAAAGACAGGGGGAAAAAAAGTGGAGTTTCATAGAAGTTACTGAACTCAGTGAAAATCAGTCATTATTTATACAAGTCAGTCCTTAACATTGTTAAATTATATTTTTATTTAAAAATCTTTTGACCAAAAACTTACCACATATGTCATATGTGTGTTTGATTTTTATATGACTTATGTGTATAAGACATATATATACACATGTCATATACAAAAGTAATAGAAGCAAAAGAAAAGAAAAAATATATGTATCTTTTGCACATAATAATACAAGGCTCATGTAGTCCTGGCTTTCGATATGAATTGTGACCTTTTCTCTGACTTATTCTGAAATCATGGAGGACTTTATGATAACAGAAAGTGGACCAAACAGCAATTTAACATTTTCGGTTCTTGGGGAAATTTCCTCTTACCAAAGAGATGGGCAGAGCTGGTAGTTATGACCAAAGTGCTCCCTTGAAATAAACAGAGAAAGCGTGAAATATTACAGATGTCATTATAAAATGCAAATATCATGGCAGAGTGGATTAGACGTTGAGGCCCCAGCTGGGTTTTTCTTGAACCTATTAGTTTAGAAAGACAAACGCCGGTAAGAAGTTTTTCTTGATACCGTTAGTAAACCACTTTGCAAGTTTCCCAGAGAATATGTATGAATTGGCTTCACGGTAAGGAAGCATTTTTAAATTTTGAATTTTAAACCGTGTGTTAATTATCATGTGTAGGATTAAAGTCAGGGAGGGGAGGCAGAATGAAAGCTGGGACTCATTGTAGAGATGCAAGGGGAAGGGGGCAGGTGGAGGGAGGGGACAGGACTCGGTGTGTCTGGGATGAGGTGGCGGCAATCACGCTGAGCTTTGAGGTCCCATCTCTGTGTGCAATGGGTGAGGTGGTCTGATCTGGCTTCCACCCAACCTCATTTTCTCCTTAAATACCAGCGTGGATGTGATCACATTTCCACGTGCCTTCCCCTCACTTCCCCGTTTCCCATCACGTCCCCATTTCCCATTTTCTAGACCTCCTCCGAGTGGTATCCGTGCTCTCTCTGACTCTGAAAAACACTTCTGTTGAACAATGCTTAATTTCCAAACCACTCGTGGAAAAGATGTGCTAACTGATACTCCTGGTTGAAATCTCCTTTCAGCTGTAGCATTTCAAATTCAGGCTGCAGAACTCCTGCTAAACTAGGTCAATCAAGCTGGGGCAGAACTGTCGATTAGGTACTTGAATCAGAAACGCTTATCTTGAGAAGCCAGGTAGTTAGGTAACCGTGGAGAAGGGACGGCCCAGGCGGTACACGATCAGTGAAATGGATGCTTTATTTTATGGGAGCAAGAGTTATTACTGGGTTTTGGTTAGCTGTGGGTTTTGTTGCAATTACATCACCTGGTTGGAAATGTTTCTCAGTATCTGCCTATACGTAATTTTTTTCCTCTCTCTTTCTCAAAATCCTGTCACAAAATAGCAAGACAGGAAACCATCAGTGCAGGAAATATGTGTGGGGCTCAGGGGAGAGAATCTCAGGAAGAGGCCGAGTTTTGCTCTGATTACCCAGAGACTCTGACTAATCACTTCAGAGTCAATTCTGGAATTCAGAAGCAAAAGTTGGGAAAATCCTGTTAGAAAAGCATTAAACTATTGCATATAACAATTTTATAATAAAAATAGTGAATACTTATTGGAGAAAACAAAATCATAAAGAAGCAAATAAAAATTACCTATGATCTTACTACCCAGAGTTGACTATTCAATTTTGTGTATATTTATTTACACTATTTTTCTTTATCTGGGTTTAACATAGTTGAAATAATTCTACACGTAAAATACTATACTTTACTTCTTTACAATGAAGAAGAGCAATTTTTGTAACTTTACTATAAATTCTTCATTAGCATTATTTCAATAGCTAAATAATATTATTCAATGGATATGTCAAATTTTATTTAACAACACCCCCGTTATAATACATTTGGATTACTTCTGGTTTGTCACTTCCACAAACATCCTTAGGCATAAAAATTCTTTGGGCAATTTTGATTAGTTTCCTGGAATAGATTCCTAGAAATGAAGTTATAAAATGATAATTGGAAGAAAGATTGTAAGGACAGCTTGTAACAAGTACTGAATTGCTTTCAAAATAGCAGTTTACATATTCATAAAATGTGTATAAATACTCATTTCCCCTGTAAGCATGTCTGTGTGTGTGCGTATAAATTATAACACACACATACATAGTATGTCACATCTGACTAAAAGCTATAATTTAGCTTACATTTTTTATATTGTGATATATTTAAAAAAATTTTTTTTGCCATTTATGCTTTCTCTTTGGGAATTGTCTGTTTATATACTTGACCCAGTTTAATACCAGGAATATTGTGACCATCCTTTATCAATTTACATAACCATTTTACAGACTAGTCACTTTTTGAAAATTTTAGTAAATATGGTGCTATGTTTGTTTATTCCAATTACCTTTTTTTGTTTAAGATTGTGACAAACTGAAGTGCTGATTATTTATGTTCTTTTCCATTTCATTGGATATGTCCTTCGTATCACCTTTCATCTTTAAGCTTGGGAAAAATTTTTTGCATCTTGATACTTATGAGATATACTTTTTGGCTTTCTTCTTGATTTTATTTATTTATTCATTTTTTACATTCATCTTCTGAATCCATTTGGACTTTAGCTGGTTGAGCAAATTTTATTAGTCTGAAACATTTTTCTTGTGAATGATCACCCTGTTTTGGACTAAAGTGGGCAGGTTTACTGAGCTGTAAAATTGGGAAAGGAAACATTGTACACAGGGAGGACAATCAGAATCAGATAGGATGCTTCCCCCCCCCCCCCGTCTCTCCTGCTCTCTGCATGCTGGTTTCATTTTCCCCTCCCCGAGGGGGTAATGGTGACCATCTATTTACATCCGCAGAGCTTTGCCACCAGAGAGCGAGTCCCTCCCTGCTAAAGCTTTGCTTAAGGAAGAATGTCGGTTGTCACATCACTGGTTACATGTCTACCCTGGTGGACAAAGGACCAGGGTACTAGGATGCATAGTCCCCACTGGATCCCATGGCTGGAGCTGGCCGGGAGTGATCACCCAGAAAAGGAGGATGCTGTAATTAACAGGAAACGGGAAGGTGCTGGATGGACAAAAAGGGACCGGAGCTCAGAGGTGGGACTATGACTCCCATTCAATGTTCTGCTTCAGTTTGTCTGCCTGTTTGGAGTTTATAGGGGTTGCCAGTCATGCTGTCATCCCTCTCACTCTTTCCCTCCCCCCAGAATGGGAGACCAACTGCCTGAGAAAGAAAGGAGAACGTCAGACAGGTGGCAATGAAGACATTAGTACATTGCCTGTAAAGCTGACTGGAGAAAACAACGTACCTACTTGCCCTGCAGTTGGGTCTGTAGGTGTAGCTCCTAAATGGAACTCATCCTTTG
The DNA here is from genome assembly GCF_048564905.1 of Vicugna pacos. NCBI lineage: Eukaryota > Metazoa > Chordata > Mammalia > Artiodactyla > Camelidae > Vicugna > Vicugna pacos. The sequence continues at coordinate 8,682,964 of NC_132988.1, read as the reverse complement.
TTGCTACAGGCATGCCCCTGGTAAGGACAGGGCCCCCGGGGTGAGCCTAGGGCGTGGATGAACAGAGAGTCGCAGCATCCCCCAAGGACAGGCACTTCCACACCTGCAGACTGTTCCCCAAGAAAGTGAATGAAATGAGATGAGAAGTAGGAGGCTCTCTGCAGAGTCGTGCTGTTTGAGATGGGTTGGTGAAAGATGAAGCATCCTCAAAGAGTCTTCCAAAATATGGGGGTAAAGGATTTTGACAACGTAAGGGGAAGACAAGGAAAGAGAGGCTTCCACGGGCGAGCCTCGTGTTGGTGCGGTGTTGGGACCCGTTTCACCACCATCCCCGCGTTGCTCCGCAGCACTGGCCTGCCGGCGCAGAAGTCACAAAGGCCTGAGGGCAGAGAGCACCCGGGTGCTCCAGGCGGCCACGCGTGTGTCTTCACCAACACAAAGGAAGTTTGGAGCCTCAGTCTTATCTCTTCAACCTCGTGTCCTCACATGCTTATTTTTCAATGAGGAAGATCGAATCGAAATTTGATAGTTAACCTTTTTTTTTTTCATGCTGCCTCTGCTGTGCAGTAAGAAACACTACATTTAATTTTGCGAGTTCAAAAATGTCGTGCCAAATTTTGCTTTGCAACAGCTGCTTTTGAGTTGAAGAATGTTTGAACTTATGTCTTTTAGAAACTATAGTTTTAGGTTTTACTAGTTGGCAACTTGGTGAATCTTGAAGGAAGTGTGTGTGTGTGTGTGTGTGTGTGTGTGTGTGTGTCTTTACAGATTCCCATCTTATCTTCATGGATAATGCTGCGTCTGGGCCATTATCCAAAGGTGAAAAAAACAGGCTCTTCCAAGTCTCCTTGGGAATGCATAACTTTATTATGATCTTCTTTCAAAACTGGAAACACTGAACTTTCCAAAAGTGTTGTGTTCTATCATTAAATTGAGTGATTTGAAACACAGGAGACTAAGAGGGGATGAGAGTTAGCCACACGGCTGAAAATGAAGGCAGGGCAGGGGGCAGACCAGATGGGAATGCTTTGAAGACAAATGGGGAGGCTCAAATAACTCATTTCTTCATTTGTATTGTTTTAATGCACCAGCTAGCAGGCATTAATTAGTATAACCTTGGATTTCTACTCTGTGAATGACTCCTTCACCTTTATGTGGACTGGATTTGTTTGGTTTTTTTTTTTTGAATAGTTTTAATAATTTTTTAGGGGAGGAGGTAATTGGGTTTGTTTATTAATTTATTTTGAAGTGGAGATACTGGGGACTGAACCCAGGACCTTGTGCATGCTAGGCAGGCACTCTACCACTGAGCTACACCCTCCCCTCTGGACCGTTATTTTGTTGTAGTTTTAGAACTCTTGGAGATAAAGCCTCTTCTACAGGAGAGTTTTTATTCTGTTGATTTAGTCTGATGGGTTTTTGTTTCACTTAATTGACAGTTTAATTACTGAAAATTGATTTCTCTTCTAGACCTTCTCATATTCTTTTAGTGCAATATTCTATTGAACAGTGGTTTGCAAACTTCGGTGTGCTTCAGCGTCCGCTGGAGAGCTGGTTAAAACATCCCGCTTATCCCCAAGCTTAGCGCGTCTGATTGAGGAGGTCTGGGTGGAACCTGGGAATTTGCATCCCTATCGAATTCCCAAGGTGATGCTGACGGCGCCGATCTGAGAGCTGCACTTGGAGAACCAGTGCTGCAGAAAATTGACTGTGACTCAGAAATGGAAGCACTTGATGTGATTACTTTTCAGATACTTCAGTTCTTGGTTTTAAAGTCAGCTGAGTCTCTAGATGCTGGCTGCTTAAAGTTAGAAATTTGTAGGACCCAAGGGAAGATGGTTTTATTAGTGAGTGAGGATGTTATGAGTAGGGCTGTTCTCACTCTATAATGACAGTTCTTTAAACAGATCTTCCACTACTGTCTTAGTTTGACTCAAGAGCTGCTTCTCAAAGATGATTTTTGCTCAATCCAGAGTGCACTTGAAGCATGAATCTGCATTGTAAGGTCATACTGAAAATAAACAAAAAGCGTTGCCTGCCATGTTGCATGTTCTAAGAAGCATGCTTTATAAATCAGCTATTGTTTCAGCTGCAGAAATCAGAGATTCAATGCTTGGTGCGCAAGTGATTCCAAACAATTCTTCCAAGGTGATCTCTAATATGTTTGTAAGTATAAAAACCCATTAGATAGAAATGTTTTGCTAAAAGACACTCTTGACTTTGCGATTGGGATTAGAGAGTGAATTTACTTCCCACCTCCCCCAGCCCACATGGAATTAAAATGAAAAGATACAAAAGGCCATTACATTGGAGGAAAAAACTGACTTAATCTTCAAGTAGAAATGCCTACCACCTTTTACTCGCCATATAGGCATCTCAGGTGGCACTGTGCTTGAGCCGCATACAGAGAATTACTTGAAGGAATGTGTGATTTCAAAGATAAGAGCTACTGAACGCTCGGTGGGTCTAATTAGAACGCAAAGTTTAGAGACGTCTGTGAATTCAGGAGACAGAACTGGTATATCTTTCAGGTACATGTCTTACAATGAGAAAATATTCTTTTAAAATAATTCAGAAGTAACTTTACTTCCCACTGATGTAGAGCTACGAGGACCACTTCTTCCAGAAATTCCAACTGGGGATTTTAGCGAGAATTCAAAAGACATAAAGTCTAGAGTCAGAGGAAGTACTTTAAAATGAGGCTTATAGGGTGAGTCAGGCAGTCAATGTGTGTGTCCTTTACCACCTGAATGTGGCACATGGAGTCATTTTTTTTTTGATTGAAGTATAGTCAGTTTACAATGTGTGTCAATTTCTGGTGTACAGCATCATGTCTCAGTCATACATATACATACATAAATTCCTTTTCATATTTCTTTTCATTATATGCAAGATACTGAATACAGTTCCCTGTGCTATACAGAAGAAATGCCTTTTTATCTGTTTTACATATAGTAGTGTGTATCTGCAAATCTCAAACTCCCAGTTTATCCCTTCCCACCCCTTTTCCCCCTTGGTAACCACAAGTTTGTTTTCTACGTCTGTGAGTCTGATAAGTTCATCTGTGTCTTTTTTATTTCAGATGAGTGATATAATATGGTATCTTTCTTTCTTTTTCCAGCTTACTTCACTTAAAATGACGATCTCCAGGTCTATCCATGTTGCTGCAAATGGCATTATTTTATTATTTTTCATGGCTGGGTAGTATTCCATTGTATAAATACACCACAATTTCTTTATCTAGTCATCTGTCGATGAATATTTAGGTTGTTCCCACATCTTGGCCACTATAAGTGCTGCTACTATGAACACTGGTGTGCATGTATCTTTTCAAATTAGAGTTCCCTCTGAGTATATGCCCAGGAGTGAGACTGCTGGAAGATATAGTAACGCTATTTTTAGTTTTCTGAGGAATCTCCATACTGCTTTTCATAGTGGCTGCACAAAATTACATTCCTATCAACAGTGTAGGAGGGTTCTCTTTTCTCCACACCCTCTCTAGCATTTATCGTCTGTGGACTTTTTTAATGATGGCCATTCTGACTGGTGTGAGGTGATACTTCACTGTAGTTTTGATTTGCATTTCTCTGATAATTAGCGATACTGAGCCTTTTTTCATATGCCTATTGGCCATTTGTATGTCTTCATTGGAGAACTGCTTGTTTAGGCCTCCTGCCCGTTTTTTGATTGGGTTGTTTGTTTTGTTTGAGTTGTATGAACTGTTTGTATATGCCGGAAATGAACCATTTGCAAACCTTTTCTCCCATTCCATAGGTTGTCATTTTGTTTTGCTTATGCTGTCCTTTGCTGTGTAAGAAATCATTTTTGTAGGTGACAGAGAATTTCTAACTCAGAATTAGGGTAGTCGGGAAAATGACTTTCTATAACAATTCATTCCCTGTGATTAGAGCAAAGCACCTAGATTTCTTTAACTGATTCATCTCATCATTCTCACCAGAGGAAAGAGCTACTTTTAAAAAATGTACCCTTTTTTAGAAATAAAATAAGATCCAGTTAGTGTTATTTGCAAAGTTACAGAGTACAGGCTCTGGGCAAATCAAGGGAAATTTCGGTCAATGGTTTCCTCTCAAGAACTAAATGTATCTAATGTATGTCCAGAATTACTTTTGCTTTCCAATGGCAAATACCTTCTCTCCATTACAAAGAAATCCTCTTTAAAACACTTCTGTAAATAATCCTGAAACTTATAAACTGGATACTGAGTTTGGACATTAAAACAAGGAAAGAAGAAGACACACATGCAACAGCACAGATGACTCTCAAAACCTTATGTTGAGTGAAAGAAGCCAGACACAAAAAAGTGTAGCTGTTGTTATTCTATTTGTAGGAAGTTAGAGAAGTATGAGTAATAGTCACCTCTTAGAAAGAAGGGTTGACCAGGATGAGGAAAGATCAAGCACACGTTGCTGGAAATGTGTATGTTGGTCTGACTGCACATATGGGTGTACAAAACGTACAAATGTACTATTTCACCGTGCTCTATGCTTAAGATTAGTACGGCTCACTAAATTCAGGGTGTACCTTAATGAAAAATCCATCAAAAGCAAGTCACTGTAGGTAATTCAACTTGGCTCAACTCAAAATATTTAAATAAAGCATCTTGTAAAGAGAACAAAAATCAGATTTTGCATAGATTTTTCAGGAAACTGGTAGGTAGACAGATGTCCAGGGACAATTTTCTTCAGAAACTGCTGCATCAAATATTACAGCCTGTCTGTATGTTAACTTCCAGGTGATTCCAAATAGTCCATTTGAAATCTTCCCAAGATCAACAATTCATGGATTGTTGGTGATTTAAAAACAAAAAAAAATTTAGGGTTTATTCTTTATAAGTTCTGGGTAAAAGATAAGTTAAAATGCACAGGGCTGTATGGGTTTTTTTTTTTTGTTTGTTTGTTTGTTTGTTTTGGCTTTCTTTAAAAAACAAAGTACAAACTTCGTTCTCTCTCTAGCTCCTGAGTGGCACAGTGATGGTATTACAGTTAGATCCCTTAAGAATATCCAGTGGAAAGATGTGAACTTTAGCGTGTTCTGTGAGTTATGGACATGAGCTGGTATTTTTCCCGTGAGTATTTCAGTTCATGGTACAGGGCTGGTCTGCAGGATTTAAGAGGAAAATCTTTGATTTCAGAGGCACCTTGGACTTCTTGGTTATTATCTGTTTATTGGCTGATGTGAAAGGTAGCCTTTTCCCCTGGAGTTTGGAGAGGCTGAAAACATCTTACTCGTCTTTCCTGTGATGGAACATCTGTGATGGTATTTTTATTTAAAAAGTTTTCAGTTTCCTTTTGCAATGATTCTTGATGGTCTGCGGAGTCAGAAGGCTTTATCTTTGAAAAATCACTTTAAAAAGCCAATCATGTCATGATAATTATCTGAAGCCCCCATACCAGAGGCTACTTGGTTTTGTCTTGCTTAAATGTAGTGAAAAGGAAGTCGAATATATTTTATCAAAGAATATAGCCTAAAATTATGTTTCTGTATTTTTTTATTGTTACCAGAATTTTCTGTGTGTACAACTATTGAGGAGTTGGGAGAAAGGTGTTGTGTATGACAGTGCCTATTAATTTGTATTTAAGATATTATAATAAAGATACCTAGGAATTATATGTTGGGTGTTTTAATAAAATAGAGTAGCAGAGGAAAGTGATGTTGAGGAGAAAAGACAGGATATGTGCCAATAAAATAAGAGAAAATACTGGTTTACAGTTAATAACATAATTTAAATTAAAATAATGAAAATTAATACTATTATAGTTTTTTAGTTTAATTCTTCATCATTAAAAAAATCAAAGAATGGTGAGAGCCTCATTTTTAAGCTTTGTAAAGATACTACATGTTTAATTTTTTGGCAGATATTAACTACCATATATAAATTAGATAAAAAATCAAATTTCTTCTGTATAGCACATGGAACTATATTCAGTGTCATGTAGTAACTGTAATGAAAAAGAATATGAAAACGAATATATGTTTGTATTGTATGACTGAAACATTATGCTGTACACTAGAAATTGATGCATTGTAACTGACTATAAATCTAAAAAAATAATTTTTTTAAATCTTTAAAAATCTTTAAAAGTTTAAAAATAAAAACATAAAAATAAAATAAAATAAGAATTTTTTTCTTAGAATCCAGTGAAAAAAATCAAATATTAGTAAGTCTGTACATTTATTTTTTATTATTAAGTCTCAATTGAGGCTTATATTTATAGAAAAAAGAGTGGGAAAGGAAAGCAGTAAAATTTGGCTGAAGCCCCTTGATTTTGAACCTGGGTTGCAGAAAATGTGGCCATTCTAGATCCTGTATTCTTCTCTTCCAGAGGAAATAATAGAAAGAGACAAAGTCCCTACTGAAGAACTGAACACTTCATTAATTTTTTTTAATTTAAACTTAATTAAATATTTTTATAAAAATTAAACTATTTGCAAGAAAAAGGCTTATATACCTTTTTACATGCTAGTTTACACTTCCCTGATTTAGCAAATAGTTAAATCTATTTAAATATTTTGTGTCTTTTTTTAATATTCTCAGATATATTCACTTTTAGAAGGATACACAACAATTTTGTACACATGCTAAAAAATGTACTTTTTTTTTTTCATTAAAGCTTAGGCATGAAGGAGCATCCAGAGACAATGCTTTGTCAGAATCATCAGATGTTATTCATTGAGAATCTCTTGGAAGAGACACTTAGATGAGGGCTATCCCACAGAACTTCTGTCATGGTGGAAATGTTCCATGTGCACCATCCAAATAGAGAGCTGCTAGCCACGTGCAGCTACTGAGCATGTGCAATGGGCTAATACAAATCAGAGACAAAATATTTTATTTTATTTAATGTAAATTTAAATGTCAGGTGGCTGGTTGCTGTGGTATTGGATAGTACAGCTTTAGATACAAAAAATCATGTAGAGAGCTTCCATGAAGACAGCAGTACCCACCTGACAGTATTCCCGGGAAGTTAAATGACCTAAAATAATGACGTGTATACATAGTACCCGGTGCAAACTAGATGTTGTACATCAGTCACTTTCCTTCCTTTCCTTGTCTAATTCAATGCTTAGCCATTACAGCTGCTCCTAGAGATATGCTGATTTTTCTCCTTTTTAAAAATCATTTGTTTTATGTTCTCCCTTTATGTTCTCCTAAAATTCTCTCTTACTCTCTCCGTGTTCAACTAAGCAGTCCATCTTACTTCTACTTATCCGCTCTTTTGTTTACTCCTTCCCTTCACGATGGGAAAGGCTACTTAACAATTACTTCTCTTTCCCAAAATGCTCCATCCGGAGTGTAAGTATGATCTGGAAATGAACTTGCTTGATTAGAATTTGGCATTGAGTGTGGGGCACTAAGTCTACCCTGAGAACATGGAACTATCACCCAGACCTCATGTTGCTTAGTGGTTCAAACACGCCCTCAGAGTGAGACTCAAATGTAAACTGATACTATGTTAGAAATGGTCCCTAAGTGCAAATACATATCCACTCTTGAAGAATGCATCTTCAGCTGAGGCCTCCAAGAACTTCCAAGTTAAAGTTTCAAGAAACATGAGCTTAGGGTTTCGAATTATACACAAACACGCAAGCTCTCACATGGATACAGGCAAGAAGAGACAAAGACAACAGAGTAAGGCCCAGAAAATTTAGATGTTGAAATGGCCAAGCACAGAGTATTAAAGATCTACAAGTAATATGTTTTTTAAAAACATAAAAGAGAACAGGAAGTTATGCATAAGAAAGATTTATAAAAAGATGCACAGACATAGAAAAGAATCAAATGAAAGTCTATAAACTGAAAAATACAAGTAAGGCTAAAAACTCAACAGACAAATTAAAAACAGATTAAATGCAGCCTGAGAAATTAGTGGAGTCCAAACCAAATGCCCAAAATGCAGCACAGAGAAAAATAAATGTAAGTTAGAAAAGAAATTTTAATCAAAATGGAATAATGTGAAAATGTCTAATATATTTCTATCTAGAGTTCTGAAAGGAAATATTAGAGAGAAAAGAGATATATTAATATTTGAAGAGATAAATTTGGCAACTTTAAGAATTGTTAAAAAGTACTAATCCCAGATCAGGAAGTTCAGATAATCTCAGATGGAATAAATACACACCAACAGACAGACAGGCAGACACACGCACACACACACACCCCCACATCACAGTGGAGCTGCAACACCAAAGACAGACAGAGCTTAAAGAGACCCACAGAGAAGAGAGACAGACCACTTATAAAGGACCACAGACTTCCTGATAGCAAGAATGGAAGCTCTGGGCAGTAGAAAAATATCCTCAATATATTAAGAGACAAAAATAAACAACTCAGCACATACAAAATACATTTCAAGAATAAGAGTGAAATTAAGACAGAGGGAAATAAAGGATAGAATTTGCTACCAACAGACCATTATGAAAGGAAGTTCTCTGACATGCCTCTGACAATTAGAAAATAATTCTAAACAGGATGTCTGAAATACCAGGAGGAATTAGACATAAAGGTGTGAGATGCGGTCAGATCTAAAACATTCTCAGGCCGCTTATTAATCAGAAGGAAGATAAATAATGTGCTATACTTCATACTGTATTAAGTAGGAAGTTTAAAAGAAAAGAAAAAGAATAAAGAATGTAATCTCCAAAGAGTCAAAGAGTGAAGGAAAAAGAATAGAATGAGAAGAGCAGTAATCTAAAACAAGTCCAGAAAAAATTAGGAGAATAAATTAAAATGGCAAAATACATATAAATAAAATAGGCTCACTGATGAAAAGAGAAAAATTGTCAGACTGTATAAAACATGCATAAATACAGTGATGTGCTATTTTTAAGAGCTCCACCTGAAACTTGACACAAAAAGGGCAAAGACGTGAAGCGAACATCACCGCTTTAACCTTTCCCTGTTCTAGGCTACAACAAAATAAAAACAAAAACTGATGTAACCATAGTAATATCAGACAAATTAGACTTCAAGTCAAATTCTTGCTAGAAGTAAGGCCTGACTACATATTGATAAAAGTTTCAGTTTCCTAGGAGAATGTGATCATTACAAATTTATGTACATTAAGTATTCTTCACAACTTGACAGAATTACATGGGGTAGTTGATAAATCATCATCATAAAGGAAAAAATTTCACACACTCTATTAGTAAATGATAGATGAAAGGAAAAGGTAATAAAGTTAAAAAAGACCTAAACAACATAATGTGAGTATTTAACAAGACTGCATTTCTATGCAGGCATACCTGATTTTATTGCACTTCCCAAATGCTGCATTTCTTAAAAATTGAAGGTTTGTGGCAACCCTGTGTCAAGCAAGTCTGTTGGCACTGTTCTTCCTACAAAATTTACTCACCTCATGTCTCTGTGTCACATTGTGGTTATTCTTGCAATATTTCAAGCTTTTTTTCATTATTATTACATTTGTTATGGTGCTCTTTGATGTTACAATTGTACTTGTGTTGGGGTGCCATGAACCGTGCCCACATAAGATGACAAGCTTACTCGATAAATATCATGTGTGTAATAAATGAATATACTAAAGTTGCAGGATATGAGCTCAATATACAGAAATCTGTTACTTTTCTATATACACTGATAATGAACTAAAGGAAAGATAAAGCAAAAAAAAATCTCATTTAAAATCACATCAAAAAAAAGAAAGTACTTAGAAATAAACTTAACCAAGGAGGTTAGAGACTTATCCTCTGAAAACTATAAAATACTGATGAAGGTATTTGAAAATGATACAAAGACATGGAAAGATCTCCCCTGTTCTTGGATTGGAAGAATTAATATTGTTAAAATGGCCATACTACCAAAGCCATCTACAGATTTAATGTAATTTCCATCAAAATACATATGACACTTTTCACAGAACTAGAAAAAATAACTCTAAAATTTATATAGAACTACAAAAGAACCCAAATTGCCAAAGCAATCTTGAGAAAAAAAGAGCAAAGCTGCAGGTATCAGACCCCCTAATTTCAGACAATACTACAGAGCTACAGTAACCAAAACAGCATGGTATTGGCACAAAAACAGACACAGAATGGCACAGAATAGAATCCAGAAATAAATCCACACACCTATGGTCAATTAATCAACAATAAAGGAGGCAAGAATATACAAAGGAGAAAAGACAGTTTCTTTAATAAGTGGTGCTGGGAAAACTGGACAGCTACGTGTGAAAGAATGAGAGTAGAACATTTTCTCATACCATATACAAAAATAAACTCTAAATTGATAAAAGACCTAAATGTAAGTCCTGAAACCATAAAACTCCCAGAAGAGAACATAGGCAGAACACCCAGACATAAATTGTAGCAATATTTTTTTGAATCTGTCTCCTAAGGCAAAAGAAACAACAGCAAAACTAAACAAATGGGACCTAATTAAACTGAAAATTTTGGCACAGCAAAGGAAACCACTGACAAAATGGAAAGACAGTGTACTGAATGGGAGAAAATATTTGCAAATGATATGACTCAAAATCAAAAACCAAACAACCTGATTAAAAAATGGGCAGTGGACCTGAATAGACATTTCTCCAAAGAAGATGTACAGATGGCATTCATGCATATGAAAACATGCTCAACGTCACTAATCGTCAGGGAAATGCAAATCAAAACCACAATAAGGTATCACTTCACACCTGGCAGAATGGCTATCTTCAAAAATACCACACATAACAAATGTTGGTGAGAATGTGGAGAAAAGGGGTCCCTTGTGCACTGTTGGTGGGAACAATAAATTGATGCAACCACTATGTAAAACAGTATGGAGATTCCTCCAAAGACTAAAAACTGAACTACCATATAATCCAGCAATCCCACACCTAGGTATATATCCCGAAAAAATGAAAACACTAATTCAGAAAGATACACACACCCTGATGTTCATAGCGGTTTTATTTACAATAGCCAAGATATGGAAGGAACCTACATGGTTAACAACACATGGCTGGATAAAGAAGGTGTGAGATATACATAAAATGGAGTATTACTTAGCCATAAAAAGGAATGAATTTTTGTCCTTTGCAATAATGTGGATGGACCCAGAGAGTATGATGCTTGGTAAATTAAGTCAGACGGAGAAGATAAAATACTCTATGCTGTCACTTATACATGGAATCTACACATATAAAACAAACAAATATATATAACAAAATAGAAACAGACTCACAGGCACATAGGACAAGCTGGTGGTTACCAGTGACCAGAGGGAAGTGGGGAGGGGCAAGATAGGGGGATGGGATTAAGAGATATAAACTACTCTGTATAAAATAGAGAAGCACCAAGAATATATTGCACAGCACAGGGAAATATAGCTTTGTAATATTGCTTCATAATAACTCTAAATGGAGTATAACCTATAAAAATATTAAATCACTATATTGTACACCTGAAACAAATATAATATTGTAAATCAACTCTGCTTCAGTAAAGAAATAAAAATGAATGTCGTGTGTATTCTGACTGCTCCACCCATGGGCCCTTCCCCTGTCCCTCTCCCTCTCCTCAGGTCTATTTCCAGAGACACAATAATTTTGAAATCAGGCCAGTTAACAACCCCACAGTGGCCTCTAAGTCTTCAAGTGAAAGGAAGAGTCACAAGTCTCTCACTTCGAATTAAGAGCTAGAAATAGTTAAGCTGGGTGCAGAAGGCATGTTTAAAGCCATGATAGGCTGAAAGCCAGGCCTCTTGCCCCACCGAGCCAAGCTGTAAATGCAAAGGAAGAGTTTCCGCAGGAAATTAAAAGTGCTCCTCCAGTGAACACACAAGTGATAAGAAAGTGAGACAACCTCAGTGCTGAGATGGAGAAAGTTTGAGGGGTCTGGCTAGGAGATCAAACCTGCCACGACATTCCCTTAAGCCAAAGCCCAATCGAGAGCAAGGCCCCAGCTCTCTTCAATTCTATGAAGGCTGATGGAGGTGAGGAAGCTGCAGAAGAGAAGTCTGAAGCTGGCAGAGGTTGGTTCACGAGGTTCAAGGTAAGAAGCCGTCCGCGTGACATGAACGTGCAAGGCAAGGCAGGCAGTGCTGATGTAGAAGCTGCAGTAAGTTATCCAGGAGATCCAGCTCAGATAATTGATCAACAGATTTGCAGAAGAGACGAAACCATCTTCTGCTGGAAGAAGATGCCTTCTAGGACTTTCATAGCTGGAGGGGAGAAGTCAGTGCCTGGCCTTCAAGCTTCAAAGGACAGGCTGACTCTCTTATTAAGGGCTAATGCAGCTGGTGACGTTAGGTTGAGCCAGTGCTCATTTACCAGCCAAAAATCTCAGGGCCTTTAAGACTCGTGTCAAATCTACTCTGCCTGTGCTCTATAAATGGAACAACAAAGCTGGGATGACAGCACATCTGTTTCCAATATGGCTTGCTGAATATTTTAAGCTCACTGCTGAGATCTACTGCTCAGAAAAATAAAGATTCCTTTCAAAATATATCTGCTCATTGGCAATGTCCCATGTCACCCAAGAGCTCTGATGAATATGTGCGATGAGGTTAATTAATGTTGTTTTCACGCCTCTGACACAACATCCATTCTGCAGCCTGTGGGTCAAGGAGTCATTTTGATTTCAAGGCTTAAATCTGGATTATTTAAAGAATAGATTTCGTTAGGCTACACCTGCTATAGATTGTGATTACTCATTTAGATCTGGGCACAGTCAATTGAAAACCTTCTGGAAAGGATTCACCATTCTAGATGCCATTGAGGACATTCGTGGTTCACAGGAAGAGGTCAGAATTTCAACTTTAACCAGAGTTTGGAAGAAGTTGATTCCAGCCCTCATGGATGACTTTGAGGCGGTTCAAGACTTCAGCACAGGAAGTCACTGCAGATGTGGTGGAAATAGATGGAGAGCCAGGATTAGAAGTGGAGCCTGAAGATGTTACTGGATTGCTGCCATCTCATGAAGAAACTTCAACGGATGAGCAAAGAAAGTGATTTCTTGAGATGGACTCTACTCCTGGTAAGGATGCTGTGAAGGTTGTTGAAAGGACAACAAATGATTCAGAATATTACATAAACTTAGTTGATAAAACAAAGGCAGGGTTTAAGAGGATTGGATCCAATTTAGAAAGAAGTTCTACTGTGAGTAAAAGGCTACCAAAGAGCATTGCATGCTACAGAGAAATTGTTCGTGAAATGAAGAGTTATTGTTTTATTCTAAGATATTGCCACGGCCACCCCCAAGCTTCAGCGACCACCGCCCTTATCAGTCAGCAGTCAGCAACATCGAGGCAAAGACTCCAACAGCAAAAAGATTACAACTCGCAGAAAGCTTGGATGATGGTGAGCATTTTTTTAAGCAACAAAGCATTTTTAATTAAAGTATGAACACTGTTAAGCATAATGCTATTGCAGTATAGTGTAAACATAACTTTTATAGGCACTGGGAAACAAAAAAATTCGTGTGACTCACTTTGCTGAGACATTCGATTAATCACAGTAGTCTGGAACTGAACCTGCAGTATTTCCAAGCTATGCCTGTACAAGTAAAAATTAGCTAAAAAATATTACTGAAATACTTATGAATTAATCCCACCAAAAATGTGCAGCATCTATGCAGTAAACTTTCACTGAAAGACACTGAAAGAAGACGAAATAAGTACTGGATAGAAAAAAAATCAATTTTCAAAACAGGTATCTTATGAATTTGATTTGTAGATCCAATTCAATTCCAACATAGTTTTTTTTGCCTGCAAATTGATAAATATGAGTCCCGACTATTGGAGTAAAATCATTGAATAGAAGAGATTCCAACTTCAAGAGAAGTTAGAACAAGAACAGAATGAAGTGCACCACTTAAAATGATGACAAAGAACTTTCTATTAATGTTGGTGGACTTAAACCTGCTTTACTGTATTTAACCCCCAAAGTATTTTATATATATTTTGTTTTTATGTACTCTGTTTTACAATGATTAAAAAAAAATAAATAAATCTGAGGTTCATAGCTCTACAGAATCGACAACTAAAAACTAGGATATTTTACTATTATATATATGGAACTCAATCTTTGTTATTCACCTCTTAAACTAAAATAAATTTTAATATAAAGGCAAAGCATGCAATTTAGGAAAATTGGAAAATATACAAAAATAAATAAAAATCATCAGGGCTTTCATCATCCAGGTTTAGCATCATGGGTCTTTAAACCTCTAGTCTTTTTCTCTGCGAATGTGTTTGGGAATTTTTACAGAATTCCCATTCTATTATAAATCCATCTGTGTTATACTTTTTTGGGGGGTTGACCATGACAAATTCAGTATTTGATATGTCAGGAATTTTGCAAGGTTTTAACTTTTATCACGAAAACATAGAGTTGAAACTGATATAGTTGGTCCAGCAGTTCTTTTCAGAAATAGCAATCGTTTAGAAACTAAATCTTGAAAATGCAGCAGTGATTGTATAACCTGAGAGATAGATAGCGTGCGGGGAGTAGGTATTTTTAGTAATCCAAAAACTGAAGGGGAAGGCAGAGGGAACGCGTATCTCATACACTGCAGTCAGTGTGGATCGGCTGTCTCTACACCACAGCTGCTGTTTATCTGCTAGTTATTAAAATAAAGTACAAAGGGTTTCCTTTAGCAATTCCCTCACAGAGGCTCTTCCCAACAGTTTGCATAAATGATGCATTTATTTGAACAATTATGGAGAGAGAAGACAGCATAGTGAATTTAACAGCAGACCAAATACTTCCTATGCTGTTCTTTCTATCACAAAAATCAAATTTATTTTCAAAGCCAGGAAGTACCCTGAGTACTGAGTAGTGGAGAGGAAGAGGGCATTTCTTAAAGGTTAGGAAATTCTTCCCTTGAGGTCCCTATCTTTTTCTCCAGTAACTTGGGGAGAATTACAGGCCTGAGGCTGAATGTGGTCTCCAGCAAGTGAGTAAATCCAGCAACGCCAGTCACCCTGAGACTTCTCGCCATGCTGTTTTCGCTCTGTGATACACACCCCTGTTACTACCTAACGAGAGAGAGTGAGCAGTAGGGTGATATTTGCATTTCCATGGCAACTTACATCTCTAGATTGGGATGGTATTTTTGACTGTTTCACTTTTCATTTACGGATAACATTTTTACTGCCTTTTCATTGGAAAAACAGCAATGGTGTTCAGACAAAGGGAGAAAATTAAAGTTTACTGAACACGTGCTGTATGTCAGGCATCAAGTTGAGTTTTTGTTTGTATACATCACTGCAGTCAGTTCTCCAAGGACTCTGGGAAGGTGGTCCCATTGTTACCCCCCAAAAAGGAAAATATCCCAGTCTTTGTCTTATGTGAAAGACAAGATTACAGACAGGCAAGGAGTGCGTTGCATAGTGAAAGATCTTAAAAGATTTACTCAGGAAAAGAAGAGTGCATCTCCAAGAACAGGAAGCAGGCTGGTCCAAGGGAGGAAGAGCAATGGTCTTTGTTTTGCCCTTTCTCTTATTCCCTTGCTTTGAGGTGGCCTTTTGATTGACGGCTCTTGCCCCTGGAATGCCTAGTCATGTTTGTTTCCTTTGTGCGTGTCCTTACCCATGATGCACTCAAAGCCCCATGGCGGGCCTGAACTGCAATAGTAATTATATTACAATGAGCGTTGAGTCTTGTCCAGTTAGGTCCTTGTTGCTACAGCGCAGTTGTGGCTGTCAGGTTCCAACCGGTTCTTGCTGGCGCTCATTTAGAAGAAATAAAGCCCCTTTAAGCTGAAGGTGGGCATAACGCCAGCTTCCGGACCCTCCTCCCTCTCCTCCACCTGTCTGCCTGGTGTCCCCACTTATCTAACTACCTAACACCATTCTAGAGAGGAGACTTAGAGAAATTCAGGGCCTTGCTTTGCTTAAGGTCAAGTTATGTAGCAATAGATTCGGGATCCGTAGAGCTGGTGGCCCTAATTCCTAGGCCTTTGGTTTTTCACTGCTCCACATTTCTTCCTCCAAGCTTTCTCCCTGGATTCCTAGTCCAACTCTCCCCTGTGACTGACAACCACCACCTTGTGAAACACCAGTGTGTGTGTTGCAATATACATGTTGTAAGTGTTGTGGGTTTTAGTGCTTAATTCCAAGCTCCATGTATTGAAAATTGCATCTAAATCAAGATTGACTTAATTATGTTTTACTCTTCAGTTAAAAGAGTTATTCAAATGCTTTAATTGCATGCCATGTGCATTAGAAAATGGTACCAATTAAGTAGTTAGGAGTTAGCTGTATGTATGATCAGATCTAGTTATGTCTCTATGAAGGAATTATATCTATACTTTAATACAAATTTACAGATAGAGATTGTGTGAAATATGCATTGCAAATATTAAATTTTGAAGATGAGCAGGCATTTGCTGAACAAAGAAGGAATCTAAGGGGGGAGGGTGAAGCTCAGTGGTTTAGAGTGCATGCTTAGCAGGCATACGGTCCTGGCTTCAATCCCCAGTACCTCCTCTAAAAAATAAATAAGTAAACCTAATTACCTCCCCTCTCAAAGAAAATTAAATTAAAAAAAAAGAAGATCTCTGTGTTGGATCAGAAGAGCAAAGGAACAGACATGAATTATATTTATAAGCATTTGAGTTAAAATTAAGCTGATCTTTAAATTCTCTGTAGAATCTAAATATTCTTTATTAAAAAGTGGACATCATTTTCTGCACATTTTGCTGTAGAGATATTTTCCCCCTCAAATAAAAGATTGTGAAAATGCAAAGAGACAATTCCTTTGTAGTAGTCTTTAGGAGATGTTTAAATACTTTTGTTGTAATGATGTTGTCAATCTAGAAACACTGGTGGCGAATGCAGGCGTGAAACAGGGAAAATTCTGTTCATTGATTCTGTCTTTATGAAGCAGCAAGGGGAAGGTGTCATCGTGATTGAAGCATTACATCATTTCTTCTTTCTCTTGATTCCAGCAAATTAAAAAAAAAAAACTCAGAAAATTATTGTTCAGGCAGTTGAGGGAAATTAGCATTTGAAAGCAGGAACATTTCTGAAAGCAGGTGGAGTGATACTGGGAACCTAATGTGTTGGTAGGCGATCAGAAAGAAATCAAAGGAAAGAAACAAATGGAAGATGCCAGATTAAGTTGGAAAAGTCACGTTAGTGTCTGGACCCTGGGTACTCACCTGGGTATTCAGATCTGCTTTGTAAACAGGAGGGGATTCCATTTAGGAGCCAATGCCCCCGTTCCCATTCTGTAATCCTGTAATACCCACCCTTCTCAATCAAAGGTGGTGTTTTGCACTAGTATAATGTCATATTCTAACATAAAAACCCTTTTGAGTGACAGTTACTCTGAAAAGTTAATATGAGTATGTATAATTTCCAGAGCACAAAAAAATGCTAAGATGTTATGAGTCTTATCTATAATTACCTTTAAATGAAACTGTAGCCCACAAAATAATTTCATTATGATATCCTTTGGGGTTTCAATAATACTACATGTGGGTTTGGGTTTCCCATGAGCCGTGTTATGGCAGAAACTCATCCGTGATGGAATAAATGGGATACAGCGCACAAAACGTGTGACGATGGCTACATCCCACATACCTGTCGTAAGTCTAAAGCAGAGGTGGTTCCTTTTCAGCTAGAAGAAGAAAGCATTCCTTTTTGCCGTTGTTCAGGGATTGAGTAAATATGCCTCTACCAAGTTATTTTCTTTATTGTGCCTTTGGAACTCCTAAGGTAAGGTAGTTTTACATCCCTATTCTGAAGTCATTGTTAGAATGCCTTCCATGCTAAACCAGAGTCAATAATTGTGTCTTCCTTTTTCAAACATATATTAAAGGTGACTGAAAACACGATAAGTATATGCATTACTTGGACATGTTAATGAGGGCTTCTGACACAAACACTTGCCCTTTAATTACATTCCTTGCACGCTCACAACCTCTTCAGTCAGGTTTCTAGAAGCTACAGAAATTCTGTTTTCAACTCTCATGCCAGCATGAGAAGGTAGGTCCCCTCCCATCCCCTGACTTCTTATTTCACTGCTGCCTAAGAAGACGGTCTCTCTCCCCCACCCCAGGCCCCAGCACTTTGGGTTCAGTTTCGGGTCACTTGTGCTATTAGTGGATGAGAAATGTATGCTCACGCTGCACTTACAAGTCCAGACCCATCACTTCACTGGGTCCATTTGCTAAGAACTCCACCTTGAATCTACTCCTTTCTAGGATAAGCAGAGTCTGATTTTATTCTGAAATGCAAGTGGCTTTTATTTCAAGTCTTTGCATAGCCAAAGAGATGTATTATTACCTAGGTGAAGTTTGCATAGAGAGAGGAAATATTCTGCCTTCTGAGCCCTTATGAAAATCCGCCCTATTAATAGCTACATTAGAAGGAGGACATGGATTTTTGTCATTTCAGCATCTTCTATCAAGGGCTTAGTTTCCATCCACATCACTGAGTAACTTAAAAGAGCCACTGCCATTTGTCTTTCAGGGCGGAAAGGCATTTGATTTCATGAATAACAACAATAAAGGCTTATTTGACCTTTTGGAAAGATTAAAACCGTAGGAAAATAAAGCACTATTAAGCTGCATCTTGCTTTTTAAAATTCCCTTATTAAACACACTGAGCAAGTAATTACTATACATCTATTTCTCATCTTTGTTAGTATCCCTGGGGCCCAAGAATGCCAAGATCACAAAAAACTTCTGTACTGTCAGTTAATGGCATGCTCAGTGAGAAAGGTCTCTGAATGTATACAGTAAAGGTGAAATATATATTTTGCAACTTGACTCCCCAGGTGCCACATGGGTCAGTGTTAATTTGTGTTTCATTCAAAGAATAACACCCAGAAGTAAAGATAATGAATTTCTATTTAACCATCTCAAGGAAGAATAATGGAGATTTAATATAAAACTCTATCCCACTTCCCAAAAGCTTCCCTTTCTCATTCCTCCCGATATCAGATAGGTCAAAGGACTCATAAGACTCCGTCTCTTCATGATTCACTTTTACCTCCACATAAAAATGAACTACAATCACGCCCTGTTGTGTTCCTTTCTCTGTTTGCCAACCCAACCACCATATTTTTTTTTCTATTACCTTTATTACGTCTCTGGTTTCTTTGATTTTTCTTTGAGATTTACCCATTAATCAAAATTCTGAAAATCAAAAACTCTCCAAACAAATCAAGCCCGGGAGGAGTATCTTTGCTCCTTATAAATGGAAGCAAGAGGAAAGACATGAATATGCATGTTAAGGATTTTTCGACCCTGTTTTACAAACATCATACATGTGCTAAAATACATTTCAGAAACTGCTGTTATAGTTTCAGTATCAACTATAAGAAATGCATCCTTAAATTGTATTAATGAGCTTTTTAAATTGACTACGGGACAGGTTTAGTCTACAACATTCACATGAATTAAACTTCAGCACCAGCTAATGTAGGTCTTAGCAAACCATGTAAGTTTTTTGCACATTAACTAAACTTTGAGTGAGGTGCTTTATGCACAGAAGTACTAACTACTATGTCTATAGTGTTTCTTATTTTTAGTGAAGTATAGTCAGTTTACAATGTTATGTTAATTTCTGATGTACAGCTTAGTGATTCAGTTATATGCATATATATGTCTCTCTCTATATATATACACATTCCTTTTCATATTCTTTTCCATTATAGGCTATTACAAGACGTTGAATATAATTACCTGTGCTGTTCAGTAGGTCCTAGTTGTTTATCTATTTTTTTATATAGCTGTATCTACAGATCTCAAACTCTCAATTTATCCCTCCACCCCTCCCTTCCCCTCACTGGTAACCATAAGTTTATTTTCTGTCTGTGAGTATGTTTCTGTTTTGTAAATAAGTTCATTTGTCTCATGATTTTAGATTCAATATATAAGTGATGTCATATGGTATTTTTCTCTTTCTGGTTTACTTCCTTAGTATCTCCAGGTCCATCCATATGTTTCTATAAGTGGCATTATTTTATTATTTTTTATGACTGAATAATATTCTGTACACACACACACACACACACACACGCACACACACACACACACTCTATGATTATCAGGGTACTGTGAATCAGAGGAAACTATAAAAATAGACAAGTAAATTGTGGTTATCTGTATCAGAAACTGTGGGGAAATTTCAAATTATAAATTAATATAGTTGGAGAAGGAATTTACATCATTTTTGTGATAAGGGGGGACTGCAAAGTGAAATACTTAATTTTTAAACATATTGGGTTCTAAAGTCTGTGATTCTGATTTCTATCAGGACTAGGCCTACAAACTCAATGCAACTCAAATGTAACTATTTTAGAGTTTTTTAGGACTAATTATTTTTCTGGCATTTCTCTTGTCATAATGTGGCTATGAACACATTTTTCCATTCTGTAGTCAATATCTTGCCTGGTACAAAAGGATATTGATTTAGAGCAGGCAGCATTTTACAAGAATGAAATTAAGAGACCAATGAATCAAATGGAAATCTTTGCATGTGGGATTTGAATTTCTCAGTGAGTGATTGGGAGACACATAAATCAAGAATACCTAAAATGGATTATGTATTTGTGGGAATCAGTTTTTCTATCAAAATTTGCTGTTTGGGAAAAAATAACCACTAGAAGAACAAATATATTGTTTGAAAATTAATCACGAGAGAAACATATATATTGATTGCTTATTCCACTTTTTATTTGCTAAGCATCTAAAGTATTGAACAGTTACTGACTTCAGCAGTCCCTATGAAATAGCATTATCTCCCAGTTCTTATTTTTGCAGAATTGGAGAATCAAATAGTAAGCAAATTACCAAAGACCTTATGTCAACAGCATAGGTAGAAGCAGTTTTCAGCCTGTGACTTGGCTGAATTGTCCTGGTGCCCCATAAGAAACTAGCTTCCTCAAGGTGTAAACATATTCATTCATCTATCAGATCTTTTCATCTACCTCCTTGGGGTGTATCAAATAACACCCCAAGGAAGAAGGTAACTCCATTTGAAAGAACTTAGTTCTCTTATGGGTATAAATTAGCTAATACTGTGACACTTTTCAAAAAGAAATTTTACTATGATCTTTTGTCACTTAAGATAGGAGCAAACATTTTAGGATATCTGAAATTTTGGTGACAAACACTAATTGTACAAAAATGAAGAACATTAATGAATATTGAATGGAGTAGATGTCCTCTTTCAAACAAAAACAAGACCAGTGTTTGGTGGATGCATTGAAAAAGTTGGTTAAAGATGTAACAGTAAAAATTATCTCTATATACCTCGTATTTTTAACAACCAAAATTACATAAGTACACGTTCATTCACTAAGATTTAGATGACTCACACTTGCTTTGAATAGAGAACTTCCAATTGGAGACCTTTGTCATGTTGCATAGACCACACTGATTTGTAATTTTGTAACTTGAGTTTATTTAAATTAAAACAACCACTTAAAGATATTTATTAACAAATAAAACCACCCAGATATCCACATTCTTCTAAATATTAACATTGTTTAACCCAGTCTTTATGTTTTCTTTATATTTATACACATTTCATTCAACTGTATTTTTTCAAATATTGCGTTTTGTACCTTTCCAAAAATACAGCATAGTTTTCACGTAAGCAACTCTTTTTATAATTTTAGTCAATTTACATAATATTTAATTAAATTATGTAATCAATACTACCTTAAGAATAACTAGCTTTCCCCAAAGTCACTTTCCTTCTTCTTCTATATATACAAGATGTTATTTCTAAACCTCCCTTGCAGTTAAATATGGCCATGTAAACAAATTCTTCCCAGTAGAACATGAGAGAAAATGTGTTGGTTACTTCCTGCCCTGGTCCATTGGACCTCCCAGGAAACAGGCTCTGTGTCCTTGTCCACTATTTGCAAACTGGTACAATAATGACCAGAGCAACTGTCAAAGTCACATGTTGAAAACAGAATACTTCCTCTTTGCCAGGGTCCTCAAAGACCTAATGGAAAAATACATCCTCTGAGTTGGGGACTATTTACCATAGAGAGTGAGAAACAAACTTCTGCTGGCCTGAGTGCTATATTTTCATTAACCATAATACAGAAATTAGCATCTTGAGCTGAGGTGTTGCTCTAACAAAAACTTAACACTATTTAGCATTGGTTTAGTGGTCAGGCAGTTGGCTGCAAACTGCAAGCACATAGACACTGCAGACTGGAAAGCTGTAACCTATGTTTTGTCAGGACAAAATATTTAATGAAACCATGACCTGAGGTCTCTAGAAAGGCATACCAAGTCCATCATTGTAGGAGAACTTGCTAGAAAGAGCCAGAATGTTAGTGCATGCTGGCTGTTCCTCCCTGCTGTAAGCAAAACTTTTCAAGAAAGGCAACAGCTTTGCCTGGTTTGCAGGCAAACAAAAAGATTAGAGTTTATAAATACAGAGCCAAGGAGTCTTTGAAGAGCTAATAGCTCTTGTGCTTCAAACAAGAAGAGAAGAAGTTATACAGAATTCTTGTAAATGCCTTCTTCACAACTAGACATCTTCCTACAATAAAATTTCTAACTTCTCAAGACAAAACAAACAAACAAAATTGACCTTGCTCACCTCTCTTGAGGCTCAGATGAAGACTGAAGACTGGGGTCCGGGGTCAGGGCTTGAACAAGGAAAGCAAGGCAGCCACATTCAAAATTTAAGGAAGCGCTCACTCTCAGTTGCTTACCCTACCCATGCATGACCCTGAGAATGAGTGCCTCCTTAAATTTTACACCCTAGCCTCCTCCCTTGTCTGGCCCTG
Organism: Vicugna pacos; assembly: GCF_048564905.1. Lineage (NCBI taxonomy): Eukaryota > Metazoa > Chordata > Mammalia > Artiodactyla > Camelidae > Vicugna > Vicugna pacos. The sequence goes on along the minus strand of NC_132988.1, from coordinate 8,660,234 downwards.
GTCCCTACCTTGGTTTTTGCCCTTATATGTTAGGAGGATGGTCTTTTGGGTCTCCGACTTGTTTCAGAGGTGAAATGTGAGATCACTAGGAGATATGGCTGGTGCAGGAGGCAGTAGATGCAGTGTGTTTGGGGTCCTGAGGTGAGACAGGTTTCTCATCAAAGCAGAAGAAATGTGCTCCTGGTTCAGGCCAGGAGCAGCCCCCTTGTCAGGCCAATTCCATGCTGTGGTTCTGGAAACTGTCTTATAAATGTGACCTACAGCCAAGGATCCCATCCTTTCCAAGGATTCTGAGAGCTACAGACGTCTTTTTTTTTTTATTGAAATATAGTCGATTTATAATATGTTAATTTATTTTTTGTTTGTTTTTTACAGTTACTTTTTTTATGTATTTTTGTTGAAGTATAGTCATCCCACAATGTTGTGTCAGTTTCCAGTGTACAGCACAATGCCTCAGCCATACAGGAACACACACACATTCATTCTCACATTCTCTTTCACCACACATTACCACAAGACATCAAACACAGTTGCCTGTGTTACACAGTATAAACCTGTTGTTTATCTATTTTATGTATATTAGTTAGTATCCACAAATCTTGAACTCCCAAGTTATCCCTTCCCATCCCTTTCCCCCACTGATAACCATAAGTTTGTTTTCTATGTCTGTGAGTCTGTTTCCATTTTGTAAATTAGTTAATTTGTCTGTATTTTTTTTTAGATTCCACATATAAATGATATAATATGATATTTTTCTTTCTCTTTCTGGCTTATTTCACTTAGAATGACATTCTCCAGTCCATCCATGTTGCTGCAAATGGCGTTTTATTCTTTTTTATGGCTGAGTAGTATTCCATTGTACAAATATACCACCACTTCTTTATCCAGTCATCTGTTGATGGACATTTAGGTTGTTTATATTAAATATCTCCCCTTTTAAGTGAGATGGAATAGTTTCTGCTACCTAAAATTTAGAATTCTGATGGTCAAAAATTTTGACTTTGCCATGTGCTGGTTTCCTTTGAGGTTTGTTTATTCTGAGCTGCAATTTTGTCATCTGTGAAAGGGTAATAATAATGGTACCTTATGAGTGCAGGGGAGAAAAGATATCTTTCTCCTCTACTGCTCTAAATTCTTGGCTTTGGACCACTGTTAAAAAAAAAAAGGACAGGTTAACAAGAGAAAAAGGATACAAATTTATTAATTATACATTTTAAATAACATGGGAGCCTTCATAAGGAAATGAAGACACACAGAAGCAGTTAAACTTCACTATTTTTATGTGAAGTCTGATGAAGTGTGGAGAGTCGTGGGAAAATGTGATAGAACAGAAAATGCTATGAGCTAAGAGTAAAATAGAAGGAAAGAGCAAGGCCTGTTCATTCAGATTCCTCTCTCTGTCTTGGAGATAAGGATGCTCCTTTCCTTCAGATATAAGGAGAGTTCCTCTCATTTGAGGGTTTTATGACCTGCTTCAGGGGAAGGTCAGAAAGTCCTTCCCACATAAGATGTTTCTCAAATTCCTCGAACTTAAAATATTCAAGGTGCCAAACTGCTACATTTTGGGGTTATTTGGGGCTTATTTTGAAAATTAAACATGATTTATATAACAACAGTACAAGACATACATGAGATAATTAATACAGATTAGCTATGTTTTGTTAACATTATTTCTTAATTTGGGAATTGGTCTTCCATGCATCTCATCTTTCTTTACCTCTAGTTTGGAGTCACCAAGGTAATTTTCCCTGTTTTTGTCCCTGGCTTTGGCTGACACTGTTATTTTAATGATATGGGTCTCTATTCTACCATTTTTCTCCCATTCCAAGTGCCTTACATTGAAAGTCTATTGGGCACCTCAGTTCCAATGAGATTCAAATTTTGCAGTTCCTTTGCACGCCTTTTGGAGACTTGAGTCCTAAATCCCAGCCCTAGGAATTTCTGTTCTTTCTCCTTGATGCCCTTAGATATATGCCTGTCTTCATAGCACACCCATGGGTTTATACTCTTCATCCCTATAAATACATGTCTGCTTGCCCATGACTGCTTGTGGGGTTTTCCCAGTGTCAACTCTGTCTTGAACACCATATGCTGCCTGCCGCCATATTGGTGGACAATGCCAACCTCACTGTTACTGGTAGATGTGCCCTGAGCACTTACCTCATCCCAGAGAATTTACTAGATCTTTGAAACAGAGTGCCTGTGCTTCTTCCTACCCATTTCCCATTTTTTCAGGGACTATCATAATACTAAAACTGTTCTGTTCTCATTTAGAACATGTTGCTTTTTCTCCTTTGAGTCAATAATGATAGTGTTCTGCAGATAACCATGAAAGAGGATTTTTCCTTACTTTCCAATACATATATGTATATTTTTCTAGATGGTTGAACATCAATAAGGAAGCTATCGTGTGATATGAGAGGGCCTATTCCTTTCAACAGTTTGATCTTCAGATGAACATCATATATAGTAGCTCAGAGGAAAAGGTGTATCAGATGTAAGTCTGAACAGTGCACTGACCTCATCTGACTTCCTGTGTAGGGACTCTGGAATGCCACAGGAGGTTTTAGATTAATGGTCAGATGAAGATCTAACCTTTGTAAAGGCAGTCTCTAACTTGGGTTCAATCATAAATAGGTTTGACTCCCGCATGACCACTCCAAACTTGGACTCATTTTGCCTTGGGCCCTATAACAGAAATGTTTTCCTTTTTCTGTTATCCCCCTCCTTTCCATCTTTTCCCCTTTATTCCTGCAGTAGAAAACACTGAACCTTCACAAGATGACCTGTGGGAATTCACTCTACTCAACTCCTGCTCAGTATTTCCTTTCTCTTCTCCTTTAGCAAACACAGATCACTGGCAAACTAAATCCTACTTTCAGCTGAACTCTTTTGCCATTGTGATCTCAGCCCACCTCTCCCCGCCCCCAGTATATCAGACTCCTTTGATTCCAAATGACAGGATGTTAAGTGATTCACATAAATCATGCTCAGGGCGCCCTCTGCCACCCGCCAAGTGGGGCTCATGGACAGAAAAGTCTAAGACTGCATCTGCCTCCAAGCCTAATAGAATCTAGCTCAAGACACCTTGTCTCTTCTTTTAAATTGACCTTTCCTTATGTCTTCCGGCAGTCAAAGCTCATAGCCTATCAGCCTGTTGATCCCAGTAGTAAAATTGTATCTTCCTCTTGGGCTCTGGCAGAAAATTACCAAACAGGGCCTCCAATCACATGCTGTTTCGCAGTCCATCACTATGGCCGGGAGGTGTGAGTTCCCGCACTGTGAGTGGCCGGGGCTGGGTCACATGGACACCACCGTGGTAGTGTGCACACAGCCCCACCCACCTCACGCAGAATGAAGATGGTTCTGTCATCAGAGGGAGGGTGGTATGCTTGGAAATCAGGAACAACCATCTGCTCATTGACTGCCCAGTATCCACGTACACTGTTTTTCAAATGTGATATCCTTAAATGCCCATTCACAGAAAACAACTATTCTTGTAAAATCGAAGCCAAAATTCCCCACTTCCTAAAAGAAACTCTTTTCTTCTTATTGCCTTCACCTTTAAGTCCAGACCACTGAATCATGAGCCTTCCAACTTGTATAATCTCTAGAGTGTCTCTCCATGAACAGAGAACCTATGGTTACCTAATATCCAAAACTTGGGCACCAACACACCTAAAAATACAGTGATGGAAGTTTTTTAAAGGGTAACATAAAATTTTAAATTGCACTTTAGGAAACAGAATTGGGGGACACAAATGGAACATGTCCCATTGGACAAGATAACAAGGGTCCCAGTCCTGGCAAAGAATGAGTTTCTTGGGAAGCTAATTTGTCAGCTTTCTGTGCTGGACTCCAGGGAACTCTTTCTTGTCTATGGTCATGGCTGCGTAAGAGAAGAGTCCCTGCCAGGGGCTGTGCATTCCAGCTTCTGAAGATGTGGGTTTGGAATTCTGCAGTTTACCTTAAGTTTAACACAACCATAGGACTTCTTTGCCAGGCATTAGGCAAAATAATATCTAATGCCTTGTAATAGCCTAGAATGAAAAAGAATATGAAAAGGAATATATATATATACATGCATAATTGAATCACCGTGCTATACACCAGAAATCAACACATTGTTAACTGACTATATGTCAATAAAATAATTAAACAAAATATTAAAAAATGAAATACCAATAAATAAAATAATAAAATAAATCAGGAAAAAAAATAAGACCATGCTGGGCTAATGTATATATGAATACCAGACCTCTGAATGGACAAAACTGAAGATATTCTTTTCACCTAAACTCGCTGATAATCTTTTTCTACAACAAGCCACCTCCTCAGAAGACAAAATTAAACACTGTAAAACAGCTTCTTCATTGCATGAAAAAATTAAGACTGAATCCCCAAGTAATTTCTTCAATAGTTAGATCCCATTAGAGAAAGGATCCCTCAGAGGGCAAGATGAGAGCATATTAGTAGGTGAATTATACTGAAGTCTATTTGCACAATATTTCTCAGGCATTGACAACCATTCGTTCACTCATATCCATATACATTCCTTCCTTCATCTCTGCCTCATCTTATGAAGGATTTGATGTAGTTTATAGGGACACGTCCAGTAACTAAAGTATAAATAACTAAATAATCAGGTAAGGAGAAAATATGTTTGAATAGAGGTTTAAAGACCAGAAAGATGTAGGCTTTGGGGAAAGAACTGTACTTGTCTACTTCAAAAACTGTCCAAATTATTCAAAGAATAAATAAGAAAAATAATGGCTATGTGGTACTGAAATTTAGACCAATTCAGCTACATATCACAGACTCAGAATTTTCAGAGACGGTAAAATTTGTATCAACACAGACAACTTAAAGTAATATATTATTTGGTAGCCTTTACTGAATGCCCAATGGTGCTCGCACTGTGTTCAGTGTTTTACCTGCATTATTCCTTTTGAGGCTGGTTCCAAACCTGGGTTGAATATTGAGGATGGTAATTAACCATACAGCTGAATGACTGGCATTTGTTCAGACTGGTTAAACATCCACTCTTATCAGTCCATGTCCATACTCTGCCAGTTCTTATAAGCATGTTATAATCTTCCCTTTATGATTAGAAATGAAGTCTCAAAAAGGCTAAATACTTTCGCTAGGAAATTACAGAGAATTAATGGCAGATTTTGAATTACCAGCCTAGCATCTCTGACTCCATTATCTGATCAGTTAACTTTTTCATATTCTGCTCACACTGGAAGGTTATACCCAGTTCTACTTCCTGAGAGTCATAATTCAGTGGAAGACAATTTGCAGGACCTCAGTAATATCTGTTACTGAGTCAACCTGGGACCACTCGCCCCTGCGCAGTAAAGACCATCTCCTGACACTGGTTTGTGGAGAAGGAAAGTGCAGGGTTTACTGTAAGGCACCAGACAAGGAGTCCAGGGCAGCTAGTGCTCAAAACCACCTGAATTCCCCGGTGGATTCCAAGGAGGCAATTTTAAAGGACAAGTGAGAAGGGAGAGTCACAGGGTACGTGATCAGCTCATACACCGTTCTCCAGTTGGTTGATGGTGAGGTAACAGGATAGTGTCACAGGGGTTAATATCATCCATCCTCAGGCTCCAGCTGGTCTGGGGGCTGTGTGCTCCTGGTCATCATACAGTTAACTTTTTCCATTTGGCAAGGGTTTTAGCATCGTAAAACAACTCAGGAAATGTGCATCAGATACTGTTACCGATGTACTTCAGGGACGAACTGAAGATTCTATGATTGCCATTTGGTTGACTTACTGTTTAAATTCCTGCCAGTTTTCCTGGCCCAACTGCTATTTTTGTCATCACATGTTCACATCCTTCCAGTCATTAATTCTTGAGCCAGGCTTTTGTGACTCAGGGGAGGCCTGGGAGACTACAGTTTTTCTCCAAACAAGAGACTGGCAGGGGACGTGGCAGGGAGGAGTTTATTCCAAGAAGGCCACAGAGGGTCCTGCTCAGTTCCATATCTTTTCATCTTGAAGACTATGTACTAAAAACTTGATAAGTCACTGGAGAGGCCAGAGCAAGACACTGAGACACTGTTAAGCATTCAGAAACTTTTTGAGTGCCTAATATATACTAAGCATGATTCTAAGTGCTTGGATAAAAACCTTGTACCTTTTATTTCAGTTATTCCCCCTCTGCATCCCATTCTAAGCTGGCGAGAGCAAACCCTGTAGAACACGCATCCTGTATTTGTTCCTTCCATGTGAACAAAGATTACAGGTGTAAGAAAAATTTTCAAATAATCTCTTTAGGACAAAGATTCCCGTTAGTAGAAGTTAGTTTTGATTGTGAGTGCATTTTTACTATTTGAAATGTGGAGACGTTTGTTTAACAAAATGTTACTTAGAATCTGACAATGTGTCTCTTCACTTGTGAATGAGAGTGAATGACTGCTCTCCAGAGTGAATCAGAGAAGTAAGCGAATCTAGTGATCTGTGTGGAGTCAATTACTCCATAACCCCTACGAAATGACGCGGCTTCCCCTAATCGAATATTTCACCAGTCATACCGAAGTGAGGGTGAGCTGGACTAGTGATGGAGAGAGACAGTTGTTTCAGGGCACAGAGAAGCCTGCGTTTCAATTCTTTTTACGAAGCCAACAGAATACTTCAGAAAAATGATACCTTTGGAAGAGTTGCATTGATAAAATAGACCCAAAGTCATTTAACCGTTTTGAAATAAATGCCATAGTCTGTGTCTTCTGTCTGGATTGTAGCTTAATGGGTGTAAGGCTTTAAAAACAAAACCGTGCCCCACTCCTACGTTTACATGCTGTTTAGAACGCTCCTTCATTTCTCTGCTTTGGTTTGGAACGTTGCATTAACAGAACTACCAGTGTTACCTTGTAATGAGGGGTCAGGTGTCTGACATCAACCTGTGGGAAAGAAACTATAATTTTTTAGCATCCTGCTTTGTACTTGTCACTGAACTAGATACTCAAGAGATGCCTAGTGGTTGTTGGTTTGCTTGCCCCAGCTTTGCTTCTTGGCAGTCTATAATTTACAGCTTTACTTCTAAGAAACCATTAACATACCACATCCAGAAGTCACACCAATCTGAGGTATATGAAACTATAAGGAATACCCTAATTAATTCAGTAAATTAATAAACAGAAGTTGGCATTGAAACCACTCCTCACTGCCGGATGTCACAAAGCACAAAAAAGAAAAAAAAAAGAGTTAGAAAAATATTCTCCTGGGGTTTCTTAGAGATAGTTTTAGGTTTAAGGGGAGAATTAGATGTGTATTTAAACAGTCCGATAGAGAAGTCTATCATTTTGTCTGTTCAAGACTCGAACTCTTAAAATTCTTCTTGAGACTTAGTCCCTAGCCCTTGGGAGTTCAGTGATCACATCTTGTTGCTTGGGTAGCAGACCTGAGGGAGCGACGGCAGGGGAAAGGCAACCTTTTGAAGCCAAATTTATGTTACTTTCTTTGCTCAACTGCATTCTTTTAAAATAAATGATGTCAGAAGACAAATAGTCCCCCCAAATAGGCAAAAGATTTGAACAGATATTTCACCAAAGAAGATCTCTAGATGACGGCCAAGCACATGGAAAGATACTCGGCATCGTTATTCATTGATGAGCCATACAAATGAAACCAAAAAGAGATGCCACAGTGCACGTGCTAGAATGGCTAAGACTTGGGAGACTGGCGATGCCAAACGTTAGTGAGCATGAGAAGCTAGTTTGGCAGTTTCTTACAAAGTCAAACAGACATTCACGGTATAGCATCACAATTCCCATGTGAAATAATACTGTGTGCCCAGAAAGCATATCTTGAAATATTTTTAACAGCTTTATGGAGAATACCCCAGTTGTGAGACAATCAGAATTTCCGTTAACTGATAAACAGGTAAGCAAATTATGATGTAGTCATATGATGCCAATAAAGAGGTGTGAGCTATAGATACATGCAACATGGATGGGCCAAGTGAAAGGAGTCAGACTCACAAGAGTACACACTGTAGGTTTCCTCTGATGTTGCATTCTGGAAAAGGCAAAAAATAAAATAAAATAAAATAAAAATAGTAAAGTAAAGTAAGATAAATAAAATAAAATAAATAAAATAAAAATAGTAAAGTAAAGTAAAATAAATCCAAATAAAATAAAAATAAAGTAAAATAAAATAAAATAAAATGCTGGTGGAAAGCAGCTCAGAGGTTGCTGGTGGCCACCAAACTGTGTGGGAGGGGACTGACCATAACAGAACACAGGGAACTTTTTGAGATGATGTAAATGTTCTGAATTATTACTGCAGTGATCATTATCCAACTGTACACATTTGTCAAAACTCATCAAATTGAACATTTAAAATTGGTTATATTGCATGTAAATTATACCTCAGTAGAACTGGCAGAAAAACGACACAAAATATGGCGGAGGAAAACGTTAAGCAAAAGTGTCACCACTTGTTTGGATAGGCTTACGCTCCTGAACATTTTTCACAAAATGAGAATAAAACATGCCAGAAGAGATAAACAGACAATTTCTGAAGAAACCGCGTGGTCTCTCTGCTGATCCCAAACTCTTGTTTTTTCAGTGTTTAATCCCTGTGGAATCGAGAACATATTCTTTAAAGAATGAATTGATGATAGCTTGTGTAGTTTTTCCACAGAAAGCATGTAATACATTTCAATGGAAGTCCCAGAACATCCACAAAAGTCACGAGGGACCTTAAAATGATGCAATGAGAGAGAAGACGTGCGAGAACGACAGATAGCAACTCCATGCTGTTGTTAGCTAGGATACAGATTTCATCATAAAAAAATAAATAAATAAAATAAAGGACTCAGTGAGTGGTCCATCACTGGCAAAAGGAAATATCTTTTTGTGGAGTTTATATTCTCATTAAATTCCAGCCACAGAGCAACCATCTGAAAGGCCCATTCGTCTTCCGGGAAGGCACCACCATCATCGTGGAGATCAGCCTGCGACTTACACTTGATCCATTGACCAACGCTTCCGAGAAGGCAGTGTCTTGACCCGGATGCTGATCGTCATAAAACGCTGTGACCTGAATCACGGGGACTGAAAGTCTCTGCATTTCCCCTTTAAATATGAATTTCAAGTGACTGCCTTTGCAAAGGGGTTGAATTGTAAAGCAAAAGATGCAAGAGTGAAAAGGCTCATAAAGAGAGTATGGAGGCAGTGATCTGGAGGGTCAAAAAATTGCCACAAATGGTTCCGTACTCTCAAAATTATCCTTTTAGTTACCTGTTAGTAGAGGATCTACACTTTCAACACAAATCTTCTTAGGTATTCTGAAGCCTGTGATTGAGACCAACAGCAGTGATGTTATTAACCAGCTGCCTCCACAGTACCTCCATGTATTGTCTTCCTGATAAAATTTTAACTATTTTTCACAGAAAATAACTTGTGTGCCTTCTGTATGTAAAATGATATGCTGAGTGGCGGTGATGGGGAGTCCTGTGAGAGACATGTCTGCCCCCAGCTGGTGGATGGTCCATGAAGAAAAAGGCCTGAGAAACAGTCAAGCATCGCTGAGGACAAAATGCACTAAATACTTGAATGAAAGTCAAAGTGTAAGACTCCTGGGACGTCTTGAGCATTTTCTTGGATATGCATTTTTTTTAATTTTCTTCTTTTGGTATCCATTGGGTTGATAAATCTCAGTTCTCTAAAGAGCAACAAGAAAAACTCAAAAAGACAGAAAAGGGTGAGGAGGTGGGGATGAATGCTGGGGAGTGGCAGATCGGGACTCCAACAGTGACCTGTAGTAGGATCTCAACAAAATGCTAGTTTCCGCCTTTTCTCCCCCACCCAACCCCCGCGTGCCACATCAAACCTGTGGCCTTCCTGCCAGAAGTAGATCAGAAGCTGCCCTCTTTCCAGGGCACAGTTAGCAATGTTCCCAGGGCAGTTTCTCACCTGCATTCTCACCACGTCCTCCAGCCACTCTGACCACCTGCAGGTGCTCCTACACGTAGATCGTGTGCAGACTCTCTCTCCTCCACCGTCCATCACGGGCTGCTCCATCTGACCCCACTCTCAGGTCCTCTCCTTTCCTCTCTTTTCTTTCATACTCAACTCAGATAAATTTGCTCACTGTGTTCTCCTGGGAAACATCCTGCTTCACCCAAAACTAAGCCCTTCTCCTGATACCGGTCTTACGCCGGCCCTGCTTGTTGTTGTCTTAAAATCAGCGAATCAGGTCCTTTAATCTGTCCCTGCGAATTACATCTGCTCTGTAAAGCCCTTGCTGGACTGAGGGTTGGCAACAGATTCCTCTTAAATCTTCCTGAACTGAATTTGAGACGCCCAGGGCCCGGTCCCATAAGGCGTGTTCTCCTTTGATGTGTGAAATGTTAATAATTCATATATTCATGCAGCAGTACTGAAGCGGCTGCTACATGCCAGGCTTTGTTCTAAGCAGAAGGGGCATAACACTGAGCAGAACAAAGTCCTATTCTCATGCAGAGAGAAGGGAGAGCCGCACAGACGACAAACAATAAACAAACACATCAATAAGTATTGTGATGAAATATAAAGCAGAATCAGGGAAGAATGATTAGAGGTCTGTCTGGGAGGGTGACACTTGAGTCAAAATAGGAAAGAAGCGAGGAAGTAAAGCATGTTGATATTTGTGGGAAGACAAGTCGAGAAGAGAGGACAGCGATGCAAAGATTGAAACGGGAGCTTGCTGGAGCGTGGCTGGAGCTGACGGGGTCGGGGACAGGAAGTGGGCCAGGGGTGACGGGAGAGCTGGTTCTGCATCTCCTGCAAGGAAACAGTCATGGTTGGGGGTGTTCCTGAGAGACAGGGAAACCCATTAGAGGCTTTGGAACAGGGGAGTGACAGCGTGACTTTTCTTTAGAGGGAAGAATTTGAAGCAGAGTTGAGACACAGATTCCAAGTCTTTTGTTAGACTAGGCAGAGGTAGCTTGGCATTTTGCAGGCTTGCTTTCCTCCTTTAAAAATGGGGCTAATAATAACTGCCTTGTCAAACTGAGAAAATTAAATGAGGATTTAAACAGCATGCCTGACATATGATGAACATCTTATTGAAAGTGCTAAACGTTATTTCATTTGTATTTGTCAATATCAGCTTTATCTCTCTCATAATTTATGTTATTCTTGGGATCACATCTGAGCAATTGTGGAAACTCTGGATAGATGCCAGAGATACCCATTTCTTTACGCTTTATATATGAAATTTTGAGTCACCTTAAGCAAAATCCAGAAAATATTTGGGTTTAAGGCAAAGCAGCAGAACCAGGTATGATGCTAACCTGTGGTGACTAGTGACTTGACCTGTTTCAGGTAGTTTGAGAGGCACCACTCACGGCTTTAAGTATTTTGTGTTGTAAATGAACTCATGAGACTGTCTTAAGGGAAACAGACATGTAGCCCTCACTGATTAATTCTCAAATAGACTTATTCTTAAAAACGTGATGTTAAATTTCTTAACCCTTTTAAAAGTATTTTGGCAGAAGTTTGAATTCAGAGAAAAAGGGGATTATTATGTATAAAATCATAATAAATTTGAATTCTTTAATTCCACCTAATTTTTTGTCCCTGAAACTCAAAGATAGTTGTTTGTTATTATTATTATTATTATTATTATTATTATTATTATTATTATTATTATTATTATTATTATTATTACTACTACTACTACTACTACAAGACTACAGTTATATAATGGGAACCTGTTTAATATTGTCTTAGATTATTATTCAGTAAATAAAAGCAGAACATCAACCTAAACTCCAGGTGAGGCAGCGCCCTGTTCACGGAGAGGCCCAATGGTGAGGACCTCACCCTCCTGCTCGGCGGTGAAGCCGCGGCTCCAGGGAGGAAGGTGTGAGGACCAGAGCAGCCCCAAGGTCGTGAGCCTGTGAGACAGACGACAAATCGGGGGTCTCCCATTGCCTATGTCAGCCTCAGACCTCACAGCCTCTCACCTATAATGAAGTGGGAGAGAAGATAAAAGCATTTCCCCTGTTCTGTGTTGTTTGAACATCATTAGAACCTTCATCATAGCCGGGCAGACCCAGCACTGGCCCCAGAGCTCCAGGGAGCAGGATGAAGCCCTGTCATTCCGTGGCTTATCAAAGTCTGAAAAAAATTAATTCAGGGTTGTCATCACCCTACTTAAAATCCTGAGGCTCACGGGATGTAAGATCCTCTTTACTTCACATTCATTTTACAATGAAGAGGAAACAAGAAGTTAGCAGATTTCTCCTCCAGGTATCCTGGCGTGGCGGTGCCCTGGCCCCCTTGGAGAAGGCTCATTTCTCAGCGGTCCTGTGAAAGGAAGGCTGCACCTTCCTCCACTCCCAGTTACCTGGGGACAGGTCAGGTCCACAACCACCCCTCCTCCACAGCACATCTCTGCTTCCCTGAGGCTCTGAGGCACATCTGCCTCCTGCTGGCATCTCTGCACCGTCCAGCAACATTTCTTTGTTTTTTTCTGTTAAACTTCTCCTCCAATGTCTATAGCAGCTGCCTTAAAATTTACAGTCCCCTTAAAGCTGTGAAACGGAAACCTTCTGTTCACCTTTAGCAAATTAAATTCTTACTTGACAAATAGAATAGAGGTCTGCAGGCATCCTCCAAGGCACGGCCAGATTTCTGAGCTTCCCTGTACACCTTCTGCCTCCTTCCCTTTTCTGATGCCACAGAGGTTGCCCTCCCATGTGGGGCTCGTCACTGCAGGGACTCTGTGTGACAGGCAGAATTCTCACATGTCCTCCAAGATTCCCTACCCCCTGCATAATCCCCAGGGATGTGAATACATGGATTTTACTTGCATGATAATTGTTATTGTATGGGATGGTTGACTAGGAAAAGGAGGTGATCTGGGTGCCTAACCTAATTGCATGCGAAAAGCAGAGACTTTTCTCTGGTTTCTGGAGAAGGGAAGGTCAAAGATTCAAAGCATGAGAAGGGTTCAGTGGGCTATTGCTGACTGGAAGATGGAGGGGCCCACTGGCGAGGAATGTGAGTGGTCTCTGGAAGCTGAGAGCAGCCCTCAGCTGACAGCCTTCAAGGAGCACAACCACAAGGAACTGAACTTTGCCCACAAGAAACAAGAACCCAGGAGTGGACTTTTCTCTGGAGCCTCCAGACAAGCCAGGCTGGCTCCTGGTTTCAGGCTCGTGGTACCCTCAGCAGAAAACCCAGTCGCCTCAGCAGAACCGTGAGATGATAATGGATATTTTCATCTACTTAGTTTGTAGCAATGTGTTACGCAGAAATAGAAGACCGATGACTTTAAATCTGTGCTTATCTCTTTTTAGGACTCTTTTTGTTAAGTTGTTTCCAGTCTCCATCCTCTTCTTGGTGTCCCATTTGTACTGTCATCATGATCACCACCACCACCACGCCAACAGCAAATGAGTATGCTAGACACTATATATAAATGCTTCAGATGGATTATTTCATTTAAATCTTTATAAAAGCCAGAGATCAGATACATTTTAGAGTTTGAGATATGCAAATGTTAGCTACTATATATATAAATAGATTTTTTAAAAAACCCAAGTTTCTTCTGTATAGCGCAAGGAACCAAATTCAATATCTTGTAATAACCTTTAATGAAAAATATATGAAAATGGAAAAAGAAAAACAGAGATCTTATGAAAACGCAGATGGTTGGTCTGTAGGTCTGGGTTGGGGCTTGAGAGTCTAACCAATCCCCAAGAAATGCCTCAAAGCTGTTTGTGGATGTAATTGAAGAAATTCAGCTAGAAGCTGTAGTTGCAGGACTAGCCCTATTGAAATGGGCAATTCCTCTCAGGCACAATTCCTGTAAATTAGATTATGGTCACCTCGTGGCATTGGCTTGACCTTGATTGACATAACTACAGACCCAGGTCTGATGTTTGTCACAATATAACCTGAGGGAGGGGAATGGAATGGAACCTGAGGAAAGTAACCTGGTACCAATTCCTGAATTCCATCTCTACCCTCGAGATCAGACCGGCTGGAAGCAGCCCCAAGATCTTGTGTTTTTAACAAGCTCCTCAGCTGAATCTTGTGTCATTCAAAAGACAGGGTTTCTCAGCTTCAGCATGGTTGACGTTTTGGATGGGCTAATTCTTTCTTTTGAGACGCTGTGCTGTGCACTGCAGAATGACTAATAACATTTCTGGTCTCCACTCAGCAGATGCCAATAGCACCCCCGCTTCCCCAATCATAACAACAAAAAGTGTCCCCAGACCTGCTAAATGCACAAAATCTCCCCTGGATCTGAAGCTTGGAGATTGGTGGTTGGGTCTTTGTCTAGAAAAGAAAGAACTGAAAGTGTGTTTAGCATAGGACCCAGTCACTTTTTTCTTATAAAAATAGAATAAATGTATATCCATAAAAATATGTTATGAAAGTTAGAGCATGATTTATGCTTTGTTAAAATTATCTAAACATTAAGTATTCTCTAAGTGCAACTTTTTTCAATCACTGCTTAATTCAGTTTTCACTTTGCAATAATTGACTCTTTAATTTGTGAGGTCTTGGTTAATTCTCACCTCTTTATAAGCCTGAACAATGCTTCTACTTTTTAAATGACTGTAACTGTCTGATAAAAACTGTAAAAAAGAATGTTCTTCAAAAAATTTCATCCTCTACATTTCTCATGAACAATGACATACGCTCTCCAACCCCACTCCATTTTTTTCCAGCCAGTTTGGTGGGTCTTTGCTTCTGGCAAATATCTCTGCTAAATAGCATGTCATCCTTTTCTCTGCACAAATGAGACAGATCACTAAAAATCTGATTTGGAAACTTTCTCAGGGTCTGTGTAAATCTCCGTCACTGTAATGTGACTATGTGTGTGTTTTCAGTGAGGAAAAATTTGTTCTGACAACCATGCCTCTGTATCACCAATAATAATGCCTCCTTTGGATTTACGTTTTATTTTGAAGTTTATTTTTAAGGTAATCTAGCAACTAAGCTTAATGTGTATCTGAGTAACTTCATCTAGGCATTTTGCCATCCTTATAAGACACAATTCTTTCTTTTCCATCTGAGCATTTTGAAGACAATTTTAAGTCTTAAATCACTTACAGTGTGATTTTAAATATGTACACAATGATTCCCTGACCACTGATCTCTAGTAGCTGGTGATCTAGTCTCTATGGTACTATAGTCAATATCTTGTCATAGCCTATAATGAAAGGAATATATATATATATATTCTGATATATATATTATCTGAGTCACTATTCTGTACACCAGAAATTAACACAACATTGTAAACTGACTATATGCCAATTTAAAAAAAAATTACCTATCCCTTTGATTGAAGCATTCAGTCTATTTGCATTTACAGTAATTATCGATATATAAATTCTCATTGTCATTTTTTTCATTGTTTTGGAATTGTTTTTGTAGGTTTTTTGTGTTATGTTTGGATTCCTTTTCCTTTTTGTGAGTGTATCCATTATAGATTTGTGATAAAAATAGATATTTTGTATATCTATATATAAATACACATACACACACAACGGAATACTACTCAGCCGTAAAAAATGAAAATTTGCGACAACATGGATGGACTTGGAGGGTATCTTGCTAAGTGAAATAAGTCAGACAGAGGAAGAAAAATACTGTATGATGTCACTTTTATGTAGAATATAAAAAATAAAACAAATTAATGAATATAATAACAACAAAGAAAACCTCACAGATACAGAGAACAAACTAGTGGTGACCAGTGGGGAAAAGGATGGGGGGAGGGGCAAGATAGGGGTAGAGAATTATGAGGTACAAACTATTACATATAAAATAAATAACCTACAAGGATATAGTGTACAACACAGGGAGTATAGCCAATATTTTATAATAACTGTCAGTGGATATAACCTTTAAAAATTGTAAATCACTCTGTTGTACACCTGAAATGTATAATATTGAACAACTATATCTCAATAACAAAAAGTGTGAAAATAAGCTATCCCAGGGACTGCTAATTTCTCACATCCAGAGGCCATTCCAGAAGAAATGGTTTACTGAGCAGGGTTTTAGTCACTCTGTTAAAGTTGGCCTGAACCCTGTTGATTTATTCTCACATCTGTCACAGGGTTTATTTGGAAAAACAGTGCCACTGAGCAGAATTAGACATGGTTGTCAGAGAGGACAGACATGGGTTTGACTCTAGGTGTGTGGCACCATTTTGACAACTGAAATCCTCTAAATCTTAGTTTCCTCCATTGAAAAAGGGGATGAAGCAACCTCATAGATTTTTCTTTGTGAGGATAAAATGCAATAAAATATGTTAAATGGTTGGCACATGACTGGGACCACGGAAAGTACACAATTTATATTATTTCTTATATTATTTTACTCCTGGTCTATTGCTTGTCTAGCTATTTGTTTTCCTTAATTTGGGGGGATAGACAGATAGACATGGCTAGATCAGAAGTTTGTTTGTTCATATTAATTATTAAATGTTTAACATATAAATTTATATAAAGCTGTAAGTCACTTGTTAAAATATTCTGGTCTGCTTTTTAAAAAGCACAATAGAACAGCTTTCTCTATGATTGCCTTTTGCTACCTGAGGGAAAACAGGCCTTATTATTTGCCTGACTTTCCACAGAGTGTGCGGTTTAAGATACACATTCACACTAAATATCTTCAGCATTATTGTAGACACTAAGATGTCCAGACATTTAAGATACAGGGATTTAATGTCAACTGAAGAGTTAATGGCTTAAAGAAAAAGTATTGGAAATTTCATCCTATTTTACAGGCAGAAAAATTGTTGACTTTTAAATTCTTACTTTGCTGCCTGTCAAGGTGCAAATCAAAGCAATGGGTCTCGATTTGGTTTTGTAGAATTTTCAGAAATTCACTTCAAAGTGCAAAAGGTTATGCTGAATAGAGTTTCATAACAAGCCTTGTACTGCAGATGACTCACTCCATCTTTGACATTTATTCAGGCTCTCGCAAACCAAAAATCACCCACGTGTTACTGGAGGAAAAGGTGGAAATTACTGCAGCACTGTACTGATAAAACACTTCCAACTTCTTTCCTGACTTTATAGATTTAGGGCAACTGAATGGCCTTCCCTGTTGGAAAGCACTTTTCCTGTTCTGTTTTCCCCTCAAAATTGGAGTAGAACTACCCACACTTCTCCCTAGCTCGAATCACATTTGAATGTTCACAATTTTGTGATACAGCCAGGGGAAGGTGTCCCTGTGAGTAACCTCCACTGAAGTTTGGTTCAAAGTGTTCTTTTCAAGAAGAGGAGTGTAACATTTTCCAGTGATAATTATAACTGTTTTCTAATTCTTCCCCTACCTTTTTAAAATTTCAGATTGTGGCATAAATGTCACTGCATTGTAAGATCAGTAAGTGTACACCGTAGTGATTTGATATACATTGTGAAGGGTTCCCCCATCGGGTTAATTAACACATCCATCACCTCACATATTTCACTCATTTATTTATTTTGGGTGAGAACACTTACATTCTACTCCGTGAATTTCGATTCTACTAGACAGTGTTAAGCCAAATGGGTAGACACCCAAATTTCCTACTTGGTAAAAGGAGTTGATGGCAACGTACAGCTACAGACATTGGTGGTGACATTTATAAATTACATAAAATTGGGTTCTTTCATTTTTAGTTTCTTGTTTTTGTTTTTGTTTGTTTGTTTGTTTTTCTTCTAAGAAAAGACTGTTTTAAACTCACAGACATAGAAAACAAACTTATGGTTACTGGGGGGAGGGGATGGGGAGGGATAAATTGGGAGTATGAGATTTGCAGATACTAACTATTCTATATAAAATAGATAAACAGTAAGTTTTTACTGTATAGCACAGAGAAATATATTCAATATCTTGTAGGAACTTATAATGAAAAAGAATATGAAAACAAATATATGTATGTATATGTGTGACTGAAACATGATGCTGTACACCAGAAACTGACACATTGTAACTGACTGTACTTCAACTAAAAAAAAAGAAAAGATCATTTTAAGGTCTAGTTATACTAAATGATACAGAAAAAGTAAAAGCAAATTTTGTAATCTTAACCTGAGGGAGCAGATAAAATCACTCAATCTGTAGATGAGGATAGATCAGAATATTGGGGCAGGAAAAAAGTCTAGCATAACATTGATGTCACTGCTGGGTCAGAAACGTCAGTACTGGGGCTGAAGACAAGGCATTATGTGTTTTCTGTTGATAACTAAGCGAAACCAAAATTAACCAGATTTTCATTGGTTCATCTGTCCAGATTGCCTTTCCTTCCCAATGAGAATGAGTGGAATGTCTAAGGAAACTTAGCATCAGGCAGATCTCCAACAATGACAGGCTATATCTCTTTGAGTGAGACATTTAACTTTTCCACCTGTCAGCCTCCGCATCCAAAACAA
This sequence comes from Vicugna pacos, assembly GCF_048564905.1. Classification (NCBI taxonomy): domain Eukaryota; kingdom Metazoa; phylum Chordata; class Mammalia; order Artiodactyla; family Camelidae; genus Vicugna; species Vicugna pacos. Next base: position 8,641,848 of record NC_132988.1, on the reverse strand, counting down.
CAACAACAACAACAACACAGACCCTGAAGGTGTTTCATGAGGATTAAATGAGATAATTAAAAATTGTACGTCAAAATGCTTGGTATAGGGTAATTATTACTTTTACCACCAATAACAACAGTCTACCTATTGACTGGAATTATAGGTTAGAAAAATCCCCGAGGAAAGCTTTTTTTTACATATACATAAAAGTCGCAACGTGTTTATAGTAGATGCAAGAAGATAGAGAAAACTCTGACATTTCGTAAAACTATGGCTTGGAGACAGACTGCGTAATTCCAAACGATTTCTTTTTGTTATCAAAAGGTAAATAATCCATCTAGCTCGAAAAATGAAGAAAATGCTTTATCATCTCTCTGAGGGCACTTCCTGTGTTTAGGTATGTGATCTGTAGGGTTCAGTGTTTCTGTGACTGAGCGCAGGATTGTAGTGCATTAACTTGCAGGGACGCAGGCTTCTCCCTTATTTGGGGGAAAGGCATTTCCATCCACGGCCGGGCGCCCCAGCATGTGGTGGGTGGTGGACCAGTGGGAAGTGGTGGACAGTGAGAGTGGAACAGGGCTGACAGTCCGGGCAGGCGGCATCTTTAAGGACCTGTGATGTGGTCACAGATAAACTAGCGCCTTTGGAAAGCTGACACACAGGGTAGTGCAGGAAAGTCAGAAAGAACCTGAGTCTGGTGAATTTGATCCTGCCTCTTAGAGTTAAGGTTAGTTACTGGAAGTCAAAACTGTGTGCTTGGAAATCAATACAGTTGTGGTTGGTTTTATTTAAAAGTGGTTTTGAAAATCTTCTTTGTCTCATCTCTGCTAAGAAAGAACCAGGCCAAAGATCTTGGGGCACTGTTTTGTTTGTTTTGCTCTTCTAGTCTCATCTGTTTGGGTTTTGTTGTTGTTTTTAGCAAAGGGGAGCATTCCCTGTGGGAGCATTCCCCATCAGGTTGAGGTTCTTGGTGGGAAAATACCCACCGTGAGCCTATTCTGACAGCTAGCCATATCGCATACCGCTGTATACAACATAGAATAAGCCAGGTGTACTGATAAGCCACCTGCAAGTGATGCTCAGCTGCTCAGAAGCAGAGCGAAGTTGCCATGTGTCAGTCTATTAAAAGGTACAGGGTTCCATCCTACCTCTTTTTTCCTCTTTAAGTCTGACCTGATGAGATTGAGCTTCTAAACTTCAGATCCTGTCTTTTTCCACAGTGGTTCATTTTAGGGCATGACATAGACCTGTATTAGATCGTCCATTTGAATATTTGAATATTTCTTGAGAAGCTATGATCAGCCACTTATATTTTATGTTCATACCATCCTCAAACCTTTAGAACTGTGGATAAAGCACAAATATGAGATGTGAAGCACTGAGACAGATGAGCGTCCTCTTCTCTAATTTACATAAGCATTATAAGACTTCTTATTTTCTCCAAGGTTACGTTTGTTTTCTCTGGATGACGTTTTCTTGATGCATTTTTCCTTTCATTTCTCCAGGTGAGACTAGAAATCTCAAGAGGAATGCTTAGATGATTTATAGGTGTTGCCACACCTCTGGGTTTAAAAATCTCATCTTCAGTGATACACCATTTAGGAGTATTTTTATTGTTTTATAACTTGTCAGGAAATTGCTGGAGTTTGACTCTTATTATGATTGCATACTCGTGTGAGAACTATTGATAATCATTAAAAGGAACTCACAACATAAATTAAGGCAAAAAAGCAATCTTAAATGTGTCGCTCAGGATTCAGAACACAGGGAGAAAAAATTCCTTCTCTGAAATCCACTGCAGACCTCCCTTCTCCAGCGTCATTGTTCTTACCACTTCTGTCCATTGTATTCCTCTTACCTGGCACACAGTCAGCAGTTATGCAGAAGAAGAGAATCCATGTGGAGAGGCAGTGGCTATTTTTAATAGCAGATTAAACTGACAGTCCTAAGTTCTGTTCTCAGCTCTGGCAAGGAAGAGCTGTGCATCGAACAGAAGTTCAGCATCCCCAGCTGTGTCTCTTAAGGTAATAATACTTTCCTATCTATTCACCAGTTTTATGAGGGTCAATGAGATGATATGTAAAAATGTACAAAAGCTGAAAATTCCGTATAAATATAAGGTATCTCTTGTAGCCCCGAATCTGAGAAGCAACTCAGACTTGAGAAAACTTTATCTAACACAAGAGAACAAATAGATTCAATAAAGTGTCATATGAATAATATAATTTTATTAGTTTTAATTACCCATCTCATTTGCTTTTAATTTATCACTTTAAAATGATGACTGCAGAGCTAGGGAATATTCCATGAATATTTATGGAGTTATTTCAGAATACAGTCAGCTAGCTCCAAGTTTTGCTATTTGTACGCCATGAAAATGGTCAAGCCATTGGTTCTATGTCTGAGATAGTGGTGTTTAACAGGTACTCACCGAAAAAAATAATCTACGTACATACTCACAGATACACTTAATACAAACGTTCCTGCTGTCAGTGATCAGTAGCACACAATTTACAAGTAATAATAAAATAGGCAATACTTTTATTGTGAATTCCATATGGTCAATTGATTATCATAGAATGCTTTAATTAATTTTTGTGATATGTTATACCCATAGCCAACCTATGGCTGCCGTTGACAGATGAGTGTTGTTCTGACAGAAGTGCTGGTCGGTGCTCTTGTTTCGTTTGACAGTCGGGTGAAAGTGAAACATCAAGACTTGTAGCCTGGAATGTCGTGCCTTCATCAGTGGTCAGGGATGAATGTTTTCTTTGGTAAATTGGCTAATAGTCATCAAATACTGGAAGAACATCGCCTCAATGTTTATGTTACTCAAACTGTAGTGGCTACAGACAAAACAAATCTCCATTTTCTCTGTGATCTTAAATCTAACAATCAAAGAAACAATGCAGCTTGATTTGTGGCATTTGCTAATTTAAGTGGTATACTCTCGCCATGACTGATGTCAAGCTACCAGTGTTAAATGTTGTTAAATGCAGACCTGGGGAAGGGGGAGGGTATAGCTCAAGTGGTAGAGCACATGCTCAGCATGCATGAGGTCCTGGGTTCAATCCCCAGTACCTCCTCTAAGAATAAATAAATACTAAATAAACCAATTACCTCCCTACTGAAAAAAATGCAGAGCTGGGGAAAGAGGCACAGTAGTAAACATCATTATAGACTATTTCCACCATAGAGTTATAAATAGACATAAATAACCTCAAGAGCTTAAGTAACAGTAAAATGTAGTAAAAAATTAAGAAATTATGAGGTTGAGTGTTTATTATTTTTGTTTTAATGTAACTTATTTAACTGTGACTTTATATAATTTAACTTCCAAATAATGTCCATGATTAACAAGTGGTCATAATATTCCTGAAGCTTTAACAGTAGGCTCTCATGAGCCAGTACAAGCCAGCTCTCTCGTACTGTTGGTCCCAGTTACGGTGTCATAATAACAACCTGCAACAAACAAAGTGGGAAGCGGTTGAAACTAGTAGTACTCACTCCCTGACTCACCTCTGTGGCTACTTTCCATTGGAGATTATAACCTTATAACCCCTCTTGGGTTTTCTATTGACACATTTACATGTAGCTGTCACAGAGAACTTGAGACCTTGACACCACATAATATTCGGAGAAAGGTAGATCTTAGGAATATTTCTAATCCCAGTGGGTGAATAATTTTCACTACAAAGATAAATTTTCTCAGAGTGAAAAAGAAATGTGTTGGAGAGGAATAATTTTCCCCTACCCTTCTAGGTTCTTTTGGCTGGTCTGTTAATTAGGTTGCTACATAACAGATTAACAAAAGAAAACCAAATTTAAATACATAATACGGGCAAGCTGAGCAGTGGAGGCTACCTGCGTCCTGAGCTTAGGAATGGGGTGGGAGCCTGGGGACCTCAAAGGCAGACAGGAAGAGTAGATGTTGGGTTATTAGATGTTTGCCCTGCCGTGCCCATAGAGCACGCAGATAAAAGTTACCACTGATCATGGTTCTTTCTCCAAGCCAGGTCCTTATCTAAATTCTTTTAGGTAGTTAAGGGTCAGATAAAAAGCTCTTCCAGAGTCTTTGGGCCTTGCATGTCTTCAGCTCAAAATAATCCACTTGCTGAAGTGCACAGTCTGGGGAGGCTCATTCTGAACCCCTTCAATGGCTAGTTCTAGAACCCCCTTCCATACACGTGTGTGCCATGCTTTCTCTAAAGAATTAGCAAATGTGGAAACCTTACAGATCTTTCCTCCGTGGCCTCACGTCAACTCTTAGTTTGATAAAGTAAGCATGGCAGCCCTTGAAAATATTGTAAAGAGTTTCTGCTTGTTCTTTCTACCTGTTAACATATTCTTCTTCCTATATTACTTATCCTGGTAGATTTCACTTCTGTCCACCAGCTGTCAAAGCAAGAAACCTGTTAATAGTAGGTTCTTCTTTCCCCCTCATTTTCACAGCTTATAAATTGCTGCTTCCTGGTAGTTCTTCTTCCTAAATAGCATTGCCATCTATTACAACCCAAAGTGCTGGAATAATTCCTAGACCTAGGAAGCCCCCAGTGACTCTTTTAATGAACATATGATTCAGGAGGTGAGTCAGTCACAGGCCGAAAATAGGGAAATGAAGGGGTCTAGTTCTAGTGGTGAAGTAAGGTATATATTTTTAGCCTTAATTACCTGCACTGAAGTAGACTTGGCATGGTGTTATTTCTTCATAAAAAATTTAAAATGACAGGTTTCAAAAAAGATGGGGGCAACCTGGATGGACCTAGAGATAAAATCATACTAAGTGAAGTCAGTCAGACAGAGAAAGAAAAATCTCGTATGATATCACTTACATGTGGATTCTAAAAAATGATACAAATGAACTTATTTGCCAAACAGAAACAGACTCACAGACATAGAAAACAAACTTGTGGTTACCAAAGGGGAAAGGAGGAGGAGGGATAAATTAGGAGTCTGGGATTAACAGATACACACTACTCTATGTAAAACAGATAAACAACAAGGTCCTGCTGTACAGCACAGGGAACTATGTTCAGTATCTTATAATAACCTATAATGAAAAAGAATCTGAAAAAGAATATATATATATATATATATATATATATATATATATATATATATAACTGAATCACTTCTGCACCAGAAACTAACACAACATAGTAAATCAACAATACTCTAATTAAAAAAAAAGATGGGGTAATGGGTATCATATGACTCTAGATTTTTAATGTTTTTTTCCCTCTAATTTACTTGCACACTTAATACGTACTAGAACAGATGTGTGATATCTGGGACTAAATTTTCTGCCAGTAGAACAGTGTGACTCATGAGTTATAAAGTAGAGTTATCAGAGTCCTTAATAACAACGACTTCATTGGTATCCAGTATGAAATGTCCCCAAACAAGGTCCGACGGTCAAGTGGTGTGCAGTGTGTGAAGTTTTTTAGCAGGCAGGAAAATGCTAACGAGGAGGTCATTCAGAAATTGTCTGAAGAGGTGATTCTTAAACTTCTGTTGCTCTAGTCTTCCGTGGGAATCTTATAAAGACCTGGATTCCTTTTCTCAGAAAAATAAGTATCTACATATAACAGACAATTTTGCATGGTTTACAGGAAGTTTTGCAGCCTACAGATTAAAAAATCAGTGCTCCAGAGAAACTCAGCTTGGGCAAGCCTTGGCAGATAAACTTAATGAATGTTAAGTCAGGGGAGGGTTAATTCACCCCGAGACAGGACGAGGATGCTGCAGCCCTGAACATAAACCGGCTCCTGCTCAGTGAACAAGAACACGGGAGCAGGTATGGAAGCGAGGACACACGGGTCATGAACTCATCACTCACCAGAGGCTTTCCTTAGGGCCTCCCTCGATTTCTGTCCTCAGACTTCATTAAGGGTAGAATGAACTGCGAAGGTCTGCAGTGCAGAGAGGAGCTGCATCCTGACTGATTTAGAGAGAAATCGAAACCATGAAGTCTTCTCATCTAGGCTTTCTCCTTGACTGCACATATAAAATCATAAATGTTAAAACTGGGCTCCGAATGCTTGCGCACATTTTATGTCCCAGTGCCAAGAGCGTAGGACTTGCATTTTGTCTCTGTGCTTTATGTTGTACCCTGAACATTTCAATATAATTAGAGCCTTGTCACGTGCAGTAGGAAGATATGTGATTATTTTATAATGAAGGAGACTAGAGTAAGCTTATCAGATGGCCATTTATGTTTTCATTATCCTAGTAAACATGAGAGAAGTGTATGGCAGGAAACTTGACTCCAAAATAGAAACATTTAAAAAAAATTTGAATTATTAGTTAAATAATTTGGATAATTTTAAGTCTTTATAATATGTGTTTACAGTGGTCAAAGAAGTGGCATTAAGGGATATGATTTCTTCTAAAACATTCTGAAATACAAAAACCTTCATTCTCACATTAAGGTTGACTTTGATTTTATCTATATGTGATATACATAAATCTAATATATATTATATAGATCCAATATGTAGTATGTAAATATTAGGTGAATATAATATATATAATATAAATATTATATATGTATGTTTCTTTTCAACTTTCTGTGCTCATAGAGGGATTTGGACAATCAGGACAATTTTGAAGGTAAAGTAGCCCAAATAATGCAGTTTTGCTTTAAATATCCAATTAAGAAGGTATTTATTTTGGTACATGACCCAAGTAATTGTTGGAACTCTTCTCTTTCTTATCTGCAACACATTCATAGTTACTTTTGACATTTTTCTTTAAAACAAAGTACAAGTAATACTTCTTTTCGCCATTGGGAGAACAGAATTTTTTGAAAGCTGGCTTCATAAAAAGCTGTGTATTAATCATATAGGCCAGACAGTCAAATGTGAAATAAAATAAGGAATAATTGGAAAGAGCTGAATAATACAAAGTAAGCAAGCCATTTTTGGAAGAATAAAATTCCAGTGAGAGAGGCTTTTTAAAGACAAACTTGAAATACAAATAACAGCCTCAATTTTCTGTTTCATGTAGCTAGTAAAAGTATGGCATTAACTATCAAAAGGGGTACCTTAATTCTTATCCTATTCGCTTACTTCCCATTGCTGAAACAGAATAAATTATTATTTGGCTTGAAGGACCAATGACATCTGACAATATATTGAGAAAGGAAAATGATAAATCTAAAGGTTTTATCAGTGTTTCTTATCCCAAAGAAAAATATTCTATAATGTATATTTCACTAAAACAAACCCAATAACTAAAGTAGGTGTGGAGAAGGGAAGGAGGAAGAAGGAGGTTATGTGTTGTTCTTGATGGTTGGAGACTCACTGGAGATGGATGTTTTATTAGACCGCAGTGCTCCCAGGCTGTGTGTGTGGCTTTGTAACGTGTCCACTTGGCGAGGCTGCACAGAGTTCCCGGCACCATGTGTTTTCCAGGAAGATGAGCAGCCAAGGGGGGCTCGTGGAGGGAGAGCTACATAGCAGCCCTTCCATCTTTCAGATGTGCCGGCTCCTTTTGTGGGAGTGAGGCCGACTGCAGGCTTGTAATTTCTACTCTGGGTCTTCCTTTAGCTTCTCCACCTCCTGGACTCAGTGTCAAAGGGCCTCAGCTTCTGCAGGACACCAGTGTCTTCAAGGGCAGGGGCAGCAAGAGCTGAATGGGTTCCAGTCTGTTCTCATGGGCTGGAACTCATGCTTGTGGTTTACAGCTCACCCTTGCCCTGCCTTCTCCACATCTATCTTTCCTTCTCCACTTCCTATGCTGTAGACATTAAGCTCCAGCATCCGACCCAACAATAGAAACTGCTTAACCGGCTCCCACACTGTGTAATCTCAAGACTATATAACAGAGTTGATGAATGTTAGCCAAACCCATTGTGGTGATCATTTCACAATATATGGAAATCAAGCCATCACTTTGTATACCTTAAGCTTATACAGTGATGTGTGTCAATTATTTCTCAGTAAAACTGGAAACAAAGCAGGCTCAAAGATAGTAGTAAAGGGGATGGCAGGAAACCTTGGGAGGTGAAGGATGCATCCATGGCCTTGAGAGTGGTGATGGTTTCACAGGTGTATACTTATCCCCAAGCTCATTACGTTGTATACTTTAAATATGTATAGCTTTCTACATGTTGATCATACCTTAATATGGTATTTTTTAAATGAAAAATAAAACTGTATAACAAATCCTTTTGTATAGAAATATATATCTTAATGGATCTGGATGTCTGATAAAAATCTGACTTATTAATAGACTAAACATCTTATCAGCATCAGGACTTCTTATATTTTTCTAGTTTTAAGAGGATTGTCTTCCAAATACAAATGATTTATGATTGCATTGTCACTATCCTAATAGTAATCCTTCATGATTATCTCATTGGGTGTATTTTATTTTTAGAAGTATGAACAGACACATCGCTAGACATTTTCTGTGGAGTCTTGAACTTATAGTTGGATTAAAATTGCAATCTCAACAAGAAAAAATCTAATGTCCTACCTACTTAGGTTTAGCAGAGGTATGTTTAACTAGTGAAAAATAAACAGCGTACACTTTCCAAAAAAAATAAAATGGAAAATAAATTTATAAGATGAAATATTAACCAACCCATAATAACTAAGTTAGTAGCTTTGAAAATTTGGTACACTATCAGACCCACAGTGAATTTCTGAGTTGCTTTTGAAAAAGGCTTCATCCTTTCCATGCAAAGAAATGGAATTTTGTATGAACTCAACTCTACATTGCAATAATATGCAATGAAAGCATCTTTTAATGTAAGTTTTATCTATCTCCAGTGCTTCATCCCTTGGGAAAATCTGTAACTAGAAGCAATTGTCAGCGTATGTGCAAACTGGTAAATATCAGCCCAACCAGAAAACATTTCAAATGACTCTGAGAAGAAAGTAAAGCCATCTCCCTACTCTCTCCCCAAGCAAAGGATTGGAGTAAATTGGCTACAGTGTGTGGAAGATAGAAGAGTGGCCACATCCCAATCCCCAAAACTGATGAGTATGTTGTGTTACACAGCGAGAGGGAATTAGAGTTGCAGATGGAACTGAGGTCACTAATCAGTTGATTTTAAGACAAAAGAGATTATCATGTGTGATGTGGGTAGGCTCAACATAATTAGAAGGGAGTTTTTTTTAACAGAAAGAGGGGAGTGGAAGAGTCAGCACCAGAGACAGCATCACTGGAAAGACCTTGTCTTGAGGGGGCAGTACAGCTCAGTGGTGGAGTGTGTGCTTAGCATGCACAAGGTTCTGGGTTCGATACCCAGTACCTCCATTAAAAAAAAAAAATAAGAATAACCTAATTGCTCTCTCCTCCAAAATAAATTAATTAATATTTTTTAAAAAAAGAAAGACCTTATCCTTCACTGCTGGCTTTGAGGGTGGAAGGGGGCCACAGTCAAGGGATGAGGGCAGCCTCTAGGAGCTGGAATAGGAGGGAACAGATTGTCTCCAGGAGCCTCCAGAAGGAACACCATCCTACTCATAGCTTGATTTTAGCCATGAGATCCATTTCAAACTTCTGACGTCCAAAACTGTAAGACAATACATTTGTGTTGTCTTAAGACACCGAGTTACTGGTAGGTTTTTACGACAGCAGTAGGAAACCAATACACATGGCATCAGAACAAAATGAGTGACTACAGTCAGCATCTTTGAAGGAATGAGCGGCTCACATGAGCTAAGTCCTATTGAAATGGAATGGAGAAAATAGCAATAAATGTGCAGTTAGACAAAATTCACAAAAAGGGAAATGTACCCATAATGAGAAAACCATAAGGAAATGTTGTTTCCCCAGATTTCTATCGTTTAGAAAAGAAAAAAAAAATTAAAAGAGGAAGGAAAATAATTAACATTTTTAAATGTTTAAATTAAAAAATAATTTAAATTAACATGTGCAATACTGACTAACTTACATCTCCATGTCCCCTACTGCATTATATGTTTTGATTATGCAGAGTTCATTTCAACTCAATGTAGATTAAATCGAATAGTGACATTCCCAACTGGACTACCAGATGGAATCACATTTTAATTAACTTTTCAACCAGCATACAGATGTGCTTCTTGTGATCATTATCAAGAAACCATTCGCAAAATGAGAAGTCCTGGTGGCAGATCATAGCTTGGAATGATTGATCACATCGTGAGACCATTAACCTTAAAATGCTTTCAGTCATTGATTGACCAAATGAAGAAAAGGCTTATAAACCATTATTGAATGTATATCTAAGGCACATTATTGTGTACCTTTCGGGAGATTAAGTGAAAGGAAATATTTGCTTGATAAAATAATGATCCGTGTATTGTTAATTTCCCCAGAAAGTCACACAGTTTCTGAAATGAAACTGCCATACAGCAATGAAAGCGTAAGCCGTAAGCCGTCAGTAAAAGAACTTACCTGCTACCACTTTTTGTTCTTCTCGTCACCGTAATAATTCCGACTCATATTTGATGCTTTAGGAATAATAAAATAAAGCCCCTAACTTCCAGATCTTTACACTTTGAAAAAGATCACTAACATGAATAAATTGTCCTTAAATAGGAACAAAAAATCGAAATGAAAATAGATGTTTCTAACTACCTGAGGGCCTGTCTTGCCAGTTTTCCTGGAGCACAGAGTACCTTGTTCTTACCTTTCAAGCTGTATTGTAGGTCAGCGACTGCAGTGGTTAACAATTTGATCATTGTAGAGCTGGATGGTGAGTGACATTAGTTAGTTTGCAGTGCCCCCCGTAGGTCATAAATCAGTAAATTTTGGGAGGCACTTCATGTCCCATGGGTCTTAGGAAGGCTTACTCTTAGGTCTGGTGAGGATTTCTTTGGTAGGCCACTCAAGGTGTTCTTACTGGACTAGGCCCTGTTAACTGTGGCCAAATCCAGACCACCTGTTTTACTAGTCTGTTATGGTCCAGGAAATAATTTCCTCTTGTTGCTTTTTCCCGTATCTAGAGTTGCACTGTTACAATCATTGACCTCGTATAGAGCCATGTATTTGGTCAGTCATTTCCCGCTGCCTAGTCATCATGATTTTATTGGAGGCTCCATCACACACTTAGTAATGCGAGAAACACTAATCTTGTAAAATAGGCAGAATACAAGTAATATAGAGTAATCAGGACTTAAGTCAATATTTAAGCCAACAGCTTCCAGCACCAAACTGGTTTTAAAGCAAAGATCTGATTTTTCATGTGGTTCATTAAATGCAGTATATTAAAGGATCTATCTGGTATAGATTCTACATTCAGTCTGAATGATGGCACCGGTGCCTTCCTGAGATGCTGTAAGGACACTGAGGGCCATGCGGTTTTGTAATAGCACTTTTCTCACCACAGAGACCTCAGAAGTCAGTAGGTTAATAGCTCTATTATTGTTGTTTGAGGTCTGTTGAGTGAATTTTGTTAAGGCTTCCATATGGGTGACTACATACCCCAATCCTCCTGAAGGCACAAAAACAGCTTTTAAGTGGTCATGCCAATAAAATACAGATTTCTTGATGCATCAAACTTGTACAGTGGTAAATTTGCTGGGGTCTTATATAAATTGGCACTCAAGTAGCCTTGAGTCCAAGGAACTTCTAGGGTACATCTTTCTGTCCATCCTGGCAGAAGCCAGGGCCATAAATGGGTCCCACAAAGCTGTTGATTTCCATGAGGTGTGACCCATATATCCCTGGTCATCTGACCCATTCTGTTCTGTATCAGTTGCTATCTTTAAGGGTAATAATATATCGGCGTTGTTCATAAGGCATCCAGTCCAATTTGCTAGTGTGATTAGGCTGACTATCCTCAGTATAAACAGGCCTTTAAACTTAAATGGCCATAGGCTGCTGTTATCCATATAAACCCATCCCATAATTGCAGGAGAGTTTCTCCTAATAATCAGAGGCTATATTTTTAATATGATTTTCTTTTATTAAATTCTTTATAAAATTTATTTTTGTTTGTGTTTTATTTATTTATTGGGGAGAATAATTATGTTTGTTTGTTTGTTTATTTTTAATGGGGTTACTGGGGATTGAACCCAGGACCTCATGCATGCTAAGCACGTGCTCTACCACTGAGCTATACCCTCCCTCCCCTGGAGGTTATACATTTTGACTGAACTTCAGCTCTTTGTTCTGAGTGAGTTTAGTAGTCTTTAAAGTAAATTCGTACTTACGGCCAGGGTTAGAGAAGATATTAGGGATTGGCCAAGTGATGGGATTCCATCTAGTGATCCAAGAGATGGCCCAAATGGACCTATAACTTCTTTCTTCTGAAATGAATTTTCTGAGGGCCGTCCAATCAGAGTCCTGGAAAGCAGAAGTCCACCAAGGTCCCCAGAAGTAGTGGATGTCGGTAATTGACTACAAAGCCAACAATTGGATTGGTTTCTAAAATTTGCCCAGGATCGTGCCCACGATAGAAGAACTTTTGATTCATATGCAAAAGTCTAAGAAAACACTGTAGATGGTCACACAGATCAGATCTGGCCTATTAGGAGCTGTCTACTTCTGATGTTGTTTTTTTCTTATCCTGGTGTGGGTGTCATTTCTCCTCTGTTTGAGCTTTGATTTAGTCATTTTGAGGTCAGCAGTCCTTAGACCAGTCCAGTGCAGACTTTAGGCAACTTGAAAAATGCATCAATTAGAAATCTCAGTGCTTAAAAACCTTAATTTCTAGTGAAAACTAAGAAGTTAGCAGTTACGAACTGTCTTTTCCATTAGCATTCTATAGATTGGCAAACCTATAAATACTATTTATAATTTCTAAAAACATGTGTTCTTATAAAGAATGTCTCAGAGTGACACTAACACATTTATGAATAGTCCTGTGTCTTCAGCTTCTCTGTAAAAGGAAGCCTGTGTTCAGTAACTAATGCTTCAGCATCTTGTTTTATGTGGAAATGATCTAGATGTCCAATAAGCTTTCACCATTCAACTTAACTTAGCAAAACTCTGAAGTTTCAAGTTAGCAAAAGTCTGGAGATACTATTTAAAGTAGACATGCCATAAAACATAATTCTTCCTGAAGACACAGTTAAAAAACTTCTTATCTCATTTGTATTTATTTTACTTCTAAAAATTGTATCATACCAAGTTCTCTCCCTTGCTGACAAACTTTATAACAGAAATAATAAGATCTTATTTGACTTCTAGAAAATGTAGGTCTGATGAAAGTACTTAATATTGATGACTCTAACATTCATGTCTGTAGCAATTAAACCAACAAACTTAAAATAATTTTAATGCCAAATATTTATTTAATATTGACTATTTCCCAGATCACGTGAACCAGAAATTCATTTGAGTTGGTTTCGGTTCTATTTCTGAGAATTTATATAAGTGCTTAATTTTCTCTAAGCCAATTAAATAGAGCTCATTTACAAGTTAATTTTGTCAGTACCATCCAGAGGTAGAGACATATGATGCCTATAATGTACTCACAGACATATAGACACACACAACTAGAGAGCGCATAGCTCGACTTTAAAACGTAGTCCTGAATCAGGTATTACAATAATAAAGTAAAACGCACTAATTTTATAAATGACAGTTGGGGTAAGTTTACTTGCTTGAGTTTTAAAACGGTCTCTTTTCCTTTGTCTTTTTGTCTCCATCTCAGGAATTAGAGATGGTCTAGAAAGAGTTAAGATAAGAGCTCCTGAGAGCTCCGGTAGAACATTTACATCCCAAAGGCACGGGGCGAAAAATGCAAACTCCTCTTAGAAGGGCTTGATCCCTTAGGGTAAGAACTCTGAGAAGATGTTTTATCAAGCTGGCTTTCTCTGACTGCGTATGCAAAACCCAGTTTGCAAATCTGAAAAAGGGCCCCAATTTGGCCATTTGAGGTTGAGATCCCCTTTAGTATAGTTTCCCCGATTAAGTAAGTACCTGCAAGTCGAAGGCCCGTAAGTACATAGACCTGGCTGGGGTGTTCGTGGGCGTTTCCTACCTGACACCCCCTCATTTCTCTGTTTAGGAAACTTTATTCCCCATTTTAAAGTTGGTTTTATTGGGATAAAATAACTAATGAAACTGTATGGTGGGCTGATGTGCTGTTTGCGAGCTTAACTCCCCTAGGTGCCCTGCTAGAGTCATCTCAGCTCTTTTCGTGTCTCAGTTTCTCTCTCCAGAAATCTAAATCTGCCGTGGGAGTTTGAAGCACTGAGTTGTTGCTGGAGAATAAGTTCTCTCCTCATGCAGGAACGAATTCAAGAGCAAGGCACAGTGAAGTGAAAGCAGGTTTATTTAGAGAGACGCACTCCATAGACAGAGTGGGGTCTGCCTCACTCAGAAGGGAGAGCGGCTTAGGAGATATACTCTCTTAGAGTGGCTTAGGAGAGCGACCAGGAGGTGCAGGGTTGTTAGTTTTTATGGGCTCGGTAATTTCATATGCTAACGAGTAAGAGGATTATTCTGACTATGTTGGGAAAGGGGAGAGGATTTCCAGGAATTGGGCCCCGCCCACTTTTTGCCCTTTTGTGGTCAGCCGAGGCACTGTCTGGGTGTGCATGAGGCTCAAGGTCTACTGGAAGTCGAGTCTTCCGCCATCTTGGTTCTAACCAGTCTGTCCTGTCCTCAATCATTGTGTCATTCCTTCAGTGGCTGTGCCCTGCCCCCTTCCCTCCTGTCTCAGTGACCCACTCTTATACTGTGCATCCCTGGATAAGCAAGTGTTTAATTAATGAGGGGATTCCCAATGAGACAGCAGCCCAGCATGAAAGGACTTGCCTGCATCACTCCCATAAATTTTTCATAATTTCCCATAATTTTCTCAGCTACGTGAGAAAGCCATAATCAGCTGAGAGTACCTTTTCTTTGGAGCAGAGAGCCCTCATGACATCTTCACTTGCACCCTAACAAATTCTATTAAGGTAGTCAGATTGACGGAAGACGGCCAGCCTCCCACCGAATCCCCCAGTCCAAAACACTCAGTGTTTTTCCACTGAGCAAACCTTCCTGAGTGTCTCTTAGCTGAGAAGTCAGGTACCTTTTTATCAACCACCAAATGAAACTCAGATTGTCAAGCAATAACGAGATCGGAGACCAGAAGAGACTCACCCAAATTCATCTGGACTCACCAAGGAGATGGATAGGTACAAGGGACCCTTGCTGGTACCAAGGCCCCTGGTCCTTGCAGAGTTCAAGGGATGGAGAGGAGTCTGCTGTAGGTCCCTTTGTGGTCACCAGACCTGTTGACTGAGAAAAAAAAGTACAACACGAGAGCTGTGAGTTTCAGGTTTACTTGGGGACTTACTCAGGACTCTCGCCCCAGAGACAGCTTCTTAGATAGCGCTGAGGAACTGCTCTGAAGAGATAGGGGCGGGGGTGGCGGGCAGTGTATGTGTGATTTTGGCAAAGGGGTGTGCAATCAAGCGTGCATCTTGGTAGAAGGTTACTGCTAGTCACATGGAGCAGATAGCTCAGGTAATGATCTTGGTGCCTTTGTAAGTATGAGAAGATGCAAGAATCCATGTTCATAAAAATTTCTCCTGGAATAATCTGAAAGCCTGTTTTGCCTTTTATCCCCAGAACACAGAATGCCTCATCCAGATTATTGCCCTAAATTTCTTTCAGGGTATATTCCAGACCGGGAACTGCAGTGGCTAATGATTCAGTCCTCATAGAACCAGGTGGCAAGCGACATTCCTTAGTTTGCAACAGTTAAGATATTAGAATTTGTTCCCTGTCAAAGGGAAAAACAAGAGGCATCTGTCTTTGAAAAGTTTCAGGCTGTGAGAGAATACAAAGCAGGCATTTGAGGAGGTCAGAACCCAGCTCAGATTGTCCAGTGTGTCTTTTAAGATGTCAAGGTGGAAAGCATTCCGTCATTTATGTCACCTTGGCTCATGACAGTCACGCATGTCTATTAACCTGCCAGGCCCGCTGGGTGAACAGAAATCACAGCTCAAGCTTCTGTCCTTCAAATGTAATGATTTACTGCAGGAAATCAGGATTCTTCTTCCAGCTCCTGGGGTGATCATGGAAGAGACACTTTTGTTCTCTGGACCTTGGTTTATTCATCATAGAAATGAGTAATTTCTAATTGCAGTTAGTTCCTAAGCCCCCTTTGTAGTTAAAAATATCTCATAGAAGCCCAGTGCTTAACTCAGATAATAGTAGACTATCTGGTTAAACCTGAGCTGGGGTGGGGAAACCTTTTCACGCAGCCCCTGAGGGTCCTCAGAGCCCAGACTGAAGACAGACTCAGGTCCTCCACCTGCCCAGTCCATCCCAGTCTTACCTAAATGTGACTTTGGGGAAACATCAAGACAACAACAGTGATCAAGACAGGATCCCCTAGTGGGGCCCTGCCTTCCACACTCCCTCATCTCCCAGCCAGGTGGCCAGCCCAGCAAATCAGGTCCTGAAGATATTTGTTCTTGAAGAAAAATTTTCTGGAAAGAGAAAACGAATGGGAAAAGAAAAGAAAAATGAATCAAAAGTGGAAAGTAAGAAAATGAATACAACTAACTAAGAAAATGAATACAACTCTTTGGCTTTTGTAATTAATACTTTGTCATCTCTTTCTCTTGACTTTCATCATGTCTTTCTTTTCTGCCCCTAGTGAGCGAATTAAGTCACAAACTGAATGAATATATTTCAGGGCAGGAGCAGTTGCTCTGAAATACTGCTTTAACCTTTTTAATAGGCTGGACTCAAACTCTTTTTCTGTAAGCAGTGACTGCTTTGTGAGGACAATAAGGCATATTAACGCCTGTTCTTGGTGTAATAGCCACTCACTCGTTTTAGAAAGATGGCCATTTGAATAAAAGGCCATTTAGTGAAACAAATGTAAGATAAATTCTCAAAAGTCCACAGTCACGTTGGTCAACAGAAACTTCAGATCATTTAAAATACTTGTTTCTCAAGCGATGATGGCAAGACTGTTACATTTCTATTCTTTCTGAAGAACTCTTCTTCCCTTTAATGTTTTACTGCTCAAGCTTAACAACAGACAAAAAAGCACTTGTCTTCTTAGGTAATACTCTCCTTAGCGTTCCTGAAACTGGCATTCCTGGGATGCAAAAGTGACATCACTGTTGTGGACCAGAGACAGGAATGGGCAGGGCATCAAAATGACAAGCTAGATTTAAGCCCAATCAACACTGCTCATGCTTATTCACTTTCTCTACGGTTTATTCATCAGTTCATTGGTGGTAACCATAAAGTAATGCAATGTTGAGTGAAGTCCCTTGTTCTGCCCTAGCTTCTAGTCCCTTCACACGCAGGCACGGGGTCAGTTATCCAAGAGAGACGGCGAGACCCTCTCAGTCCAGGAGCAGAAGCATGGAGACTGACATTGGCACGTGTGTGATCTCTTGTTCAGAACACGTGCTGACAGTGAGTGTGTGTGTTTGCCAGTTTACACAATGACCTTCCCCCCAAGACTTAATTTGCAAACATTTCTGATTTAATAAAGATTTGGGATGTAGGAAGAGTTGAGTTGAAGAAAAAAAATATATTGCAATAATTATCAATTTCCATTTTCATCTTAAGTGTGATTCCCCGGTCTGTGTAGGTCTTCACCGTAACAGAAATGTGTGGACTCTTTCCTCCCTCTGTGGTCTGTGGTCTCTGATGAAAGGTACTGAAAATCTATTGAAAAGTCAACTCCATTTTTCCTCCTTTCCACATTCTGGCTTTCTTCCACTTGAAATGTTTCTGCTGGTTTTTTCCTTCAAACATATCACACAATATCAGAATCCTAAACAAACTGACCTTAGAGATTTGAACACGAACAGTAAGTTTACATTAGACACCTGAATATCAAACATTTTACTCAAATTTCACTCGGTCATTCTCAGAACACATAAAAGTTGGCATTAGGGCCCCAAATATTTTTTTTCTTGTTAATTTTTTTTAACTTGACTTCCTTTTATACCACTTACTTCTCCAAGAATAGAACGTATATTGGTGCGGTACAAAACCCCTGGGGTGGAAATTAGACAAACAGTTTTGGATTCTGGCTCCAGCTTTATTAGCTCTATGACTTTGGAGGAAGCTCTTTTTTTTTTTTTTTTTTTGCTCTGTATCTCAGTGCTCATTCTTGTCTATGGTCTCTTGTGATGGTCTGAATATAAATTGTACATCAAAGTACCTGTAAGCGCCTTGTTGTTATATCTGTTAAGTAGTATCTGAGTTGCTTTGAAATGTCACAAGCAGCCTTAAAATTAAAAGGATCTAGATTTACTCCGGCAATTCCGACATACATAGGCCAGGCCAGATCACATAATAGAATAAAATCTCTCTCCTTGCTCATTGGAAGGGCAAGGTTGCCACCAGTATATATCTGATAGTGGCTAAGGTGTAGCAATTTGGATTCAGTGGTGACACCCCTTGCTTCCCTGGGAAGACAGCCTGTGTGCACCTTTACCTGGTGCTCTGTGTCCTCCAGGAAATTTCTCCTTCAGCACCGACTTCGCCAAGCTTGCTCATGCAATGTTAACCTCACAAGGGTTTATATTCTCAACTGGCTCACTTGTTATAATGGAGATACAGCGTTGCTTCATTTTGGTGATTTTGTTTTCCTTTTCAGATGCTCAGTGGTCCAAGGTGCCTGCACCAGCCACACCAATTGTTTGACCTCTTGAGCCCCTTTTCTTTCAAGGAAAAGAAAAAAAGATTGTTGCTCTGTGATTCACTTTTTATTTCCTTCTGCATGATCTGCCCCAAATGATAGGGTCAGACACAGCAAGACCGTTGTGTTCGCTGTTGGTGTTAAGTTTGGAAATTAAGTGCACAGAGAAAAGCAAAAGACCCAGTGTTGTCAGGGACTCGACATGTTGGGAACCTGCGTCACGGGAAGAGTAGCCTGTGAAGTAGCATGTGTGAAGGAGGGACAGAAACCTCACTGGCTGTAGATATGACTTCCTGCTCCCAGCCAGCCAGCAGAGAGCTGCAATGTCTGTGTCCTTTGTCCTTCCTACAGTTTGGCTCTAAGTCTGACTCTAAGGGTCTCAACCTCTGTACCTGGCAGGGTGGCT
The DNA here is from genome assembly GCF_048564905.1 of Vicugna pacos. Lineage (NCBI taxonomy): Eukaryota > Metazoa > Chordata > Mammalia > Artiodactyla > Camelidae > Vicugna > Vicugna pacos. Next base: position 8,622,904 of record NC_132988.1, on the reverse strand, counting down.
GGGACAGTGTCTGTTGTGAGGGGCCTACTTTTGCATCATAGGATGTTTACCATCTCTGGCCTCCACCTGCTAGATACCCAATAGCACCACCATCACAGCTCTACTCAGCTAGGAAAACTGAAAACTTCTCCAAACATGGCCAAACTCCCCCTCAGCTGGAAACCACTAGTCTAACAATAAAGGGGAGGGTGAGACTGGAAGCCAACTTGCAGAGTTTACCCTTGGGATCTTTGCTCTCCCTTTCTGCTTCCTTGCCTCCTCCTTCTTCTTCTAATCTCAGTGCTTCTGAAAAACAGATTCTTATTCTAGTGTTAAGTGTGAAATAACATTTTACATTTTACATTTTATCCAGGAGCAAGGTCTTCAGCAGGTTTAAATCAAAGCAATAGTATTCTAATCGTGATGTTTTAGATGTTGAGCTTTTGCAAGGTCCTGGTGGTAGGAGTGCATCTTACCAAAAAAGTCTTGGCTTGATTTTCCCGAAAAATTATCCCTGGGTTGCAGCCAACAATCAGTAATCCAGACCTTGTCGCTTCTGGGGAGGAAGAAAGTTGCTTCCACCCTTTTGGGTTTTTCTGGCTGGTCTAAGAGCCAAACTGACATGGGAGGGATTAATAGGAGAAAGTCAAACCAAAATTTAATAACATATATACATGGGCAATACCCAGGAGAACCAACGACCCTCTCCAAAGTGGCCAAAACCCGCACCTTAAATACCACCTTCAACTGAAAACAAAAGAGGATGTTGTGGGTAATGGTTTGTGACTTCAGAGGAGAAGATGGCAATTTCCATGGAGATGGAAAAGCAAATGTTTGGTAAACAAATGTTTGCTGGGCTAGGCAGAGACCATGGGACACAGAGAACAATGTTAATAAACAGACGTTGCTAGATTCCCGCCTGTCTACACACCTAGTTCATACTATACTATACATGATCACTATACTAGTGATCATGCTGGTACCTCCCTTCCTGGAACAAGTCCTCCATCTACTTTCTTTCAAGCAGTTAGGGGGAAGGTGATAGGTTCTTCCTGAGTCTTCTGGGCCTTGATTGTTTTCAGCTTGAAACAACCACCATGCCACAGAGACATATTTTGGGGTGGCATATTTTGTTCCCCTATATCCTCTGTATTGGCTTTATATTATTAGCAGAGTCACATTATCGGTAAAGACCCGTTTGTTCTCTGGTACATGATCTCATCTGGAAAATCCAGGATGTCTACTCTTACAAATATCATCCTGTATTGTAGGTATTTGTTGTTTTCCTCCATACTTTCTGTTCTCTTTTTCCCAGCAAGGGCCATAGATTTTATTTTTCAATAAACCATACTCGGTTCCGGTGATCTGAAAGGGTTCCAGCCCTGACTCGGGGAATGAAGCCCTCAGCACAGGCCTAATCCAGTCAGAGTGGAGATTTTGTTGGGTTCATACGAATAGCAGAAAGCTTCCTTTCCTGCTGGGCTTGAACCAGGGAGAATGTTCGTGAAAACTACGTGAAACTATCACAGCACTAGGGAATCTCAGGGTGCAACTAGACATGGAGGAGAACAGGGCTCAGCAGAAAGGGGATGGCAAGTTGGACCTTCTTAAAGGCGCAACAGTATCTCAATCCAGTCCAGTTGGGTTTTCTGTCTCTTGCAACCAGGAGCCTTAACTGAAACATCCAGTTATTTCTGAAATGCCTAGGAGTCGTCTCTTATTTCATCCACTCCAGGTCCCCTAAGTGACGTCTGTGGTTCTCCTGCTATTGCTGTTAGTCTGGGCATTGACACAATAAACACTAATGTCCCTGCAAAGGGTGGTATTGCTCCAAGCCCCCAAACCAGCAGACATCAATCCTAATGCATTGTCTTCTCTGGCTGTACCATAACCATGATCGAGTCTAGGTGAGGTCTTGCTCACTCCTTGTCCTTGTCATGCTTTGTCTTCTCAGTATGAAAACAGTGTTACTTCTGCCTCACAGACACCCTGTGAGAACACTTTAGCAGGTCCTGTCTACAGGTCCAGCCACAGGATGCAGACATGAGCTAGTGAATCCCAGAGCTCAAGGTGAACGCCCATCTAGGCTTTCCTAGTCCCCAACCCTAGGTCTCTGGGGTATTTATTATAACATCTCTCTTATTCTACAGTCAACAATCTTTCATGAAAACAGAATTGTGGTGATTAAAAGCAGAGTAGGCAAAACAAAACAAAACAAAACAAAAACTAAAACACAAAACCCTAGCAGACTCAGTGAAAAGGCATTTCCCTGAACATTAAAATACTGAAATGTTAAATTAAAACATTTTAAACCATAGTATCCTCAGGAAGAAATCTGAGTGATCAGTGTAGTTCAAAAGAGCGATTTTATCTTATTTTTCTACTAAATCAGTAAATACAAAAGAAAGTTCATTAAATACATTTATGTCTGTATGTCAAAGAACACATGGGAAAAACCTCACATGCTCACCACTCTGTTGAGTAACCTTGCATAAAATGCCCATACCTTCTATTTTATTGGTAAGGAAAAATTATTTTGCGAAGTTGTTGTGGCAATTTAAATGTCCACCTGCAGGATGCTAATCTTAGCAAGATATCCTTGCCAAGATTCCATATTTTTAAAACATTTAGTTTTTGCTGAATGGGAGTAAAATACTATCTTATGGAGCTTGCTTATATTGTCTGATTACAAAAGGAGGTTGAACAGCTTTTCACACACCTATTGAACGTACGTGATTTTGTTTTCTTTCCGGCGCCTAAACTATTTCTGTCTATTTTTCCTGATAGGTTTGTGTATTTCATTAATTTTTAAATATTCTGTGTATATTCTATATATTAAGCCTATGTCAATTATATGTTCTGCAAACGTTGTATTCACATTTGCAATTTGTCTTTTCTGCCTTTTACAATAATAACACTGAACACTTATGATGGCCCCAAAATATTTGAAGATGAAGCAACGGAGGTCAAATTTACATGAAATCTATATATCAGCTTCAACATCGTTACCTCTCAGTCCTAAATATTAAGTATTTTTCTCTACTTATTTAGGTCTATTTAAGGTGTATTTCCATAAAATTTTATAATTTCCTCACAAAGCTCTTGCTCACCTGATACTAGATCGATCTATCTATCATGTACTAGAATTTTTTGTTAGTCTATCAATTTGCATTTTATTGTCATATATTGATTTTATAGCCATAAATTTTCCAAAGCCTTTTTTAGTTATTTATGATTATTTGGAGATGCTTTTGAATTGTTCTGTTTAAAACTGCATCTCCTGCAAAAACTGCCAATTTCACCCTCTCCTTTCCCCTGCCTTTTATTTCTTCTGTTGGAGCTATTTGTGTGGCTCAGTCTCCAAGATCATGTTGCATAGAAGTGGGGGCATCTGATACCCTAGTCTAGAAAAGAATGTTTTTATGTACTGCATATTAAGTAAAACATAAATATGCCCTAGGTTTCTTTGTAACTGTTCTTGTATCATTTATAGAATATTCAATTATATTTTTATTTTTCAAAGAATGTTTATCACGAATTGATGCTGAAGTTTACCCTTTTTTCCTACATTCTTTAGTATAAACATTTTACTTTTCTCCTTAAATCTGTAAATGTGGTGAAAAGCAAGAAATGTCTTTCTAAATTTAATCTACTCTTATATACCGGAGAGAAATACAAATCTGTCAGTCCTAGTATCTTGTTCTATGTTGGTGGATTTGTTTTACTAGCATTTTGTTTAGATTTTTGATCTATGTTTATGAGTTAGACTGTCTATCAATTTTTTCTTTCTTATGTTCTGGTTTAGGTATCAAGATTATGATAACTTCATAAAATAAGACAGAGGCGTCCTTTGTTATTTTTCAGAGGAGTCTGTGTTGCTTGAAATGATTTTCTGCTTTAAAGTTCGGGGGAACTCATCGGTAAAGCCATCTGGGTCTTGCATTCTCTGTGTAGAATGTTTTCCACTATTGATTCAGTGTCTTCAATAAGCATAAGGGGTTTTAGCCTAGGATCCCTAGGAAAGAGAATAGTCTGAAACAATTCATTCACCAGAAGCAGGAGAGACAAAAGGAATGAAACAGTGCTGGAAGCCGATGTTTGGATGGAGTGATGAGTTAGCCACTGCTTAGTGTTCTTTGCTTGGCTGATTTCACAAAATAATCCCTGAGAAGCTGATTAACCACATCGTACTACCAACTCAGTGGATTCAGAAGGTACAGTTGACAGAACTGAATGATGGTTCATGATAAAAACTCTCCACAAACTAGAAAGAGAGGAGAGATTCCCCTGTTTTAATAAAGACCATCTACAATACTTAACAGCTAGCTTTATACATAGCGGTGAAAAAGAACTGCCCACGACGTGGGAAACGCAGGGATAGATACCCTCCTTACTTCTATCCGACATTCTGCCAGAACTCCCTGCCAGGGCAAGAAGGCAAGAAAAAGAAATCAAAGTCATAAAAATCAGAAAATGAAGTAGCAAATCATTTAATTTGCAGATGACCTAATTGTGGAGAAAATCTTAAGGAACCCAAAAATGAAATATGGGGGTGACTAAGTGAACTTAAGAGAGTCAACACAAAGTCAAAGTATTGAAAAACGATTATATTTCTATTTATTTATAAAAATAATTTAAAATGAAGTAAAAAAAAATCAATACTGTTTAGGGAGTTTCTGGTCAAGATGGCAGAGCTGTAGGACCACAAGCTCACCTCTCCTTGGGACTGCAATAAAACCGCAACTGACTACTAAACAACCATTGGGGGGTAAAAAAAAGACCAGAACCTAGCACAAAAGATCCTCTTCAACTGGAAGCATAAAGAGGGACCCTCAACGGGATGGGAGGAGGGACGTGCTCGTGATATAATCGGACCCCATACCCCCGGGTGGGCCGACCACAAGCTGAAAATCACTACTGTTTACAATAGCATTAAAGACATAAAATACTCAGGAATAAAGTCAACAGAATAACCCATAAAACCTACACACCTAAAACTATGAACAACTGCAGTGAAAAAAGATTTAAATAAAATATGAATAGATACACCACATTCATAAAGATAAGAATTCACAAAAACACCAGTTCTTCTCAATATGATGTGTAGTTTTAATGCAATACCATTAAAAATCTCAGTAAGCTTTTATTTTGGTAGAAATTAACGAAAAGATTCTAGAATACCTCATCCTGTCTTTTCTGATTAGGTAGATTTTAAACCTTCTCGGTCAATCATCCAAGTCTCTACCCTTCTCTGTTGCATTTTCCTTTCTTTGCTATATTCTTTATAAATTTGTTCTCTTATCAGCAAATCTAATGTATTGTTAAACCTATTCCTTGACTTTTTAATTTCAATTATTATATTATTGTATCATTTTTGTTCTAGGAGTTTAATTTGGTCTCTTGGAATCTGCTGGATAGGTTTTAATAGACTTTTTTTCTTGACTAGTATATTTAATTTCTTCACTTATTTCATTAAAACTTTGTAATGTGTTGTCTGTTTCATGCTCCCAGACTCCAAAGCCTTTGCATGTCAAAGTCAGCTGTCGGTTAATTTGCTGGCTCTCATACATGACACCATATTTCCTTGTGTATTTTGGGTTCTGACTGTGAGCTCATATATCTTGGAACATTACCTGTGGGAATTGTTTTGAGATCTAAAACTAGGTTCCATCAGAGAAGATTTATATTTGCTTCTTCCAGTACCTCAGGGCACTACCAGCTTGAGATCACTTTAAAATAAATTCTCAGCTTGAGATATTCTGGTCCAGCCATAATGTGAATTTAGGCTAGCTATAGTGAAAAAAAAATCTCAGGGGAATGTATTTTTCCCCTCTTCTAAGTGCTATGCTTCATGAAAGACAATTTTCTTTATAGCCCCCTGAAAGGAGATGAAATTTTTCTATTCCCTCATGACACTGACAATGTAATCCTTTAAAGCTGCAAATTATGTGTCTCTCCTATTAGACGGAACCATTGGCAGACTCTGAACTTTGTTTCCTGTACCTCAGAGAGGTTTGATCTTAGAAAGTGTTGATCAGGTTCACCCAGCTTTGAAAATGTGCTCAAGGTCAAAGACCATTTTCAATGGTCTACCTATCTCTCTGGATCTGTGCCTTTGTTTAGTTATTGGTCTCTGAGTAACCTCAGTCTACAAAACTCGCCGCTGCTGATGTACAATGAAGAGGGTGAGTGTTCCTGGAGGGGAGTGACGTTGGCTAACCTGTGAGCAGCATGATACAGACACAGAGGACACAGAGGACACAGAGGACACAGAGCCCGAGTCAAAATATTAAATGCTAAACATTATCAGAGAGTGTGTTTCAAAAAAAAAAAAAAAGTAAGTAAAAAGAGGAAGTGGAGCAGGGAAAGAGCCAAAAATGAAGGTGTGAACAACAGGGATTCTCATTCATTGCTGACGGGAATAAAATATGGTGCAACTATTTTGGAAGGCAGTTTGGCTGTTTCTAGCAAAACTAAACATATTCTCACCCTGTGATCCATCAGTTGCATTCCTTGGTATTTACTCAAAGGAATTGAAAAGTTATGTTCACCCAAAATCCCACATGTGGATGATTACTGCAGCTTTATTCATAGTTACTAAGATGTATAAAGCAACAAAATATCCTTCAGTAGGTGAATGGATGACCTGTGGTACATCCAGACAATGGACTATTATTCAGTGCTTAAAAGAAATAAGCTAACAAGCTCTGAAAAGACATGGAAGACCCTGAAAATGCAAATTTCTAAGTGAAATAAGCTAGTCTGAAAAGGCTGTGCATTGCATGGTTCCAACTACATGACATTCTGGAAAAGGCAAAACTGTGGACACAGAAAAGTGTCAGTGGTTGCCAGGGGTTAGGGAGGGAGGATAACCTAGGATGGAAAGATGGATGAAACAGGCAAAACACAGAGGTTTTCAGGGTAGTGGAGACTACTCTGCATGATTTTTTCATGGTGGGTACATGTTACTACAGATTTGTCCAAACCCGTAGAATGGACAACACCAGAGTGAACCCTAATGTAAACCATAGGCTTTGGGTGATAATGTGTCAGTGTAGTTCATCAGTTCTAACAGTTGTAAGATGTATGCTGTGGGGCAGGCTAACGACTGTACAGGAGGTAGGCATGTGCGGGGTCAAGGAGTAGATGGGAGATCTCTGTGCTTTCTGCTCAATTTTTTTGTGAACCCAGAATTGATCCAAAAAATAGTCTATTTTTTTGAAGAATGTCAGTTTTGGTCAGATGCTGTCCTGTTGGAGCAGAAAACACGAGGAGATGAGAAGGGTCAGTACAGAGCTTTGTGGGAGCCACGTGTATATACAAGGAGTCAGTGTGCACACCTACCAGCAGAGCAAGTTCATGGTGTTAGTCCCAGCACTCTGACCTCATTCAGGGGTCTTCCTTGCAATTTTTTCCCCAATTTTTTTAAATTGTGGTAAAATGCACATAACATAAAACTTACCACCTTAACCATTTTTAGGTGTACAGTTCAGTGGTAATAAACACTATGCTATGCTACCATCACCACCATCCACCTCCAGAACACCTTTCATCTTGTGAAACTGAAACTCTACACCCATTAAACGTTAACACCCCATTCCTCCAGCCCTCCAGGCCCTGGCAACAACCCTTCTCCTCTCCTTCCTAACTCTGTGATTTTGACTACTCTGAGGACCTGACATAAGTGGAATCACACGGCATTTGGCTTTTTGTGTTTTGTCTGTTTCACTTAATGTCCTCAGGGTTCATCCATGCTGTAGCCTATGTCAGAATTCCTTTCCCCTGTAAGGCTGATCAGAATTCTGTGGTGCATACCATGTTTTGTCTACCTGTTCATCCGTCAGTATGTAGACAGCTTCTACATTTTAGCTTTTATGAATAATGCTGCTATGAACATCAGTGTACAAATGTATCTTCAAGATCGTGCTTTCAACTCTTAGGGGTACAGACCCAGAAGTAAACGTGCTGGATTATATAGTAACTCTATTTCTAATTTTTTGAATTACTGCTGTACTGTTTTCTACAGAAACTATAAGAAAAAGCTTTTAAAAGCTGTGCACAAGCATTCCAATTTCTCCACATCCTTGCCAGCACTTGTTCTTTTCTTTTCTTTTTTTTTTTCATAGTGGCCTTTAATGGTGCGAGTTGGCATCTCATTGTAACTTTGATGTGAAAGTTCCTGATGATTAGTGATGTTGAGCATCTTTGCATGTGCCCATTGGCTATTTGTATATCTTTTTTTGCAGTAATTTCTATTCAAGTCTTTTGCCATTTTTGAATTGGGGTTTTTTTTTGTTGTTGTAATTGTTGCTGTGGCTGAATTTTAGAACTTCTCTATATATTCTGGATATTAATTCCTTATCAGAAATTTGGTTTACAGGTATTTTCTCCTAGTCTGTGGGTTGCCTTTTACTCTGTTGTTGGAAGCTTTTGATGCACATTAAAAAAAATTTTTTTATCAAGTCCAGTTTGTCTATTTTTCCCTTAGTTGCCTGTGTCTTTGGTGTTAATGCCAAGAAGTCATTGCCAAATCTAATGTTGTGAAGGTTTTACACTATTTTCTTCAAAGAATTTTATGGTTTTAGCTGTTACACTTAGGCCTTTGATCCATTTTGAGTTAATTTTTGTGTATAGTGTTAGGTAAGTTTCAAACTATTTTTGCATGTAGATATCCAATTTTCTCACCACCATAGGCTGAAGAGACTCATCTTCCTCCATTCAACTGTCTTGGCACCTTTGTCAAAAATCATTTGACCGTATAAATAGAGTTTATTACTGAGTTCTCTATTTTATTTCATTAGTTAGTGTGTCTCTCTGTAGGCCAATACCACATTGTTTCAATTATTATAGTTATAGTGAGTTTTGAAATTAGGAAGTGTGAATCCTCCAGCTTTGTTCTTACATTTTAAGATTGTTTTGGCAATTTGGGGTCCCTTGAGATTCCATACTAATTTTAGGGTGGGATTTTCTGTTTCTGCAAAAAAAATTCATTGAGACTTTAACAGAGATTGCATTAAATCTGAAGATCACTTTGTATTGGCATCTTAACAATAAGTATTAAGTTACTCATATCTTAACATTGTCTTCCAGTCCATGAACCTGGGATGTGTTTCCATTTTGTATGTCTTATTTAATTTCTTTCAGTAGCATTTCAGAAATCTTTCACCTCCTTGGTTAAATCAATTCTTAAGTATTTTATTCTTTTTGATGCTATTGTAAATAAAGTTGTTTTCTTAACTTCCTTTTTGAGTTGTTCATTGTTGGTGTATAGAAATGCTATCGATTTCTGTGTGTTGACTTTTGTCACACAACAATGTATCCTCATATTTTGTGATTCATTTAGTAGTTCTAATAATTTTTAGTGGAATTGCATTCGTATTCCAAAGTTCTAACACATTAATCTGAATTTATATTAGCCTAACTTCAATAACACACAAAAAAAACTCGGCTCCTTTACAGCTAGCTCCATCCCTACCCTTTCACTTATCTTTCTACTTGCTAGCTTTTAAACTCATAATGGTTTTTCAAAAGTACTAATCTTTTAAATCATCTAGAAAATAAAAATTGGAGTTACAAGGTATTGTTACAATAATATTAGATTTTATAACTGCCTTTATCTTTACCGAGGTTTTTATTCTTCATATGGCTTCAGTTTGCTGTCAAGTGTCCTTTTATTTCAACTTATAGGAATCCCTTGCATGTTTCTTTTAGGGTAGGTCTATGGTGATATGCTTCCTCAGCTTTTGTTTACCTGGCAATGTCTTAATTTCTCCCTCCCTTTTGAAGGACAGTTTTGCAGATACATAGCAGTCTCGGCTGACAGGCTTTTTCTTTGTATACTTTGAATATATCGGTCCACTGTGTTCTGGCCCCCAACGTTTCTGATGAAAAAGCTGCTTACTTCTCTCTTGCTGCTGTCAAGATTTTTTTTTTGTCTTTGTCTTTCAAAAGTTTGACTATAATATGTCCCAAGGTAGGTCTCTTTGAGTTCATTATATTGGAGTTTGTTGAGCTTCTTGTATTGCATCACATTTGAGACGTTTTTGGCCATTAGTTCCTTAAATGATCTCCCTGTCCCCTTCTCTCTCTTCTCCTTCTGGGAATCCCACCGTGTGTATATTTTCCCACTTGATGGGGCTCAGCAGGTCCTCAGGCTCTGTTCCTTTTTCTTCAGTACTTTTTTCTTTCTGTTCCTCAAACTTGATCATTTCCATTGTCCTAACTTCTCATTTGCAAATGCTTTTCTTCTGCCTGTTCATATTTGTCTTTGAATCCCTCCACTGAACTTTTCATTCCAGTTATTGTACTTTTCAGCTCCAGAATTTACTTTTTGGTTTCCTTTTAGGTTTTTTCATTACTGATATTTACATTTTGCTCATCCATAGTTTTCTTGACTTTCTCCACATCTTTCTTTAGCTCTTTGAGCATCCTGAAGACAGCTATTTTAAAGTCTTTGTCTAGTAGATCTGCCATCCGGTCTTTTTCAGGGAAAATCTCTGTTGATTTTATTTTTCCTTTGAATAGGTCATACTTGTCTCTTTGTATGCTTTGGGATATTTTGTTGAAAATTGGACTTTTTAAATGCCTTTTTTATTATTATTGAAGTACAGTCAGTTACAATGTGTCAATTTCTGGGATATTTTGTTGAAAATTGGACTTTTTAAATGCCTTTTTTATTATTATTGAAATACAGTCAGTTACAATGTGTCAATTTCTGGTGAATAGCACAATGTCCCAGTCATGCATATGCATACATATATTTGCTGTCATATTCTTTTTCATTAAAGGTTATTACAAGATATTGAATATAGTTCCCTAAAAAATTGGACTTTTGAATCTAATAATGTGGTAACTCTGGAAATCAGATTCTTCCCATTCCCCAGGATTTATTAAAATGTTTAAATTTTGTTTATAATTTTTTTAGTTGTTGTTGTCGTAGGCTGTCTGTGTGCTGAAGGTCGGCCTGGGGCATGAAGTTAAGGTCATCTCAGGTCTTTTCTGAGCCCACAACTTCCCCGAGGCATATATGTATATAGTGACTTTCCAATTTCTCCCATTTATACAGTTGTTTTTGAATGTCCTAGTCTCTACTGTCTGGCTCCCACAAGAGAAAAAATGAGAAAAATAAAAGGGGGGTTAGGATGCCAGCCATTTAAATGCGAGTCACTTCAGCTGGAGGAGGACGTGCTTGTAACAGTTGGGGTAGGGGTACAACAACAATGGCCACCTGCCTCTTTGTCTGCATGTCTGAGATCAGAAGCAGAAATCAGCAGTCAGAGCACAGATGCCCAGTATTTGGAGGACAAGGTCCTTTTTGCCCACCCTGACTCCTACAAACTGCTCCTGGAACACATGGGCTGTTGCCTGCCCCAGGGCTAGGCAGGGGTGGGTTGTCGCTGATACTGCGCTAAGAGCTGAAATCGACCAAAATTAACCATAATTTACCATCCAAGCCTTTCCCGGGAAGTTGTAAGCTTTCAACAGACTCCAGAGTTCCAGAACAGTTACATCAGACAGACTGTGCCAGTGTAACTGTTGTCTGGGTGGGGAGACAGGGTCCTGGTGCCTCCCACTCTGTTATCTTCCCAGAACCCCATTCCCCGCTGCATTTTTGAATATGTGATTGCATCCATTACCCACTACATTACTATGTCCTTTGAAAAATACGCCATACAACCCCTTTTAGAAACTAAGTATGATGAAAATTTTCATTTCTGGCGTGCGATTGCTATGATATTTTAAAGTGGATAATCAAAATTTGAAACTGGTTTTGATGCAGGAAAAACAGATGTGGGGCGTTAGGAGGGCCATGTCCCAGGTCTCAGCTGAGCCCCTGGGACGTGCCCTGCCAAGTGTGGGTCCTTGGTTTTGCACAGGAAAGAATTCAAGTGCGAGCCACAGTTGAGTGAAGGTAGATTTATTTAGAGAGCTACATACTGCATAGAGTGTAAGGCAAGAGAAAGGCAAGGAAAGAGGTGTAGGGGTTGGGTGCTCAGGTTAAAGTAAAGTAGGTACACACTCCATAGACAGAGTGCGGGCCGTCTCTGAAGATGAGGGAGTGAAAAAAGGGCCACTAGGCGTGGTGTTGTCAGTTTTTATGGGCTTGGTAGCTTCACACACCTACAGGTGGGACCTTTCCAACTGCTCTGGGGAAGGGGCTGGAAGTCCCAGGAATTGGGCCACTGCCATCCATTCTTTGGCTTTGCGGTTAGCCTTGGGACTGTCATGGCGCCTGTGGACATGTTATTCACCATGTTAATATGTTACAATGAGCATATAATGAAGCTCAAGGTCTACTAGAAGTCAAACCTCCCACCATCTTAATCCTCAAGGCCAAGTGGGAGTTGAATCTTCCACCATTTTGGTGTTAATTGCTGTCATTCCTTGAGTGGCTGTGCCCTGCCCGCTTCCATCCTGTCTGTTTTGTTTTTCTTTTGCTTTGGTCCCTTGGGAGCTCAGAGCCAAATTTTCAGCCTTATTTAGTGGGAAAAAAATGTAGGAACTTAGGGTCTATTTGTCATAATTTGTATATGATCTTTCTCTCCAATTTTATACTTTTAGTCTATCAATATATTTGCCGGCTGAATTTTATTTTCAATTTTATTGTCTTTTTTATATTTTTATAAGTTATCTCAATCCTCTGTGAAATGAGGCAGTATACATACACATACATAAAAGGATAATAACATCTTACTTTCAACTGTAATGTAAATAATACACAATCAAGGCGGGGAATGGTCTATAAGTATAACTTCCTTATTTGTCAGGTATTTTTCTAGGCACATTTATATTAATTTGACCCTCACACAATATTTGCTGACAAATTAGGTATTTTTCTTTCCATTTTACAGATAAGGCAACTGATGATCAGACAGCTTAAGTAACTGTAAATTCTAACTGACTTGACAATACAAGTTCACTTTGACACATGGTGCTGATCTTTTCCTAGACAGGGACCTGAGAAAATGCTATAGAAAGCCCACTGAAATCAAATGAATAACGTGCAATTTCCCCATGTCATTCTTAGGATGCATGGGCTTTTATTGTAACTCTGCACCTGAAATATGCAAAGCATCACCCTGAACAGAATAAGATAAAAATAAGATGTCTATTTCCTGTTGTAATATAGGAAAAATTACTTTGGTTTGGTAATGCACATAAAATTCTGTAAAAGTCATCCAGTGGGTCCTTGGAGTCCCCTTGTATTAACAAAATATTCACATAATAATGCAATCAGCCAGTGCTCCCTGAGAATGAGTTAAGTACAGTCCCTTTGAAAACGGCTCCAGCACCTGCTCAAGAAATAGAAATTGATTTGAAAATAGGGGTCAGGTTTTAATTAAAGTTAATATGTTAGGGAACAAGTCTATTTGAAGTACTGCTCCCTAAAACTAAGCTCATTGATTATATACAGTCAGCCAGAGCTGCAGATACCATCGCAGTGTATTGTCACACAACTGACAGTCTGAGTTGTGATACAGAACGCATACTTCAGCGCCCAGTTCAGGGTCTTCATTTATTGGTAATAATTTTTTTTTAATCTAAGAGAGATTACCAATTCCAGCAAATTGTTTAGCATGACTCTGTGGAGGATGGTATATCATTTTTCTATTGTTTGTTATTGTAATTTAATCTATTTAAATGAAGTAGCAAATTAGGGGTGGTAGTTGGTGTCCAACTTCTATACACATTAACTTTAGCATCAGTCAGCCAAAGAGGCGAGAGCTACGTCTCTTCCATATACCGTCTTATCTGCCTGTCCCTGTTCATCTGGCTTAGTCTGAGAGCAGTCCTGAGATGCTTGGAAGTTCTGCTCAGCACACCTCTCCTCATCTGCTCATCTGAGGCCAGCACGTGCGAGCCAGGGGAAAGAGTAACAGCAGTGTCGTATCAGATTATTCTGTCCTCTTTGTTTTGAACTTCTACTGAGTGCACAGTGTTACGAGACATTCCAGTCCATTTCTGACGTGGCTTCCTTCCAGAGTCAAGACTGCCCTCCACCTCTGTCCTCTTCCTCCGGCAGTCCTTTTAAGATGGGAGTCAAGGGAGTTGTTTAAATGCTTTGTTTTCCCACAATTAAGAGCAGGTAATGGGTGGGGGGAGGTATCGCTCAGTGGTAGAGCATATGCTTAGCATGCACGAGGTCATGGGTTCGATCCCCAGTAGTATAATAAATAAGTAGACCTAATTACCTCCCCACCCCCACCCCCCAAAAAGAGCAGGTAAGCTCAGCATAAACATGTGCTTCAAAACTACACTTAAACTGGCAAGAAGTGAGCCTAACAACATGGTTATTTCTTACAGGGTGTTTCTTCTTTGCGTTAAAGGACCAGAATAACTTTGATGTAATGTCTCCTTAAGTCATATATGTTCAACTGACCTGGTGTGTGTGTGTCAGGAGCGCACATGCTTCTGTGAAAGAGGAAGAGCTGCAGAACAAAGCCAAATGAAAGTCCAGACCACCCTGGGTCTGGTCCTCACGCTGAGTTCTTATTAAGGGAAGCACTGCTGAAAATAGATGAACCAGGCATTTTTAAGGGCAGGGAGGGCCTCATCCTCTTCTGGGAACAGCTCAGGCCGTCCCATGCAGGCCAGGGGGTTGACTCAGAGCCTCTGGCTCTGCACACTGATGACCTAAATGCTGGATTCTAATCCTGTCACTGTCCTTCATCAACAACCTGTACATGATCAGGCACGCACACAGATAACCTTATCTTTGGCTCACACGTGTAACTTCCCCTCTGTGACTACTGCTCAGAGCCCATATCCGTCAGAAAGAGCTTTTTCACTGGAGCTGGACCTACGACCATGCTGGCCTGTAAGTGAATATGCCTCTATCCCCGTAGCCTCATCTGGATATGAGCTCTGAGTGGTTTCTCTGCTCTGTTCTAAGTAAAAACAGATCATCATAATGAAATCAGCGCTGAGGAATTCCAAAGGACTCTCTGTTGAGATGGTCACCATCCCGCATGTCTTGTAAATTACAGTTTTTGCAATCCGCGAACACACACATGGTCCTCTTCTGCACTTTCTCCTCCTCCTTTTCCTGCCCTTCGTTCTTTTTCCCCTGTGTAGGCCCGTTAGAGGCACCCAGAGGCATAGTGTGTCACTTGGGCTAATGAGTCTGGGGACAGACAGATGACACACCCTCCCTTTGCACCTGGTCCCAGTCATGACAGGGGTCATCGGCCCAGGTGCCGCTTTCATCACTGCCTTTGGAAAATTATTGCTCTAAGTCAGTTGCTTACCATAGAGAACAATCTTCTGTCCTTGACTTTATTAGTTCTGAATTTTTACTAGCTAAGCTATCCGATCCAAACTATTCGCATCTATTTCTGTGCATACAGTGCAATTGTTCCCCAGGAATAATGGAGAAAATGAGAACTTCTCATAAGGGATCCCCAGGGAGTGAATATCCACACTATCAGTCCCAGAGATGTTCCTGGAAACATCAGGAGGGTGATGAGCGAGGAGGTGGAGCATGGTGACTGGAGATCAGACTGAAGTTCTCCTTGGTCTGCATCCACCAGAGGAAGCAGTGCGTCCCTCTCTTACTTCCACAAAGCCGAATAAACAGTGGCCTATTGCATTTCTTACTGAGAGCTTGGTAACTGGCATTATCAGGGAAGGAAAGAGATATAACTTGACACGGAAGATTACATACTTTTCCTAGATCCTGCTGGCCATAAATGTTCCCAGAGGTGAGTTCACTGCTCCCAGGCAACTGCCATGTTTTCAAGGGCTGAGTTCTGTTGCACTAATTGGAATTCCCTTTGACCCTGTTCTCTCATCTCAGGCTCCAAATCCCAACACTCTGCTTAACACCAAGAGGGTTCTTCTCTACCCTGAGACAAAGCCCAGTCCTTCATCATTTTCCCTCAGAGGAACCCCTACTCCCACCCCAGCCCTCATTCCTACATTTAGACTTCCACTAAAGCCTGGAGAAAGTCACTAGAATCAATAACTAAATGATTCAGTCCACTGGGGCGCAGGAGTCCAGTGACACTCTGTTCAGACTAATTATGGGGCTAATTTGAGGACTGATTCTGAGCTACTAACTTAATTTATACTACTAAACAATATATATAATAGAAATACAGAAGATGTGAATTTCTGTTACCTCACCAGTCTAGAGATTGTTACTTTATGTGGATATATACTTTCCCTATATTAGCCTCACCTAAAAAGTTCATCAAGTGCTATGTTAAAATCCAGAAAACATTTTGTTTCTTCAAATGCCAAGTTTCTAGTTTCAATCATTTCAAGAATCTAGTTCCAGCCAATATGCAGAAACATTCGTCTGCTTTAAAACGGCATGGAACCCCCTCCCTGAGTTCTTTATCTAAAAGCCAGTTCACAGCTGACTTCTAAGAAAATCACCTGGGATATGTTTTAAAACCCAGATTCCTAAGTAGCACCTTGGCTCTGTGGATTCAAAATGTGAAGCATTACAATCCACAGCATCTGTATTTTTAATGAGCGTCTCTGGAGGGTTCTGACTCTGCATGAAGCTTAAGAATCACTGGCTTCTGCCTGCTCCCCACAGAGCCGATCAGGCTCTGACCAGCCGTCTGGGCCCCTGGACTTGCTCAAGCATCTCCCCCGACGCAGCTGGTAGGGAAAGGGGAGATAACTGGGATCCAGGCAGGAAAATGGTGCAACACCACTGTTCCTGTCCCTCCTTCAGCTCTCAGCAGTTGTGTGGAGAGCAGCAGATTATTCAACCTCCTTGACTTCACTGAACTCGTTTTTAAAATACAAGTTCTGAGGATGGAATGGGAACATGCGAGTGAGCTGTTTAGGGAGCTGCACAGCGCCTAAGAAGAGGAGTTGTAATTAGCACACAGATTCCCCTTGCTTTTCTTTCTCTTATTCCATCTGAAAGGATGAAATTCTTCGCGTGGAAGGCAGGAGCTGGTGCCGTTGAATGGCAGCTGCAGTTGCCACGTGTTTGCTCCGGTCCAGCCTTTTCTGGTGAGGCGATGGTTCTTAATCCTCCAGATGTAGGAAGTGAATCCCCTCTAGGGCTGGTCAGTTGACGATCATGTTTGTTTGACTGTGTTCAGTGCTCCCAGCGAGCCTGAGGACGAGGAATGAGAGGAAAGAGCACCGTGGTGAAGCACAG
The DNA here is from genome assembly GCF_048564905.1 of Vicugna pacos. Lineage (NCBI taxonomy): Eukaryota > Metazoa > Chordata > Mammalia > Artiodactyla > Camelidae > Vicugna > Vicugna pacos. The sequence continues at coordinate 8,605,800 of NC_132988.1, read as the reverse complement.
CTCAGCAGGCGGGTTTGGTAGAGGACCACCAAGAGCATTGCCCTAGTCACGGTCTCCATAACTTGGGGTCATGCACCCATCAAAAAAACTTTGTAAGCACACCCTCATCATGCCTAGATTTTTAAAAACAATTCAAAAGTGCATCTACTCGAGGGAGGGTACAGCTCAGTGTATGGCACGTGCTTAGCATGCACAAGGTCCTGGGTTCAATCCCCAGTACATCCAGCAAAATAAATAAATAAATAAATAAACGTAATTACCCCATCCCCCGAATTTTTTTAAAAAATCATCTTTTAAAAGTGCATATACTACTGTATTGACTTATTATATAGATTATAGGCATATATAAAAATAGAAACTTGACAGGATGAGATAAAAATAAATAGGATTATACAACATTGTGATGGTGCTTAATGCCAGTGAATTGTACACTCAGAAGTGGTTAGAATGGTAAATATTATGTTTTGTATATTTGATCATTATTAAAAAAAACATTTTAACATAAGTGGACCTAATGGTCTAATATATCAGCCCAGAATCCCTGGTGTGCCCTGTGTTGGCTAGAGCTTTGAGAGAAGCTTAAAGCAAGAGTGAACATACCTCACTCCTGATCCCCACTATTAAAGGCGAGACCTCCTGTGAGACTAACTTCCTTCAGGAAACATCTGTGACCTCGGAGGGAAACCAGCTGTGTGATTTTAGGCAAGTCACAAAACACCCTGATGTTAGGTTTCCTATTTTTTTAATGGGAGGTTAAAAAAAAAGCTACATTTATTTTATATCAAATACGTACTAGGGTAGTTTACAGTAAACATTTCTTAAACCCACAGGGACGGATGGTTCCCGGACTTATCGTGGTGATGGTTTTATAATGTATGCAAATGTCAACTTACTTTGTAGTACACCTGGAATGAACAAAATATTGTATGTCAGCTTTGTAATCATTCATAATTCACAGTCATTCGTTATGAAACAATTCATAATCTTTGAAACAGCTTCATAACGTAGATTATTATTCAGATGTTTTCATGAGAAAACAAAGATTTAACTTATCTAACATCACTGGAACGAAGAGGCAGATTCAGGATCCGAGGCCATGTCTCTGCCTTCAGTGCAAGTCCTTATTGCGCCTCCTAGAGGTGACAGGAGGTATAGCCACCTGTGAGGGGTCTTGTGAAGATGAATCAAAATGATCAAGGTAACGTATTATGCACAGTGACTAGCCAGAATAGGCCCTTTTTGAAAACTTTCTACTGAACAGTTTCTTCATAGTACACTGCATCATAAGGAGTCAATAAACGAAGAGTTGGGTTTTTCTTAGGAAGCAAATTAAGGGTGGCATTAAAGGCAAATTAATCTCTCCCTCCCTCTTTGATTCTCTACTCCCTCATGCACACACGCGCACACATCAGTAACAATCCTGAGCAATTAAACCATGAAACCACAAGTAAAAGAGTAATTGGGGTAACAGAACAGTGCTGGAAATCTGACTCCTCGTTTTACATAGAAGAAAACCGAGACTCAGCAATTCTGAATGACCAACAAAGGTCACAGAACTGGTACGTAAAATTGAGTTTAGAACCCAGTCTTCTGACCCACAGGCCGTGTGTTTTACATCACGCCCTCTGCCCTATGAGGAGTAGTGGATAAAAGGGTAACCTAGATAAAAAAATAGAGAAGAGCGTTCACAAAGGGCAAGGTCTAAGTGGGAGCTAGACAAGTGCTGTTTACTAGAAATGGAAAGGGCTCCTCTTTGCAGCAGATGAGATGGAATCTCCTTTTCTCTGATCACTGCTATGTGCCTTCTGGTAGCTCTGGAGTAACAAGAGGCATAGCTTTTTGTGAACTACCTGCTTTAGAGTTTTTTTTTCATCCCCCTCTTTACCTAGTCCGTGGAGACAATAGAAATGCATTCTATTTAGTTGAATTCAGGTTGGAACACAAGTCTCCATGAGCCTCTTGCATTTCTGTACATCTTGCTAGAGGAAGCCCTGTCTGTCCATGTTCATACTGCTTTCCTAGATGTGGTATAGGAAGCACCTTGGACGAGGGTGATAGTGTCTCTGTTTACAGCACAGAGCAGACACCTTTCTGGCCACTGAAATTGATTCGGGTTCTCCAAGCACACACGTCCTGTTACACATCCCGCTGAGGGTGGACGTCGTGTGGCTCCTTCCCCTTTGCCCGTGTGAATCGGCCATCGACAGGCAGCACAGACGCTGGTACTCTGACTGCTGCTGTCCCTCCAAATCATAAACCATCCCGGTCTCTGATCCACAAGTCTTACATCTTCCTCCTGCATCCGTGAAACAGGACCTGTCCTGGACCAAACTGTGTGATAGTAGACAACACCAACACATGTGCCCTGCAATGCAGGCGACTGGTGGGAGCACGCTAACCTGGCGGGAAGGGGTGGATTGTGGGCACAGTTAGGCGGTTTTTACAACACCATCGGTCTTCATCAGGGGCTAAAGCTGAGCTCTGGAGGCTGGTGTGTAGTTGTCAATACGTCTCTTACTTTAAATGACTGTGAGTCAAGGTTAAGTCAATCATGCAGCCTGCCTGTAATAAATCAGGAGATTTACATGGTAGCAAGTGGCAAAAAGTTTGCAACCAGAGAAGATGAATCACAGCTGATTATTTCCTTTACCATCACTCAGGCATTCTGACCTGTGAGTGGAATGCCGTATTAGAAGGAATTCGACTCCATCAGAAGATGTGTAATGAGAAAAATAGGTTTTTCACCACAAGACAAGATTTTTGTCAAGTCCTATAGTGATGATCGCTACCATATTTTCAAGAAAATGTACTTCAGTCTTAAACATGAAAGTGTGAAGCAAAAATTATCTTGAAATATTATCCCATAAAAGAATTTTAAATAACTGAGAACTTTCCTCTTGAGAATTTATTCTGAATGTCACATTAGTGAATTTTCTATGATTACCTCTTACACTATGTTAGTTGTTAAATACTAAACAGTGCTCTTAAATGCTTTTAAAAAGACAGAGTTGGGGAGTAGGTGGGTTTGAGTTTTGACATTTCAGTTTCATGTTTTTTTTACTAAAGATGTGGCGGACTTTGAAATCACTCCTAGCACACGGACAGTTTTGTCCTCTGCCTGGCATAAGTGCAGAGAGCAGGCATGTCCTTTTCATCCTACGGAATTTTCTCATCCGTAACGATCAGCCTCCATAATGTGTGAATAATCACCTGACCAATGAACTGGTCTACTGTGTCCTTTTCTGATTTATCTAATCATCCTTATATGTCAGTGGGTAGTGCCTGATTCAGTGTCCAGTCTATGAAGGACCTTTGTAATGCATCATATGGAGGAAGAATATAAAATCTATTTACCGTTCAATGTGTTGGAAAGGGTTGTAAGTTAAGATATGAACAAATATTTCTTCCATGTGTAAACTTGTTTGAGAGACAAGAAATGAAAATCAAAAATACTATTAAATTCTATTTTGTGGAAAATATATAATATATATTTATAATATATAATGTGTTTGATTTTTAGAATAGACTAATGTTTTCTTCCGTAAGGCAAAGTATTACTAACCTAAAAAATGATTTGACAGATTTCTTTTCCTCTTTTTCATCCGTGGATTTTCAGCGGCAACTGATACTTAAAACTAGAAATTAGGAAGGAGGCAGAGTTCAGTTAATGTGCCTGAGAATTAGGAATATTTTTGACACTTGAAGTAATTTGTAATTTGAAATATGCTTTCAGTTTTGAAGTTTCACGAGGTTTTGTTTGTTTGTTTGTTTGTTTGTTTGCCATTTATCCAGCTGTGGTTTTGTGTTTATGGTGGTGAAGTATTTTTCTCAGGCCAAATCCTGAACAGAAGAATGAAATTCTGTTATGCTTTGCATTTGTAAGAACTGCAGTTCGAGAGATGTTAATCACCTGTCATAAAGCACTCTTTAAAATGCTGCTTTGAATAAGAAAAGTAGCCCTTTATCGGGGACATGAAGACATTTGGGCATGTTTTGGTATCTAATATGAATGTACCAGGTGGCTAACAGCACATTACTTCTCAATTTGAAGAAGCTTTTGTTACATAAAAATATATACTCTCTTGTGTCAAATTACCTAAAAGGCAATAAAGATGATGAAAATATTCCTCTAAAATGTGCAAAAGCTCCATGATGCTAAATATCTTTTGGGATCTGATAAGCCAGGAGTAAAACAAAGCCCCATGCCCATAGCACCCGGCTTTGTTCTGTCAAGTAAAGGTGCAAACTTCTTCCATTCAACTACGAAAGACTGACGTTTGCTTCAAGGGCATGAAATCGAGTAAAATACGTCTTTGGCATTTCTCTGTTCGCCCTACTTATTAAGGCCAGTGTGAAAACAGATCTCCTCCAGCCTTTTCTGAAGCACCGAGAGTCAGACTGAACCACTTTGTTCGCGAAGGTCAGCAAGGTAGACCAGCACGCAGATCTCAGATAAGCACATACCCCTACCGTGTCTTCCTTAACGCATGCGCACCAGAGCACCAGGACGCCTGACCTGCGAGGTTGGGGTTCACAGCTGTTTAGACACAGCCCTAGACTCGTCTCCCTCCTTTCACACGCACAAGGTATGGTTTATTTTTATGTCTTATGCAACAGAATATGTTCAGCCCAGCATAAATTTATTAGCCTTTCACTTGTGTGTCCCAAGAGGGAAAACTAAGGACGTAGGCTTAAACAGGTATGAACGAAGTAAATTATATTATACGCACGACTTTATTCATAATGAAAAGCATTTTCTTGCTCATACATGCACAAGAACTATTTGTTGACTGTAATAGAATAAAAGCATTCTAGTTGAGTGCTTTGGAATTTTTTATTATATTTCTTTGATGTGGTAACTTAGTGTCATTTACTATTGATTTTTCACAGCTCTTAGTTTCTTTAAAATGGCTTATGCTTTTTGCCCTATGTTCCTTAGGCTTCATTACATCCAAAATATTTTGCAGATCACTACCCATTTCAGCATGATTCTCTGCACTCTGGGGAAAGGCAGGTGGGGAGCAGTATCTATATATATATTTTTTAAGATTCTGATCCTAACACATATACCACTGCAGCATATCACAAGAATAACCAAAATAAAAGAAGGAAAATATTAAAGAAGTGATAAAGGCTATTCCAGTGTGACAGCAAACAGAGAGGGAGTTAGCATCATCTGGGTAACTGCATCAGTGTGTCTCTACTGAGGGCATAATATTTTAGCCATTCTTCCAAGTGATGGAGTTGTAACACACCACAAAACATGCAGGTTTCTCCATTGACATAGGAGCCCATTCTAATGGGGAAACTGGACAATAAATAAATAAACAGTTATTTAATGTAATCCCAGCTGCTTTTAATAACCAGGGATATTAAATGAGTTAGGAGTGATAGGATCAAGAGGGAGACGTGATGAGTGTGTGGGGGCTCCTGTGAATGGTGCGATCTGGGAAGACTTCCATGAGGAGGTGGCATTTGATTAGAGAATTCAAGTGAGAAAGCATTTGTGAGGATTCGTCAGGAAGATGTGTGCAGTTGAGGGAATAGCAAGCACTCCTGATCAGGGGCATGTCTGACATATGCAGGACCATGAGGGAGACCAGATGGACTTACAGTGGAGTTGCAGGGGCCACATTATGTAGAACCTTTTAACTTGTAGTAGGAACTTTAAATTTTATTCTAAGAACAATGGGAGGGCAATAAATGGCTTTGAGCAGAAGAGTGGTAAGACCTGATGTAATATATTGTTACAACTTTGTAAGGTATAACCAACATACTATAAAGTACAGATGTTTAATGTGTACAGTTTGATACATTCTGAGTTATGTACAGACCTGCTGAAACCATTACTGCAATCAGTATAATGAACATGACCTTCTCCCAGAAGATGCCCTGTATCCCTGGGCAGTTCCTTCATCCTTCCCCTCCTCTCCACCCTCACCCCCAGGAAGCTAGCCACCTGCCTTCTATCTCTAGACTGATTTGAATGTTTTAGAATTTGGATATCCCGTTCTAGAATTGGAATATTACAAAAAGTGTGCATTCTTTATTGAGCTTCTTACCACAATTATTTTAAGAACCATCCACATCGTTGTGTCCCATCAGTAGTTCATTCCTTTTTATTCATGAATGATATTCTATTGCATAAATATTCCACAATCTGTTTATTTCTTCCTCTGTTAAAGGAAACTTAGATTGTTTCCAAGTTTTTTTTGCTATTGCAAATAAGGCTTCGATGCCCCTTTTTGTACAAGTGTTTCTATGGGCATATGCTTTAATGTCTCTTGAGTAAAACATCTAAAAGTAGAATGATAGAATCTACCATTTACGGTAGATGTACATTTAATTTTTTAAGAAACTGCCACCTTATTTTCCGAAGTAGTTGTGCCATGACACATCCGCACCAACAGTGTTTGAAGGTCCCCACTTCGTATCTTGTCATCCCTTACCGTGGTCAGTTGTTTTGTGTTTTGCTTTAAATTTGAGCCATTATAATTAGTTTGTGGTGGCATCTTACCGTGGTTTTAATTGTTATTTCCCTATTGATGGGCTGATGATGTTCGGCATCTTTCATGTGCTTCCTCGCTATCTGTACATCGTCGTTGGTGAAGAGTCTGTTCAAATCTTTGCACAGCATTTTAATTGCTGGTTCTCTTTTTCTTGAGTATTGAATCAGGCTCTTGCAGTGAGTCGTGCTCACAAGATTCCTATCCCTGAGTGGCCTCATTTGCTTTTTAAAGGATAATTCTAATTGCTGTGAGGAGAATGGCTTGTGTATGCGGAGCAATGTGGTGGGCCCTGGGGGATTTTCCCTTACTTTTTTTTTTTGAAGATAATTAAAATTCAGTTCTAAAATTTATTATTTGGATTAAATATGAAGAGCTCTGCAGAAGGTGTGGACAGCAGTGTCTCCTTTCAAGTGCAATTATCTAGAGCAGGCCCTGGACTATTTTAATTGTTCTTGTCCCCACTATTCTAGGCATGACTTAGATGTGGAGAAGTAAATCTGAGTTGCTCATTATACACGTATGCAGAGATGCTAAGTAGGTGGTTGGAGATGATGGGAAGGAAGTTGGCAGGTGAATCTGAAACTCAGAGGAGTAATTGGACAAGGAGTTATGAATTCAGAAACCTTCATCCTATTGGTTATCCTTAAACCCATAGACCTGGAAGAGATGGTCCAATTAAAGGGAAGAAATTCAAGAGGTAATCCCTGGGGCATGCCAACTTTTAAAAGTTTAAAAAAAGAGAAGAATGCAGCCAAAAGACTGCAAAAGTGGTTGATGGAGGTGGGGGTGGTACTGAGGGAGGGAGAAGCAGTAACAAATGATTGACTTTTGTTGGTGGGTGATGCTGAGAGCTCACTGACCCACAATGAATCGGTACCAGCCACGCTTTTTGGATGTAGAAGAAAGAAAACAGAGCAGTCACACAAGTAAGGAAATTGTTGAAAAGGCACGGTATCTCTAATGGTTTCAAGGCTGATGTGGGTGCAAATCCTTAATAACAATCATCTTTCCTAATGTCTGTACTTGAAATGCAAAGCAATGTACTTAAGCAGTAAACCAATGACCATATATTGGTTCTGCTGTGTAGTTTTATGCGAGCAAGCAGTCTGTAAGGCGGGAGATATGACTAGACTCGATTTCCCATGGCTCACCCGATGGAGGTTAATATAAGGGGGAATCATGCGAAGGTCCAAAACAGAGCCTTCACCATCGCCGTTCTAGGTAAAGATGATGCCGACTAGTGTAAACTGGGCTATTAGTTTCTGTGATCCTCTGTTCTCTATATGAAGGTTACGTGGCACATAGTCCTTATTTAGAACTAAATAACACCAAAGACACTAAAGACGGTGTCTTTAAACCCCTTCTCATCATTTTCTATTTCTGTGAAGTTCAGCTCAATAACCCCACTAATCACGTATTGAACATTCTTTACCATCAACAAGTTTTATATGTTACAAATTTTAATAATTTTATGTCCCTAACATTTGCATTTTACTTGCTGTATTATCAGCAAACATCAGACGGATATAGCTGGATGTCTGACACTGCTAACAAGTGTTTGTTGATTGAATGAAATAATGAATACTGAATAAGTTCAGATGAATGAACACTGGATTTATGGCTGAAACTGGGATGACCCAAGTTAACTAGGGGCTCAAGTAAATTATTTCACTTATCCATTTCTATTCCATCCACAAAAATGGAAAGTTTGAAAGATACCTCTTAGATCTGCCATTTGGTAATGTTCTGATGTCTTCTGCTAGCATTTTTGTCCATCCAACATTACTTATAATGTTGATTTGATGAAATGAGTGATTCTAGGCAATCAAATGCAGTGATATCTTAATAAGTCAGAGACAAGGGATCACTTACGGTTTATCATCTTTTAAAAAATTTTTTTCAGTCGTTAGAAGATAATTGGAAGCCATGAAAAATAAAATTAAAGTGTCATTCTAAACATAATAGTTTCATAAAAATGAAAAACAGTAACTGGATAGAGGCTAAAATATTTACATAAAATATCTCATTTAATTCTTACAATAAAGGTACTTAAGGATAAGCACCATTGTTATTTACCTTTTACAATTACAGTAACAGGCACAGAGAAGTTAGGTAAATGTCCCAAGATTGCACAGCTAATCAGCAAATGATAGAGCCAGGACTCCAGCTTTGGAATTTCTGACTTCTCTGTGCCCTGACATGCTGTTCCATCCTGTCTCACAACCACAGACCGTGAGCACTTGGAGGATTTATTTTGAAATTAATTTTCTAGACTGCTTGAATGGAAAATGCATTATTTATTACCACTTAAATTCCTATTACTAAATTTTCTCTTATAATACTTTACGTTTTCTTCTTTGTCACTATTTTTATCACCAATTATTTTTAATATCTGAAATATAAACTTCACTAAGACAAATAAGTCAATAATTGTAATGTTATAATACCACTCAGGACATTTTTTTTTCTAGAGACATTCTAAATTAACATGTCTTATTAAGTCAACAAATGTATTCTTAGAAGCCATTAACCTCGGTGAGAAGATTTGCTCATTTGCCCGTTTAGAATAAGTATGGATAGAATCTCTCTAGATTTCTAGTAGTTTCTGGACCTGGAGCTGCTTTTTAGCAACCAACTCAAGACTTTGGCAATTCTGGGCACCCTTTGACTTTTCGGTAGTGCTCCACCACATGTGGCTGCACGCCACGGCTGCCAGATGCCACAGGTGATCCACCCATGGGTTCCTGGGGACTGATGTGGGGCGTGGAAGTGCCCTGGGACCCGTGGGTCGACATCCCTGCAGAAACAAATGGAGCAGTGAGTGTATCCTTTGAGCTCCACATGCCATGCCATGGTTCTTTAATATGCTCAACCATAAATATATGCTTCTAAGTCAAGATTCTGCTTACATGTAGAGAGAAATAATGGATTTTTAGGGGTTTTACAGGTTGCCTGATTTTAAGGAGGTTTTAATTTAATTCTGACTAGCATCAAAAATTAGGACTAAAGCCGGATAATTGTATATGCTTTTTTTTCTTTTTTACTTAAATTCAGTCACACATATCAAATTTGTATAGGCTTCTTAGGACTTGCCACCAAGTGAGGGACCATCATGAAAGTTCAATTTTGTCCTTCCACAAAGACGTTCAGAGGGCAACTAGTTACATAGGCAAATGAATCTTCCTAGTGATAAATAATAGTTTGCTAACATAGTTGTATTTTGAACCGCTAATATTTTGATGACAGTCTATATCTATCTTTCTGTACTCTGGTTAAAATTTCTGTACTTTACATTTTTTTTTATGTTTCTCAAAAATTTAAGACACTAAATTGTTTCCTGGACAATCTTGTTGTAAGTGGAGATCTTAGAAGTGTTCCCTTCGTTTGATCCCATAGAGTGTGGCTGGAAATGCATTGTTTTTTTTTTTTTTTTTTTGAATCTGCTTGTGGTCAAAGGTCTGAATGTCTTTTGAATCTCTGATATTGAAGCAGAGAATTTTCAGCAGCTATGCCAGCCCTGATTTTATTAGATTTTATCCCTAGAGATTATCTCTATTATGAGAAATTCAAATGTCTTTAATAAATAGTCATTAATTGATGCTCCCTTTTTGCACATATGTGCATGTCTTGAATCTTAGTGATTTCCACTGAGATTAAAGTTCAGCCCTCTCAGATTTCCACATCTGGGTAGCCGATATCATGTAAACACTTCATAAACCTAAGAAAACTCTCAAATATATGGAAGCTAATACCTTTGCTGGGGGACACTCAGCTAAAGAAGATGCAATATAACTTATAATACCAGAATTCTGGGTAGCACTTTTTAGCCAGAATCAGTCCGCTGTTTTAAAAAAACAGTCCTCTTTTAAAAATTTCAGCTCACCATCCTAGGTCAAAAGTATGATTACTTCTGATTAATCCAGAACTGCTACCACCCTTCACAGACGGTATTACCACATGGAGGAGTTGATCATATTGTGTATGGAATCCAAAATATAATATACTATGTTCAGAATCAATCCAATATTAAATTACTTTGTATCTGTGACTTTATAATTTAGCTACACTTTAAAAACAGGTGTGGACTTTAATTTTTCCATTATAAATGCAGGAAAATAAAGGCATATTTTATTACTCATGAATGAAATATCAGAAAAATTACCGTCATAATGTACTCGCTGCCTAGTAGTCCCAAGAATACGTATGCTGATATTTCTCTGAAATACAGAGAAGTATTAGTAGTTCTATTTCATTTAGTAAGTATCTGTGATGTTCCAGGCAGGTATTGGGTTGGATCTAAAGAGAATAAAAATGTAATTGAAATATAATCCTCTTCCTTAAGAAACACTTTATCAAGTAAATGGTAGTAGGATAATATATAAAGTTACCCCCAAATCAATTTTATTAGTAATTGCTATTTATGCACAATGAGTCTTCAGAATTTTTACATAAAAGAAGTTTGAGGAAAATAAGAGAACTCATAGCTAGAGGATTTCTTTACAAGTGATGTCTGCAGAGCAAGCAAATTTTTGATTACATTGTATCTTTATCTGGGACAGCTTCTGCATGCCTGGTGGAGTCAGGTTACTCACCGAAGCTGAGTGGCTCAAGTCATTTCTATCACTCTCTATTGAAGCGTCTGCCAGAAATCCTACTCAGTCCAGTGCTTATAAGACTTCTAATCATTAAAAACTTCTAATCAAAAAAAAAAAAAGTGAAAGAGTAACATGAGGCACTGAAAAGTCAAGTGCTGGGCCAAGGTCACACAGCCAGTGTGTTGCCCGAGACCAGGTTCTTGTCCCGTCGCAGGAAGAATTCAGAGATGGGGGGCGGAGGTTAAGAAAGTGAAGTGGGGATTTATTAAGGAATATACAGTACACTCTCAAGGGGAGAGCAGGCAGACTCAGGTGAGCAGCTGCCCTCAGTTTCTTTGGCAAGTTGTTTGCACAGGGTGTAAAAATGTATGGGCAGAATATTCACTAGGGAGAGAAGAGTCTGATTTTTTATCCCAGCTCCACCTTCCCAAAGGGAGGAGGGATTTTTGTCCTTATTTAGTCCAGATTGGAAGTGTCATGGTGTCATTACATGATGGATACTTCTGACTTACAAAGCTAATTTTATTGAAATGGAGACATAATGAGCAAAAGGTTGCATTTGGACACTGGAGATTCCTGCCTTTTCCCACCTTTCTTTGTGGGCCTCCAGGCCACTCATCACCCAAAAATGTGTGACCACTTATCAGCCCAGAGGTTCCTACTTTTCTTTGTCTGCCCAGGGACCCCTGTTGTTTTCATAATGTAGGGTTCCCTGTCTTTGGCCTGTGTCCCCCTTTCTCTGCTCATATCTAGCTATCTGCCTGCTCTAACAAGTGAGAGGAGAACTGATCTAGAATTTGAACCAAGAACATCTAACTGCAGATTCACTCTTGTGCTTATTTATGATTAAGACCGTCTCATTGTATGCCTACCATCTGCGGTCTCACTTGGTGCCATCACCATTTCTTCCCAGGTCCTTACAGTAAACGCACATCTCCTCCTAGTTGTCCCTGACAGTGTTCCAACTTGAGACTTTCCTAGATGTGACGGAGACCCATGGAGGCTGGTGGTTGTGAGTGTCCTCAGGAGAGAGCCCGAGGAGGGCATCCTTCCCCTTGTCCTGGGGGACGAGTCAGAACCTCACACCTCTACCGCTACCCATAGGTGAGACTGGAAGGAATAGTCTTAATTTTATGAAGCGGTGCTTCGTAACGCATTTCTAAAACTAATTGCTCCACACTTTCAGGAAATGGATTCGGAACTACTTCTAACAGATTTCTCTGATGTAATGAAATCCAGGCAGTATATAAATAACACTGAAAGTTTACATAAAATATAAGATTGACTCAGCTACCATTTCTTTGGCCCATAGTGTCCCGTGCTGAACACTTTCTTCCCCTGCTCTGATTTTATTCGCACATCCACCTTGGGAGGACCGCGTCCTTGTCAGCGGTCAACATGTGCGTCAGCAGAAGTTGCAGGTGGGTCAGTAACTTGACCAAGGTGGTGCCGTAAATGGCGTGGTGGGAATTTGATCCAACCATTCTGGCCAATTTACTGTTTGTTAATAATAATACTCTGTTAGATGATAACTCTCCAGTGCCTTCCTGGTCATTCCCTCCTGGGCCTGAGGCTGTGCAGATGTGGAGAAGTTGAATTCGATTGCACTATGGGCTCCTATGTGGTCAGTTGCTTTCCAACCCTCTCTCCTTTGTCTAATAATTATTCTAATAATAGTGGACAAGAATCCTGAAATGTGTGAAATCCTGAAGTGTAGGTTCCATTTTTGCTGTTGTTTGTTAAATAGCTGAAGAAGGGACTATTCCAGCCATGGAGGGGAAGAGAAAGACAGAGAGAAAGGCCACCTTAAAGCTGCTGTAATGATCTAGAAACGATCCACCTGTGATCTTTTCCATGCATGCCTGGGACTTACATTCATGCAAACTATGGTTGACATTGAGGGTGCATTCCCAAAAGAGCCCAGAAAAGCTTGCTTCAAGATTTGTAACTGCAAATTTAACACAACATTGTAAAATGATTATAAATCAATAAAAAAAATGTTAAAATGAGTGGCCTGGAGGCCCACAAAAATTTGTAACTCCAGCCTCCCTGGTGGGCCAATACGATCTTATCATATAATGAGGAATTGCCAAAAATGACATAAATAAATGACAGTGACGGGAAGGCCTGAAACCTGGGCAGTGTCCCCTTTTCTGTCACTATGTTCTGGTCCCCGTCCAGGTCATTGTGCCATTTGTCCAACTCAGGAAATCTCCTGTGTCCTCAGCTGTTTTACAGAACCAACACGTATGTACCCAAGGATAAAATGTCATCACCTTTCATTTATTTATTTATTCATTCATTTATTTATTTATTTATTTATTTATTTATTTATTTATTTATTTATTTATATTGACGTATAGTTGATTTATAATGTGTTAGTTTCAGGTGTACAGCACAGTGATTCAGCCATATATACATATGCATATATATTCTGTATCATTATAGGTTATTACAAGGTATGGAATTTAATTTCTGTGCTAAACAGTAGGTCCGTGTTGTTTATCTATTTTATACGTAGTAGTTAGTATCTGCAAACCCCAAACTGTCTATTTATCCCTCCCCTTCCTTTCCCCTCAGTAACCATAGGTTTGTTTTCTATGTCTATGTGTCTATTTCTGTTTTGTAAATAAGTTCATTTATATGATTTTTTTTAGGTTCCACATATAAGTGATACCATATTTGTCTTTCTCTGTCTGACTTCACTTAGTATGATCATCTCTAGGTCCATCCATGTATTGCAAATGGCATAGATCTCATCACATTTCTCTATGTGTTACTGATGGAGGAAGGAGGGAGAAAGAGTCACATAGTAGAATGGGGGCATGAATAGAAGAAGCCTGGCATGAAAATGGGACAAGCAGGCTTGAAGGAGTGACATCGCATACAAGAGAGGCTCCCTCCCCAAGGACAGGAGGAAGAATCAACAACCTTTGTACAGACCATAAACTTGCCTGAATATGCATTTGCCTAAAAGTGTGTGTGTGTGTTTGCACGCATGTGTATGTGTGTGTGACATGAAGATTTTAGAATTTGTTAATCCTAGTCCATCAAAAACAAACACATGCACCCCAATGTTCATAGCAGCACTATTTACAATAGCCAAGACATGGAAGCAACCTAAATGTCCATCAACAGATGATTGGATAAAAATGTGTATATACACACATTTATATATGTGTGTATGGATACACACACACACACACACACACACACACACACACACCAGAATAGTATTCAGCCATGAAAAAAGAACAAAATAATGCCATTTGCAGCAACGTGGGTGCACGTGGAAATCATCATATTAAGTGAAGTAAGTCAGACAGAGGAAGACAAATATCATACAACATTGCTTATATGTGGAATCTAAAAAAATGACACAAATGAACTTATTTACAAACCAACAATAGACTCATAGACATAGAAAACAAACTGTGGTTACCAGAGGGGAAAGAGGGGGCAGGGATAAGTTAGGAGTTTGGGATTAACATAGACACACTACTATATATAAAATAGATAAACAACAAGGACCTACTGTATAGCATAGGGAACTATATTTGATATCTTGTAATAACCTATAATGGAAAAGAATCTGGAAAATATGTATGTATATGTATAACTGAATCACTTTGCTGTACACCTAAAACTAACACAACATTGTAAATCAGCTGTACTTCAATTAAAGAAAAATAAAATAAAATACAGTGTCTTAATCCTAGTCCAGAATTTAGTAAAAACCTTAGCCTGGATTTTCCCTGACAGTGTCTTAAGAAATAGGTGGTTATTAAAGTACTTTTAATAAAGTGGAAGATAAAAAATGCTAATAGAAACAGCCCTCCATGAGGCACATTTTAAATGGTTGGTCAGTCTTACACACAGTCTTATGAACACATCTCTGATCTTAAGTTAAATCCGTAGAAGTGAACAATATAACTCTTACACCAAAAGTGGCTTGAAAGCTACTTGATAGATTTTCTAGTAGCTGCAGAGTGTGGTCAATAAAATATGACCATACCTCCAGAGTACTAAGATGTTTATTTGATCAAAATAGCAGAAATTAATGATAATAAGTAACAATAAGGCTATACTTTTATAACTTTTAAAAGATGACTTTTATCTATCAGGGTCTAGAAAAAAAACAGATGGCCCTTCAAATGGTGTAATTAGGGGAGAATTAATAGTCTGTTTACAGCAGGTGTGAGCAGAGTATAATATAAGGGATAGTTCAGTCCACCCTGGCTGGAAACAGCAGTGGGTGGCTGCCACCCATGGGCTTGAAAAGGTGAGCAGAAGGAGCATTCTCCAGAACCAGAGACAGAGAGGGCTTTGGGGACAGGGCCACCTGACTCCACCTGAGGGACACAGCCAGCCTCCAGTATGTCTCAAGGACATGATGATGACTCTGATCTCATTATCCTCCCTTCCTACGGGAATCTCCTCCTGGGCTCTGTCTTGGTGGAAAGAAACCGGAAGACAGAAAGTCAAGGAGTCTGTGATGAGATTCATGCCAGTGTGCCTCCCAGGTATGGAGCTGTGTGGAGAGTGGGGCGTGGATCCCAGGGGACACATGGGAGCTGTCCAGCACACCCACAAGTACATTTGCAAATCAAATGAACGTATGAAGGCTTTGTTACTGAAGCACTGAGACTCCAAGATGGAAAAGAAGCCTGAAAAATCAGTGAAATGTTAAGCATTTATAGGAAAAACCGTCGATTAATAAGGAATGAGTCTATGTTATTTATTTTTTGAAGAAAGAAAAATTTTAAGGAAACTGATGGTAGATTTTCCTTTTGCCCTATTGAGTGAGAATATAATTGTGAGAGAAAGCACATGACTAAAAGGAATTTTATATATGGGTCAGTAAAGAATACAACAAGTTTTGTAAATTACATGTACGTTCTTGGAACACGAGAGGTTGGTGAGCTTCCTGTTTTTAACGTGAGCCTTGTCATACAGCATTGTGAGAATGAATATTTCACACTTATCAAGAGTTCAACTGTCGCATACCAAAAGCTTATGCGGACCTGACTCTATATAATGTAAAAACAAAAACAAAAACAAAAAACCCAACAACATAGCAGCAATCACCTTTCCACAAAAGCCCCTGAACTGAAGCCATCACCTCCCACCTTTAGCCGCCTCTTTGTCTTTTCATGCCTGTAAAGATGTGTGAACTAAACCCTCATGGTCTTTTCCCTGGTGCTCTGGCAACCCAGCCAGTGATCACTTTTCTGTATTCTTTTTCTTTCCATGCAAATAAGATTCAGTTTCAAACATTCTTGGAACTTGAGGCTGCTAACTTAAAAAAAATTTTTTTTTCCCTTTTGTTCTCATGCTAGGAATCTTGAGGACTGACTTGCCCAGAATGCCAGTCCTTCATCAGGGGAAAGTCTTTTTTTCAGAAGTGTATACATTAAGGCATGTTTGTGCATGACTATGTAGGGAGGGAGGAGCGTTTTCCATCGCATGTTTTTTATAGTCTTTATTTCCTAGCCGATACAATTGTTTGGGTTATTTGAATAAAAATAAAGATTTTATTCATTATCATAAGTAGCAAGATGAGCAAGTTTTCCCACTAAATTTTGTGTTTGGGAGTGATATGTTTGTTTTTAAGAAAATTAAGAGTGTTCAGAGAATTCTAAATAGTGCAATATTTAATACTAAATGTGACCCTCTTAAACGGAATGTTCTTTTCCCTAATCTTTCTCAAACTCTAGCAAATCCAAGCAAAATAATCCTAATAGTCCTGGTTTATATTTATACAGTGCCTTACAATTTGGAAGATACTTTTGCAAAGTTTATTATCTTTGCTTCTACAGCTGTTCTGAAAGGTAATGATTCTTGTGTCCTATGACCACTTTGCAAATTCAGCAAACTGTGGCCAGTGTAGACGTGATTTTCTTATGGTCATGTGGTTGGTAGTCGAGCTGCAATTCCAATCCCAGTGTTGGAGCCGCAAATCCTGTCATTTTTTTTCCAGCAATTGGACTTGAATCAGGGATGAACTCATGGCCTGTATGTTCCAGGTGCTGTACTGTCTTGGGGACTATAAACATCAATCGTTTCTTACAGGTCTTTTTGATCACACACCCACACACGAGATCTATAATCTTTGATGAGGAAGACTTAACTTTGCCACTTTGGTTTCTTTAATTTTTTTAATTCTGTATTTTACAAAAAGAAAGAAAAAGACTGCAAGAAACAAGTATAACTAAACCATACAAAGATGTTTAAAGGAAAAGCTGGAATCTCCCCTCGGGACTGTCTGCTTCCCCAGGTCCCACCACACAGAGACCGAGGGCGACCATGGTGAACAGACTGGTGTGTTGACACCCAGAGCTGAACAGACTTGTTGTTGCTCTGTCACAAATACCCATGTATTTTACATTTTTACGTAAATACATAAAGAGGATCTGTAGACCTGTTTTTAAAGGAATGAAATAACCCTCTACACATTGTTCTGTTTTGTACCTTAATAACGTATCGTGCAAATTACCACTTCCCGGTAGATAATGACCTAACTTCATATGAGATTTGTAATTTCTGTACACACATCACATCCATGTGTGACTTTCCATGAACTGTTTTCCAACACGCTCTTTTTCTCTTTAAGTACTTTTCCCCCCTTATCTCCTCTCTCCTCTCCTTTCCTCTTCCACGGGGCTCTCCCTCTGCCCTGCCACCCGCCCCCCATAAACACACGTTAATGTACTGTACGTATTCTTCCGTGACTTCTTCCACACTCACGCAGCCAGGTACTGACACATGTCTGTGCATGAGTGTGTGCACACAGACACAGAGGATCGGCCCTGAGATGTGGTACAAACAGTCGTATCGTACTACTTGCCATTTTACGTTTCATACTCGGTCTCCTCTAATGGAAATCCCTTTAGGTCAGATGGCTGAGAGCCAATTCATTCTTCATAACTGCATACTATTTATTCCAAGGTGTGCCTCTACTAAAACTTTTTTTTCTGGTTTTTTTTTAATTGAAATATAGTTCACACAGCATATTATGTTTGGTTCAGGTGTGCCACATAGTGAGTTGACATCTGCGTACCTTATGAAATGGTCCCCACAATCAGTCCTTGTACAGTTATCCCAATGTTATTGACTGCATTCTTTATGCTGTATATCACATCCCCATGGCTTACTTATTTTTTTATTGAATGAAAGATTTTAAAAATTCTACGGTGCTTTATAATTTTCAAAAGTTTGACACACGTAATTTCATATGATCTTGTACTAACCTCATTTTTAAAATCCCCCAGCCATATCTTGCCCCTCCCCCAACCGCTCGTCACTGTTAACCATTAGTTTGTTCTCTGTCTCTGTGAGTCTGCTTCTAACTCTGCTACAACTTATTTAATCATTCCTCTCTTGATGAACATACGCTGTTAGTCAGGTTTAGTCAAGAGAGTGAAACCAGACTATTTTATCATGAAGAATTTAATAGACAGATTCATTGCCTGGATGTAAAAGATCAGTACTAGGTAACAGAAAAGGCAAAAAAAAAAAAAAAAAAAAGAACAGCAAGATACTTCAAATTGGGATTGCAGGAAGCATTCATCCCCCCATGTCTGAGTGAACAAGGGAAAAAAAATTGGAATTATTAAAAGCATGGAAGAGGGGTCCCCCAGAATTGAGACTCATTCTGAGGAGGGAGCCAGCTGGCTGAGGCTAGTGTCTAAAAGTGAGTCAGTGACTGTGAGTGGGAGAAAGGCTTCATGTTTAGCAGCTGTTGCTGCAGGGCCGAACTGCAGCTGCCGAGGGGAAGAAGCCCTTCTGGGTGAGGCTCACGTGCTAGATGCAGATAAGGAGCCAACAGCAAGCAAATCGGACAGAACAAGTCCCGCTTTCCTTTTCCAGGCTTCCAGGTTCCCTGTGGAGCACTTCCCAGGGGAGCTTCGGAGGGAGCCAGGTGACTCTGCAGGGTCCCAGCTCCAGAATAGAATTTAGAAGTATGGACTAAAAGATTCCAGACATTAATTTAACTGGCACATCTTTATTGCCATTTTTTTTTTTGTCATTTAAGGACAGAGCTGTATTGTGTCCTTATTCACGTATCCTTATGGACCTGTGCTTTTATTTCTCTGGGACAGATTCCCAGGAGGGAGATTACTGCATAAAATGATACCTTACATTCCAGCAGATGTCCCCAGGTTTTTTTTCAAATAATACAGCAAAAATGCACATTCCTCCTAGCAATTTTTGAGAGAACTCTTTTTCCTCATCTGCGTCAGCAATAGAGGCTATCGCTCTTTTCAGTTTTTCCAGCGTAGTGGGTATAAAGCAAGGTCTTGTTACTTTAATTTGCGTTTTCCTGACTGCTTGCGATTTTAAGTATGTTGTCATATGCAATTAAGAATCTGTAGTTCCTTTTTTGTGCATTTCTCTTCCTAGCTTTTGCTTAATTTTTTTTTCTGTTCGATTTCTTCCTGTTACCTTTTTTTTGTGTGTGAATAGACAAAAGCTCTTTGACTATTACAGAAATTGGACTTCATCAGTATTCTGTCCTGTACTTTTTAAAACTCTATTGTTTGTTTATTCACTTTCATTTTTTGTGTGTTTTCCAAAGTAATTTAACCAAATATGACTTACTGCTTCTGGCTCCTGTATTATACTGATCTCCCTCACCCCAAGACTGCGTTTATAGTTTAGGCTTATTTCGAAGATGTTTTTGTCTTTCACATTTAAGACTTTGTTCTGTCTGGAGTCTGACTGTAGATGTCATTCCGTACCGGTTTGACTTTTTCTTCCTCATGGAAGCCAGGTGTCGAGAAGCATTTTTTATATCCACTCTCCTTTCAATATTGACTTGAATACCAGTTTTGCTATATGTGAAATTCTTATCCCTGTTTCTGGATTTTGCAGTATTTCCATTTGGATAGGCTAAACTCTTATATAAATAAATCCAAAAATGTGACGGCTCCAAAGAAATACAAGTTTACTTCTCTCTCTCATGATGGTTTAACGTGTCTCTTCCAAACTGGCAGCGGGCTTTTCATCGTGTGGTCATTCAGGGACTCAGGAGAATTCAGCTCCACTCTTTAATATGTAACTTCCTGGCTTGCTCTGATAGTCATCTTCCTAGCACAGAGCAGTAGAAAAGGAGTGTGGAGGAAGGTTTAGATTTAGGAGACAAGCAGGGAGCTGACAATTGTTAGCTCTCTGCACATCTCGCTGGAGAAAATTTAGTCATAGGCAGCCTGTAGCTGGAAGGGAGACAGGGACATGTCACGTGACTGGCAAGATGTGCACCTAGTCACTGTTTTCTTAATACAGAAGAAAAGATAATCGATTTTAGGAAATTTATCAGACATCGCCATGGAATAAGTATCTTGTATCTACTAAAGTCTTGTTAATTACAGCTTTCTTTTGTAACTAGAAACAGTTGGAATTTCTATAGTACCATATCATCAATAAGATAAAATCAGTTGTTTCTTTTCCAATAATTTTTTTCTACCAAATGTTTCATTTTCTTCTTACTTTTGTTACAAACTCTCAGACAAGTTGAATAATAATTTGTAAGAGCAAGCATCCCTAACAGGACTTCTTCAATTTACACAATTCTAGTATTTAATTAACACAGTATCTAGTATTCACAGTATCTAGAGTGATATTTGGTGTTGTTTCCTAGGATATTGTCTTTATCACTTTACAACTTTTGTTTCTTCAACTTTTGTTTCACTCAGGACTTACATTATGGTAAGATTGCTGAAGTTTGTCAAACATCTCTTCTGCACTTGACTATAAGATCATAATGTTTTTCTCTTTCAATATATTGGTCTAATTATTGATAGATTTCCTGATAAGGGGATATCAGAACTAAATCCTATCTATTTTATTCCTTGGGTACTTACTTTTGGTACACCGCCGGTGTATCAAATATACATGCTACTATTAGATATAATAATATTTCAAAAGAATTTTTGCTTCTGTAGTCCCAAATGACCAGAGCATAATTTATTTTCCTTTTTTATTCCTTTCTGAGTCCTGTCTTAACACATTGAAGTTACATTTATGCAGGATTAATAATATGAATTAAGGAAGTTTCTGTTTCTATAGTCAAGAATAGTGTAGATAAAATTAAAATTATGTATTCTTTTAAAGTAAGATACAACTTAATTGTGAAATCATCATGCACTTTACAGGGCACATAGAATTTTATTTGTTTATCCAGTCTCTTCTTTGTTAATGATCTATTCATTGACATTATCATCGATTTATTTCCTCTTCTTGAATAAATTCTGACAACTTTTATTGTGCTAGAATTTGACCCATTTCCTCTAGGTTTTCAAATTTGTAGTAAGACCATTACATATAGCGGTCTTTTATAATTTTTCTAATTTCTTCTTTATCTCTGGTTATATATCCTTTCTCATTTCCTATATGTTTCTGCTCTTTTTAATAAGTCTTACAGGAAATTCATCTATTTTGTAATTATTTTCAAAAATCTGCTATAAGAAATATTTCTTTGTCCTTCTTGTTTATACCCATTTAATGAGTTTTAGCGTTCATATTTTATTATTTTCTTTTTACTGCATCCTTTTGTTTTGTCTTGTTACTGTTTTTTTTTAATAATGAAGGCTTTTAGTCAGAAATTCTTATCTGGATGTAGGTTTTGTTGTGTTACATAGGTCTTCATGTAACATTTTCCAGAGTTTCTGGCTATAATTTTTCAGAGATTTCATTTCTTTGGAGCAAGGATTATATTAATACATGTTAGTTAGTTTTCAAGTGATCAAATTTATTAGTAATATTGCAAAATTTTATTTCCGATTTTATTGACCCAAAATGAAAAGAAGTGCCCTATAAAATCTCTACCTGAAGATTTTTGTCCAAGCATTATTTGAAGCCAAATAAATTTTAAATGCCTCATAGGCATTTTAAAAAGCTTTTTTTATTTAAAGGACATGAGATTTTTAGTATATCTATTAATCAAGTTTTATTGCATTATTCAGTGTCTCTGTGTTGTTTATTTTTTATCAGCTATGTTGCTTTCAAAGACTTTTCTTCTCTTCCAAGCTTTAATTCTTTAATTGTTCTAACAGAAACAATTTCATGATTTCCTTAGAATTTTTTAAATGACCCTCAAAATTGTCTCTTTTTTTCCTTCTTTCAGATATCTTGATTTTAGCCTGGAAGGATGAGGAGGTAGGGGGGAAAAGGGGGAGAAAAACTACAGAATAGCATCATATCAGTGGTCTGTGTGAGATTGTCTTATTCTGATTTCTGCACTCAGAAATAGTTTGCTTTTTCCTTTTGTATACTTAAAAAACAACAAAATACTCCTTCAAACTTCTATACTGCCCTCTTCTGACCAATGATATAATATACAGTTTATTCCTCTCTGGATAAACACATGCCCACTGTATCATGCCTTCTTTGACACAGGACATTTCCTTTTAAAGGAACTATGTCACTTTCCTTAGATAATAACATTAAACATGTTAAAATAATTTAGTAATGATTTCCTCATCTGGTCATCATTTTTTTCCCCACTGGTAGTAAAAAATCCAGCCATGTTTAGAAAGGTCAAATTTGAAAAACAATTACTATTGTATTAATAATCATCTCACGATGAAACTAATAACGCCAGATACATTCATATCAAACCAAAAATTAGAAACTTTTTGAAAAGATTTAAAACAACTCAATAAGAAAAAAACAAACAACCCAATCCAAAAACTGGCAGAGGACCTAAACAAGCAATTCTCCAGTGAAGACATACAAATGGCCAATAGGCATATGAATAAACGCTCAATATTGCTAAAAAAACTTAATGAAACTAGAAGTCTTTCCCTCTGCACACCGTGAATAACCTGATGAGACTGATCTGCCAAAGCAGCTCAGCATTACTCCTTGATGATCTCATAATTTTTGTGCAGACTTGTTTGGAACTCTTGTTGGTTTCAACTTCTAGTGACCTACAAGGTAATTATAATTTGGGTACCAGTAGGTTGTGTTAGATTCCAAGGCAGCTTCTATTTAATCTAAGGTAAAGAATTTAAACTGATCAGAATGAGGTATGACCACCATATTTGACTAATCTCCAAAGAATACTCTGTCGTTGCAATAGTGATAAGACAAACCACCTGATTAATTAGTAGCAAATTGGACAGATTGCTTTGGAAGTTTTCCAGGAGAGAAAGTGCTTCTGGTGCTTTGCTTCCAAAGCAAAACAGACCAAACTTCCTTAACCCCCTTTGGTAGAGAGAAGTTTGATTTTTCATTCTTAAATGTTATATGCCCGAATCTAATCCACAACAGCAGTGGAATTGCAGGACAGAGAAACTAAGATGTTTGTGTTAAAAATTATGGGTTTACTAACCTAGGAGGATTATCATGATTTTTGAGGGGATTCTTTGGGTGTTTCCCTTACCTGATGGAAATATTACGACCTTGTAATCCATAAAATGCTTTCATTTATAACTTATATATTTGATCCTTACAGCAGTCCCCAAGATATGATCTGCCCATTTCACGGTGAGGAATTTGGAGTCCTGGTATCTCCAACATACGCCTGCTAGACCTAGTGCCCTAGCCCAGTCTAGTTGAAGTCACAGTCCCACACTGCGTCACCACCGGCACAGTGACAGTGTGACCTCTCCCTTCCCGTGTGTTTACTGGAATAGAAGTGATGGCAAACTGGGTCATGACAAAAAGCTAGCCTTTGCCCAAGCAAGTTTCTTTCTTTCCATGCCCAACCTTGTATTAGGAGAAAAGAGAACCAAAGGATGTCAAGGTGAAATATATCTTGAAATTCGAAATAATCAAGCAGGTGGTCCCCTGCCCCCACCATTAGATTGGGGGATACTGGCGAAGTGTATGGGAATTGTCTGCTTATGAGAACCCCATGCTGAACCCGTTCACAGCTGTGAAGGGACCTGTCCTTGTTCCTATCTGAAAACACTACAAAGTCCCATTTGGTCTGAAAAAATTAAGTAACATGATGCCAAATTTAATATGTATAGTACTTCTTGGTTCTTGCTGAAACACCTTTCATTTCTAGTTCTTTGATCGTGTTCTCAAAGATCATGTAAACATAGAAAATGTTCATAAAACGAGCAGGACAACAAAACCCCCTCCAAAGCCTGTTTATATTACTGACCTCTGATCCAGCCAACAGTGTGTCACAATCCTGAATTTCACTGTGAAGGAAAGATGGATGGGTTTTGTTTTCTTGTCTATAGAAAAGGAGTTGAGATGTCAGTAGGAAAGTACCTCTCTCCATCACCGGAGGAAGCTAATCAAGGAAAAATGTCTTCGGGTAGCACAGACATTAATCTCCAGCTGGAGATCACAGGGCTGTTACGAGCTGTAACTAATCGTACAGTTGTGACTCATCTGGGTCTGTAATAACCTCCTCCGCAGTGACATCGGAGGTTGTATGAGATGTTGCATGTAAAAGAAAAAGAAAAAATGTTGCTGGGAAGGCTGCAAGCCCGTGCGAGACACAGTGAGAGTTTGCAGGGAACGCAGTTGCTGTGTTTCTATAATAACATTTGTGCCATATCCTGTCATCACTGACCTCCTGAAGCTGTCTCGAGCAGTCATCACCAGGCAATTTCAGACCCACAGGTTGTTATAACAACTTTGTTCTCAGAAATGACCTCTCTCAAGATGCACTGTAGCTGTCTGCTCAGGTGCACTGCGGGGTTGAGTTCAGATGCTCAGAACATTTTTTTAAAAAAAGAATCCTAAAGTGTTAGTTTAGATATTTCACAAACTTTTGGTTTTCAGAACAGGCTCTCCCAACAGCATTTTCTCTATGGAGGAAAGGTGTGCTGTGACCTCTTGATCCATGTAAAATGCATAGTGTCTGCTTATTCTGATTGTTGGTCGATTACCTACTAGCAGATAATCGGCAGAGTGGTCTCAGCAGAAAGCGCTGGGTTGGCCCTGGCTTGGGCAGAGCTCTGTGGTCGCAAGAAACAGAAGCCTCCTGGGCTTTGAACAAGGAGGTGCCACTCTTTAAGGATCCTTTCTACTTTAAAATTGTATGATTTTCTTAAAAAGTATCGATTCAAAACCTTTTTAGGCCTCTTTTCTCCTAAACTGGAAATTCCCTAAGAGGCAAGAACTGAGGTATAATTTTTTTAAACTTATTTTTAAGTTTTAAAATTTAAAATAATTTTTAAAATATTTTCAATTTAAACAATTCAAAGTCTGAAATGTTTAAAGTATCTTTAATTTTTCTTAATTCTGAAAATAAAACACCAAGAAAATGTATTTTAGAAGAACACAAGTTAGATGCTGTGGACCATGTATCTGGTATGCAATATTTACTGATACTGGGAACCAGAATTGTACTGTTTTAGAATTTTCTAGTAGCAAAAGCAAAAGTGGGGATAATGAACTATATTTTCATTGCTAATCCTATTTCAAAGGAACTGCATATATTTTTCTAGAAAAATAAGCATTTCCTGGATATAAATACTCTGAGACTGATATAAAGTAAACCCTGATACTAATTGAAACATTTTCAAAGGACACTGATATGTACTAGAGATTTAAAATTTGGTAAGAGAAATACCACATTTTATATTGTGTAAGCAATTTTTATGTTTATCTGTCAGAACAGCACAGAGAAGTTCTCCATGCTGGCCTGTTCTGTGTTTTCTTTTTTCAGCAGGAAAGATGATGGCTACATTTTTAATCACTGTCTCTAATTTTATTTATTTTTCAGAATGACAAATCCCCAGGGCGATCTGCAAGTCGATCAAGTAATATTTCAAAAGTAAGTGAACTACATTCATTTTTTCCTAACTGTTTATTCATTTACATATTTTATGAGTTCAGGTCAATATTTTATAGCATTTAACCTGTAATTGTTGTCTGTGAGCAATACACAAATATGACTTGTTAATGTTTTTGACTATCCTAAGATTTTACTGTTGTAGAAGAACGTGATTTTGCACAACAAAGTGAGTTAAACTATTTTTCCTCTTCAGCGCAGTATGCAAAAGATTATTTGCTACTTTCAAAGTGTTACTCAAAGTATGTTTTTTCTCTCACGTCAAGCCTCAGAGAGCTGCCCTGTGGCACACTCAAGTTGAAACTGCATCAACATTCATGATGTAACTCCCATGAATTCAGTTATTCCAGGAGTTTGGGCTCAACTATGCTGGAATTTAACCGGGACAGGTTTTAGAAAGCAATTTAATTTAAGACGTTAATTTGGTCGTATTTGCCTTATTGAGTTAATGGATGCAAAAATCAAAATACTCCCTGGACTGTCTGTAAATCGAAGCAAGACACCAGAATGTTGAAAAGATTGTAGCAGGGGAGAGATCATCTAGATTTTTATTTTGCCTGGAAAACAAAAATTAAGAGCTCTCTTCTAAAATGAGTTAGCAGGCAATATATAGACTTGGTGCTTGGGGAGCGAAAAGTCATTTAGAGCCATTTGTGAAATTGGAAAATTATGACTTCTAAAAATGTAATTCTGACAAAGATGAATTTATCTCAAAGAGAACTTCCATCTCAGGGCCCCTCACTGGCCAGCACCCTTCCACAGCCCTGAACTCAATTTTTTGTCTGTAATTTTATGTTTCTTTCCTTCAGGAGGGCCCCCCAAACACTGACACAAACTATAGGCACTGCAGAACACAGACCCACTTCCAACTTAGGGAAGGTTCTGTTTTGTTTTGAGAAACAAAGGACTTTATTACTCATTGAAAAATAGGAGTAACCAGAGTATTAACATTTTATTAAGCTGGTTGCCTGAGGCCAGTTCTTATGAGAAAATATAAGATGGTCAGATGACACTTGTGAACATACTGGGTCGGAGGTAGAGGTGGAACCCTATGCTTAGGAAACTATTTTTTTTTAATTTAATTTAATTTTATTTTACTTTTTGTTGAAGGGGGGTAATTCGGTTTATTTATTTATTTTTAGAGGAGGTACTGGGGAGCAAATCTATTTTTTTAATAGACAGTGAGCACGCCTGTCCATTGGCCTATAGAGAGACCATATCTCCGTGTTGTGCTGCCAGCCACTGTACAAACATGCTCCGTAAGCTGGCCCAGAACAAAAGCAGGGTGTGCACAGACGCACAAGACCACAGAGCATGGTATCTTAACCCTTGAAAGTGCACATTTCTAAGGACATTCCTAACCTTGGAGAGCCCAGGTGGCCCTGTGGTTAAGGCACTTACCCTGGAGCGAGTGGATCTGAGAGTTTAAGTGGCCACTGTCACTTCCTACGTACGTGTCCTGAGACACTCACTCAACCTCCCTGAGACACACTTGCCTCCTCTCTGACCTGAGGTGATGATATCAGTCACTTGAAGGTTTTCTTAAGTAGTTGTCAATTAAAACAACACCTTTCAAATGTCGATCATCTTTGTCACATCAGAGCCTCGCCCGCAACTGCAGAACATGGTCATCTTTCTGAATGTGAATGTTCATGTTGACCTAGAAAGCAGTACTGACAGCTCTTCTGTCATGCTAAGTATTGCTTTGTGATCCAGCGACAAACCTGTGTCTGCCTTTCCAAACCGTGGTTTGACTTTGACATACTGCAGCTCATTTATAACGTTTCCCTTTTTATTTATTCTTTAAGAAATTAAAAATTCAGAAGTATAGTTTCCCTCCTATGAGGTCTTCTTCCAGGCTCTGACACGTCTTACTTGCAGCCTTGTGCAGGAGACATGAATGATAAAAGTGCGTTCTATTCAGAGAGAAAAGAAATGCTCTGTTCTTAAATAGTTCCTCTAATTGTACAAGAGCAAAAACTCAACCATCACACACCTGTAGGGATGAAAAGATCTCAGTGTGCTTAAGTTTCTTTTACCCAAGCCAATATAATGGTGCTTTTATTTACGTTCAGAATGGCAGTCACAAACGCTAAATCCAATGTTAAGCCCTCACTACATTCTAACGAATTACTAAGTGATAACTTTTCATTAAGACCACATAACTTACCAAGTATGGGATGGAAAATTCTAGCAATATTTGAGTCCTTTGATTTTTAAAGCGGTAGCAAAAACATTAAAGCGGAACAAGATTTTTTTTCTCTAATTTTGTCAGAGTCGTTTTTATGTCAAAAAAAGACTGAACTTCTCAAGGGTGTGATAATCAAGATACCAGATTAAGAGCATGGATTTCAGAGTAACTCTTCGGAGCATTACATAACTTCCTTAGTAACTATATTTGTAAAAGCAGAGTGTATAACAGTATTTATCTCTCGGAGGGGTACTCAGCACAGCACTGCTCTTATTGTAGGGATTTTAATATTGATGTCTTGGTGGTGGCACAGTAAGTACTCAGTAATGTTTTTGTGAGCGAGTGAATGTGAGACACTGATTATAGCATATGCATTGATTTCTGGGTAGAATAAGAATAAATAACAGATTGGACAGGACGAAGTAAAATTTAGGATTAAGAAAAGTGGTTGTGACCTGACATCATTTTACTGGAAAAAAAATGCTGTACATTCTTGTTTCATTAAAAAGTACACGTATATTTAACAATAAAAATGCTCTCAGGTCAGAAGCAGCATTACTCATCATGGGTGTCTCCCTTTACTTTTGTCAAGTCTGTGCCATCCCTGACCCCTTGACAAAGGAAACTCACAGATGACAGAGAGGGCTCCATCCGGACGGCGTGGCAGAGCCGCGCTCCACACGGCTGCATCTGCCTTCCTGCCCGGGTCCTGCGGTTCCTGGAGCAGACTTCCTCGTCATCCGAATTTGGGGGATGTCTCCATCAGGAATCTTATTCTCTGCTGGGAATGACGGAGTGATGTAAACATCCCCTCCACCTCCTCAGTGAGCTTACAGAGAAGAAGTCATGACATAGACATGTGACATAGAATTTAACACATACACAAATTATAATTTATAATTACATATATTAAGTAGAACTGTACCACCCCCTGTGCAGAAAAGACAAGACAGAAAGCAGGCCTGCGCCCCTCACCTCTAGAAAGGCCTGCTGGCAGGGCTGGCCCTTGGCTGGGATCAGGAGTGGGGTCCCCTGACCCTACCTGGTAGGAATGGCTCGTGTTGCCTAAACTGTGCAGACAACACGGTTGATCCCAGATGCCTGCCATCCTTACGTGAGTCTGGAGTTTGTCCACGTGCTAGGCAGTGAGGACCCATGTGATCAGCCCTCAGTAAAAAGTCCAGGCATTGGGTCTCTAAGGAGCTTCCCTGGTAGACAGCCCGCCTCCTCTGTTGTCACCACCCTTGGCCACAGGAATTAAGCACCTCCTGTATGACTGCCCCGGGAGTGAGCCTGTGGAAGTCTGGAGCTCTCCTCCCAGGTCCCTCTGGGCATCACCGCGTGCGCCTTTTCCCTTTGCTGATTTTGCTTTGTGTCCTTTCACTGTAATAAATCAGAGACACGAATATGACTGTGCGTTCAGTCCTGTGAAGTCTCTAGAAAATCACTGAACCTGGGCAGGGTCACGGGAAGCCCTCGTGCACCAGCCAAAAAAGTTCAGACAGGGAGCTGTGGGAGTTCAGAGCATGGTCACTTCCGTTTGGCGGCAGGCGGCACCAGAGAAGAATCGCGTATAAACAGGGCCTTAGACAACAGGTACGACTTAATCAAATGTAAGAGAAGTATGTTTCGGGGCGTCAAAGGCCAAGACACAGGAGCTGGAAAGCATGGATCATCAGCAGAAAGGTACACAAAATAGTTTTTAGGGGCTTTTGCCCCGGAACTTGGGTAACAGGATACATTCTCTTTAATTGTACAAGTGTTAACCTGGTTTGGAAACATAGAGATGGATTTAGAACTCATCAAGATTCTTGAGACTTTTACTTTTTGGTAAATAGGGATGAAACGGAACATTATTATTTTTGCTATACAGGGTTGTATCCTGACTTAATCTTGCTGTGGTGAATATGGACTATCTGAGGACAGGATAAAACACATGTTGAATTGTTAGTAAGCACTACATTTTTTCTCCAGTCTTTACCTCTGAATCTTTTTACCCTACAGTATTCAACTGCAATTATATTTTGAGTTTTCTGGTCATTCTGACTTCGAGTGTTTTTATTAGCTCATATTTCCAGTTTGTTTGAGGACCTATAAGACAGACTTGTGAGTCTTTTTTTCCTTCTTATTCTAATAGAATTTGTGTGCCTTGGCTATGTTAATACTGATCCAAAAGCTACAGAGAAGCTTTATAGGTTTAAAACAATCTATGTCAAAATATCTTCAGTGTGAACAGGCCAGTGTTCATTTGTTCATCACTCACTTTTCCTTTGACAAGCTGCTTTTGACATGAGTGTTTGTTGATACTTTATGACACACACAGAACACAAATAGTTTCCTGAAGATGTAAAATCAGCCAAATTTGGGTTGTACTTAGTCTAAGGGGAAGAATCATTACCTTCAACCAGCAACAGTATATTTTGCATTTCACCAGAAAACCCTTTCAAAGCAAACTGTCAAAAGGAAAGAAGGCCTTGTACTTCCAGCTCAAATTAACACCTAGAATTTTCTTTTAAATAAACACTTTTGGCTTTTTGGTCTATGTAGGATGCAGGTCACAAAATCTAATCTACTTATGAAAAGAAAGTCAAAAGCCACTACTGAACAAGTAACATCTCAGTCAGTGTCCCTTATTTCCTGTTTTGGTCCCTAGACCTCACTTTCACAACAAAGCACCTTCTAAATTGTTCAGTTGGTCTCTACCTAGAAATATCCTATACAATGTGAAAGGTGGTACATAGAATATAAAATATGATTGCTAGAGCCTCCTCTTTCCCCGTCTGTGTGCCCCAGCTTTCCCTGCAGAAAATGAAGGTGTATGGCATTGTCAACACAATTTATTCAACAAACATTTTTCAAGGTTGTACTGTGTACGAGTCATTCTGTCAGTCACAGTGTTTTAAATCGACGTTTTCTTTTGATCAAACAAATACTCTGATTTGACTTCTGTAAAATCTTCATCTCTTCCTATCTGGCCAGATTTGCCTTTAAGATTCCAATGTGCGTTCCAGCAAGGTCAAGGTGAGAGCAGCCCCCACGTTTAAAATGTATTGGGAATTCGTTCTGCTGAACCTGAGCCAGGCATTTGCATCTCTGAGCAGGTGTTTAATGTTCTGGCTTAGGGAGAGATCCATCTTGGTTTGCTTGTACAAGGGGCCGATAAATCAGCTGTACCTTCAGATTATATATCTTGAGAGGATGAGTTTGACAGGGTGATGAAAT
Organism: Vicugna pacos; assembly: GCF_048564905.1. Taxonomy (NCBI): domain Eukaryota; kingdom Metazoa; phylum Chordata; class Mammalia; order Artiodactyla; family Camelidae; genus Vicugna; species Vicugna pacos. The sequence continues at coordinate 8,574,522 of NC_132988.1, read as the reverse complement.
AACATAGGATGTAGAATTAGGAAACAGCTAGAAATGAAGTGGAGTAATTTGAGAACTGTCATAGTGTCGGCGTCAGGGTCTGTCCTGAGACCAAAGCTGAGTAAATGAGTATAAATTTAGTTGAATTAGTAAAGGTGGTGGCGGCAGGTTAAGAAAGGCTGAGACCTTCTTATACCCTGGGGCTTTTTCTTTCTTGTTTTAAAATTTTACTTATTTGGATGGCGGGGGTAACTAGGTTGATTTATTATGTATTTGTTTATTTGATGGAGGTACTGGGGATTGAACGCAGGACCTCATGCCTGCTAAGCATGTGCTCTACCACTGAGACCTACCCTTGCTCTTTTTTTCTTTATTTACACTCACTTCTCAGACAATCTCATCTGGCCTCACGACTGGTAGAATCAATGTGCCAATGATTTTCAAATAGATATTTCTAGCCCAGAGTTCTGCCAGGAATTCCAGACTCAAGTATTCTACCTTGATTTTCCACATGAGTGTGTAACAGGAATCTGTCTCAGGGCAGGTGTCCTAGAAGCCAATTCTGAGATGGAATTTTCTGCAGTGCTACACTGTGGGAGTGCAGTCAGAACAGCAGGACGGAGGAGAAGGAAGTCAAGAAAGGCTCTCCTGCTCTGCAAGAGGACCCTGCCCTATGAAGTGAACTTGAAGTTGTCCCCCTCCCAAGGCATGGGAGCAGGGCTTGTCTCCTCTTCACCAGCCATCCAGGCTCAGGTCACTTAGAGGGAAAGGTCCAGGCACTTTGTCTTAAGCCAAGGGCAGTTTTCCAAAGAGAATCATGTCACAGGACTTTGGAAACCAAAGTGCCCAGAAGCTGCAGGAGTCAGGGTCCGACACGGTCAAAGGGGCCAGACTGGGTCTTGGTGGCCCCTGCTATAGCCTGTCCATTGCACCACTTAGATCCATGTGACCTCATCCCATCCTGTCTTGGTCACATACAGATGATGACTGGTCACAATGTCTGAGGAAAAGGTGAGAAGACATGGAGTGGTAGGATGAGCTGCCAAAGCCCTCACTGGTTCCTCACTTCTGCCTGCTCATCCCCAGTGTCCCTCATTCCCACTGATCAGTTCTGTCAGATGAGCCGGCTTGCTGGTGAGGGGTCTCTGACCCCCCAGTCCTTATCACCATGCCCTGAATAGGCTGGGGTTGCTGTGATCAACCATTTGAAGTTAAACCTGGGTGTTGGGTAAGTGGGAACATGCTGCAGTGGATTCCCCAAGGTTTAAAGTTTATTTTGCTTCCTCATTATGTGGTCACCACCCTACCTCCTCATGGTGGCTAAGTCCATTGTTCAGTGAATTGCTGCTCTGCCTACCAGACAATGGAAATTGTGTTATCAAGCTCATGAGGGGAAGCTCCCATCATGGGGTCCACTGATGTCCTGAGCGTGGACCTGATGGACCAGTCATAGGGTCCACTGATGTCCTCATCAGTCTTTCTAGAGCCAAGTTGCCTGCCAGGAGCTGCTTTCCGTACTATGAGGAGAACTCTGCAGTGGCATGGCCTTGGTCCAGAACACTAGGGTTTTCACTGCATATCTCCATTTGGGGCTTGACAGAGAACCTGCATGACTTTCCTATTTCCCATGGTACCTCTGTATGTGGTGTGAGAGCTGCCTTTTATTGTGGCTCTGGCATTAAGGTTGCTTTTACTGAAACTGACACTGCTCCAGAACATTCTCTCATTCCAGTCCCCTCAAAACAGGCAGCCTCCTGAGTCATCTGATAAAGGGTCTGAGAATTATTCCAAAGTGTGGTTTTTGCTCTAAAACCCAGAATCCCACCAGGCACTGTCTTTCTTAATAGTAAGTTCAGATGCAGAATGATCCTTCATCCTGAAAGGACTGTCTGGACACGCACCACACCGTGGGGTCTGTAAGGGTTCCCTGATCTGGCCAGTCCCCAGGTATTCTTGGGATCTTTCTCTGCCCTCTGGAATGCGTGTCCTAATCAGGCCTTCAGCTCACTGGCCCTTCCTGCCCAGTAGACCTGATTTGTATCATATCATCACACAATGTACCGATCTGATGTTTGACAATCGCCAGCCAGTTAAGGTTGCCTACAGTCTGTATGTGCCCTATTCCTGGGGCTGGAGCAGGGATGTGTACTGCTGTCCATGCCAGGTGCAAGCAGACGGTTTCGATCCTTATTTACGACGCGTGTTGAAAAGAACACTAGGATAGGGGCTTCATACCACAAACCAGATACTGTGCTGATGTGCTCCAGTACCCAGTCTGACAGCACCTGATGCACGGCAGCTGCACTCAGAGCTTACATTTGCCATACTTTACTGTCATGTGCCTGGCCCACCAGGTTTCTGCAGGAACAGACTAGACATTAAGTGATGACATGATGGAAACAACCACCCGTCTATCCTTGAAGTCTGTTCTCACACAACAGCCAATATGATCCTTTTCAGATATATTCAGAGAGTGTCTTGCTCCTGTTTAAACCCTCAATGGTTTCCGACATCGTTCAGAATAAACCATAAAGCTTACCCTGACCAAGAAGCCCTCGCTGGCCCTGCACTCTCTCTCTACGTGTATTTCTTGTTTCTCTTGCTCAGAGTCACTCAGCTCCAGGCACACTGGCTTCTGCTTCGGAGCATTTGGCATCTGCTGTCAGAACGCTCACTCCCCGGACGTCTGCACTCCTGGCGTCCTCGATTTTCTCCCATTTCCACTTACATACCACCTTCTCAGTGAGGACCTATCTCCTTTCCTGCTGTATGTTTCTTTAAGTATTTTAATATAGTCTGCAATACTATATACATTTTCTTTGTTTATTTTAAGCTTTACAAGAACGAGAACTTTATTTCTTTGTTCCATAGTGCTTCCTCAGCACCTAAAAAGTGACCGATAAGGAGTATACACTCAGTAAATACGCACTGAATGAGCAAATAGAGCCTGCTTTTGTTTTTGTTTTTGTTTTCTGTTCGCTTTTGAACATGTGTTTCTCATGTGGAGTCTATGGGGATGTAGAGCAGTGATCCTTGGACGAGGCCAGTCTATGACGTCTTGTTACCAATACGTGCAAGACAGAAAGTACATGTGTTTATAACGGATGTAATTGACACCCCACCCAGATGCTCACCACCAGCTACGTTCTCCCACTTTCTCTGAGTCTTTTCACATAATTCACCTGCTGCCTCCCTCTTCAGAGATTTTCCCTAAGTCAAAGTCAAGCCTTTCACCCTAGATACAGAACATGTGAGCATTTTTTTAATCCTACTTTAATACCCACCAAAGAACGTCTATTGCAGAAGAGGCACAAAACGGGGAAGGATGGCTTATCCGGTGGGTCCCAGCTAGTCCCTGTCCCAAGCTCCCCCGTGGCTGTGTCGGGGCCTGTAGATGGAGTAGCCATGGTGGCAGGGAAAGAGGCCTTGCATGGGCACGATGCCGTGGTCTCCTCCTCACCAGGGCTGACCCGGCCACCTGTCCTGCTGAAGGAACACTTGACCTGAAGAGGCTGAGGCTGGTGATGAGCCCCCTAGTTTAGTACCATTTATCCAGAAGACCAGTCAGCCACTGGGAACAGCTTGATTGTGTCTGGCACCTTCCAATTTGGATTTGCCTCTTAAGCCAGGACTAGGGTGCTAGGTGATGTAAGTAAAGCAGTAGGCTCAGACACAAAATGTAAGGGGGTGGTACTCAAAACTCCCAATCAATTTTGCAAGACTTTAAGAATCAAATGTCTTGTAAAAACTCTATGATAAATAATACATCAAATGGTTCAATAAAAACAGGGTCAGTGCTATATCAGGCCATATGCAGCCAGAGGAGTGGAAAAATCTGTAATACTGATTTGCTAAATATTTAAATGGTGCTGTTTGTTCATCATGGATTTTTTTTTGCATTAACGTTTTGAAATATTGCTTTAAAATAGTTTTCTCTCTTGTTTATTGAGTGTTTTGATGCCCCCTTCCATGGCATGCCTAAGATGAGTGTCTCATTACCTGGCTCTTTTCCTAGCCTGAGTCTCACATGACAGCTTCCAGCTCCCACCAATAGCTTCAAATGACTCTACCTCAGACCATATCAGACACAGGGACTCATTTTATAGCAAAAAGGTGCACAGTGGATGTGTGACCATCGGATGCCACACTCAGCACACGTCCCATCCGCCTGATGCTGTCAGTCTGAAACAGCAATTATATAGCCTTTTTTGAAAACTGAAGTACAGTCAGTTACAATGTATCAGTTTCTGGTGTGCAGCATCATGTCCCAGTCATGCATATGCATACATACATTCATTTTCATATTCTTTTTCATTAAATATTATCACAGGATATTGAATATAATTCCCTGTGCTCTACAGAAGAAATGTGTTTTTCATCTATTTTTATACGTAGTAGTTAGTGTCTGCAAATCTCGAACTCCCAAAAGTATGCCTTCCCACCCCCTTTCAAGTTTAAAGCAAACAGATATAGGAATGGGTTAATACACTTGAAAAACAAGGTAGCCACAAATCAATAGTCACAAAACCCCAGAAGAAACAAGATAATACCAAAGAAAATTATATAGCCTTTTGAAGATGCATGCGAGGTATCGGCTTAGAAAAGACACCCCAGGAGAACGGGGCAGTATCCCACAGAATGCAGGATGTTTTTCAAACCATCATCCGTTAAACGGTGCTTTGCTTGTTACAGGTCCAGAAATTACGGGAGAGAAGTAGGAGTTGCCGGTTCACAGGTCACCCTAGTCCCGCGATCCGCTGGGAGACTTTGCGCTTCCACGGCCGTCACATTAGACTCTGGCGTGCCCAGGTCCCACCCGAGGACTCCCTAAACTTCAAGCCATGACTGCTCTCTGGCCTCCTTGAGCTCGTCCTGCCAGTATCCCAGCAGGTGAAAGCATCTGTTACCCTTCCCGCAGGAGCAGTTGGCCCTGATCCTTGATCTGCGTAGATAACGGGGGCAGGGAGAAGCAGGTTCGCCCCTCAGTGGCGGACTGCGGCGCCTCCCGGGCGCTGCGGCGGCCGTAAACAGGCGAGCATGGGAACCGGAGCCTGACAGGGGCGTGGTCCCCGGGCGCGCGGCCCCTCGAGCACGCCCCCTAGGGCAGCAGGAGGGGCGACGCAGGTGAGAGGGACCTGGGAGGGGGCGTGCCGTGAGGGAGGTGACGAGTATCAGTTCCGATCTCTGGAGCAACGGCAGCAGCGGGGGGGTGGGGGGGGGCTAGAGTTCCTCCCTCCGAACCTCCTCTTCTATGAGCTTCCTGACGGTGGAACCTCTCGGAATGCTGGAGAAGCTGGGGGGAGTGGAGGGGCAGTGAACTGGCCGTGACTCCGCAGCGGATCTGAGTGGCCCACGGCGTCGTCCAGGGTGGACGCTGTCGACCCCCGCGCCCCGGAGCCCCGCGCCCAGCTGCCGGGCGTGCTGGCTGGTAACGCGGCGCACCTGCGCCCTCCGCGGGGCCTGCCCTTGGCCGGGCGGGAACCGGACTGCCCGCGAGGCCGTGGCCGCCCCACGCCAGTGGGTCCAGGCGGCTTGGAGGAAGGGGTCGCTGGCCCCCTGGTCTCAAGGCAGGATTAACGCTGGGCACAGTTTGTGTGCCAAGCAGCCATATGGGGTCATCAGACGCTGGTGGTCAGGTAAGACGGCATCCTGCCTTGCTCGCAGCTTCTGCTCCATAACTTCTCTCTTTTCACATCTAAGACTCCGCCCTAGTGAGTCGCTCCGCCAACAGTTCTACTCTCAGGCTCCTCTCCTAGGGAATCGGACCAAAGCAGTTTAGAAACTTCTAGAGCAGTTTTACATTCCGACAGCATGCAGTCGCACGGTCATGTTTGTGCTTTTCAAGAGTGTTCGTCCCTAAAGGATTGGAGAGAGAAAAAGAAAGATAAATAAACCATAAAGGTTTATTTCTGATTTTATTTGGTTGGTTGGTTTTCTCAGAATTTCCTCTAGGACAGGCCTCGGTAGCTCTCCAGGACCTTAATGACGAGGAGAAGCCACAGGTTTGGGAAGCTTTGGGTGTAGTCCCAGGTCAACCCTGCTTTCTGCTAAAGCATTTTGAGGATTTAGGGTGTGGAGGGCTGGGACCCAGCCTGGGGAAAGCTGTTGACCTGACCATTGGTTGAGGTGACCTCGTGACCACACCAAAGATGATAAAGGATCATCATTTGGATACAGGAATGCTCCTTGGCTTTTGTTATCCAATTAAATTAAGCCTGCGGCCTCAGGTGTACCGTGAAAAGCAAAGGCACCAGAGAGTTTCGAATACACTCTCCTTTTCCCTTCGGTAACATGGTCCTTAAACTATGTAATCTTTGTTTAGCTGTGGTTTCTTTCAACATGCGCTACCATGTTCAATTCACCAAGCCTTCTAATGGCAGGAAGCGTTGGACGTACTTTTTTTTTTAGTTTCAGACTTACTTAAGAGGTAATTAAGTCTGGTGGAGCCCAAACACTGGTGTTTTTTAAAAGCCCAGGTGACTTGAATCTACAGCCTTGATGAAAGCCCCTGGGACGTTGGGCAGCATTTTGGATTGTCACAGCTGGAGGGGGGGTTCTCCTGGCATCTAGAGGGGAGAGGCAAGGATGCTGCCAGACCCCTGGGAGGCACAGGACAGCCACCCAACAACAGAGCTATCCGGCCCCAGATATCCATGGTGCCACTGCCAAAGGGTGTGCTGGAGGCTGGAGACTTGCCGGTCCAAAGGCAGAGGCCAGATGGGCAGAGACTGATGGTCCAGGAGGGAGGTTAAACAGTCCACTGAGGCAGAATTTAGTGGGCAGGTTAGAGCTATGTCATAAACAAAAGCAGAGCCCATGGAAGTCGGCTGCCAGTGGCCAGAGTCATCTAGAAAGCTTCCTGGGCCTTTGGCCAGGGTGGGAGGGGTGGGTTTGGGGAGAGACTGCTCAGCTCAGGTTAGGGTGTGAGAGTTGTTGGAGTGTGATGGCCCCGGGCTCTGCTGGCCTCTGGGCCCACAGTCTTGTTAGCAGGATCCTCTTCTCTGGCTGCAGAACAAGCCTCGTGGTTCTGGGGCACTTTCCCCATCTTTGGACAAAAAAGTAGTGATTATTATCACCCCCCAGGGAACCTTCTCTGGCTTACTGGGAAGTTCCAGCCCGGGATCTTGCACAGTGAGCAACAGCTCCTTCGTGAAGGAGCAGCGTGGGTGTAGAAGGCGGGATGTTTCTTCAAAGCCGTCGTTTCTGCTCCTTCCTGATGTCGGGGTCCCCAGTCACGCCTGCAGTGACGCCATGGCACTCTGGCATCTGAGAGAGGAAACGTGGGGCTGACACCCCCACCCCTGCCCCCCAGCACGGGGGTCCAGTGTGGCTTCCTTACCCTGCCTTCTTGTGTTGCCTGGGAACTAAATGTGGCTCCCTGGGAGGTGGGGAGCTGCGTCTGGGTAGGAGGGGCATTGACATTTGAATGGTGACGGATGACCCCTTGGGGGTCCTTTTTTAATGTATCTCAACGTGACCAACATTTGTATGGTTGGCGAGGAAAGAGATTCATCTCGAAAACAAGAAATTTTTGCTTCATAGTTAATTAAGAGGCCTGCTCTTAATTCCACTGTTAAGTATTGTCAGTGATTATATCTATGAACAGAAACACCTGCTAAGTTAGGATCAATAGCACTGTAGCTCTTGCATCACCTGGAAGGTGGATGTCTTCTGTCAGTGCTTCATCAGCTAGCATTCTGTTGCCTCTCTGAACATCCTTTAAGAAGAGGATGACTCGCTTTAAGGGAAGTCCAGAGTCAAAGTGGTTTTAGTCAAAAACAGAGTTTGCTGTTAATAAAGACTTGGTGGAGGTGAAATTCAGAAACAGGGCTGCAGGTTGGCCTGTGAGTCAGACACAGTGAGGCGTGAGCTCACTATTGGCATTTAATCGATACTCCCTCAGTCTCCTTAGGTGAAGAACTCTGGGCATCACGAGGAATGTAGACAGCTCTGATCTCTTGACCCAACACCCAGCTAAGCACAGTTTCCTAGAAACCTAGGAAAATAGGTCATGCCGAGCAGTCAGGGGCAGAGAAAGGCAGAACAGGAGAACGGAGTGCCAAGACAGGAAGCAACACTGGGAGAGGCTAGTTCATTGTGTGTCCAGTAGACCAGTTCCATTGAACGTCAACTCTTCAATATTGTACTTGCGTATTTTATTAACTTCCTTTTTTAGTATAATATAAATGAATAGATTTGTGAGATGAATTTAGAATCTCATTTCTTATATATGTGTCTAATGATATGAATAGTTCCCATCCATCCCATAAGTAATGGGGGAAATATTTCTCCAAGACTCCCAAGAGTCTGGGTCCTTCAAGGGCAAGATGAAAAATATTTGTTTTATGAGATACATGAAAAAATATATTCTATAAGGTTGAATTTACAGTAGTGAGTAGCTGCTTATTGACTCCTGAGCAGTGTGGTAGCCATTAGCCATGGGTAGCTATCTAAATTTAAATTAATTGCAATGATACAAAATTTAAAAAGAAGTTCTTTAGTTGCACTGGCCACATTCCAGTGCTTAACAGTTATGAGGGCTTAAGTGGTTACCATATCGGACAACATAAGTACAGAATATTTACATCATCACAGAAAGTTCTATCGGACAGGCACTGCTCCTCTGGAAAATATGTTCAACTCTTCTGTGGAGAGAAAGAAGTGAATGTTACCTAGATAGTTTCAACACATCTAGAAAAATGTGTCCCCATCTGGACATTTTGTAATAATACTTAAAACAACAATTTGCAAGCTCTCAAATCCCAATGTCTGCCATTCAGCCTTGCTTGACATAAGATAATATTCTCACAACAAGAAATAATGAAGAGCAAGAACTACTGATCATGAACGGGCTCTGGGGAACTAATGACGCAGCTGGAATGGTTGTGACTGTGGTACTGTGGTCACATTGGAGGTTGTCACAGTATTCGGTTCCCTCAATAATCCTGAAAGGGAAGGAAGGTCATGTGGTTTTGTGGGGCCAGGCAGGAAATCATCCCTCATCACTGATCATCTGTTGTGCAGAGCGGACACCAAAAACAGCCTTGCAGTTGGAGCATCTTTTCCAAAGGAAGGGATTTATTTTAAAGGAGACCGATTGCATTCCATGTGTTTCTAATTTTTGCAGATACTCATATATTTCAGTTAAGAATCTCTGATGAAAACAGACTTACAGATGTAGTAAGCAATCTTATGGTTCTGGGGGTAATGGGGGTGGGGAGGGATAAATTTGGGAGTTCGAGATTTGCAAATACTAACTACTATATAAAAAACAAAGATAAACAAATTTCTTCTGTATAGCACAGGGAACTATGTTCAATATCTTGTAATAACCTTTAATAAAAAAGGATATGAAAACCAATGTATGTATATATATATATTCAGGACTGGGACATTGTGCTGTACACCAGAAATTGACGCATTGTAACTGACTGTACTTCAGTTTAAAAAAAAAAAAAAGAATCTCTGATGAATTAGGAGCACACTTTCCAAGACTAACTGGTCATGAATTCATGGTTTTCCAGGATGTTGAGGGGTGGGGGTAGGAGATGTGATAAACAAGAGGAAGGAAGCCTTTCCGTTGACACTGTAAGCAATTGATATTGATACTTTAAGCAATCATAACTTTTCCCTCTGGATTTCCTCAACCAAAAGTTCAGTGAAAGAGAAATTGATCTGAAGTCAAATTGGTGTCTCTTTTCTTTAGATATGTTTAAACTTTGGAGAGTTTAATAAACTATATAAAATGTATCTAAATTCATATTGTCTAACATGGCAGTTTGGTGGTTGCCCCCTTGAAATTTTCACCGATGATTTTATTTTTGGAAATCATTGAGTCTTGCGGATTTTCCTATTCGTGACAATAGACTGCATTTAGATCCAGCAACTAGAATGACTGATCAGTTAAGGACATGAACATATCCTAGTTCAAACACTCCAATAAATAAAAGAGGCATTGTTTAAGTCATTAGAAGCCAAAGAAGTAAGTTTTTGATCATCTTTAACCCATTTAAATGAAAGATGATATATGATTATATTTTCTATAGGATTACACCAACATCTCTCTCTGCCTCTCTCCTTTTCTGTTATTTCTTACACTATTAGATAATGATTGCCTTTTTATTTTATTTATTTTATTTTCATTTTATTTAATGAAATAACACTTTATTCATGATAGATATGTAATTAAATGACATTCCCTTGGCAGGTGAAGTCCTTCTAAACTCGTTAAGAAAAATTACAATGATTGTCTTTTTAAATTTGTAGGGACTTGGCTTTTTTCTTTCTTTCTTTGCAGGTTACAAGACAATCCTCTCTTTTTGCTTCTCTCAGCTTCATCGACTTGATTACTTGCTGTCACTACTATTTGATTTCTTCCAGTCTCCTTCATCCCCCTTCTCTTTGAGCTCCTTCCGTGCCTCCTACAGTGAGGAGAATGCCGGCAGCTGTGTTGTTAATGTAATTAATGTGCATAGTCAGTTTGGACCAACTAAGCCAAGTAAATTCACTTTGAGACATAAACTACCCAATTTGGCAGTCTTGGTCGATCAGATTAACTGGCTAATTATCAAATCTCTATCTCACTAATTACTGCAGAGACACATCGTGTATTCCCACATTTGAATTCCCACATTTGAGTCTCATTTCACTGAAATTTACAGCCTAAGCTTTATGAGTGAAGAATGACATATAAACAGCACCAGTTTAAGATGAGATTCAGTAACCACTTGCAGGGTTTTCCATCTCATCTTTCTGCTGAAGTGAGGGAAGGCGAAACCATAAACATACATCTTTCATGGAAAAAAAAACAACAAAAAACTTTCCTGCTGCCGCCAGGGACAGGGTGAGACCCACAGCTCATGAACGACTTCTCCCCACAATACACTGAGATCCTCCGTCCAGATAACTTCTTTATTTTTACCTTTAAAAATGAAAATAGAGTAATTAATTACTTTTTGGCTCATCACAGGCCTTCAGTCTGCCAGAAAGAAAATTTTTGCTGATCAAACTACAATAAACTAGTACTTTCTCTGTTTACTCAGCAAACTTTAGGACTTGTTTTGGACTCAGGGAAAAGAATATAGCCTCTTACCCTTGGTAAGAACCTGAGAGGCTGTTAGATGGATAATGCAGTGATTATAGTTCTGTATTAAGTGCTCTCTTGATTCCTTCCACGTTAGCATTTCCACTATTTCAAGACGATTTTGTTTCAAGTAAGGAAAAGATAAAATACTCTATTACATTTTGTGCCTGTCCATCTGAAAAATTAGACAAAACGCATGTGCTGAAAAGCTCGTAACAAATTTGCAGCTCCCTAATCCGTTGTACTGCAAGGTAAATTTTACGTAGTTTGAAATGACCTCTGTGGACAAAAAATTAATCCACTGTCAGTGTAAGAAAAAAAATGGAAAAATTTACTTGAGCCAACCTGAGGATTATAACCCAGGAGACAGTATCTCAAAGCGCCCTGAGGACTGTCGCGAAGAGTGAACTGGGGAGACCCTTAGAGGTGGGATTCTGGAGAAGGGAGGCGTGCAATCAAATAGGCATCTTGGTGGAAGGTTACTGCTGTTTACAGGAAATAGATGTAATGGTTTTAGTGCTTTTCTGAGCATGAGAAGATGCAAGAAACTGGCTTCATAAAATTTTCTCCTGAAAATATCACACCTGAAGGCTTGTTCGGCCAGTTTTTCCAGAGCACTGACTGCCTTGTTCCCGAACTTTGCCCTGAATTCCTTCCAGGGTGTAGTGTAGGTCAGCGACTAATGACCTGATTCTCGTAGAACTGGCTGGTGGACAACATTACCTTATGATCCTTGCCCTTTTGGCCTTAATTTCGAGGAGGGTTTGGGAGGCATTTCGTGACCAGTTCGCCCCACGGTGCTGAGAATGCTTACGACCAGGTCAGGCGAAGATTTCATTGGTAGGACACTTAGTGTGTTGTTTCTGGACGAGGCCCTGTTAACACAAGCCAAAAGCCTCTGGACCACCTGTCTTGCTAGTCTGTTATGGGCCAGGAAAGGATTCTCTCTTGTTGCTTCTTCCCACACCCAGAGTTACAGTCGGTGATCTTGTAGGACTGTGTGTGGTCAGTGGTTTAAAGTCACCTAGTCGTCATCATTTTTATTGGAGGCTCAGTCACACATTTGGTAATGCAAGAAATAATGATCTTGTAAAACAGCTAGTAACAAGTAACAGATCCAGTAACATTAGTAAGGTCATAAGTGAGTGTTTAATGTAAGAACTTCCATTAGGTGCAGCCCAGTACCTCGCCAGGTCATCTGAACAGACTTTTCCACATCAGTCGTTATTTGATTAGAGAAATGGTGTATTGACATCATGCATAAAGTTCACCAAAGACACCTGCATGTCCAAGAGGGGTGGTGGGTCATTATGACCCATTATAGGATTTGAGAAAGGAATGTTATCTTCTAAGTCTGATATCAGAAGAAGAAAAATGGGTCTTTATGGCTGAGCAGGAATTTCTGCCATTGGGGAGGCCTGGTTAACACGTAACACAGTTGCACAAGAGAGGGGAAGGAGGAGGCCAAAGGGCAGAGGAAAAATTCATGTTTAAATTTTTCTTGTCTTGCCTTAAAATAGGAACTGAATTTCATCACGTCTAATGGAAGAGTTTGGTTTCACAATAAACATCTTTGTTCTGAGAATAGAACAAGATAGCCAAAAAGAATAAAAATTGCAGTACTTATTTAATGGTTCCACCAATATTTCATGGCACTCCTGTATTCCTAGACTTTTCACAGTGAATCTCTTTTTTAAAATTTTTTTTAAAAATTTATTTTTAAAAATAAATGGTGGGGAGAGGTAATCAGGTTTGTTTGTTTATTCATTCATTCATTCATTCATTCTTTTAATGGAGGTACTGGGGATTGAACCCAAGACCTCGTACATGCTAAGGACATGCTCTACCACTGAGCTACACCCTCCCCGCTTTTCACAGTGAATCTTCTACATGAGCACACATTGTATGAAAGAGTATTTTCCTTATGTCAGCTGAGCCTTTGACTTGCCTTTTTTTTTTCCTTAAATGGACAAATTACAACAATAATAACAGTAGTTAACGTTTATTGAAAACTTATGTGGCAGGCACTGCCCTCAACACTTAATCCAGGAGATGAATGTTGTTCAGTTGGAGTAGTCAGAAAATCAACCTTACAAGAGAGAGAGTTCAGGGAGTGGATATTTAGGGTACCTGGAGGAGGTTTGGAGAAAGATATTAGCCTGGCCCATCCATTCATCGTTCCACATGCTTTATCCCCTTCCATGTTCATTCACTCACATATGAACCCAAATGAGGAAATCGAACAGCATGTGATTTGCATATAGACCTACCTTTCTGCCCCAGGGTAAAGAGAAGCTTTGCTTGCTATTTAATACAGAATAAAGTTATATTTAAAAAATACATATCTGTGGTAAAAAGTCCTTTCTTGAAAATTGTTTTGTTGTTGGCACAAGATTGGGTTTTCAGTTTCTAGAGACTAGAACTTTGCTGTGTCTTATTAAGATTAATAATTATAGTTAATGAGCACCTGCTGTCATTTCTTGAGCTCCTGTATGTCTGTGTGCCCTAAGCATCCTGCTTGAGACTGTGCACATATTGTTGCTAATCCTGACGGCAGCCTTTTTAGATAGATTTACATTGTAAAGATGAGAAAACTCAGGCGCAGATTAAGGAATTTACCCTAATTCACAAAACAAGTTGGTGGCAGAGCCTGGGTTTTAAAACCCAGACGTTGTACTCCAAGTGTTACTCATCTGTAGTCTCACGTGCCAAACCACCCCGCAGCCCTCTGACACTTCTTCAGTGTGACACACACACAGAAGTGTGAATGGCCATCACAGATGGTGCAGGACTCACACTGTAGAAGGAAGGAGTGGGTATTTCAAATATAACTGCAAAATTAATGTGGCTGGATTAAGAAAAGATTTGGGGTGGCTTATTTTGATAGAAAACAGGAAGCCATTCGGGGTTATTGAGAAGGGGAATAACATAAGAAAAATGATACTTTAAAAAACAACACATAGTAAACTTGTGACACAGTGTATTTATGACTTACATAAATATTTCACTGTATGTGAAGTTTTACCTAAAAATATTGTACGCAGATACTGAATGCTGGTTGATGCTATGCATTCTGAATTACTTAGAAATAGAGTATGCTTTCACGTGCAACTTACTTAGCCATGAATTGTAGAAATAAGATGGATTTGTAAATGGATAGAAGAATGGATAAAGAGATAGATATGTGATAAAATAAAATTAGCAAAATCTTAGAAACTTGCTTATTGGCATACTGGTGTTACTGTATCATCCTTTCAGGTTGTATGCATATTTGAAATTTGTCATAAGATGCTAGAAAAAAATAGAGACATTGGTAGCGGTACGTGGGATAGATTGGAGGAGCAGAGAGCACAGCTTGGAGACTTTACGGTAACTGGATATGAGCTGTTGAGTACCTGAGCAAGTTAGCGGCCATGAGGAAGCAGTACTGATCATGGCTGATATTTAGAATAAAGAAGTAGGGTTTTTATTTTAAATGAAACAAGGGATGAAATAAAGAGAGATGAATCTTATCAAGAGGTTCTAGCCTCGTGGAAAAATCAAGTGGTGGTACTCTGTCATCTGTCATCGAGGTGCACCTGGTGTGACAGGTGCCCAAGTCCTGACTTTCTTTGGAGGCATTTCTGTTACTGGTGTTTCTGTAGACTGCCCCAAGTGGAACTTGCCCTGACATTGGTAACTGGCATCTCTTGACCCTCCTAGACCTCCTTTTACCGGCTACACCCATGCCTACACCCATGCCACACGCTCTTCCTGCAACGTGACATTCACACCCTCCATCAATATCAAGAGGAGGCTCCCCAGTTCTCCCCCCTGGAGCCCAGGTGGACCTTTGTAATGTCTTCAACCAACCGAATGTAGTGGAAGTGCTACTGTGTGTCTCTTGCCCAGTCACCTCTCTCATGACTCACTCCTTGAGAGCCTGAGATGACGAGGGAAGAATCCTGGCTGCGCTGGAGCCACCACGCTGGAGAGACACAGGGAGAGTTCAGACACTGAGAGATGCCCGCATTGCCTAAGCTGCTCCCATCCCCGGCTGCTGGAGTCTCCCCAGCCCAGGCAGCAGACGCGTGAGCAAGTAAGCCTCCGTGGGTTGCTGCCTCCAGCCTTAAAGCCTCCCCACTTGACACCAAGTGGAGCAGAGGGCGTTGTTCCTGCTGCACCCTGTCCAGACAGCAGATACATGAGGGAAATGAGTGTCATCCTTTTAAGCCACCAAGTTTGGGGATAATTTGTCACTCAGCCATCATAAGCAGAACACATTCACTTTTTCCGTTAAGGTCACTGTGTCCTAGGAGACAGATATGATTTCTTTCAAGACTTCTTTTATTTTTGATTGAAGTAGAGTTGATTTACAAAGTTGTGTTAGTTTCAGGTGTACAGCAAAGTGATTCAATTATACATATACATACATAAATATAATTTTTCAGATTATTTTCCATTATAGGTTTTTACAAGATATTGAATAGAGTTCCTTGTGCTACACGGTAGGACCTTGTTGTTTATCTGTTTTATATACAGTAGTGTGTCTATGTTAATTCCAGACTCCCAGTTTATCCCTCTGCCTCTTTCCCTTTTGGTAACCGTAGTTTGTTTTCTGTGTCTGTGAGTTTATTTCTGTTTTGTAAATAAGTTCATTTGCATCATTTGTTTTAGATTTTACATATAAGAGATATATGATACTTGTCTTCCTCGTCTGACTTACTTTACTTAGTATGACAACCTCCAGGTCATCTGCGTTGCTGTAAATGGCATCATTTCATTCTTTTTTATGGCTGAGTAATAATCCATTGTGTGTGTGTGTGTGTGTGTGTGTGTGTGTGTGTGTGTGAGTGTGTGTGTATCTCCACGTCTTTATCCAGTCATCTGTCAATGGACATTTAGGTTTCTTCCGTGTCTTGGCTATTATATATAGTGCTTCTGTGGACACTGGGGTGCATGTGTCTTTTCAAATTATAGTCTTCTCTGGATATATGCCCAGGAGTGGGATTGCTGGGTTATATGGTAACTCTAATTTTTAGTTTTTAAAGGAACCTCCATACTGTCCTCCATAGTGGCTGTAACAATTTACATTCCCATCAACAGTGTAGGAGGGTTCCTTTTTCTCCACACCTTCTGTAGCATTCATTCTTTGTAGACTTTTTAATGACGGCCATTCTGTAGTTTTGACTTGTATTTCTATGATAAATAATGATGTGAGCATGTTTTCATGTGCCTGTTTGCCATCTGGATGTTTTCTTTGGAGAAATGTCTATTTAAGTCTTCTGCTCATTTTTGATTGGGTTGTTTGGTTTTTGGTTGTTGAATTGTATGAACTGTTTATATATTTTGGAAATTAATCCCTTGTTGGTCTCATTGTTTGTAAATATTTTCTCCCATTCTGCAGGTTGCCTTTTTGTTTTATGGTTTCTTTTGCTATGCAAAAGCTTTTTAGGTTTAATCAGGTGTTATTTGCTTACTTTTGCTTTTTGCTTTTATTTTCACTACTCTTGGAGATGGATCAAAAAAAAAAATACTGCTGTGATTTATGTCAAAGAGTGTTCTGCCTATGTTTTCCTCTAGGAGTTTTAGAGTATCTGATCTTACACTTAGGTCTGTAATCCCTTTTGAGTTTAGTTTTGTACGTGATGTTAAGAGATAAACCCACAGGAAGCATGAACTTTGCTCCTTAGCAGTGGAAGAACATCTTCCAACTATTTTCTCTTCTCACTCTCTAATAATGCCTAGATTCAATTAGTCTCTTGTCTTTAGATTTTTCTTAATAAAAGGCATGCTCTCTATAGCTCCCAAAATCTAGACAGTAACTATCAAATTCAGGCCTTCCACCAGTGCATATGGTACCTTTGGGCAAATTAGAAAAAGGCACCACTTACTCAAGATATTATACTTCCACTATAAAATTGTCATAATATCTACTAATTATATTAGAATAAAATATTTTGTTCTGCCTGCCTGAAAATTATCTTAGTGTACTAAACTGTAATGCCCATGACATGAATGGCATCCGTAGCGTGCAGTGTCCAACCTACACAACTGTACATGCTGGTCTGAAAATTCTTCTCCAGGGTTTCTTTTTTTTAAAGCAAGGTTTCTTTACTAGGCTTGAGGTGGGTGGAAGCATTTTCTCCACCACACAGAATAAAATGTCTCTCCTATCAGTCTTTCCTTCTTTATGCAGCCTGAAGATGATTAATGTCACAGAACTAGTTTGGGGGGCCAGCTCTTAGCAATCCCACTTAGATGGAATAGTACAGCCCATTAACATATTCAGATACTGTCTACTTGTTCTAAGGTGCAGTTCAGGAGGAGAAATAGTCTTATTTAACATAGTCTCTCTCTCTCTCTCTATACACACACACACACAGACACAGACACATACATATACACGTATTCCTTTTCATATTCTTTTTCATTATCGGCTATTACAAGGTATTGAATATAGTTCCCTGTGCTCTACAGTAGGACCTTGTTGTTTATTTTATATATAGTAGTTTGTATCTGCAGATCCTAAACTCCCAATCTACCCCTCTATCCGTCCTTCCTCCCTGGTAACCACAAGTTTGTTTTCTATGTTTGGGAATCTGTTTCTGTCCTATAAATAAGTTCACTTGTATCATTTTGAGTCCACATACAAGTGATATCATATGGCATTTTTCTCTCTTTCTGGCTTACATCACGTAGTTATATGTATAACTGAATCACTATGCTGTACATCAGAAATTAACACATTGTAAATTGACTATACTTCAATTAAAAAAATTTTAAACATAATCCCAGTGACATCTGGTTATTATTCTCTATTCAGCAAGTATTTGTTGATTCTATGTATGTGTGTATATATGTATATATATGCACATATATGTTTCCCAGACACAGTGCCAGGAACTGGGAATGTGGTAATGAGCCATGAAATTAACAGTGTAGTGGGTTATACAAGCAAGTGTAAGATCATACGAATGGATAAATACAGAATCGTAAACTTTGATAAGGGTTATGACTTGCAAGTCAGAGTGGAGTATCTTGGAGCACAGGTCTGAATTGAGACTAGAGATTCAGGGTTTGCCCCACAGCAGTGGTGGTTCTCAGTATAAGAAGCGATAGTCGCAGGGAGTAAATGCATGAAGAAAGGAGTTGTGGACACCCCTGATCCACAGACGGAGGGGCCCTGGGGGAACACAGGAAGAGGCAGAGACAGCAGACAACCTGGCTCTGAGTCTCAGGACACGGGGAGGAATCTGTTTCAGAAAGAGCTGGTGTCGTGGACAGCAAGATCCCTCCGAGGGTGTGGGGAAGACAGGCACCGAGGAGAGTTTCTTAAGTGTGACAAACATGCAAGCACTCGTCACTTTCGAGTTCAGAAAAGGGTCCTGACTTTACATTAAGGACACAAGGAGAGTATTCTGGCTTCACAGGAATTCATAAGGAAGAGGAATTCAAGTTAGTCTGTGGCATCCAAGAAGGCTTTCAGGGTAGGTTGAGCCGGAGCTGAGTTTTCAAAGGGAAAGCAATAGTTAGGTAAGAAGGTATGCGGCGCCCTGGAGAAACAGAAGGGCACAGCATGTTCCGGAGATGCTAGTGGTTTGGGGCTAGCATCTGCGTTGGAAGGGGTGACAGAGACGGGGCTGGGGAGGTGAGTGAGACCAGATTGGATAAGATCCCTGCCCTCGGCTGAGGAGTGGAGCTTTGCAGGAAAGTTACGGGGAACATGAATAAGATTTGAAAGAGGAAAATAACGTAAACAGATCTAAGTTTTAGTAAGAGTGCTATAGCAGCCATGTTGATCAGTTCCAGAGGAAGACACAAAGCAAGAGATCAGTTAAAAGAGTTGTAACTGACCCAGGTGAAACATGTGAGTTTCGGAAGTGGCGACAAGCATGAGCGGCCCTTCCAAAGGCCAGATGTTAGCACTTGAAGACTCTGGCTTTGGGGGCTGGATGAGGGAGACCCCTGAGTTGCTGTTCAGGTATCTGGCTTTATTACCAGGATACATCTGTGGGGCAGGGACTGCGTTTACTGCTAAGAAGGACACAGGAGTAGAAGAAGATGGGGTTGAGGATCCTGGGACTTTCTAAACTACAGTAGGTTCTGGACAGACTGATCTGGGCTGGGGGTGGGTGGGCAGGAGGGAAGACATGTCAGCACGTACACTCAGATTTTCTTCTGGTAAATGATTCAATGAGGGTGTCCCTAAATCTGGAAGAATATTCCTGGGAAAATCCAGTGATTTTTGAAGCCCATGGCACAAGTGTCACCATGAAGCCCAGAAAGTCTCCTGACACCTTCTCGCAAAGCACTGGCAGGCAGGGAGGTCATTTCAACCCCCTCCTCTTTCAGTGGATCTGAGCGTTTTGAGAGCCAAACACCAACTTCGTGACTCATGGCCACAACTCACAGCTCCACCTTATACTCCACCCCCTTTGCCCAGATCTCACACCACATTGCCCAACGTCCATGACTCATTAGTTCGTGGACGCCTTCCTGAAAAATCCCAGTTACAGAAGTAAAACGTTCATTTTTTTAAAGTTGTGTTGACAACTGCCGAAAGTGATTCCATCTAAAAGGAGTTGCTTTTACACTTGATGAAAAGTTAAAAGTGGCTACAGTTGTCCAGCTGACTGAGCAGCCTGGAAAATAAGACTGAATTGTATTATATTAATATGCAGCAAACAGCAAGGCACAGACCTCAGATGGATTCAACCTCCAGAATTCCGAGTATCTGATCCCAAGAAAGAAACTGTTGAAAAATCAAGGTATTTTTGAAAGCATGAAGTGAACCCCAAAGAGAAACAGACAACAAAAAGAACAGTACTCAGCTTAGAGCCGCCAAGCTGCCTTCCACATATCTCACACCAATAGCTTATTTCCATTTCAGGGTAGTAGAAGAGACAGCCGGAGTGTTTATTCTGAAATTACCTAGTGTGAGGCTGAAGTCATTCGTTTCCTTAAAGGAGTCTGCCTGACATGTGGACTTCCTTATAAAATTGCATTAAATATGTATCAGCTTGGAGAGCCAACCAAAAGAGAATACCGCATTTTCAATTTAGCCTTGGTTACACTTGACCTGTTTTAAAGTGTTTCTCTAATGAAATGGAAGCAGTACCCAAATTAATTCTATGCAAGAGGCAGAGCGGATTCTGTGCTGCTTAATCATAGTGCACACCATCCACTCGGCCTGAGTGTGGAAACAATATGGGGACGGCGATGGCTTTAATCCGGTGGACCTGATAACATTGTCATCATAAGCAAAATGAAGTTCAAGAGGTTTTCTGACCTGAATGTAACACTTATGTTTTACTAGAAGAAAGAAAGAAGGTCAGAGAACCAAAGAATTCTGCTGTGGCAGTTTTAGCTTATAGTTGTACCAACAACTCTGTAACCAGAGCGACTGAGCTAAGGAAGGGGGGTGGGAAATCCAGTCTTCTTCATTATCATCACCAGCGTATCTGCTAAAAGCTGGACACCTTTCTAGGCATGTTTCACATAAATTAACTCCTAAGTGAGTTCATCCTTACAATCTAGCTTACTTATTTAAACACACACTTACAAACTTTTAAAGAAGTGTGGTCAGGACAGTTCTAATGGTACCCAACTGGCAAGCTGGACACCTGGGATCCTGGAGACCCACCCCCTCCACTCCCTGCTGCTGCCCTGATCAGTGATGTACCAGTGCCCAGGGTGTGGCAGGCGCTCTGCTGAGGGTGGAAATGCGCACTGGACAAAATGTCACGGCCCTGTGGAGTTTTCACTAGTGGCAGAGACCAATGGCAGACAAGTCAAGACAGAAGCCAGATGGTGTTATCAGACGTGGAAAGTGCTGCTGAAGGAATAGTCAGCACAGAGAACTGGAGGGGGGCATTTTTTGCTTGTTTTCAATGCAACATGAATAGGCAAGTCCTCTTTAAGGAAGAGAGATCTTAAGGAGAGACCTGAATGGTGCAAATGCACTAGACATAAGTCAGACGATTGTAGCATGAACGGTAAACTCTGAACTCCTGAGCAAGGGGCTTGGCATCTTCTAAGTAAGAACCAGTAGAAGGCTAGTCTGCCGAAAACAGTGTAATAACTAAGGGAGAGAAAATAGTGAAATAGGAGGGAACAAATCATGAGCCACATCGTCCAGGGATGTGTAGAACCTTCTGGATTTCATTGTAAGAATAATGGAAAGCTACAGAAGAATTATGGTAAGGAAATGACATAGCCTAATTTATATCTTTTAAAAAGTATTCTAGATTCCGTGTGGAGAATAGATTGCTTATTTTTTGTCTGCTTGATTGCAGTTTTTGAGACGGATATGTCAAGTCTCAAATGACAATCACTACTGTACCTGTTTCTTCCTTAAAACTTTTGATTTATATGTTGTGAGTCTGTTTTACAAGTTACACCTATATGTGTATATGTTTATAATGTCATGCCTTCTTTTCCTATTTTTCTCTTTTCCAGTGTATAATATCCTCGTGATATTTTTGTCTTAAATTTTATTTTGTTTGGTTTAACATTTTCTACCCCAGCTTTTTTTCACTGTTCATGTTTTCCCTTTTAAATTTATTTTATTTTATTTTTTTTATTGACATGCAGTTGATTTACAATGTTAGTTTCAGGTGTACAGCAAAATGATTCAGTTATACACACACACACACACACACACATTTTCAGGTTGTTTTCCATTATAAGTTATTACAGGAAATTGAGTATAGTTCTCTGAGCTTACAGTAGGTCCTTGTTGTTTATCTATTTTGTATATGGGAGTATGTGTCTGCTAATCCCAAACTCCTAATTTACCCTCTTTCCTCTTTGGAAACTGTAAGTTTGTTTTCTGTCTGTGAGTCTATTTCTGGTTTGTAAATAAAATTTGTATGTTTTTTTAGATTCCACATATAAGTGATACCATATGATATTTTTTCTGGCTTACTTCACTTAATATGATAATCTCTAGGTCCATCCATGTTGCTGCAAATGGCATTATTTCATTCTTCTTTATGGCTGAGGAATACTCCATTGTATGTGTGTGTGTCTTTATTCAGTCATGTATTGTTGGAAGTTTAGGTTGCTTCCATGTCTTGGCTATTGTAAATAGTGCTACTGTGAATACTGGGGTGCATGGGTTTTTTTTGAATTATAGTTTTTTCTGGATAATGCCCAGGAGTGGGATTGCTGAATCATATGGTAACTCTATTTTCAGTTTTTTAAGGATTCTCCATACTGTCCTCCATAGTGAATGCACCAATTTACTTTCCCACCAGCAGTGTAGGAGGGTTCTTTCTTCTCCACACCCTCTCCAGCATTTATCATTTGTGGACTTTTTAATATGGCCATTCTGACTGGTGTCAGGTAATATAGCTCATTGTACTTTGATTTGCATTTCTCTAATAATTAATGATATTGAGCGTCTTTTCATGTGCCTGTTGGCCATCTGGATATCTTCTTTGGAGAAATGTCTATTTAGGTCTGCTCATTTTTTGATTGAGTTGCTTGGTTTTTTGATATTAAGCTATTTGAGCTGTTTGTATATTTTGGAAAGTTGTCCCTTGTTGGTTGTGTCATTTGCAAATATTTTCTCCCATTCTATACATTGTGTTTTCATTTTGTTTATGGTTTCCTTTGCTGTGCAAAAAGTTTTAAGTTTAATTAGGTCCCATTTGTTTATTTTGATTTTATTTCCATTAGTCTAGAAGCTGGTTCAAAAAATATATTTCTGTGTTATGTCCAAGAGTGTTCTGCTTATGTTTTCCTCTAGGAGTTTTAGAGTATTTGGTCTTACATTTACGTCTGTAATCCATTTTGCATTTATTTTTGTGTGCGGTGTTAGAGAATGCTCTAATTTCATTCTTTTGCAGGTAGCTGTCCAGTTTTTCAAGCACCACTTATTGAAAATATTATATTCCATTGAAGAGATTGATATTGACATTGAAGGGATTATACCCATTGTATATTCTTATCTCCTTTGCTGTGGATTAATTGACCATAAGTGTGTGGGTTTATTTCTCGATTTTTCTATCCTGTTCCATTGATCTACATGTCCGTTTTTGTGCCAATACCATACTGTTGTGATTACTGAGTTTTGTAGTATAGTCTGAAGTCAGGAAGTGTGATTCCTCCAGTTCTGTTCTTCTTTCTCAAGATTGTTTTGGATATTTTGGGTCTTTTCTGTTTCCTTAAAAATTTTAACACTTTTTGTTCTAGCTCTGAGAAATATGTCACTGGTAATTTGATAGGGGTTGCGTTGAATCTATAGGTTACCTTGGGTAGCGTGGTTATTTTAGCAATATTGATTTTTCCAACCCAAGAACACAATATATCTTTCCATTTGTTTGTGTCGTCGTCTTCAGTTTCTTTCATCAGTGTCTTATAGTTTTCAGAGAACAGATTCTTTGCCCCCTTAAGTAGGTTTACTCTTAGGTATTTTATTATTTTTGATGTAATGGTAAATGGGATTGTTTCCTTAATTTTTTTCTGATATTTAATTGTTGATGTAGGCATGTCACTCTCAGAAAACATTATTTAATCTAATTTGTTATTCCCCAGCTCTCATTGTTAGTGTATAGAAATGCAACTTACTTCTGTATATTAATTTTGTATCCTGCAGCATTACCAGATTCATTGATGAGCTCTAGTAGTTTTCTGGTGGCATTTTCAGGATTTTCTATGTATAATATGTCATCGGCAAACAGTGACAGTTTTACTACTTCTTTTCCAATTTCAATTCCTTTTATTTATTTTTCTTCTCTGATTGCTATGGCTAAGACTTTCAAAGCTACGTTGAATAAAAGTGGCAAGAATGGGCATCCTTGTCTTGTTCCTGATCTTAGAGGAAATGCTTTCAGCTTTTCACTGTTGAGAATGATACTAGCTGTGGGTTTGTCATATATGGCCTTTATTATGTTGAAGTATGCTCCCTCTGTGCTCACTTTCTGGAGATTTTTTTTTGTCATAAATCAATGTTGAATTTTATCAAACACTTTTCTGCATCTATTGAGATGATCATATGGTTTTTATACTTCAATTTGTTAGTGTACTGCATCACATTGATTGATTTTTGGATATTGAAAAATCCTTGCATTCCTGGGATAAATCCTACTTGATCATGGTGTGTGATCCTTTTAATGTATTGTTGGAGTCAATTTGCTAGTATTTCATTGAGGATTTTTGCATCTATATTCATTGGCTAATTGGTAATTCCTTTTCTGTGGTCTCTTAGTCTGGTTTTGATATACAGGGTGGTGGTGACCTCATCAAATGAGTTTAAAAGTGTTCTTTTTTCTGCAATTTTTTGAAATAGTTTTAGAAGGATAGACATTATTTTTTTCTCTAAATGTTTGGTAGAATTCCTCTATGAAGCCATCTGGTCCTGGACTTTTGTTTGTTGGGAGTTTTTTAAATTACTGATTCAATTTTGGTGCTGATAATTAGTCTGTTCATATTTCATTTATTTCTGTTCAAATCTTTATGATTTCTTTCCTTCTACTAACTTTGGGTTTTGTTTGTTCTTTCCCTAATCACTTTAGGTGTGAGTTTAGGTTGTTCATGTGAGATTGTTCTTGTTTCCTGAGGTAAGCTTGTATCACTATAAACTTCTCTCTTAAAACTGCTTTTGCTTCATCCCATAGGTTTTGGATCATCATATTTTCATTTTCATTTGTCTCAAAGTATTTTTTGATTTCCTCAGTGATCCATTGGTTGTTTAATAGCATAGAAATTTTGTCTTTTTGATTTGGGAGTGTCACTTGAAGAAAAATGACTAAATCTAATTTGCTATTCCCCAGCTCCTATTTTATCAATATTTCTAGAACTTAATTTTCAATTGTTATGGATAAACTTTCTAGTTTATTTTAACTAGGTCCTATGATTCTGTGCTAGTTTTCTCTCTCCCTCTCTCTTTCTCTGTCTCTCTCTCTCACACACACATGCACATGCACTAAAAGTTACTGACTACCCCTTCTTCTCCTGCTACTTGTAATATTTCTGGTGTTCTTTTTAATTTTTCTTTATTTACTCAAGTACCTATTTCAAGAATGATTTCATTGTATGACACTGTCAAAAGTTCTGATATCTTACATGCCTAAGAATATATTTATGTCCTCCCATTTGAAGAATTATTCAACTGGGTATTCTTTAATACTTTAAAAGTATTACTCCACTTTTCTTGTATCATATGTTTCTACCAAAGTGTTTGACAACCTGATTCTTGCTCCCACATGGGAGACTTGCTTTTCTCTTGGAACATTTTTTGGAATACTCTCATTGTCTTTGATACTCTTAAAATTCACTTAATTTGTTAGGTAATGGTTTTCTGTTCTCCCCTTGTTTAGCATTCTAAATTCTTCCACCCTGAAGTCTTTCCTCCTTCTTTAAGCTTGTGAAAGTTTGTATTTATTATTATATTTTATGTATACTTTTCTGTATCTTTATATTTTAGAGCCATCTTCTGGGAGACTGCCTCCATATTATCTTCCAAATCACTAATTCACTCTTCAGCTATGTCTAGCCTGGTATTTATCCCTTCTATTATGTTCATTATTTCAACCATTGTATTTTACTGTCTAATATTTCCAATTCTATAACATTTTTTGTTTATTATTGCTGCTGTCTTACCTTTTCTACTCAAGCATAAATATTACGCTTATTTTAAATTCTCACTCCAGTGATTGTGCTTCAGATGGTATGTGTCATCCAACTGAAACGTCTTACAAAGGCTGCATCACCAGGTCCCAGTATTTGATTTGTGACACTGCTTCCCTGGAGAAATCAGTTACTCTGGTCAGGGGTGCTGGAGAAGGACTGACAGCCAGGGGTGTGGATGAGTGACAGCAGAGGGCTCCGGACACCCAGACCTCTGCTGACAGCCCCCACCTGCTGTCACTTTCCTGGGTGCATGCTTGGGTCAGGTTTTCATCTCAGCTTTTGAAATGAAATGAGGAGCATAAGGAGGAGTTTTCCTTCCTAAGCGGTAACCTACTGCCCTGGGGATTTAGACCAGGTGAGGCTGGAGGAGCCCTAATGTGTGAGGGCCCCTGTTCAGCCCTCTTCAGCGCATCACCTTTGTTTCCTTGTCGCTTGTGTTTGGCTCTGTTATGGTTTTCAGCCCTGATTGTACCTTAAGTCACTATCCTCCAGATCTTGGTGGTGAGTTGGATGATGAAAGGGAAAGGAGTGATGGTCTGAAGACAGTGAAGGGGAGAAGCAAAAGAGGAACTTGAGAGATTCCCAAAGGCCCTTTACCCCTCCCCAAACTCCCTGTTCAAGGCCTCGGTCAGCCTCCAAGGGGTGGGTCAGGTCGGGTTGGCTGTTAGTTATGTGAGTGACTCCTGTAGTTCATGTTTCTGCTCTCAGCTTTGGTATTTCCAAGTTTGATTTTGAAGGAGTGGCTAGGAACCACACTAGCTTACCATCATAACTGGAGTAGAAGTTTTATTTGTTTTTTTTTTTTCTTACATTTCTTTGCTTTGAATCAGTACTAGCTTTATTCTCTAACTGCAGTTCATGAATCATATTCATGACAGATTCCAAAAGTAATATATAATGTATCAAATTCTGTGGCATATGGTGAGCACTCAAAAAAAATTCTTGCCTTTTATGATAGTATGTTCACGGATTTCTCTAGGAAATCACAACTTTATTTCTTCCTTTTTTTAGATGTTGCCATATCTCACATATTTTTGTCACCTGCATTTCATGGAATAGCTGTTTTACGACTGATAAGAAAGCAAATCTTATTTAATAGGACGTCTCTACTCTGTTACCATTCTGTTTCAGTATAGAAAACCAAGAAAATTCCTCTGGTTTTGTTATTGGAAACTGACTAAACAAATAAGAAAAAGCAGAACTAAAAGCCTAGTGTGAAGATAATGAAGAAAGTTTGGAAATTTCAAAATGTTGAACATTAAAATAAAATGCACCTGTCATGAAACCCTGGCCAGAGCGGTAAATTAATTCAGCTTTCTTGGATTTCATTACATAATACTCATTCAATTAGGCTTTTGCTAAATCTTAAGTAGGGCAGTTTTAAGCGAAAAGTTTTAAAAGGACATGTTCTTTGACCAGCAACTTATGTCTAGAAATGTACTTGAAGAAATAATGAAGAATTACTCACAAATTAGTTTCTTCAAAAATGTTCATGTCCTAACCCCTGGACCCTGTGAATATGTTGACTTCCAGGGCAAAAGAGAATTTGCAAGTGTGATTAAGTCTCTTGGGATGGGGAGTTGATCTGGGATTATCTGAGGGACCCAGTGTCATCACAGAGGCTCAGGAAGAGGGAGGCAAGTGGTTAAGATCAGGAAAAGGACATGGAACAGCAGACGCAGAGATGGAAGGATGTCCTTTGACAAGGAAAGAAGGAATGAGCCAAGCATGCAGGTGCTTCCAGAGTCTCATTTTTAACAATGAATTTACTAATAAAAATAGCTGCTTTTTAAGTGATAGGGAAATTTTAAAAACATTTGCATATATTATCTCAGTTAATTGCTCCGGTGAAGTGGATATACTATCCCCATTTTACAGATGAGGTAATTAAGGCACTGAGTCCGTAGGGGCTCACACTTAGTGACAGATTTGAAACTAGGACATGAGACCCCTGAGCCTGCACTCTTAGTCCTCTTTGCATAAATAACCCTGGACAGTAAACAAAGCAAATTTATACAACATGGCAATGCTCTGTAGTGAAAGATGGACACCTTTCATATACTTCTTTTCTTTATCTGAACAATAAACTTTAACTACTTTTGAAATGCAGAAAAAAATAAGTTTATAAAAGAATAGAAAACAAAAGTTTTCAAAATCTGTTGAGATGGTCTTTGAAGAAAAGGTTTCTTTCCTCATTTTTATTTTTAGGAAAATTAGCATCATTCTTATTTCAAATTAAATTGCTGTGAGGGTTTTAGGTAAATATGTAATTGTCTAGAGGATGAAATTATGTCATGACCTGCTTGATTACATACCATTCAGAGTTTTGCAAATCTAATATATGCATATTTAAATACCGACACATTTACTTATAAATACCAATAAAGATACATATTAGAAAATGTAGCATGAGGAACTGAACTAAAAAATTAATCCTGGAGGAAAATGGGATCCGATTAGCCTCTAATATGACCCACCCCTGACACTTACAAGGACAGTACCTACAAAGGGATACAAAAAACTACCAGACTAGAATGATGCTTTACAAAAAGGGGTGGGTGGCGGTTGGTAAAAGAATTACATTGTGTTCTCACTAAAAGATAGCTGTCAGACTCTTGATTCCACCAGATCCCTTCTGAGACATGTGGCATCTCTACTAAAGCAGCTATTGGCAGCTCTCCCTCCATCATGAGTCTTGCTTTCTGAAGCAGCCAGTATGGATTCAAACACCCTCAGTCACTCTCAGCTTTAGCACATCTTGTTGGTAATTGTGTGCATCTTGTTGATAATTATATTTCCCGGAAAACAAAAAGGCAGACTAACAGAGAAATGGCTATTTAATTATAGAAGAGATAAGGCACAAGAGCCTTTGTACAGCAGGTCGTGATGATTTTGTTTTTTCTTTACATCATCCATTTATAAGGTCTAGGAGAACCCTCCTAGTTATCCAACTGCTAAGACAGCAAGGAGCTACATCCTCCACCAACCATCCAGTGAAATTCAAGGGGAAGGATTCAATGAGCAAATGAGTGAACCCGGAATGAATGAAGTCAAGATCATCTCACAGTTTTCCCATTGACACTCCAGGTCTGCCTGGCTCTCCTCTCGTTCAATGATTAGTGAACAGAAATGAAATTGTTTGCCAGGTACTCCTATAAGACAAGAGAAAGAAAACACTTGAAGATTCGTAAGAAAAATAGAACTGTTATGGTGATTGACATCCAGAAGTAGAACTTTTGTCTTTCTTCTTAGCAATTATATCACCAGCTTCTAAAACATTTGTGTGACTCAGTGGACATTCCATAAATATTCATTGAATTAATGAATAAACCATTTCAAAAAGTATTCCACATTCTCAGTGGGTAATAAGAGGTCTTTTAATCTATAAAGCATAAATGTAAAGCTACACTGAGAATAAACTGAGACCAGAAAAAAAAAAAGGGAAACATACAAAGTAAATGCAATTGAAGGAGTAATAGATGATAGATACAAATAATGCTTCCATTATATATGAATAAATACTCATTCTCAGTCTAAAACTTTTATTTTAACTTTATTTTTTAACGTACAGAAATACTAAAATGTATATAGTAGAATCTCTGTTTCTCTCGCTCTCTTCTTGTTCTTTCTGGTTTCTAGTTTTTCTGTCTAACTTAGAAAGACACTTATCATTAAAAGTTTTTTTCCACTTCTTTTATAGTTTTTAAGGTGAATCTTTTTAACCCAGTTGAAATTTATGATTATGCTTGAGGAGAGATTTGTGTATAATGAATGGCTTTTAAACAGATAAACTGTAACTCACCCTAGGTGACTCCTGCTTCTCTTAATAACTAATTTGGATCATTACTCCCACCAAAAAACAATTAGAAAAGCTAAAAGAATTATTTTAAAAATCATCTTTGGTGCAAGAATTTGGAGAATTAACATGACAGGGATGGAGTAGCAGGCAAAGACCCAGAGGGTCGACACCTAGTGAGGGGAGCTTGACGTTTGGGGCTACTTTTCCCTGTGCAGGGAAAGAGCTATAGAGGTATTTAGCAATTTCAGAAATGGCCAAGCAGCTGATCATCTGGGAGGCCAGGGCCCCCTAGTCAGGGACCTGGTAAACACCTGCCCCCCCCCACTCTGGTGGACCTTCAAGGCTGACCCCACGGATTAACTGTGAGCAGAAAGTAGACATGCCTCACAGCAGGTACAGCTTGTGTCAAATCGTTTCAACACCTGGAACAAAATTAATGAGATTCTGGATTACTAGTGACACGAGGTGCCTGGAATGAGCAACGCTGAATTCTCGCTTTGGCTCAAATTATTTCTAAAAAGGACTTTCAGGAATACAATGTCCAACAACAAAGCTAACCAGGCAACCAAAGAACAAGACGATAAAACTAGAGCCACGTCAGGGTTCAGTCAGAAAGACGGCAGCTGGACCTGGATGTGTCCCCGGCATAGAGCATTTCATATAAGCACTGGAGGCTTCCAGCAACCCTGGGAGATCGGAGGAGCTGCAGATCACAGAGTTACCATGAGAAATTACTGCACTCAGCCGGAAGCACCAATGGGAGAGTTCTCCAAAGCTTTCCAAAAGCTGCTGCAATTCTCTGGAAATTCTCAGAAGCTCCCACTAATACCACAGTCTGCAGAAGAGAAATGGGTGGATCTCAAGGGCTCATTGGAGAGCCTCTGTGACCCTCAGACCAGCCCACAGATCAGCTACAAAAGCCTCTGGCAAAATACGGCTTCTCCCTTCTCCCCTCCAAATACTTCCAAGAGTCTGTCCCCAAGGAGTGTGCAGGGAAAGGGACCTTGAGATCATGTTCTTGGGCTTATTTTCTTGGCTTCTAGAAAATACATAGAAACATGAGAGAATTTCTTAATGAATTCAGAAGAGTGAAAGACTTTTACACTCTGATACAGAGACCACTGACCATAAAAGAAAAGATGAATTGATCAGACTGAAATGAAATGAAGAAACTGCTCATCACAAGACATCATTGATGGAGTACAAAGGCAAGCTGCAGAGTAGGAAAAGATTTTAAACACACATAGCAGACAAAGATTTATATAAAGACCTGTGATTCACTAAGGGGGCAAAAAATCAACCTGACAGCCCAAGAGAAAAATGGTAGTTAAAGGCACGTCATAAAAGAAAATATCCAAATAGTTAATCAATGTATGAAAGATGTTCAAGCTAATGAGTAATCAAAGAAATGCACATTTAAAGCATAAAGAGATACTATTACATAGATACTAGAAGGGCTACAATTTAAAAGGCTTAAAATACTTAGTGCTGGAGAGAATAAGGAACACGGGCAGGGGGTGGAGGGAGAGTTAACTGAAACAACCACTTTGGGCATTATCTCCGAAAATTGAAAATTCATAAACCTTATGACTGAGCACTTCCACCCAATTATATATACAAGAGAAATGTGTGCACATTTACACCAAGATTCATACAATAATCTTCATAGCACTGTTATTTTTAGTAGTGCAAAACTTAACCCAAATCTCCAAATAAAATAGGTAAAGAAATTATGGCATGCTTATAAAATGGAACACAATACAGCAATGAAAATGAATGAGCTTGCTTCTACAGGCAAAAATTAATCTTAAAATTAAAAATTAAGATTAACCTTAATCTTAAAAAATTACAGTGTTGTTAGACCAGTCATAAAATAATGCATCTTGCATAGTTCTGTTTACATAAGGTTTCAAATCAGGCAAAGTTGGAAGTAGTTGTTAGGACTACACAGACAGATGCTGAAAACATTTTTCCAAAGAAAGAAGATAATTCTCATAAAAGACAAAATAATGATTCTCTTTATGGGGGAAAAAGGTGTAGGTGACTGAAGGCTGCTTCTAAAGTGGGTGCAGTATTCTGTGTCTGGACCTGATTTGTTTTGTGATAACTCATTGAGATTTCTAGCTAATTTGGGTGACTCTTCCACATATTTTACTACCAAAAAGAAGGCACATTATGGGGCTTTCACACTATCCTCTACAATTCAAAGGAAAAATAATAAAGGAGCCTTGCTTCTAAAAGATTTGGTTTTGACTTTCAGAGCTGTTCTCCCAAGCCATCCTTATGTTTTCAACTCACCCTCGGTGCTCCGCTGACGCCACCTTCCCGTGGGAACAAAGTTGATGTCCGCCTGCCTCTGATGTGGCTTCTTTCCCACATGTGTCTAGCAGGCCTTGGTCTCCCCCAAAGACCACCTCGTTTGTTACATATAAGTTCTCACCTTTTTCTGCCCATTCTGCCTCCATCTTCCGCTCCTCCTAAGTGGAGCCAGCCACTTCGTGGTGCTGTTCTCTGCAGTATGCGTGAGCCTGTATCATCAAACAGGATACACATGAATTGCTGGCGTATCTGCTTCACTTAGGTTGTATCCATTGTTCACGGCGGGTGCTGACTACGTCTCACTGATCCTCCGTTACTAGCACGTAGCTCACTGCCCCACTGAGATTAGGCTCCAGCAGTTTCATCGAATGTAATTCACTAGTTCCTTGTCAACCTGGTAGTGAACTGGTGAACTCTGGGTTTGTTTGGAATATACTCCAAAAACTGTAGTCAAGTGTCTCCAAATTATGGTTGTTTATACCACCTGGTGATGTAACAGTATCATGGTCGATTGGTCTTATATTTATGTCAGATAAATAGCCTGATTCAATCTCTAAAGCACCCCTGGTGTTTTTAACTAGAAATATTTGGCTTACAGGGATCGTGTGTGTTTATTCTCACACAGGGCCTCCAAAAATAAAAGAGCAGAGTCATAAAAAATTACCTTTCCATCAAATTTTAAAGTTTTTAAAATTTATATAATGGACACCGTACAGTTTATACAACCGTATCAAAATATCCTAAAGCCAACAAAGACTTCCGCACGAATTCGCCATTGCTCCAGGGGCTTCTTACATAGTCTTATTTGAAGTTTAAGGCACGTGTGTGCATTTTGATGTCCATTAATGTTTTAGGATCCAGTCGGTGGAATGCTGTTTTCATCTTCTGATTGATGGGGCATGGTTGATGCGGGTCAAGCCTACAGTTGGAACACATAGGTAATGACGAAAAAGTCTGGTACTTTTCTATTGCTGGCCAGTGGGTGGTAGCAGCCAGCGGCTTAGCCATGTGTTCAGTGAGGAGCACGTGACTCGGTCCCTGCAGCCCTGCTTCTGGTCACCCCCCCTCACCCCACCCGTTTTTGATCAGAACCTCTGTGCACAGTTGCACTGGTGGGTTTTCTAAAAAGTATTTTGCACTGGACAAACTAACTGGCTTTAAGAAAAAAAAATAGTGTTCTACAATTCTTTTTTTTTTTTGGCTTATAAAACTTACTGCATATTATTTTAATCTCCAGAGATTAAAAATGACAGGGCACTGTATGTATACAAGCCAAAAATGGCCCCTCCTCTCAAAAACCTTGGAGTTCTTAGAGCCGTGTAACAGGAGGCTTCCAAAAATCCAGGGCTTTGTGGTTTTTGTGTCATTTCTATTTACCAGTTTAACAGTAGCACTTTAAACTGTTTTTAAATGATGATTTTAAAATGGGAACATGTAACCGTGGTTAGAAACAGGAAGTATAAAGCAGAACCTTGAAGTCTCTGAAAATAGGCCAAAAAAGAAAAGTCTGTAAATTCTGTCTTGTGACATGGCGTCTGTCCTGTGATTCCTCTGCTCCTTGAAATTAAACTTGACAGTGAGAACAGGTGGATAGAGGCTCAACCCATTCAGTGAGAGGAAGCCTGCATGGACCCAGGAGGAAGGGATGGATGGTTGCTCTTTAAAATCAGTGTTTTGTATTTATGGAGATGCAGGTGGTCTAAATCCCAATGTGTACTTCTTTGACAAATTCCTGATAATGAATTCCTTAAATAACCACTTTACAGAAGCATGTACACAGAACTG
Source organism: Vicugna pacos (assembly GCF_048564905.1). Lineage (NCBI taxonomy): Eukaryota > Metazoa > Chordata > Mammalia > Artiodactyla > Camelidae > Vicugna > Vicugna pacos. Next base: position 8,540,938 of record NC_132988.1, on the reverse strand, counting down.
GCACAAAAAATCAAGAGGGTTTTATTTTGGTGTGTTGGGTGGGGAGGAGGGGGCTGTGCGCGCGTGCTTGCACGCACGCATGCGTGCAACTCAAAAAGAGGAAGAACTGGTTAGGAGCAATAAAATAAAAAACATTTTTTTTAATGCTGAAAATTTTTGTTTAAAATCAGTTTGAGAATCACCCACACGATGAAAATAGAAATAGAAAAATATCATAAAGCTGTGTATTACAGTAGCCAAAACTTTATCAAAGTAACGCTACCAAATGACGTATTTTACGGTTTTCAGAAGGGTCGGGGACAAATGGTTCAGATGCTCTGGTTCGCCTCGTTCATTAGAACTAGATAGATGAGGAGGTATTAATGCCTTGGACCATTTATTGATACTGGTTCTCAGGATTAAGCAATGATGACGTGAATAAGGCTCAAGGGTAAGTTAAGTGAAATAAGACATTTTAACTCCCGGTGTGAGGTTTCAGTGAGCATGTTTGCATGCGCCGTATTGTACGTGAGAGTTTGCCTGGAGGAGCGTGGAGGTGTCACCCACACGCACCCACTCGACACCGGACAGCCCCCCTCCTCCCTCTCCCCCTCCCCCTGGCATTCATTTAAAAACCCTCCCTCCGAGAGATTGCCTCGGTATGCCCAATGCAGCACCAAAACTGATAACTTTTACTTATTGAAAAGCGATCTAAGATGTTTTTAGAAAGACTTACAATAAAACGCAAAGTGGCTTTGAGCGTTTACTCTAGAACACAGATTTATTCTGTCTCTGGCAGGGGCGTCAGTGGTCAGAGTTTTCTAGCTAGTTTGCACCATATTTTTTCCCTCGTGGGAAAAGAAAAATCACAATGAAGGGGAAAAGAGTGGATAAAGGGGATGAGTTCGCACTTCACTTTCATAATCTTCAAGCACACAGCTGGCTTGTCTAACAGGGTTTTTTTCTTTAAATGTTGCACGTGCTCAAGCAGTACTTCCAGGGAACCTTGAATGTTTTTGTCACACATGTAAAAATGTAATGAAAGAAAATGATAGTGTGAGTGGAGGAATTTGGTTAGTTGTCTTTCCTGCCTGAAAATGCACTTTGAAGAGGATTTCTTTGAGGCAGAAGGACTGGTCGGTTGCTCTAAGTCCCCTCCCCTGCCCCACCCACCCCATCACCCGAGTGTCTACACTTCTTAGAACAGACTGCAGTCAGCCAAGTTCTCCCCAGAGCAGATTCCTGTTTTGGCAACATTTTGAGCATCTCTGTTCAGTTATATTCTTGACAGAAGCTTTTAAGCAACTTAAACACATTGTAATTTGTATCCATAGAGTTACTTTTGTCTGTATTCCTAAATATTCTGACATCAAGAGTGACATGGGATTTTCCTGTGTCCCCAGACGTATAGTGGAATCAGCTCTCTTTTGTTCTGCAGAATGTCCTGAAACGGCCGGGATCAGGACCAGAGCATCCTGATCAGGCTGCATCGTGGCTTCCTTGAGCCCAAAGCACTGCTGCCTTTGGTGCTTCTCCTTACTCCTCCCAAAATTTAAACTTGTTCTTTATGACCATGTTAGTATAAAAACAGATACCGTCTAGTCTGGATTCATTGTTATGCCTTTATTTTTATTAATTTTAAAGAAACAAAAATCAAAACATTTTGATGAGCCTTTAAACATATCACAGGTCTTAAGCCCTGTGCCTCCTGTACCTTACTGGATAAAGTGACCCTGCAGGTGGAATGTGTCTTTATGCCATCAGGTTAGGAGTCTGAACTGGGATTTTTAGATTCAGGTCACTGCCATGTGGGATTTGGTTTATTCATAATGATGTCTGAGGACTCCTTAGTTGTCTGGAGGTGTGACCCACCCTCCCCTTCTCCAAAGAGAACATTTCCCTTTAATCTATTCTACATTTAGGAGTCCATGGTAATATTTAATTTGGAAAAAGGAGCCTTACTTCTTTCAAAAAAAAAATTGAAAATCATTGATGCAGAATCTAGATGTTAAGAACTAGAAGTCAGTTGCTGTATTTCAAAGTGTCTTTTAATTAACTTGATCTTTTGTGCACGTCTTGGAATTTGCCAAGCAGTGTGTGCCCAGTGAAAGCTCCATGTACCTGTGACTACTGAGTACAGGAGTGCATTACTGTCTTACCTGGGAGGGACAGACAGAGTTGGTGATTCACAAGTTCATTGCTTTAAACTCCTTATTCTTTGACTTATTAAACAAAACATTTGTGTCAGATTTGTTCAGCTTCGTAAGTGCCTTTGAATTTTATTGTCTGTGAGAACTAAGGTAGAGGAACTTTCTGTTGCTTTCTTTTTCAGCGTCCAGTCCCCAGTTAAGACCATGCAAATCCCTGCATCACAGCTGATTGCATTTGTCAGCTGTTTGGTGTTTTTGTCAGTTATCTTTTTTTTAACTACTCTATTTTGGCAAGTACCTTGCAGCCTTGACTTAGCTGTCTCATCAGCTTAAAGTTCTGATGAGCAGTCTCATAGCAAGAGATTTTCAGAAGAGATAAAAGCAGCAGAGTGGAAGATAGGGTCATAAAGATGAAAGGCTAAGGATTTTTAGCTTGTCTTAATTTTAATGCACTTGAGACTTACTGCTGAATGGAAGATAATGGCTGTCAACATGAGTGTGTGTGACATTGTGATTTTTAATGGGTGTATCTTTGGTTTTTATCCCTGGCTCTGGCACAGAGCTTGAGACCCTTGGAATTTCCTAGGGGGTAAGAGCGATAAAGGTGTGTTGATATTGACAAGCCCCTTCGCACCACTGCTGGGTTTCTGTTAATGCGGTGACTTTGGACAGCACCTTATGGGGACTGGTTGCCAGGGAAACCAGCCAGGAATAGAGGATTGGCGCTTTCAGTCCCACCTCCTGACCTCTGAGCGGGGAGGCGGTGGGGTGGGTGTCAGGGTCTGGAGGTTGAATCAGTGATTTAATCAACTGGGCCTCTGTAATAAAGCGTCTGTAAAGACCCACAAGGAGGGGTTGAGAGAGCGCGCGGGCAGGGGAGCCAGCACCCTTGCTGTGAACCGCCCTGCTGGGCCCCAAACTTCACAACATCGGAAGCTCCTGTGTTTGGGACCTCGCCCGACATATGTCTACAGCTGGCTGTTGATCTGTATCCTTTATATCCTTCGTAAGAAACTGCTGGTCTAGTGAGTACACAGGTGTCCTGAGTTCTGTGAGCCCCTCTAGCAAAAGAATTGAATCCAAGGAGGAGTTAGTGGGAACCTCTGATTTGTAGCCAGTCAGAAGCACAGGCAACAACACGGACTTTTGATTGGCATCTGAAATGAGGGTGGTCTTGTTGGACCAGTTCCTTCACCGCTGGTCTCTGGTGCTCTCTGAATATTGTCAGAATTGAGTTGAGTTATAGGACATCCAGCTTGGGTCAGAGAATTGCACCCGCTCCCCAGCCACACGCATATATTGGAATTGGGTCTGGCACCTTTAGCCAGACCCATAATATATATAATTGGTACATATTAAAACCAGGAGGCTGTAGAAGAGACCCGGGACACAGTGTGCTGAGGGAGGACTGGCCGGGAGAGAGGCGGCGAGCCTGGCTCTGCCACTGACTGTGCTCTCCTGCGCTAGCCATTGTGCTTCCACGAGCCTCCACTTCCTTGCCTGCAAACTCTGTTATCACAAAGATGAAAATCAGATGATTCGAGACGAGCAATGCTGCAGACAGGATGATCTGAGACTACTCTTAATGTTAAAACGTAGGAACACTAGGTGAATAATAGCAAATGTCCTTACCCATACTTAGCTGTGTGAGCAAGAGGGTAGGAGAAATCTCCAGGAATCAGAAAGGAAGAGGAAACCAGTAGGAGGCTGGCTGAGAGCTGACAGGTGGCTGCCCTGGGAGCTGGTCCCCGTGACCACCGAGAAGGTGTCCACGTCTGCTCAGGAAAGGAGACAGGTGACAGCCACGTGGGATGTGGAGCTGAACTCCTCCACTTCTACCTTTTAAAAAAAACGGGGTGGGGGGCTCTTTTCTAAATTGGCAGTTTGAGATTTTCAGATACTAATTGCTCTATATAAAATAGATAAACAAGTTTCTTCTGTGTAGCACAGGGATATTCAATATCTGGTAGTAACCTATAATGAGAAAGAATAGGAAAAGGAATATGTATGTACATGTATGACTGAAACATGATGCTGTACACCAGAAATTGACACAACATTGTAAACTGACTACACTGCAATTTAAAAAAAAGTGAGAGGAAAAAAACACCAAATAATGACTCTTAAAAAAACCAAAAGCTATGAAAACGCAGTACCTCTGGAGCAACGCTGCAGGAAATGTTGAGGAAAGTCCAACAGGCAGAAGAAATATAATTCACAAAAAAAAAAAAAAAACCCTTGGATCTATGCAGAGAAATGAAAGTCACCATAAATGTTAAACTATTGATTAATTTAAAAAATCCATTGTCCTTACGTTTATTTGCTTTAAATAAAACAATTGGCCCTCTAAGGCAAACATTTTAAAAAGAGGGGGCTCTTTAAAATGCATCTCAGGGAGAGAATCTACTAGGAAGAAAAAAAAAAAAATCCAGCCAGCCACACAGAGAGAGAAAAAGGGAGAAGCTTGTCTTTTTTTCTGACCTGAATTCTGTGTAAACAAGAAAGAAAAAGTTCTCTGAGAAATTTAATCACAGATCTGTTGTACTTTCCAGTTGGAGACTCAAATTTGTCTTTATCTGCATAAGCCAGGATCCCTTAAATTAAGAAACTTTTTTGTTCCAGGCCAGTGTTAGCCCCAGACAAATAAACCCAGTCCCTCCGAAGGGGTGTCCCTCACTGAAGGATGCACAGGTTTCCCCAGGCGACAACCTGCAGAAGGTGGGCTCACAGTCAGACTTTAAAAAGACCCAAGGAAACACCCACCTGAGGAAGAAGCCGTACCAGCGAAGGACAGGATTACGTCCCCAAGAACTCCAAGTACTTGAACAAATCAAATGGAATTTTTTTCCACTGGTGTATTTACAATGATTAGAGGTATAAAAGAAGGATCCACAAATAAGAAAATACCATGAAACCATGAAAAAGATGGGTTTGGAAAATATATTAGAAGTGCTGAACAGAAAGAATAAAGTCAATGTATTTTTTAAAAACTTAAAAACTGATTAAACACAAGATCAGACACAGCTGAAGAACAAACTGGAAGATTGGTTACCTACGGTTACATGTGTTTTTTTAACTTCACTTTTTAAAATTATACTCAAAATATTTTATTTAATGTGTAAACAGAAAGGGGCAAAGTAATGTGGGGAGGAGAAAGGAGACAATCACAACGAAATACTGAAAGTTGGAAAAGCGAGGAGTAACTGAGCAGGCAGGAGAGCTGTGTGTGTCTTGCTGAGTGTAACCAAGAAAACCAAAATACGGCCAGTTGCTCAGAAGCAAGAAGAAAGCTGTTTCATGCAATGGAACTCCAGGAGTTAGAAATGACTGGAACTTTGAAAATGGGGTTAAGAATGGCCTGAATAAGAAGAAACTGGGTTGAAAATGCATATGAGAAGAAGAAAGTCATGTAGATCTTCCCCAGGCCCTGGCAGTCTGGACGACTGTCCCCTCCCGACCTTGGCAGAACACGAAATGATTCTGGACTTAGGAGTACAGGCTCAGCTCAGGGAGGGGTTACCGATGTGAAATGGTTTAAGTGTAAGTCTGCATCCTCAGTGATGGCTCCTCTCTGCTCTCTTGGTCCAGAATTCTGGCCTCAACTATATGACTTATGGCTGGAGTTGGCAGGATTTCTTTCCTTTTCTTTTTTTTTTTTTTTTTTTTTTTTTTTGGTAAGAAACTGAGAGAGGAGAGAAAATAGCAGAAGATACTGAGTTGAGGAAGTTCCCTCTCAAAGCACTTCAGGCTGAGCACCCTAGAGTGAAGACCGTCTGTTAACTGGCCCCAAATACACATACAGAATTTCTAACCAGCTTTTTAGTGACTTATTCTCAAATATGAACCAGTTTCCAAGGATCAAAGAAACAGAGCCAATGACAAGAGCAGGAGGAAACTTTTAAAATACATTACTCCAGAGAGAGAAAAGATGTGTCTTTGACACCAAACAGGTAACTTTTTTTTTAAACAAAAAGAAGGAATCAGTGAGTAGAAAAGAGTGCTTGGTTATTATAAATATGAGAGGAGAAATAAAAAGTAATTTAAAAGTTTAAAAGAAAGTCTTGAGAAAAAGTTCAAGAAAGCACAACAAAAAGACAAATAAAATAGAAAAGATATTTAAGAGAGCTTCAATATCCAAATAATAAGAGTTCTGGTCATGAGAATGGAAGAAAAAATTGAGTTAAAATTACCAAGAAAATAATTCAAGAAAACATCCCCAACCAGAAAAGCATGTGTTTCCAGGTTTACTGGACCAAGTGAGTGCCCAACAATAGCCTGCACATCCCCAAATAAATGATTTTTGTTTGAAGAATCAAGAATCAGAGAATCAGAATGGCCTCTAACTTTTCAATTGTAACACCAAGATTCTCGGGGAAAAAGGGGTGCAATTATTTCAAAATTTTGAAATAAAATATGTGTAATCTAGAATTTTATGTCCCACCAAGCAATCTGTTGGATGGCAAGGTAGAATAAAATTATTTTCAGAAATAAAAGTCTCAAAATTTACAGCTCATTCTGTGGTGCCTACTGAAATCTGTATTCCTTGCAAACAAAGTGTAGAATCTGGAAAAGTGAAGGCTTTGGATCCAGGAAAAGGGGCTTCCAAAGTGGGAGAGACATGAGGGGAATCGTGTCTAGTAGTAGCAGGAAGTTAGTGTAGTGCGTGACTCAAGGTTTGTATAGTCAAAGTTATTATGCAATTAGGGGAATAGAAAGAAGAAGGGATATATGGATGGGGGATGTATTAGGGGAGAATTGTAAGAAAGCAAAATGTCTTAATTTCCATAGTAGGGAGTCAGTAAATAACATCCAAATTAAAAAAAAAAGTAGTAACAAAGTCAGTCATAATACAAATATTGTTTAGCAATACAAGGGTAAATTCCAAAAGAAATACCTCAGTGAGCTGAAAATGGTTCATCTGCAGATGAAGATAATATTAGAGTCAAAAAATGACATGTACACTTGGAATTCCATAATGATAGGTGAGAAAAGTAGGGAAGACTAACTTTACAAAATTCATAAAAATCATGAATCCTTAGATTTAGGAAGGTCAATGTCTCTCGAGGCAAAATCCAGGCTGCAGAAGAGAGTGAATGCAGAACACCAAAGACAACAGGGAAGAGGAAAATAGAGCAAAGACAGTTAATAAATAAACTAATACCATATTTTTTTAAGGAAAAGAATATAATCCAGAAGAAAATGGAGTATTAGTATGTAAAGACTTAAAAGAAAACCCTATCAATCTGGAATTATATACTTAGCCAAATTACCTGTCAAGAGAAAGGAGAAGCCCTGATGGAATTTACTACAGATCTTTGCAAAAAGAACTAGGAAATTTACTTATTCAAGAAGAAAATTTGGTACAAAATGCCACAAGACACAAGAAGAAATGATAATTGAATAAATTAGTAAATGTATGCATAGAGCTGGGGAAATATAACAGTAATAATGATTGACTTAAGGGCTTTTAACAACAAGGTGGAATGGAAAAATTGGGGAACCAAAATTAGTGAGATGAAAAGGGATGATAAACAGATAGCAAGAGGTCAGAGAATGCATGTTAAAAATTTAAGAGTAAACTTAAAAAATAAAAATAGAATATGTGACTTCCAAACCCATATAGAGGGAGGTGAAAAAGGGATATAGAAATAGAGTAAACTTAATTAATATGGTATTAAGCAAAAAAGAAAAAAGAGGCAAAAGAAAAAGCAAGCATTGTAAATATAAAGTAGATTAAAAGATAATAGAAATAAATAGAAATTCACTATGTAACTAATAGCAATTAATATATATGAACTACACTTGATATTTAATGAGAGATATTATAAAATTGACTCAAAAAAAGCAAAATTCAGCTGTTGGGGTTTGCAAGAGACATGTCTAAAGTCAAAGACACAGAATGATTGGAAGTAAATAGAAAAAATAGATAATAGGAAAATAAATGGCAAAAGAAAGTTGGTGTTGATATATTACTATCAGATAAAATTGACTTTATGACATAAGGAACACTGTAGAAGAAGAGGGAACAAGTCACCCTGAAGTTATATTAATTCTAAACTTGTATGTGCCAATAACTGTTAAAAATACAAGGAGGAAAAGTATGATAATTTGAAATATAAATAGAGATATTTACATTTAAAAGTTTAATGCATCTCTCTTGGTATTTGCTAAATCCAGCAAACAAAATTTACAATGTAAGCAAGATACAAACAAAGGAATCAGCAACTTTTGTCTAACTGCCATTTCTCAAAGTGGATGCTAGACACACTGTCTAAACATGGTAATGACTCAGTCAGGAAGCTCCTTGGATCCCTGCAGTCCTGAGCCAGGTAACCCAGTCTGCTCAAGGACTGCCTCTATATACCCTTGCCTTCTGAAAATATTACTGCTATTATACATAAATCAACACATGAAAAATGTTGGGAAGCACCAATTTAAGATCAGACAAAAAAGGTGTGGGGTACACAGGCATTCCATTATAATGGCCTCTATACTATTTTGTATACCTAAAATATTTTATAATTAAAAATGAGAGAGTCTAAAGGGTTCTTGAGTAGGTTTTATAATCTCTGATCTACTTCAAAAGGCAGAAAGTCAACATTTCACACAAAATTCATCTGCTTCTAATTTTTCTTTTTTTCCCATCTTGGTGGTTTTCTGGGTTTTTTTTTATTTTTTGTTGTTTTTGTTTTTAGGATTCTCTTTAGTGACTGCATTCCTATATTTCAGCTCTTTCTTGAACATGTTCTGGTCAGGGCTTCTACCATAGCCTTGCTCTTGTCAAGGGCAATGATGATTCCCACATTGCAAATCACCAGTTCTCGGTGTTTATCTTACAGTCTTCTTAGGACGTCCAGCACAGTGGATCTCTCTGTCCTCAAACAGCCTTCCCCTTCCACTTGATTTCCAAGCCCCCTTTCTGCAGACTTTCCTCCCACCCAAGTGGTCACCATTTCTGAGTCTCTTCTAGTGGTTCCTCTTCATCTTTCTGAACTCAGCATCAGAGGGCCCCAGGATTTTACCCTTACCTCTCACCTCCATCACCTCCACCTATAATCAATTCCTAGGTCACCATATTCATTCTGTAGTTTTTATTTTTCTTTTTTAAGAAAATCAAACAGAAATTTGTGAACATATATACCTCACGTGTGTATGGGAGATCCCAAGGAAAAATGAGTAACTCAAAACAGTGGCTTAGAGCTCTGGCTTAAATATCATCTTTAGCTAAAGGCAAAAGGAAAAAAATGGCTGCGGAGGAGGCCAGTTATGGGGAGGTTGCCAGACAAAGCACAGTAAACAAGAGTAAGTTCTGTAACATGGATTGAAGTGGGTGCCTTCTCCATTGATGAAAGTACAAAGTTGCATCTGGGATGAACCTTTGTCCTTCACTGGAGGGAAGGTTTACAGGTTTATGAGCTGCTTTTAGTCAAGTAGGGGGAGGGCACAGAGCTCCTCTTGTATCCACTTCTGCTCAGTTGCCTTCAGCTCAAAATAATTGTTATGCTGAAGTGGCATATTTGGGGGTGGCATATTCTGCTGCCTTTCAGTTCCTGCCTTTGAAACGTCCCTGAGAAGCTTCCTAGTCCAGAAGTTGAGTTGGTGGATTGCTCCATATCTCACCAAACCAGCCTTTTAGTTCTGAAAATAGGTCAGTTCAGTGAAGTATTTGCATCTCATTTCAGGAGGTGATGGTGAACATGGGCTCCTGTCAAAGTTAGGCCTGTAAGCTACTAGAAATCAGATATTTAACAAGAGTTAATTCCAAGGAGACAAAACCAACTTAATGATTAGAGAAGATTGGAAACCAGTTTCTGAGTCTGGAGGACAACCTGTCAAGAAGATTTTATGATGTTGGGCTAAAAGCAGCTTTTGCAGTTTGAACCTCTCTGGTGATGCCATTGGATCGTTCAGGACACCCTCTGAGTGGGCTACACAGAGGCAGATACAGTGGTTGTCCGTATGTGAACTGTTGTGATGGTTTGTCTGGAGTTGGTATAAAGTTGTCCAGCTTCTGCCATTCAAGGCTTTGGGAAAAGAGCAGTTTTTGTTCACAATGGCTTCAAGTCAGAAGAGTGGGAGGAAAGTGGAAGCATAAGCTTGTACAGTCATAGCCAGATATTGGAGGAGATGAGAATTCAAGATCCAGACCAGTTTACAGGTCAGTAACAAAACCTCCAAGACAGTGAATAGGACTAGAATCTGTCCATAAGGATGCACTGTAAAAGTGATTTACTCACCAAAGGCAAACACATCCCCCTCCAGGTCCCAGGGTGGGCAGAACTATCCCCGGATAGTGGCTGGGAAGGGCTGCATCTGTGTTACAGGGCTACACACATCAGTGTGTTGAAGGAACAGAGAGGAAGAGGGTGTGGCTGGACCAGAATGAGTAATGGGAACATTGTGGGAGATGGCACCACAAAGAGGTGCCTCATGTGTGACTTGTTCAGCCATGGGAAAGAGTTGGAATGTTATTCTGAGTACATTAGGAAGACATAGAGGTGTTTTAATTAGGGGAGATGATGTGAGTTTGGTGTGGAAAAGGGCTGTGGTCGGAGGAAGTTCAGGAGTTTATGGGAGCAGCTGAGAGGCATCTAAAAAAGTCCAAGGGAATCAGAGAAGGCTTCCTAGAGAGTAATCCTGAGATTACAAGTAGTTCAGAAAGAGTAAATCAGACAGTGTAGGGAGGGAGGGAGGAGGCTGTGAAGATACCCAGGGGCCAGGTTATAAAGCCAGCTTAGCCACGATGAAGAGGCATGACTTTCTCTAGCCTAAAAAGTGGAGCATCACTGAAAGAAGAGCCAGTTAGGAGACCACTGATGGCATTGGACCAAGAAATAAGGCCTTGAACTAAGGTTTTTAAAAAAATGGGACTGGAGAAATGTGAATAGACTGAGATAGGAGGAGGAAAATGCAGTAGAACTCAATGATTGCTTGGATGTGGAAGACTGTGTGAAGAGAAAGGACTTAAAGATGAGACCTCAAATTTCTGTTGAAGATGCTATAGCAGACCCTGACCACTTACCTTTGCGTTTTTTCAGACTGCCACTAAAATAAACCTTTTTAAATTTTAAAATATTTTTAATTTTTTTATTGAAGTGTAGCTGATTTACAATGTTAGTTTCAGGTGGACAGCAAAGTGATTGTTATACACATATATATACACATATATTTTTCCATTTCAGATTATTTTCCATTATATGTTATTACAAGAAATTGAATATAGTTCCCTGTGCTATAAATGGAACAATATTCCCTGGAATTTAGATGGAACATATCACCTCTTTTTGCTTCAGTGTCTCTTATATAAAATAGGACCATTGGAGCATCCATTTCATGTGGTTGTTATAAAGATCAAATTAATATTTTTAAACTCCTGACATGTAATAAGCACAACATAAGGTCCTTGTTGTTTATCTATTTTATATATAGTAATGTGTGTCTGTTAATCCTCAACCCCTAACTTATCCCTCCCTGCCCTTTCCCCTTTGGTAACCATAGTTTGTTTTCTATGTCCATGAGTCTGTTTTTGGTTTGTAAATAGAATTTGTATCACTTTTTTTAGATTCCACATATAAGTGATATCTTACGATATTTGTCTTTCTCTGTCTGCCTTACTTCACTCAATATGATAATTTCTAGGTCAATCCATGTTGCTGCAAATGACATTATTTCATTTTTTATGGCTGAATAATATTCCAGTATGTATATACACCACATCTTACATGCACCCCAATGTTCATAGCTACACTGTTTACAATAGCCAAGACATAGAAACAACCTAAATGTCTATCAACAGATAGCTGGATAAAGCTAAGAGAATTTTTTTAAAGCATAAAACAGTTAAAAATAGGAAAGAACATTAAAAACTTGAGGTGTTTGAAAAGCAGATAGAGCTGTGGAAAGTGAAGAAGCAGAGTTAAGAAAGCTAAGTTTGCAGAGGGAAAAGCTCAGAAACCACTCCATTTCCAGCAAGGAATTCCCAAAAGGCCATCCTTTGGAGGTGGGGATGAAGTGGGGAATGAAACGTCTTAAGACTGGTTGAAAGACTGTTTTAGAAGCAGTTAAGCCTTCAGATCACATTGCATTTGAATGGACTGAGAGAAAATTCAACAAACATGTGGAGCACGCTGAGAGGAAATTGTCTAGGTGCATGAACTAACAAACAGAAATTCACAGCAGAGCAGTTAACTCCAATGAACCAGCCCCACCTGGTTCCCAGTGGCATCAAAACCCAGCCATTCGTTTATTTATCCATTTACTCAACAAATATGTACTGATGCCATTTAAGGTGGTGATTAAATTATTGACTCTGGAACAAGAGTTCCTGGGTTCAAATCCCAGCTCTGATGCTGGGTGGCTTTAGATGGAATTGTCACCTCTCTTTGCTTTAGTGTCTCTTTTATAAAATAGGACCCCCGAAGCATCCGTTTCATGTGGTTGTTATAGAGATCAAATTAATATTTTTAAACTCCTGGCATTTAATAAGTACGACGTAAGTATTTGCTTCTCTTTCTATGACTTCAACATGCCCAATTGTCCCGGGCTCTGGGATTACAGTTGAGAAAAAATATAGTCTCACGGATGTTCTAGACCGGAAGACAAATGAACACAGGAATTAATCTCAGAGTGAGAAGTGCTGCGGGGAGAAGGGATTACCCGTTGTGAAACTGCTCACTTCACGTCTGTTTTCAGATTGAGTAAATGAGTAAGCGAATGAAAAGATTTTAATTGGCATTGTGTTACAGCTCTGTGGAATTCAATTTCCATCAACACGTTTAAGGCAGAAGGGAACTCACACAGCAGATCAGCTTCCCACCTGATTTAATGTAAGCTTTACAGCACATACAATGTGGGAATGTTACCCTCTTTTATAGACAAAAGAAACAAGATCCAGTGAAATTCAGGTACTTTCAAGGGGCTTTGGAAGCGCTGGATGAGTGAGTTGGTGAGCAGAAATTCAAACACAAGCTTGTCTGACCTCAGAGCCTTTGCCAGAGAGTCTCCTAATTTCTGGACACTGTTATCTTTGCCATTGTATAAATATTTTTTCTAACATTAGACTCAGAAATTGGCTTTGTTTTCCCTTTTTTATCCTTTTGTATTAATTTTCTTAGTTTAACAGATACGCTTTAGAGATTTAAATGCTTGATTATGTGTAGGTATTTCAGAGATTGCAACACAACTTTTTTCAACCCAGCTTCATGCTTCTCAGTGACCTCAAAAAACAGAATCCAGTATATTTGTAAAAATCGCATGCCATGGCCTTTATAGGATCGCCTACGCTCACTCGTTCTTTTCACTCCAACACGCGAACTTTAATCCCTCCCCAGGCCTTGTCAGCAATCATGTCTTTCATCCCAAAGATCCACCAAGAACTGTTCATTTCTTTTCTTTATTAAAGGCCTCCCGGCTGTGGGCTTCCTGGACAAACATCCTTGTAAAGGTGAATTGAAGTGTATTCTTTGTTCTCACCATCTCAAGTGAATTGTACGTGCTCATCTGTTCATTTTGCCTTTATTGTCACAGAGATATTCTCTATTTTCTGGAGATGGAGAGTGTTGCTGAAAAACTGGCCTCTGTACCCCAATAGCTGATTTAAAACTTGGAGGCAGAGTTTTGGGGAAAATTAGAAAAGAACAGCTTTACTGCTTTGCCAGGCAAAGGGGAGTCACAGTGGCTAATGCCTTAGAGGCTGTGAATCCCTCTTGGGGTTGGGGTGCTGAGGGTTTATGGAAAAGCTGGGTGGAGCAGAAAGGCGATAACAAACCAGGCATTTTTCCGGGGTGCTGTGTTCTTCCTAATCTTAATGAATCCACCTGGCATCACGGAGAAAGCCTGGAGGGTCTGTTCATTCTTCTGAGGCTGTCAGCCCATGACACCTTCCCGGAGCATAGCTGCTGGGTTAAAGGACAAGCTATTCTGGGTGAAGAATGTCTCGGAAGTGGAGGGTGTCATGGAAAGGTTGGGGGCTGTTTAGCACGAAAGCAATTGAGCAAGTGAAGCAGAGATGGGGGTTTGCCAGAGAAAAGAGAAAAACAAGTTGCAAGAATTTTAGGTCAGAATGAGTCAGCAAACAGCTTTAGCATCAGGGAAGCCGCTGTGTTAGTTAGCTTCCTACTCTTCCCAGAGTATAGCCATTAAGCGACTGTACCACGACACAGTGACACACCCAGATATAAACAAGGAGGGACTTCACAGAGGATCATAAGGGGCATTTCAGCTAGCTGAGTTTGGGGAAAAATGCTGTGTTTCTGGTTTTGGTTTAGGTTCTTTTTTGTTTTGTATTGTTTCGGGTTGGTTTGGTTTGGTTTGGTTTTTTTTAGCATCATGTACTTTAAGACGGACATCAGGCTAAATGCTGATGAATTGCTTCTGAGGCTCTTGTGTTGAGAGAGATGTAACCCCAGATACTGGAGAGTGGCCAGACCTGGCTTTTCTGTTGCAGAAGCTATTTAAGTCCTAACAACAACAACAACAGCAAACAACTATTCAAAATGTCACCAGATCGGTCTCTCTGACTAAGAGATTTGGAAACAAACAATGAAACCCATTTATTGTCATCAACTGTTTTCCCCAATACCCTTTTCTTTGGGGCAGTATCTTTTGATTCATAACTCTCTGCCTATACATTTCCCTTCCATTGTTGCATGAGGCATTCCTGGGGGTTCAAAGGAAATTAAGCTTAGAGTAGTTAAATTCCAAAAACACTCCAGGAAAGCATTCTTTCTGTGTGATGGAAGCCAATATGAGGGCGCCAGTAGCCTATTTCAGTGCAGAGAATCCATTCATCGTAATGGAATATCCAGTCTAATGGGGCATATTGTGCTCAAAGAAAAACTCATTCTCTGGAATGTGCTGAACCTGGTACGTAATTTACCAGAAATGACGTTAAGTTCAGCATATTTTAGAAGAATGAATCACATGTGGCTTGGATCTCGTACTCTGCATTCAACTTCAATAGCACTGTTTGCTTTCCAGAACCATGATGATTTGAGAAAAGCCCAAAATACTGTCACATTGGGGGAAAATAAAAGCTGTAGTGAACTTCCTGTGCTATTTATTACGTTTCTTTCCCAAAGGTGGTATCTGTAGCAATGCTTCAGATCATAATGGGGGAGGAGAGAAAGAGGCAGTTTTGTTACAATTGTACTTGCTTGTGTAGTGGGGGCAAAATTTGCCATACCAAATTGTGTCTCTCTGGCATGCAGTTTATTTTAGACTAATTATTTTTTTTCAAATGACATTGAAGGTGACCATGTGGACTTTTCCCCATTATTTTTCACCTTTACTATAGCTCAGGGTTCAGGAAACTGTTTCTATAAAAGGCCAGATAGTAAATATTTTCAACTTTGCAGGCCACATAGTATGTCACAACTACCTAAGTCAGCCAGGTGGTGTGCAAGCAGCCACAGACAATATGTCTTTGAATGAGCGTGTTTATTTTCCAATAAAATGTTATTTACAAAAACAAGCAGCAGAATGGATTTAGCCCATGAGCCATAGCTTGCTGATGCCTGTTGCAGACTATAGAATGACAAAGTGAATGAAATCATCATGACTAACTAGAAGACATGCAAAAGTGACTAGCCTCGTTTCATGCACTAAACTTCAAAACTTTGGATGAGGAGATATGCCTTCAAATTACTGACTCACCAACTTCCATAATATAAATAAACTGATAAATATACTATTCTTAGGCGGTATTCTACACAATGGGTGATATATTCAATCTCTAAATTTTGGTCTCATTAATTAACAATCAAGCCTAGTATCTAGAAACTAAGATCTATATGAACGTAAATATTTACTTAGTATTGATTTCATATATTTTGACCCAGAAAAACACATTTTCTTTAACGGAAGTTTGGAAATATTTTTATTAACTGAATGAGTTTTTTTTTTAAATGAGTCCTTAATGTAAAGGAGAAAATCCTTTAGGTTTTATTTAATGTTAAAAGAAGAACGTTATTACGTGATAACTCTTCCTCGTAGATCAAAACGTATCAACCAAGCTCCCAAATTTGCTTCCTTATTTGTGGAGAACATACAGTGGAAGGACATTTCTGAGAAAACAATATGTTATGTAAAATGGTTAAAAGAGTAAAAAACATGATATGGAAGAGCATATAGAAATACTGGCTTTACCTAAATGTTATAAATTTTGTAACTAAAAAAATGTTTTGAAAAAACACAGATAGTATCACTTATAAAACACCATATAGTATGTAGTAAGAGCACATTTGAACTTGAAGAAAGCACAAAAGGAACATTGTGCAGCAACATTGTCATTTCCTCGCTCACATTCTCTCTTCATCAGTCCTGTCTCCATCCCAACCTACTTAGAAAAAATATATATCATTTTCTTCCACGTGTTTCCCCTCTGGCCATTTTCTTTCTGTTATAACAAAATGACAACAAAACATAAACTAAAAGCTAGTTTTGAAGAACCAAAAAGTTGTTCCCCCCACCCCCTAAAAACGAAAGCGTGTCTAAAGAAATGGAAATCATTGAAATCACCGCTAAGTATTCAGAACCGGCCCTCGGGTGCTAGTCATGGTTCTGCAAAGAAACAAAACCAAGAAAATGGGCTCATAAGATTACAGAGGCTGAACAGTCTGCCTCATCAAGCTGGAGCCCCAGGAGACTGGTGTGATTCCAGTCCAAGTGGGAAGCTGAGAACCTGGGGGGCTGAAGGGTCAATCCCAGTCCAAGGTCAGGAGAGGACCGACATCCCAGGTCAACAGACAGGAAGCCAATAGTGGCCCATTCCTCCTTCCTCCACCTTTTAGTTCTCTGCAGGCCCTCAACCCATTGGATGGCGGCCACCCCCATCGGGGAAAGCAGGCTACTTTACTAAACCCACAGATTCAAATGCTCATCTCGCCAGGAAACACCCTCACAGAAACATCCAGAGATGATGTTAAATGTGGGTATCCCTTAGCCCAGGTGAACTCACACACACAATTAACCATCACCTTATGGAGTTACAAAAAAAGGATCTGTAGCAATTTTCCCCTTTACTTGATTATTTCAAAATCAGTATCTGAGACTTAATTATTCACTTAAACATACTTCTTCATTCCTGTGCCCTGATACCCCCATTTTTAGCAACAAACCATCTTTTAGAAAAACAAAATATAGAAGTAAGTTATTTCAATTAATATTTCAATTCGTGTTTAACTCACATTAAAGATATATTTTTTTCTTATTGTTCAACTAAGACTTTTCAGTTCATTGGCTAACAATGGTATTAAATAAATCTGTACATGGTAGTCAAATAATTCTTGTGTCACTCCAGAGACAGAGGTGTTTTCAGGACGATCATTTTGACAAACTCACAGAAACATAATACCTAACTCTCCACTGGCAGATCTGGAGTTCTGGAGGAGCAAGCCAGAGGGATAAACAGTATATCCCGTGAACTTCCACGAATCACCATCCATTTACTTAAGAGCATAGGATTCAGGCCAGTTGTAACAACAGCTGTGGAAGCAATGCTATAAAGAGATCTGGCAAACCTATCTCTTTAGTCAAAATATTGGCATGCAGTCAGCTCAGCTAGAAGGCAAGGCAATGGTTTTCAAACCCAATGATAATGTCTCATCCGGAACTGAAGTGACTCTTAAGCCCACATTTAAAAGCAAACAGAGACAGCAGTACACTTTGGTGGGGAGATAAATCTAGGTGACCCAGGACTCCAGGAATGTTTAACACTGTTTGGCTCCTAAGAGGCCAGGGAGACTTTAAGCAATCCAATATTAGTAAAAGAGAGCCAGCATTTTATTATCTTTATTTAAAAAAAAAGAAAAAAGAACAATGAGTTTGTCTATTTTTCTTTCCTGAAGGACACTAGAAACCCAAAGCCAACTCTCAGAACTGCCCTCCAGGGAAAGGCCAAAATGAGCGCAGCTGTTAGCACTTCCGTACACTCATTATGAGGACCTACCTGTGCACCTAAGCTCAACGTCATTGAGTAATTGATCCCAATATGAAGTCAGACTGCTAACCCTTTGTGATCTGATCTGTGATCACACCAGAAGTTTGGCCTGGATAACACAACCACTAGGAAACAGGCGGGGTTAGCACTGAGGGATCGGGGGAGGAGAGGGAGATTCCCATAAGAGTAGGGACACAGTGTCTCCATTGGTGACCTTCATTCAGCAGCTTCTGAGCAGTTGTACACAGTGCTGATCAAGCCAAAGACATTAGGAAGGTGGGGTAATACTTAATTCCAGCATAGATAAAACAGCTTGGTTCTTGGTCCCACAAATCTCCAACATTAGTCTGGAGAGGAAGAACTGAAGAATAAGAGGAAAGAAGAAAATAAATGGAAATGAAAGTGAGAGGGAGAGGGACCACCCTAAGAGTTGCTTTTTGGGATTCTTTGGGTTCCTAAATGTCCACTGGGTTGATATTTCTCAACAAAACTGTCACTCCAAGAGGAGGGCACCCTGTTCCTCGTGTATTGGAGTTAAAATTTCCCTTCCACCCTCTTGGGATTTCCACCTGGGACTGACATAAGGCAGATTAATGAGAAAAGGATACACATTTTACGTGAATAAAATTTGAATAAATTAGAATTAAATTTTGCATGTACGTGGGAGTCCTCATAGGAACATTAAGTCCCAAAGAAGTGGCCAGGCCTTAGTGCTCATGTACCAGACTGAACAAAGATACACAATTGTAGAACATTAACTAAAATACACGAGGAGACTCAAGGAAGATAAGAATTATTATAGCAAGGTCTGTTTGCTGAGGTGACATCTCTGGGCCTCAGCTCTCTATCTCTGGTGGTAAGAATGTTTCTTCCCTTCTGGCGCAGGGACCACATCTATCACACAGGAATTTTATCTCCTGTTTTCAGGAAGAAAAGAGGAGATCAGAGTTCCTTTCTTGTACCTGCTGTGTTTCCAGCGCTTGCAGCTCAAAATAATCAGTATGCAAATGCAACAGCTTTGGTGCACTTCCAGGACTCCCCAGCTAGCATGTAAATATTTGCTTTCCATTGAAGTAAACTTTAAGATGTTTACTAACACCTGCAAGAGTTCAGGAACTAATATCTTCCTTGTGGTTTCTACCCCTGGTGTAATATGGGATAATCACATAGCGTAGACCCTTGAAGGAATACATCGCGAGACCTTCAGTAAAACCCAGATTTCTGATGTCACAAGAGTTCGTTTCCTTTCAAAACCTTTTTTATTCCTGCAAGCAGCCCTCATTTCCTTATACTATTATTAGCCATAAGAACTAAATTATAAGAATTGTAATGACTTTAGTTCTTCTCTCTTCTTCTCCCAAACAGTGATGTTACTTGATTTTTCTATGCTCTCAAACTATCATTTTATTCTTGAAAAATTGACACATTTGATGAAGTAACAACTTAGATGTTAAGATATATTCTTTAGTGTCTTATAGAAAACACTACTTAGGAACTAACATGTAGGAATTGCAAGAATGACGTACTGTGACAGTAAGCAAATGGGTTGTGTTTGCCAGAAGCTAAAAATGACTAGATGACTTAGGGACAACAGAGAGACCACACTTACAGGTTGACATGATAGTGAGATTATTGTCTTAAAACCATAAAAACACAGATTAAAATAAAATAAGTATGAAAACTGAGATTGACATTGTTAAGTCTTTTTAAAGTCTTTTTGTACATAATCTTGCCTTATTGCCCATCTGTACCCCTTTGGCATTTGAAATATAAAAGTAAAATTGTCTTTGATGTAGGTAATATGATTTTAATGAAAAAGGATAGCCTTAAGAGACAATGAGCCCAATTATTCGAAAGTTGATTCCTGAATCAAACCAGATGGCAAGGGATCCTGTAAGATCCTATATGTCACTCTCCTGCAGGGCTGTTTTTCATTGATACAAATGAAATAAATCAAGGCCTTCTTGCTCCCAGTTTAGTCCTGTCTCAACACAAAGTGTCATTCAAAAGAAATGCCATTCCAATTCTGAAAGTGCTAGTGAACTCGTTCATAAAGAAGTCCTTGGAATGGTCTGTGGATTGGAGGCAGTGGTGGATATGAAGTTGGAATCAGGGCAAAGAACACTCAGTGAGGATTCCTAAAGATCCTTTCCTGTCTCCATACCTGAGTCCTCCATCATGAAAACAGCTGCTCATCTTTGTCCCATCAACAAAACTCTTAAAAGCTGTTCTCAGCTCCTGGTCCATCACTCTGTCCTTACTCCATCTCCTTATTAGATCATATTTCTTTCCTTTTCAGACTTTTCCTTTGTAGAGAAATCTATCCCACCTCTCCTGCCCCCTGAAGTGGCATTCTCTGCCAATCCAAATAGCATGATAAAGACAAGCAGTGAAGATTTTAAACAGGGGGTTGGGGAAGGAACTAAGAATATTTTCGGATGAATACAGTGATGAATTTCAAACACATGTCCATTGTTATTTTCTGATGGCATAGTGTCAAAGTCAAACGTTTCCTAAATTTTACTTTGACATGATGCCATTGGGAAATAATAATGGACATGTGTTTGAAATTCATCACTGTATTCATTAGAGAAATTTGTACTGAGCACAAATGTTCATCACTATTTCTCTTCAATGATCACCCAGAGATGAAGGTTCTTTTTGGTCTCAGCACCAGCAATTATGCTTCTTCGAATGATTTCGTTTTTTGTCTTATGGTGAGTACAGTCCATGTGATTCTTTGTATCAGGAACTAGAAAGCCTAGAAGCACATTGGGTTTGCTGCTCTGGCCACTGTGCCCAAAGGTATGTAGGTATGTATTTCATCTTCCCAGCTCTCATTTTCTCTTTGCCCCATTTTCTTTTACATTTAAAATTTTTTTAATGGTAGTTAAAATACACATATTATAAAATACATAATCTCAACCAACTTTAAATATACAAGCTTGGTAGTGTTAACGACATTCTCATTGTGCAACCAATCTCTAGAACTCTTTTCATCTTGGAAAACTGAAACTATGCACTCATTAATCTCCTCCTTATGTTCCCCTCCTCCACATCTCCTGGCAACCACCATTCTCCTCTTTGTCTCTATGACTTTGACTACACAGAAGTATCTCATAAAGTGGAATTGTACAGTACTTGTCTTTTGTTTATGACTGGCTTATTTCACTTAGCATAAGGTTCTCAAGGTTCATTCATGTTGCAAAGTGTGTCAGAGTTGCCTTCCTTTTTAAGACTACATAATCTTCCATCATATGTGTAACCACATTTTGCTTCTCCATTCGTCCATCAGTGGACACACATGTTGCTTCCACATTGTGGCTATTTTAGATAATGCTGCTGTGGACATGGGTGTATGAATACATCTTCAAGACCCTGCTTTCAGTTGCGTTGTGTGTATACCCAGAAGTGGAATTGTTGCATCAGATGGTAATTCTACTTTTAGTTTCCAATTTTCCATAGCAGCTGTGCTGTTTTATATCCACACCAGCAGTGTGCAAGGGTTCCAATTCCTCCACGTCCTCGGCAACACTTGTTATCTTCTGCTTTTTCCACAGTAGCCAACCTGATTAATGGGTGTGAAGTGCTGTCTCATTGTGGGCTGACTTACATGTCCCTAGTGATTAGTGACGTTGAACATCTTTTCATGTGCTTATTTGTGTATCTTCTTTAAAGAAATATCTGTTCAATTCTTTTGCCCATTTTTTAAATGGGCTGTTTATTTTGTTGTTGGGCTGTAGGAATTTGTTCTATATTCTGTATATTAACCCCTTATATGATATATGATTTGCAAATATCATCTCCCATTCAGTAGGCTGCCTTGTCACTCTGTTCACTGTGTGCTTTGATGACCAGAATTTTTAATTTTGATGTAGTCCAGTTTATCTGTTTTTACTTTTGTTGCCTGTCCTTTTCATTTCATATCTAGGAAATCATTACCAAAAGTGATGTCATGAATGTCTCTTCTGTGTTTTCTTCTAAGAATTTCTTACATTTACTTTTAATCATATTTAAAATTGGATTGTCAATGTATGTGTATTGTTTGTATTTGTCTAAGTTCTGTAAGTTACCTTAAAGTCATTCTTGAACAAAAGATATATAGAGATATAAGATAGTGTTTTTTTTAATTATCCAACATTTTTTGACACCATTCCTTAAACCCTCTCCAAATTAATTAGCAGCCCTGTTACAAATTTAAGAAAGTCCTGCAGTTGATTTGATATTACATATTTGAGTCTTCATGCTTATCTGTTTATTCTGTTCCTAAAATGCTTCATGTCTGAGAAGATCCAGTTTGGGATAATAACTAAGCAAAATAGCTAAGTTAAGAAAAATGATTTTCTACAAAACTGCAAAGTAATGGCTGGAGTGAATAAAGTTTTCAAAACCATAGACACCCAGACCCCCCCTCAACAATGTATGGTATATGTAAACATAAATATTTTTTTCTTTCTCCTTTCTCTCTCTTTTCTATTATTTTAGTTCATTTTTCCTTTTTCTTTGCTTCTTTTCTGATCTCAGCTTTTTTCTTTCCAATTTCTTCTTCATTTCCAATTTTACTCTTCCTCCTTATTTTTAATTTTCTCTTTATTTCTCTTTTTCCCTCTTTCTTTCATCCTTTCCAGCTTTTAACGTCATCCCCCTTTTTGTACTGTCTAGCCGACATTCATAATCTCTTACCTTGAACAGAGACATATTCTTTGCTTCGATGACGTCCAGTCTCTTTTCCCACCACAATCCATTTTTCACAGTATTGTCTAAGTAAACTAAATTCAGACTGTTCTAACTCAAACAAATAGAGCAATAGGCTGCATCCCTTTAAACTGTTCAGTTCACTGAGGTTTGACGTTAAAACCCTGCCACGACACAGAACATTTCTATCAACCCCCCAGAATCTTTAGACTCCTGTCCAACCATCCATCCCCTCTTCCACCTCTGCCCTCAGCAACAACCAGTCTGTTTTACACCGCTATAGATTGGGTGGCGTTTTATAAATGAGACTGCTCTGTATATAGTCTTGTAAGTGGCTTCTTTCCTTCAGCATAATTATTTGTAGATTCATCAGTGTTATTGCATGTATCAGTAGTTGATTCCTTCCTATTGCTGAGTAGGGTTCTAGGGCATGAAGATACCAAATCTGGTTTATCCGTTCACCTGTTCCTGGAGATGTGGACCGCTTACAGTTTGGGCCTGTTGTGAATAAAGCTGCTATAAACATTCATATGTAAGTTTAGTGTGAGTGGACATGTGACTTCCTTTCTCTTGGGTAAACACGTGGAGGTGGAATGGCTGGGTCATATGATGGGTGTGTTTAACTTTATGTGAAACTGCCCGATGAGTTTCCTCTTTACATTTCCTCCAACAGTGTAAATATTTCCAGGTGCTTTGCATCCTTGCCAGTCCTTGATCTTGTCAGTGTTTTGTTTTGTTTTTTTAACTGAGGTTTAGTTGATTTACAGTGCTGTTCTAGCCCTTCTAATGGGTGTGTAGCAGTATGTCATTGTGACACTGACATTAATTTGCACTTCACTGATGGTTAATGATTTGGAAGCATCTTTTCAAATATTTATTGGAAACTCACATATCTTTTTTTTTAATCAGTGGTTGCTCAAATCTTTAGCCCATTTTTATTGGGTTTTTGTCTATTTTTGAGTCTTAAGAGTCTAAGAATTCTTTGTATATTCTGGAATCAAGTTCTTTATCCAATATGTACCTTTCATTTTCTCTTTCTTTATAATACCTTTCTAAGAACAAAACTTTCAATTTACATAAAGTCTAATTTATCAGAAATTTATTTTATGATTTGTACTTTTCGTGTCTCATCTAGAAAATCATTTTCTACATTTAGATCAGTACATTTTTCTCCTGTATTTTCTTATCAGGGTGGCACAGTTCTAGGTTTTTTGTTGTTGTTGTTGTTGTTGTTTTGAATGGATCATTTTAGGTAATTATCTAATATGTTGATGATTAAGGACTGAGAGTCATTTCTTCCATGTGGATACCCATTTGCTTCAGCACCAGCTGTTTGGAAGGTGTTCCTTTCTTCATTGAATTAATGTAAATCAATTGATCATATTTGTGACCCTATTCTTTCCCATTGTTGAATTTGTATGTATTTTATGGTTTGGGTGTTATTGTAAATGGAATTGTTTAAGATTTCATTTTTCAATAGGATAATTTTTTTAAGAGTTGTCATCATCTTTATCGCCTTGTCAGAACCTTCACTGATTACACATCAAATAATGTAGAACACAACTTAACCTGACATTGGAGACCAATCCTTGTCTGAAATCTTCCTTTGTAAGACTGATCACCAGTATCCTGTGTTTCCAATAAAGCTAACTACTCCCTGTTCCAAGTGTGTAGTCCAAACTCACAAATAGAACTGCATATGTGTACTCTAAACTTGCATAAGGAGATCAAGGGTGGGGTGGATCAGTAAGTAACAAAGGGCCCCGATAGAGAAGAGAGACTCAAAGTTTCAGCAAATTCTGTGTGGCTTTGGAGAGTAAAACTGGAATTAGTGCTGGAAACCATGGAGAAACTGACTTCAGTGTGATACCAGGGTGTACATACCGTTAGATGTGATCATTACAGAAATGCAAGGGACATTCTCAGGAGACAGTAAGTTCTGTTACTGGCCGAGCCGGGGCCAGATGACCCCTTGCTGAGAATGTTATAAAGGAAATAACAGTGTCATAGGGGAGTTAAATCAAGTCACCTTTGTAAAGGTCCCCCAGCACTGAGATTGCGTAAAAACATTCTGTAAACTTACTTTATTTTTTTGGCCATTAAATATCATTTCACAACCAAAGAGTCTTTCAGACAGTTTTGACCTATTTATGTTCCCTGGAGCTAGTTTGATAGTTCATTTAATACTAAATTCTTGAACATGTTACTCACGAACTGTTGGTGAAATGAAAGGAGGCTTTTTTTTTTTTAAAAAAAAAGAAGCTTCTGCAACATCACTTCCCATCTGAGGTTCTAGAATCGTCTTCATAGGATATTACTGATGGAACACTGACTGCGAGAAGGGATTTGTAAATGATTATGCAAGCTCATTCTTTGTTCCATCCATAAATTATCCATCGGGCTCTCCTTGTGGAATACATCTGAACCAGTCAGGGCAGCAGAGAGCAACCACTTAGCATCTTTCGAAACAATAATTAATTTTCGAAATGCCGAGGCCAATTGACAGCAGTGAGCACTGCCCCCAGAGCACGATCATGGCCTAGGTGCCACAGAGACGGGTTGCCTTGTATTGCCTGTAAATGGCTTCTCAGAAAACCTAATTTGAAATTACTGCCTTTAATTAGACTGCCGATATAAATAACTGTGATCAGATTAATGCAGCTGGCCTTCTGTTTGTTTTTCCCATCCGGATGCGCTGTACAATGTAATCATCTGAAATAAACACCCATTACAAAGAATGCTTCGTTTCAAAGGACGTATTATTCTGCTCATCCGGCCAACTGCCATTTTTCCCTCCCCGACGACATCTCAATCTTGTACCTGTTAGAGGAATGAACGGACAGCCAAGCTCTCATAATGTACCAACTGGCGAATTAAAACAATCCATTGATGCTGAGTAGGGCCATGCATTTAAGAGATTTTAATTCATTTTTATCCTCGATTTACCATGTTTTCTTTTTAAACAGACCTCACCAGCTTAAAATTTGTTGAAAGACATAACTCCTCTGTACACAACAGAGCTGTATCATTTCCTAACAGAAACCCCTGTCTTTAAAAGAAAGCAGAACAAGTGCCTTGCATTTGATGTGCTTTTTAATTCCAAAGTCCATGGAAAGGGTGCCAAGACCTAGATAAAACCTAGGCCTCGGGTCATGTGTTTTGCGACAGGGCAGAGGCGCCTCTTTTGCAGAGAGCACGGCCCTTCCTTTTTGGTTCCCTGTGATGTGGCTGTCCACTGCGATCAGGACCTAATTTGCCAAGGTCAGCTCAACTGGGCCCAACCAC
The DNA here is from genome assembly GCF_048564905.1 of Vicugna pacos. Taxonomy (NCBI): domain Eukaryota; kingdom Metazoa; phylum Chordata; class Mammalia; order Artiodactyla; family Camelidae; genus Vicugna; species Vicugna pacos. Next base: position 8,514,892 of record NC_132988.1, on the reverse strand, counting down.
GGCCAAGCTCAGCTCACCTCCATGCACCTGTTACCAAGTTCAGTTCAACCCCACAACTCTTTATTAGGTGCCTGCTGTATACAGGACACTATGAGGATTCCCCAGACGAGCAACATGTGGCCTCTCTTCTCAATCTGGTCCAGAAGCAAAAAACAAGACTGACTGTAGAACATTGTGAGTCTGGAAATGGTGAGACAGGAATGCGGATGCTAAAATAAATGCTAGAGCAAGGTGGACACCATACGAGACATTATAAAGGGCTTTTGGAGTTCAAAGGAAATGGCTGGCACAAAGCTGGGAAGATTAACTGTGGGCCTTGAGGAATATTCCAAGCTTTTGCTTTTGTTTTCACTGTAGAGAAAGGCATAGAAATAAAAGTATAGGACAGAGTTGATAATAAAAATAACCTAATTTTTGCTGAAACCTGGGAATTAAAAGGACTAACTGAAGTTAAGACTGGAAAATTAGATGGGATTCTAAACCCAAAGGCCCGAGAATCCCCCAAGCTGGTCCCCTTGTACTTAATTTATGAGACAGTCGGGAACCACTGAAGCCTTCTGACAAGGCAAAGGAAGTGACTGGGCCTGTCCTTCGGAAGATACCTCTCTCAGCTCTGCGGAATTCAGATCAAAAATTCTGGTCATCAGCCAGTGGTGGAGACGTTCGCCACACAGGTTCTCAGGAATCCCGCATGGCCCTCAGCATGCAGTGTGGGGAATCATGTGACTGTCTGAAAGTAATTACAGTCCCCTCAGTTTCCTCTTGCTGATGTGGGAAATGTTGGATTATTTTTTTAAAAAAAGACCTCAGCTTCTACCCATTCAAAACTTCATCACATTCAGCCCTTCAACGTTTCTTCTTGTTTCTCTTTAATTTTCAGAACAGACTGGGGCAGGGCTTCCATTTAGAGTTTCTGCACCCGACCTGCTGCTAAAGCACCCACCACTGCTGGTGGATCTGGTGACCGTCAAGCAGGGCTCCGACCTTCCAAGCCATTTGGGCTTTCCACCGGCATTGCCAGGCCTCTTGCCTGGGTGGTCTTTTCTGTGGTCCTCTGTTGTAAAGTCTCCTTAGCTTTGACTCAGGTGACCCTTGCTTGCTTCCTCAGGCCAGCAGTGTCACACTCCCAGAAGTACGAGACCTCTGGGTGCTCAGCCCACAGCAGACGGGATATGGGGGGAACCAGCTCAGGTCCATTGACCTCAGTCACTCTACCTGCCATGTAAGTGCTGTGTTAGGCATGGCCCCATCCCCCCCGAAGCTGATCTGAAAGACAAGATGTGCAGTCTTTCTGGGAAAGGAAAGAGTGAGCTTCAGGCTGTAGGTTTTCCCCCAAGCATATCCTGGTTAATCTACCCCGTGCCCTGCCCTGCCCCCCACCCTCTCCCCAAACGGTGTTCACCCCACAGCGGTGGGAGGGGATGGACCCTGGAATGTCATCCCCTTGTCCTCCTCTCCCTGTCCAGCTCCTCAGAAGGAAGTCGTAGTGAGCAGAGTGGGATTCCTCTTCCTGTAAACTGTACACGTCCTTTAATTCATGCCCTTCATCTCCCTACACCACTGTGGTGAAGCTATGACCAGAAGTCCAAGATCTCTTCTGTGTGGATAAGATTTGGGTATTTATAAAATATTTTCTCTCTCTCAGCAAAAATATCAAGAATATTATCACTAGGGCCTCAGGGGAAAAAAATCTAATATGAAATTGGAGATAGGGTAGTGTCTTTGAACTAAGCCAGTGGTTCTTCAGATGCACACGGAGTCACCAGGGCAGCTTTAAGAAAACTGACGGTCAGGTCCGATGCCCTGAGTCTCATTCCTCAGAAGCTCTGGAATCAGGCCCAGGAGGAGGGGGTTGGTTTGTTTGTTTGTTTGTTTGTTTCCTTAAAACCTCCTTGGTGATTCTGATTCTTAGCCAGAATTGAGAACCATTGACCTAAGACTGTTACGTGTCTTCTTTCTGAAGGAGGGGATATCGCTGAGTCATTTGTGGAGAGAAAGGGTCCTAACGTTTCAAGGTCAGCGTCCTGTTACAACTCTGAGACAATCAAAAAGCGGTGGTCCTATCAATGATTGCACGTTCTCTTCCTAACAGTCCTTTTCCGTGGATGTTGTATTGACTACACTTAATTGAAGGAGGGAAAGTGGGGCTCAAAGAGGCTAAATAACCAACAACTTTATCACTTAAATGTTGGAGGAAAACAGCCACCCATCCTGATTCTTGATATTCATAGTAGTCGTTTATCACACCATCATTAATGGGATTAAAACACTCTTCTTACTTTTATTAAAATTAAAGATTTCAAATATTATGGATGTAGGTAACCTGAAAAATAAACCTTTCTCACAGTCCCACCTTACAAAGATCATCAGTGCCAGTGGTTGGATGCATATTCCTCCGAATGTGTCCTGGCCATATGGTAACATACTTCATGAAAGCATGCATTACTTCTGCTTGAGACCAAATGAGATCATACCACAATTTTGAAACTTGACTTTTCCCTTGAAAGTATATCCTTTAAATGTGGGTGTGGCGTTTTGGGTGTGCATGCATCTCATTCTTTTTAATGGCTTATGTATTTCATTGTAAATAACCGAACATTTATTTGGGTTGTTTCTGATGTCTTGCTGTTACAAACTATGAACAGTTCTTGTTGTAGTGAACATATCTCTGGGCAGTTGTGTAAATGTTTCAGCAAAACTGATTCCTATGAATAGAGTATCTGACTTGACTAGCATAGACATTTTCTGTTTTAATAGTTTACCAAATTGCCCTCCAGGTAAGTTGTGCGGGTTTGCAGTTACTTGAGCAATATAGGGCAATGCTTGGTCGCCACACCTCAGATTCACTGGGTGTTATCGGTCTTTTTTTTGAATACGCTGATCTGATAAGTGAAAGTCAACCCCATTGTTAACAGAATCTGCATTTCTTTGGTCGTTGAGATTGAGCATTTTTTATACAAGGCATTTGGAATTCCTTCTGCAAATGTGGAATTCTCTGTCAACTGCCTGTCTGTTTCACTCCTTTGTCTCTAAGATCCATCAGCTTTTCTTTCTTGATTTGTAAAGGCTCCCTGAATACTAGGAAAATTTACTGTTTGGCTGTCATATATGTTATGAAATATGACATTATTTATGGCTTTGAGTTTTGTCAGGGGTAATGTTGGTGTATAAGTATATGTGCTTCTTTTTTATAAATTAGAAGCTTTCATTGTTTAAATTATGCTCCTGTGTCTTTTCTTATATGAATGTTTTGTTTCACATCATCCTCTAAGAAAAGGATTCCCTTCCATGATATTATAAACACATTCAGTTATGTTTCCTTCTCATACTTGTATGGGTTATTTTACTATATTTAAATCTTTCATTTACCTAAACTTCAGTGAAAATGTTAAGGAAGGAATCAAGCTTCACATTTTCCCAAATGGCTTGTCATTTTCCCCATGCTGTTTGTTTATAACCAGCATTGTTCCACTGATTTGAAATGTAACTTTATTATGCACTAAGGTATAGATAGATAGGTAGATAAATGGATAGATAGATTTCTATTTTAATGGTCTGTCTTTTCCACCTGCATATTCTTATTTCTAAAGATTCACGCTACATTTTGATATTTGCTTAAAGTACTCTAACCCCTAGTTTCACTTAGCTTTTATTAAAGAATTTTCCTAGATGTTTTCCCATGTTACTTTTTCCAGCTGATCTTTCACATAATTTTTATCATATTTAAAAATAAAACAACCTTAGGATTGTGTTGCTCAAGTGATCCCTTTTCTTGATCCCGCTGTATCCTGGATGTATTGAATCCTAATTCTTCTCCCTGCTGACAGTCAGTCCCGGACCTGCCAATTCTCAGCCACCAAAGTCAGCTCTGAATGCCCACCTTTAATCATTTCCATTTTCTGCTGAGTATCTCTTTGTGATTTTCCATTTTTTTCAGTCTACAACCCAAAACATTTCAATATGGCCTCTAGGACCTCCCTCTACTCCTTTCTCCTGAGTTTGTATCACTTCTGTCTCACTCACCACCTTCCCTCCAGCCATTACCAGACTTTCTGTGGTCCCCGTAGCAAGCCACATTCTCCCTACTCTGCTCTTACACATTCTTCTGCATCTGCACCCTCCCCCACGTTACTCACACCACCCTTTTGAGGGGGGTATCCCCTGCTCTGGGACCCTTATTACAAATCGCTGCTCCATCCTACACTAGGGGCCCTTCCTTCATCAGAACTCCCGTTACTAGGCGATCGGGGTCCACGAGACTGCTCAGATTGCCTGTTGGCTTACACCTCTTCTCCACTGAACAAGCAGCCCCGGCAGATGCCATCTGTTTCCTTATTCCCAGAACTCACCAGGGTTCAGATCCCTGATTCATGCAGGCTGAGCAAATGAGTTAAAAGTGACACCAGCTAAGGTTAACTGTGTATCAGTTAGCATGTCAAGTAGATTCCAGTCAACACAGATGCTGTTTTCGTTGGGCGCAGGTAGTTTTTCCGGGAGGTGATCTCGGGTAGCACACAAGGCGTGGACAAAGTAAGACAGAGAAGGGGGAAAAGCCAGTAAAGAGTATGTGGAGCCATGGTCCGCTTGGGACCTTTTGAGAAACTCTGGAAGTCACCTCGGAACTGCCCCTTGTAAGGATAGATGAGCTGGGGCTTTTATCTGCTGAAGGAAGGCACCTAATGTAGGATGGAGTAGATATTTAAAGCAAGTCCATTTATCCACTCGCTCCAATCCGAGAGTCGTCCCCAGGAATTTAACTTACCCTGTACTCTCGGATGGTGCCTGCGTGCAGCCCAGCAAAGCATGTAGTACCAGAGAAACCCCAGGGCAGAGAACTCGAGGGGCACAGGCACTCAGGTGGGAAGCAGTCCATGTGCAGATGAACCCCGAGTAGAGCCTAGGGTACCGGGAGGCATGGGCAGCGTCTGCTAGCAGCTGTAGCCTACCGGCTCACTGAGCACATATAAAGTAACATCGGATGTGAGTTACCTGAAGACTCGAGGCTCAACAAGGAATGATTTCAGTTCCCTTCAAAATACTTCCAGATTATAGACCTAAACATTGTTTGATTCAGGGTCACAGTGGACCAAAAATCTCTCCAGAGAAAAAGGTGCCTCATTGTTAATGTTCTGTGCCATTATTCATTGATAAATCACTTTCCTATTGCAGAACAAGCATTTGCCCAGACTGTGAGGTTATAAAATTTGTTTATTGTGATGATGTCTGTTGCAGCATCTTTGCCTGTGCGGCTTCATAGAATTGGTTTAACACACCATCACGTAGCCATGGACACCCACGATGATGCTCGTCGTTCACCCTCGTAGTCACATCATCAATGATGGGAGGTTGCTTTGGGGCTGCATTGCCTTTTTAAAATAGATACACACTACTGTATATAAAATAGATAAACAACAAGGGCCTACTGTATAGCACAGGGAACTAGATTCAGTTCCTCATAATGAGTTTTAATGGAAAAGAATCTGAAATATATGTGTATAACTGAATCACTTTGCTGTGCACCTGAAACTAACATTGTAAGTTGACTACACTTCAATTAAAAATAAAAATTATGAAAAAAAAAGAGGATGAGTAGCAAACATCACATTGTGGCCTTTACTCAGTGCCTGCTGTATACAGAGCTTTCTACTAACCTCAGTGGAATAAACCATACACAATCCAACAAAACTTACTGCTTATGGCTTAGAGTACAGAAATGCTTGTATTTTACAAAAACTAGCTATGCTGTTCAATGGGTCCATATAGGAAGTTAATCTAGGTTAGAAGACTTGAAACAAGTGAGTTCTAATACAAATACTCAAGGAGATCACTGAACATTGGACTGGTGTCCAAAGATGATGTTCAAAGACTTTAAAAAGACACAGCATTCATGGATTGATAGAAAAGACCAAGAAAATTAAAAGTCACAAGGACGCAGTTGCAGATCACCCTGTTGGAGCACGGTAAAGATGCCAGCCTTCGCTCTCAGCACACTGCTTCCTCTGCCTAGAATATTTTTAATCTCTGCTTTAATAACTCCTCCTTTCCTTTTGAGACTCACTGAAGAGTTATGTCATGTATTAGTTTCCTATGACTGCTTCAACAAATTGCCATGAACGTGTTGCCATGAAACAATGCAAATGTATCATCTTCTAGTTCTAGAGGTCAGAAGTCAAACGTGGGTCTCGCTGGGCTACAGATCACATGTCAGCAGGACCGTGTGCCTCCTGGAGGCTCGTTTTCTGGTCTTTTCCAGCTCCTACATGCCACCTGCATTCCTTGGCTTGGGTCCTCACCCTCCCTCTTCAAAGGGAGAAGCTGAAGAGGGTGTGGAGAAAAGGGAACCCTCTTACACTGCTGGTGGGAATGCATTATGGTGCAGCCATTATGGGAAACAGTATGGAGATTCCTCAAAAGACTAAAAATAGACTTACCATGTGATTCAGCATTCCCACTCCTGGGCATATATCCAGAGAGAACTCTCATTCAAAAAGATACATGCACCCCAATGTTCATAGCAGCACTATATACAATAGTCAAGACATGGAAACAACCTAAATGTCCATCGACAGATGACTGGGTAAAGAAGATGTGGTGTATATATACAACAGAATACTACTCAGCCATAAAAAATAATAAAGTAATGCCATTTGTAGCAACATGGATGGACCTAGAGATCATCATTCTAAGGGAAGTAAGCCAGAAAGAGAAAAAAAATATGATATCATTCATATGTAGAATCTAAAAAAAAAAGGGACACTATGAACTCATCTACAAAGCAGAAGCAGACTTAGCAGACTTAGTAAACAAGCATGGTTACTGGGAAAAGGAAGTGGGAAGGGATAAATTTGGGAGTTTGAAATTTACAAATGTTAGCCACCATATATAAAAATAGATTTTTTAAAAAGTTTCTTTTATACAGCACAGGGAACTATGTTCAATATCTTATAATAACCTTTCATTTAAAAATATGAAAACAAATATATGTATGTATATGTATGACTGGGACATTGTGCCTTACACCAGAAATTGACACATTGTAACTGACTGTACTTCAATTAAAAAAAAAATACATATATATATATATATATATATATATATATATATATATACACAAAGGCAGAAGCATAGCATCTCCCCTCCTCTCTGACCTCTGCTCCCATCTGTGCCTCTTCTCTCTCCGACTCTAACTCTGCTGCCTCCCTCTTAGAAGAACCCCCTTGATGACGTACACTGGGCCCACCAACCAAGGTAATGCGGGATCATCTCCCCTGTCTCCAGATCCTTAACATAATCACATCTGCAAAGCCCCTTTGGTTTATCAGAACACATACTCACAAATTCCAGGGATTAGGATGTTGACATCTTGGGTGACTTAAGTGGGGGTGAGTGGGAGTATTATGCAGCCTTCTATGCTTCCTCTTGAAGGTTTTCTGACCTCTTGAGTTAGAATTAGTTTCTTTTCCTCTGGATCCCACAATCTTCTGTGTATATTGTTTTCTTTCAGTTTTTTAAAATTGAAGTATATTTGATACATACTGTGTTATATGTTTCAGGTGTAAAACATAGTGATTCACAATCTTTAAAGGTTATACCCATTTATGGTTATTATAAAAGATTGGTTATATTCCCTGTGTTGTGCTGTATATCCTTGTAGCTTATTTATTCCATACATAGTAGTTTGTTATCTCTTAATCTCTTACCCCTATCTTCTCCCTCCCCCCTTCCCTCTCCCCACTGGTAACCACTAGTTTGTTTTCTATATCTGTGAGTCTGTTTTCTTTTTTGTTATATTCACTAGTTTTTTTTTTTTATTTTTCAGAGCCCATGTATAAGTGATATCAGACAGTATTTGTCTTTCTCTATTTCACTAAGCACAATACCCTCCAAGTCCATTCATTGTTGCAAATGGCAAAATTTCATTCTTTTTTATGGCTGAGTAGTATTCTGTGTGTGTGTGTGTGTACACACATCTTCTTTGTCCATTCATCCATTGATGAACACTTAGGTTGCTCCCATAACTTCTCAATTGTAAATAATGCTATTGTGAACACTGGAATGTATATATCTTTTCAAAGTAGTGTTTTTTTTTTCTGGATATTTGCCTAGGAATGGAATTACTGGGTCCTTTTAGTGTTTTAAGAAACTTCCATATTGTTTTCCACAGTAGCTGAACCAATTTGCATTCCCACTAACAGTGCACAAGGGTTCCCTCTTCACATCCTTGCCAACACTTGCCGTTTGTGTTTTTTTGATGATGGCCATTCTGACATGTGTGAGGTGTTATCTCACTGTAGTTTTAATTTGCATTTCCCTGATGATTAGCAGTGTTGTGCCTCTTCTCATGTGCCTATTGGCCATCTGCATGTCCTCCTTGGAAAAATGTCTATTCAGTTCTTCTGCCCATTTTTTAAGTCAGGTTGGGTTTGTTTGTTTTTTTTTTATGTTGATTTGTATATATATTGGATATTATCCCCTTATCAGTCACATCATTTGCAAATATTTTCTCACATTCAGAAAGTTGTCTTTTCATTTTGTCCATGGTTTCCTTTGCTGTGCAAAAGCTTTCAAGTTTAATTAGGTCCCACTTGTTTCTTTTTGATTTACTCTTTTTTTCAATTCAAGTATAGTCAGTTTATAATGTTATATCGATTTCTGGCGTACAGCATAAAGTTTCAGTCATGCATATACATACATTATTCATTTTTATGTTCTTTGTCATAAGTTACTACAAGATATTGAATATAGTTCCTTGTGATATAGAGAAGAAACCTGTTTATCTATTTTATATATAGTAGTTAGTATCTGCAAATCTCAAACTCCCAATTTATCCTTTCCCATCCTCTTCCCCTCCCCCACCCCAGTAACCTTAAGTTTGTTTTCTGTGTCTGTGAATCTGTTTCTGTTTAGTAAATAAGTTCATTTGTGTCTTTCTTTTAGATTCCATATAGAAGTGATATCATATGGTATTTTTCTTTCTCTTTCTGGCTTACTTTGCTTGGAATCATGATCTCCAAGTCCATCCATGTTGCAGCACCATTTGTTTATTTTTGCTTTTATTTTCTTTGCTTTAGGAGATAGATCTCCCAAAATATTGCTACAATTTATGTCAAAGAGTGTCCTGCCTATGTTCTCCTCTAGGAGTTTGATGGTTTCTGTCTTACATTTTGGTTTTTAATTCATTTTGAGTTTATATTTGTATATGGTTTGAGGATATGTTCTAATTTCATTCTTTTACATGTAGCTGTCCAGTTTTCCCAGCACCACTGATTGAAGAGGCTGTCTTTTCTCTGTTGTATATTCCTGCCTCCTTTGTTGTAGATTAATTGACCACAAGTGCATGGGTTTATTTCTGGGCTTTCTACCCTGTTCCATTGATCTACTTGTCTGTGTTTGTGCCAATACCATACTGTTTTGATTACTGTAGCTTTGGAGTATAGTATGAAGTCAGGGACCATAATTCCTCCAGCTCCATTCTTCTTACTCAAGATTGTTTTGGCTATTTGGAGTCTTTTGTGTTCCCATACAAATTTTAAAATTATTTGTTCCAGTTTCTGTGAAAAATACCCTTGATATTGTGACAGGAATTGCACTGAATCTGTCGATTGCCTTGGGTAATATGTCCATTTCAACAATATTGATTCTTCCAATCAGGTATTTTATTCTTTTTGATGTGATGGTAAATTGGATTGTTCCCTTAATTTCTCTCTCTGATATTTTGTTGTTAGTATAGAAATGCAACAGATTTCTGTATTTTAATTTTGGATCCTGAAACTTTACTGAATTCATTGATGAGCTCTAGTGGTTTTCTGGTAGCCTCTTTAGGATTTTCTGTGTGTAAGTATCATGTCATCTGCAAACAGTGAACAGTTTTACCTCTTTTCCAATTTGTACTCCTTTTATTTCTTTTTCTTATCTAAGTGCTGTGGCTAGGATTTCCAAAACTATGTTGAATAAAAGTGGCAAGAGTGGGCATCCTTGTCTTGTTCCTGATCTTGGAGGAAATACTTTCAGCTTTTCATCATTGAATATGATGTTAGCTGTGAGTTTATCATATATGCCTTTATTATGTTGAGGTATGTTCCATCTATGCCCACTTACTGGAGAGTTTTTGTCATGAATGGATGTTGGATTTTGTCAAAAGCCTTTTTTGTATCTATTGAGATGATTGAATGGTTTTTATTCTTCAGTTTGTTAATGTGGTGTATCACATTTATTTATTTGCCAATATTGAAAAATCCTTGCATCTCTGGGATAAATCCCACTTGATCGTGGTGTATGATACTTTTAATGTATTGTTGAATTTGATTTGCTAATATTTTGTTTAAGTTTTTGCATCCATATTCAATAGTGATTTTGTCCTGTAATATTCTTTTTTTGTGATATATTTCTCTTGTTTTGGTATCAGGATGATGGTGGCCTCAGAATGAGTTCAGAAGCACTCCTTCCTCAGCAACTTTTTGAAATAGTTTGACCTCTTCTTTAAATGTTTGGTAGAGTTCACCTGTGAAGCCCTCTGGTTCTAGACTTTTGTTTGTTGGGAAGTTTGTTTTTTTTACTACTGATTCAATTTCATCACTGGTAATTAGTCTGTTCATATTTTCTATTTCTTCCTGATTAAGTCTGGGAAGATTCTGCATTTCTAAGGATTTGACCATTTCTTCTAGGTTGTCCATTTTATTGCGGTATAGTTGCTTGTCGTAGTCTCTTACGATCTTTTGTATTTCTGTGCTGCTGGTTGTAACTTCTTTTTCATTTCTGATTTTATTGATTTGGACCCTCTCTTTTTTGTTCTTGATGAGTGTGGCTAAAAGTTTATCAATTTTCTTTATCTTTTTGAAGAACCAGCTCTTAGTTTCATTGATCTTTTCTATTTTTTTTATTCTGCATTTCATTTATTTCTTCTCTGATCTTTATATCTTTCCTTCTACTAAATTTGGGTTTTGTTTATTCTTCTTTTTCTAGTTCTTTTAGGTATAAGAATAGGTTGTTTGAGATTTTTCTTATTTCCCGAGGTTAGCTTTTATTGCTATAAACTTACCTTGTAGAACTGCTTTTGCTGAGTCCTACAAAATTTGGATCATTGTGTTTTCATTTTCAGGTATTTTTTATTTCTTCTTTAATTTCTTTAGGTACCCATTGGTTGTTTAGTAGCATATTGCTTGGCCTCCACATGTATGTGGGTTTTGCGGTTTATTTTCTTGTTTTTGATTTCTGTGTGTAAATCTTTTTTCAACATTTTTCTTAGTTGAAATATAGTCAGTTACAATGTGCTGATTTCTGGTATACAGCACAATATCCCAGTGATGCATGTATCTTTAATATGAGGATTTTTAGAACTACTTTGACATTTGGGGTGAATCTTTTCACCTTTTCTGTTATTTTCTTGGTAGAAGTTTTATCTGTGCAGTTAGACTGGCCTCAGTCTGGACCTGGTACTCCCTCAATTTCTGCTGTGTAAAGGGGTAGGGGTGGGTACCTTGCTAGGGAGGATGAAAACAGATGGAAAAGCAGGATTTCTCACCTAAAGCTCTGCTCTATTACCCACTAGTAAGGAGCAGCACCAGTTCCCAGTTTCCCATCTGCAACATGGAAATAATCCTAGTATTTGCCACATGTTTCTTGTGAACATTAATGAATGAACGTGTGAAAATTACTTAGAACAGTGATTGGCACATAATAATTACTCAAAGCTGTTTATTATTATTATTTCCCACTTGTGAGATTGTGAGAATTAAATACAGTAGATAAACCACGCAGCACAGTGATTGGCACACAGTAAACTCTTAATTCAGTGTAGCTTTTGATTTGCCATCATCGTCTATGCTAAATGCAACAGGTAGAGAAGTCAAAACAGTGACAAAAATGCTGTGTTTCAAAGGTGGGAGTTTCATAAAATGTGCTTAAATCTGTGCCAACCATCTCCATAAGTTCAGGCTCTCTTTTTCTCAGGCTCAACGTGGTCATGAGGTTAAAAGATACAGAAGTTCAATAATGCTGTGATGGATAGATTTTATTAGATTCAATGATGAAATCATAATAATAATGACAACTGTAGGCTTTTGAACAATACAACATTTTAAAGATATGTCATCTCATGGGGCCTTAAGGTGACTTCATGTAACTCCAGGCAGTTTCCAGCCACCTAATGGCTACTTGATTATTCAGACCTCCCAGAATATCATCATCTTTGTCACAAAAATAGCCATTAAGTCCTTTCTATCATAGGATATTCAAGTGTCACCCATTTGTCTCCAAGGCAAGTTGAGCCATTCCACTCAAAAGTTTACAGTAAATAGAATAGAAACTTGTGGAATCATCTTCCTCTCTCACAAATGAAGCAACAGCCAAGCGGCACAGCCTCTCAGCTGGTCCAAGTTCCTCAAAAAAGTTTTACTTTTGCAAAACGAGCCCTCTGACTTCCTACATTCGATGAGCTGCCTTACAAGCAACATGACCGACAGTCGCGTTTGTTGTAACTTTTTAAACATGTGGAAAAAAAGCAAGATCTCGACCATGTATTACCTTAACCAAGATGCCAAATTATCTAACTTGTTTCTCCAGGCCAGCAGCCCAACGACAGGGACAGCTCCCAGGAGCCAGTCACGGTTGTCCGTCTGTCCATCCACTCAGGACATCTGCAGGTAAGTGCTCAGCGGATGACCCTGTTCAGTGTTTTTTCTAGACCAGTGTTGCGTGTTCTTGTCGGAGATTCAGACCGTGTGTGGTTCTTGCTTCTGCTGTACATTTGTCCAGGGATGTTTTACGCCAGCGTAATTTTTGCCTGTAGTGCATTTCCCTCATTCGATCTTTGCTGAACCACCTTCGGGTCCACGCGTTCGTTTTCATCACTCTCTCTCTCTGTTTTCCCGTGGCTTTCCTCTCCACTCCCGTCTCCCATCCTTCGCCCGCCGCTTTGTCTAGATCTGCCGTCTTACATGACTTGTCAGAAGCGGCCTTTGAGCAAAGCACCCCTGTCACGGTGCTGGGCCCTGCTAGGAAGGAGTCTGGTCACAAATCAGTCAAACGGAGGCTGAGGAGGAGGAGGAGGAGGGTGGCGGACAGACACGAGTGTGCAGAAGAACGAGCCACAGGGAGGAGAAAGGATGTTCACCTCCAGATCTCCAGCCCTCGAGGGAGGGAGACCGACACAGATTCGTCAGACTCCAGCACCGCAGACGAGAGTCACTGGATCCAGGCGAAGAGAGCAGCCCAAGTGAAGTTCCGCCTGGCACGAAGGAGGAGGAGAATTAGAAACAAACAAAGTGGCAACTTGGATGAGTCCTCTGCTGCTGGTGGAATTGAGCCAGGAGATGTGGGATCCCAGGGTCAGGCGCCAGCCCGGCTGACGGAGGGGGAGAGCTCCTTAAGTCTCCGCAGGGGAGAAGGCACCAGGTACCAAGAATGCGGTCCTTCCCTGCTGGGAGGGGCCTCCGAGATGAAGAGACCCTCAAGGAGCCACGAGGAAAGCAAAGGCAGGTCCCGCCACCGGGGTCGTCAGCGCCTGCCTGGTCTTGGGCAAAGTGAAACAATCAAGAAAAGGTTTTCAGAGACAGATTCCAGCCCTGAAACACCAGCAGCGAAAGAAGGGGGCAAGTTTGTGGACGATGCTGGGTCCCAGGTGAATAACCCTGCCCAGAAGCCTCCCACCGCCCACCAGGACGGGTCTGAGGATTTAGAAACGTGCAGGTCAGTCACTGCAGAGAGAGACGTGGTGCCGTCCAGATAGATGGACATAGTTATGTGTGTGTGTCACCTGCCCTCCAACATAGCATTTATTCATACTGTTCTTGGTCTGATTGGATGCAAGGTGATTCAAGGAGAAAAGGGGAGGAGAAGAAGGATGCAGAGGTATCTGGGAGGAGGGGATTGAAAGCTGTTCCAGATTAGAATTAGATTCCCCCTCTTCCTCCTTTTAATTTCATAAGGATTTATGCTGGCCAAGGGAGTGACAAGCCAGTGTCACTTAGTGTCACCCTTAGACTCTTCAGTGCACATTTGATGAACTGTTAGCACCCTGGCAGAGGATAGTAGACACTTGGACGTTTTAAGGTCAGATTTTTTTTTTTTGTATCAGAAAAAAAATCTCTGCAGTTGGTGCTAATTTGTTCTCCAGTTGTCTGACTCAGCAGGGTAATTGGAGACTAAAAGGACACAGAAACAGGTCACAGCCATACCAGTGGGGTTGCTGGAGCCCCCAGGGAAGGAGACCACATTAACTTTGGTGATCATCGTGTCCTCAAAGAGTTCGGCGTGGCTTTGAGGCTGCTTGCGTGCATTTTTTGACTCAGCTGTGTGCATTTTCCAAATTAACTTCATGTTTAAAAGACTGCTGTGACTATCCAGGCTGGGATGCACAAGTGAGATCACTTTGAACAAAACAAGGCTTTCACATTTTCATATTATCCATTGTCATTTCAGTTGTGTGGATTCTGTTTGGGGGCCAGTGAAGTTCACATGGCATAATGCGTGGTTTGAGGGGTGGGGGGGCTTGTTTTTTATGAAAGTTGAAGTTCTTTTATAAAACAAGTCTGTGTGTTGCATGTGAATCACATGACCCAGAGAAAGCTTCCTACGTCCATCAGGTCTGGATGGAAATAATATTCTAATGGTTTGTTTCTCTGAAAGTTTTAGGAGATGGTCATTTATAAAATGCACATTTAGTTATTCACTCAAGCATTCATGAGGCCTCAAGCTTTGTTTGAAACTATTACAGCTGAAAGTGTATATGGTTTCTGAGATCTGAGAGCTTACAGTCTAATGGGGGCCAGGGACACAAAACAACTTCACAGTTAATACACGATTACAATGGTGAGGAGGAATGGAAGAATGTACAATGAAGAAGGGGTACCTGTGGTAGGGAATCAGAAAAGAATTCTCTTAAGAAAATGACAAGCTGTTGGGGGAGGGTATAGCTCAGTATAGCATGCATGAGGTCCTGGGTTCAATCCCAAGGACCTCCATTAAAATAAATAAGTAAATAAATAAACCTAATTACCTACCCCCGTCCAAAAAAAAAAAAGACACACAAAAAAGAGATTAAAAAGAAAAAAAGGAAGAAAATGACAAGCTGACTGAGGGTCAAGGCTGGCAG
This sequence comes from Vicugna pacos, assembly GCF_048564905.1. Taxonomy (NCBI): domain Eukaryota; kingdom Metazoa; phylum Chordata; class Mammalia; order Artiodactyla; family Camelidae; genus Vicugna; species Vicugna pacos. The sequence continues at coordinate 8,499,801 of NC_132988.1, read as the reverse complement.
GAATTGATCAAGGAGAAACAGACGAGGCGGTCCAGCCAGTGTGCCACCGAGGTCCGGGTACCCAGACCCACATCTGGGTGGTGGCCAGGGTGTGGTGAGCAGGGTGGGTGGTGGAGATTAGGGCGGAGAGGTGGGGTGGGCCAGGTAAGCATGTGAAGGGACTTAAAAGAGAAGTGACCCCATTTGACTTCTATACTAATGCAAGTTAGTTTCTTGTAGTCTTTTGAATATGGTTCAAGCGTGGCTTTGCTAAATGTTGGGGGATGGAATGCTGCACTATTTCTGGCCTCGACTAAGAACTCCCCACTTGCAAACATCTGTTGTTATTCCCCCAAAGCTACTCCAACATTAACTGAATGAAAGACAGTCGAAGAAACGAGTTGGAGACGTTAACGGTAATTGGAGGTAAAAGCAGTGCCTGTAATTAAAGCCGAAGTGACTGTTTCTCCTAAAAGCGCTACTCTGGAGGAACATTTTGAAAGATGGAATATTTCGCTTAGACTTCTATTAACGAAAGTGAGATCAATGGGCCTGCAGTTACCATTTCTTGCTGTGCGTTATCATCCAAATATACCCATGAAGCAAATCCTCCAGGTTGCGTATTATACCAGCTGCTGAAGATAAAAAGTGACAAAGACTTGAGTCTTCCCTTAAACGGCCTAGAATCGAGTGGGAGCAATCGAACGTATGCTTGAAAAGATGAAAGTTCAAGATAGTACAGGGTGAGTTTAAAGAGAGGAATACCGCAGGAATTTGAGGAAAGAAAAGGTACCGAGAGGCACGCAATCCAGGAACCGCTGAAGAGCTGGGATCGGGGCTGAGAGAGGAGAAGTTAGTCTGGCAGAGATGCCCGGCTGGCTTCCAGGAGCTCAGGGCCGAGACAAGGACAAGGGAATGGCTCGGCGCGCCTGAGGCTTCTGTGCGAACTCGTGTGACGAGGGTGGAAGGTTTGCATAGATTGACGATAACGGGAATTTTTTTTCCATGACGTGGTGCAGAGCACATGCACATTCTTCCAGGGAGCTTAGCTCTGTTCTGTGCATCTGTTTTCAAACCGCCTTGCTGGGTACCAAGGAGGCTGCCCCACGGCTGAGGGCGGATCAGGGCGCTTGTGTTCCTGTTAGCGCATCTTCCACCGGAAAGTTGGGGTTCTCTAACATTCCTGTAAGGAAAAAAAAGAAGATTCCGCTGCAAAAAATACTACAGAACAGCCTTTGCTAAACGAAGCACGCTTGATGAAGGATCACATACACAGAGCAGTCACAGCGTCCCTGAAGGGATACTGGGAAAGATCCTAGACTTAGGAGAAGGTGTTGCGATGTGGTGAAGCCTCCTTCCATAGGCTGAGGGGGTGAGGATGCTGCAGGGGACTCAAAGGGAGGAACCGGTGGCCTTCGGGCATCCCCCTCGGATGACGCTCCCCGGTGAGCGGGGGCAATCGTAGTGCTGGAATTGGTGAGGGCACCAGACAGAGGGGTCAGGAATGACACCAGACCTTGGAGCTTGGAAGGCAGGGAAAGCTGATGTGACTGACAAAGGCGGAGGAGGCCGGTCAGAGGTCAGTTTGTTTGGGAAAGGCATAATGAGTTCAATTACAGGCAGGCTGTTTGCAGTGACCGTGATGTCCCAGGGTCAGCTGTTCAGCGGACAGTGTGAGTCACGTTACTGAAGCCTGGGAGAGCAGGCAAGGCTGGGCCTGGGTGATTTTTCCAGCATTACTCATCTATACACAGACCGACAGTGAACAGCTGTCTTTGCAATGGTCAGTAACATGATATACAGACACAGGGCAGTGGCACTTAAAAGCGAGAATCTTCTCAAGGCCAGGGAGGGCATGTCGAGGTGGGCACCGTTCTCAGGGAGGTGACCGTGATGCCTGAAAGTGGATGAAATCTCTATGTGAGATCACATGTAGGGAAAAAGCCCCAGGCTGAGCACCAGGGGCCCCCCTGTAGGGGAGGAAGGTGACCTGCCAGAGAAGCAGCGATCGCCTGTGAAAGGCACTCCTGCTGCTTCAGACTGGCCTAGGCAGGACACAGCCACAGCCGCAAAGCAGAAGCAGCTCCTGAGTCCTTCTTCCTTTTCTGTTCCTGGCATTTGTCCCACAGGGAAACTCTGCCCTCCTTCCCACCTTATCAATGCCTCCGCAGAGAAAATACATTGTAACCTGGAATTTAACTTAAACCATCATGCCATCACACCCACACTTGCAGAGTGGGAAAAGCTTTGCCTTTTTCTTTTTTTTGAGAAAATTTACATTAAAACAATGAGTTAGATCATATTAGCTCACACTTGAAACTTTTCGGTAGCCTCTTAGTTGCTGTCAGAGACAAGTTCAAAGTCTTTACTATGATTTACAAGGCTCTACATCATCTGTCTATCGGAACTGCCTCCCAGGCTTTAACACTGTTATTTTTTAAAACATTTGTTTAAATGTTTATACAATTTTTAAAGGTTACTTTCCATTTACAGTTATTACAAAATATTGGCTATATTCCCATGTTGTACAATACATCCTTGTAGTCTCTCTTGCTCCCAGTAGTTTGTGCCTCTCACTTCCCCACCCCTGTCTTGTCCCTCCCTCTTCCCACTTCCCACTTCCCACTGGTAACCACTAGTTTGTTCTCTATACCTGTGAGTCTGTTTCTTTTTTGTTATATTCACTCATTTGTTTTATTTTTAAGATTCCACATACAAGTGGTATCAGACAGTATTTGTCTTTCTCTCTCTGACTTATTTCACTTAGCATAATACTCTCCAAGTCTATTCATATTGTTACAAATGGCACGTTTTCATTTTTCATAGCTGAGTAGTATTCCATTGTGTGTGTGTGTGTGTGTGTGTGTGTGTGTGTGTGTGTATATATATATATATATATATATATATATATATATATACCACTTCTTTATTGATTCATCTGTGGCTGGCCACCAGGGTTGCTTCCATGTCTTGGCAATTGTAAATAATTCTGCTATAAACATTCTCAAAAAAACTAAAACTAGAGCTAACTACCATGTGACCCAGCAATTCCCCTCCTGGATATATATCCAGGAAAAGACAAAAAAAAAAAAAAGACACCGATTTGAAAAGTTCCATGCACCCCAGTGTTCACAGCAGCATTATTTACAACACCATCATTAACAATGACCTATTCATTGCTGTTCTCTCTCCAGTGCTCTGGAAGTGCCAGGCCTGTCCCTTTCAGGGCCTAGAATCTCTCCCCACCCCCCACTCTGCCCTTCACCGGACTAACTCCTAGTCATTCTTTCGATTGAAACGTCACTTCTTCAGGGAAACCTTCATGATTCCCTAAGCAATGCTCAGCTCCCCTTCACGTCTGCAGTGTCATTTTTAATTGCTAACTTAGAGGTATTTTTGTGGTTGATGATATCAGATGTGTCTACTGATCTGTTCCCACAAAGTACCTGGGACAGCGCCTGGAAGACAGCACATACTCAGCAGTGTTTGAATGAATTGACTTGGGGAAAATGAATTTTTCCGGAGGGAGTCATTCTTCCTGTGTGAAATCCTGGCACTCGGTGGAGGGTGACCTCCCCTCCTTGGAACCACGTGTAAAGGAAACTCTCCAGTTCCCAATGCTTGGTGGATTTCAGCATCTGCTCCAGGGCTGTTCAGACACAGGTCACTGCACCCACTCCCAGGATTTCTGACTCCCTCCCTCTGGGGGTGGGTCCACGAGCTGCATTTCTAACATGTTCCCAGGTGATGCAGAGCTTACTCATCCAGAGACCACATTTTGGGAACCACTGTTCTGTGCTGCAAAGTCCCCCTGAGCTTTGAGTGGGAAAGGCTGAGTTTGGGGAGCATAATTACAGTTTTCTGTCACATTCTCCTGAGCGCTGACACAAAGCATGATCAGATCACTTTCCTGGCATTTCACGCTGCCCTGCCAGCATGGGGAAGGTCCTCCCACTAAAACCGTAGACCGACCAAGTCCCAGCCTTACCAGGAACTCAGATGTCACGATTTGACTATTGTTTCCCTTCAAGCCCACTTCCTCATCCCAGCTACCCCGACTTCCGCCAGTGAGTTCACAAAGCCCCTGAATTTCCAGTTTTTGACAAGTTTTCTTCTGCATCAGATATATCTGATCTCCAACCAAGTCCTGTCACTTCTTCCTCCAGATGCTGCTTTGATTGAGGTCTTCATTCTCGTTACCAGCATCCTCTTCTCTCCACTTCTCTTCTCTCCCCACATCCACCCTCAGGTCTCCTCTACGCTGAAATTGACTGAAACCACTTTAAATGAGCTTAAGCAAGAGAGGGAGGTGTCAGCCACAGAGATAGAAAACCCGGGTCACAGATGGCCTCGGGTCTCCAGAGACTCAAGCCATGCGTGTCTCTCTCTCCTCCTCCTCCTCTGTGTGGTTCTTATTTACCCCAGCTGAAGACCAACTTCCTCCAGACAGCAAAAGGAAGAAACAGTGGGGACAGAGACAGCTTCGGGCTTACATGTTACCAGCAGTGACTTCACAGAAAAGGGAAATGTTCTCTTCAAGCAGTTACATATGAAACCCTAAAGAAGGAATAGAATTAGCCTGCCTCATGTCACATCCTGGAGCTAACCACTGTCACCAGGGGTAGGGGGCGTTACACGTGGATCAAGTCCTTGGGCAGAAAGGTTGTATTTAAAATGTGGCTATTGGCAGTCCCTTCAGAACCTGATGAATTGGGGAATGGGCATTTCAACACCAAGAAAGAACAGCACCAGTACCAGAAGAAGTGGGGAAAAAATTATTAGCAGAAATCAATCAATCAATCAATCAAAAAAAACCAAACAAACAGTAGTACTCAACTACTACCAAATACACTTCTTCCCTTCCTAAGTGGATTTCTCTTCTCTCCAAATGCCCATATTTAAATATGTTCCCTCATTGTTTATCCTCTTCCATAAAGCTTTCCCAAGCTCTTCCGATCCACGGTAACTGTTTCCTTCTTGGAATTTTCGTTAACCTCTCTAGTCAATATCATGTGTTGAGTATTCAGTCATCCTCCAGGGGTTTCATATGTGTTAAATCTCTTTTCTCTACACAATCAACTCCTGGAAGGTAAGAATTATCTCTCACACCTGTTTTATGCCCTACACGGTTCTCAGAGTAATTTTGGAATTGAGCAATTTCTCTGACATAACTTTTGGAATGACTTCATGATCAGTGAATACTGAGAGGAGATGTGCAAAAGCCTTGGGGACTATAATGGAGATTGGGTGACGCAGGGTAACATAAATAAGATAAATTGAATTCTATCGATAGTTTCGTTAGAAGAAGAAGAGCCTAAAAAGTAAATAACTCCTGGTGATGTTCTAGTTCTACTTTGGGTTGGATGATGAGTTTGAAGGTAATACTTTGTATTATTCTGCAACAGTCTTCACTATACATACTCTCACATTTTTCATTTAGGAAAAAAATTTTGAGGAACATTGGATGAAAAATGATTAAAACAGTGCCTATGTTGACTTGTTTACTTCTTGCAATAACTTTAATCTGGGTATGGGAAAGTGGAGAGAGAAAATTTCTGAAACTCCAGGTGTTCATGGTAGAAGACGAGTTTTCAAGAGCAACAGGGTCATGGTTTTTGCCAAAGCAACAGAGTTTATCAGATTGATTTAGGTAATTTTTTTTTAATTGAGGTACAGTCAGTTTACAATGTTGTGTCAGCTTCTGATGCACAGCATCATGTTTCAGTCATACATATACATACATATATTCCTTTTCATATTCTTTTTCATTATAGGTTACTATAAGATATTGACTATAGTTCCCTATGCTACACAGATGAGACTTGTTGTATATCTATTTTATATATAGTAGTTTGTATCTGCAAATCTCAAACTCCTGATTTAGCCCTTCCCACCCCCTTTCCACCCTGGTAAACATAAGTTTGTTTTCTATGTCTGTGAGATTATTTATGTTTTATAAATAAGCTCATTGTGCCTTTTTTTTTTCAAAGATTCTACATATAAGTAATATCATGGAATTTCTCTTTCTGGCTTACTTCTCTTGGAATGGCATTCTCCAGGTCCATCTGTGTTGCTGCAAATGGCATTATTTCATTCTTTTTTATGGCTGAATAGTATTCCATTGTATAAATATACCACAGCTTCTTTATCCATTGATGGAAATTAAGGTTGTTTTTGTATCTTGGCTATTGTAAATAGTGCTCATGTGAACATTAGGGTGCATGTATGATTCAGATAATTTTTGAATCCCAGGCCTGAGCTCCTAAGAAACTTGTGCTTAAAATAGATCTTTTTTATCCATGTCATCATATCTGTAAACCCAAGTACTCATTCATTCACATACTGAGCAAACTATTTCTTGGAAATTCATTCTGTATCAAGACAAGATTCTAGAAGCCAGAAATACAATGGAAAATTCAGTAATGGTCTGATCCCTAATGAACTTATATTCCAATTAGTAAGACAAATAATCACACAGGTAAATGTAAAAAAAAAAAAATCCATGTATCAGTGATGCTAAAGGAACATACAGCATCTGGTAGAAGAATGCAAGTTTCCTTGAGGAACAAATAATTAAGGAGAAGGAAGAGTAAGTGAAGCATAGAGAAGAGATACCCTGTTCTAGGAAAAGTATATGACACAAATGAGCACACAGAGATGAGGGAGATTTAGGAGAAAAGGATTTCAGTGCTGCCCCGCAGAGAGCAGGAGGATGGGGTGGGAGCCCACCATGGGGTCTTCATCCACCAAGTCAGGGCTTTGGATGGTGTTTCAATGGCAAGGGGAAATTCCTGTAGACTCTTAAGGAAAAGAATGACCCTGTGTTTTGGAAGAATACTCAAGCTGCTTTTGGAGAACAGATAAGAAGGGCAAGACTGAAGTCAAAGGAACCCAATGAGAAAGCCAGACAGGTGTTCCAGGGAGAAGGTGATGGTAGCTGCTAGAATAAAAGATGTAGGTGGATTTTTAAAGTATTTTGAGAGTAAATCAAATAGGACTTGATAAAATATGTATGGAACTGGTCTCAAGCTTCTGATTCAGAAAACTGAGTAGATTCTAGTACTGCTAGAGAGAACTACTTTTGAGAAAACATACTGCTTGAGAGGCAGATATGAAAGGAGTTTACGGGTAGGGGTGGGACGTATAGCTCAGTGGTGGAGCATGTGTTTAGCATGCATGAGGTCCTGGGTTCAATCCCCAGTAACACCACTAAAAATTTTTTTTTGAAAAGGAGTTCAGTTTTAGACAGGATAAGTTTGAGGCACAAGATAAACACCCAAAGAGAGTAGATACACACTACTTTATATAAAATAGATAAAGGGCAAGGTCCTACTGTATAGCACAGGGGACTATATTCAATTTCTTACAGTAACCTACAATGAAAAAGAATGTATGTGTGTATATATATATAAAACTGAATCACTGTGCTGTACACCAGAAACTAAAACAAGATTGTAAACAGACTATACTTTAATTTTTAAAAAAAAGTTTAAGTAAACAGAGATATCAAAGAGACACATACAGGTCTGGAGTTCAAAGGATGCATTGTGACTTTAGATGAAGATCAGGAAGTCTTGAGCCCGTAGGTGGTGATTGTCAGATCTCCCACAGAAAACTGTAAACTGAGAAGGGGAGGGTGTGGAGACCCTGTGGAACGGCACCATTTAGTGGCCCTGGGAGAAGGAGCAGGTGGAAACCCAGGAGCCTGTGAAGGAAGGAGAGACTGGACCAGGTGGAGGGACAGGGGAAGTCAGGGGCCTGTTTGTGTTTCTAATCTAGAGAACTCTTGAGCTCGGAGAGAGAAAGAGGCTGAAGATGCAGAAAACTGAGAGGATTACTTAACTGAGGCCCCACAGAGAAGGCAGGAAAGGAAAGGACCCAAAGCCCAAAATAGAAGGATCTGTCCTATTGCAGAAAATAGGTATGTCTTTCTTTTCAACGGAAGCAAAAGAGGAGATGGTAGATGTGAACAAATGTAGATCTTCAGATTAGGAAAGCTTCCTTTTGATGGCCTTGGAGAGTAAGGGGGTGTGGCAGGGTCAACCATCCAGGGAAATGTGAATTTCAGATAAACAGCAACTAGCTTTTCACTGGGACACACTCGCACTTTAAAAAGTATTCGTTGTTTATCTGTAATTCAGATTTCACTGGGCTTCCTGTATATTTTTTCTAAGGCTGGCAACGCTAAGAATAGCAAGAGAAAAAGGTTTATCGAAAGTGCTGCTGAGGCTTGTTACTGAGTTTACGTGGCAGCAGCAGGAAGTGCAGTTTATCCCTGCAGCTCATCCTTGAAATGCAGACACCACCAACCAACCAAAGCAGGCACCTGGACGCCAACCTGAGGGAGTGGCAGCCAGTTGACACACCTAGCACAGTTTCATGTGTTCGTCCCCATGGATCCCCAGTTAAACCTGAAGCTTAAAAACTAGGGCAAGTATGCTTTACAAATAAGATTTTTAAAGCAAAATAACATTTCAGTGAGTAGTTTTTCTCTCTGATTATTTAGAGAAGAAAACATACTTCTCTTGACCGTCTCCTTTCAGGCAATTATGATGGTCATTGGAAAGAGTGGATTCAGGAACCAACCAGATCACTTTCCAGTCTGCTCTTTGAGGACCCTTGAATCTTAGCACACTTATCATCTCTTGTCACTGAACCAAACTTGGGTCCCCTCTCCAAGGCGCAATCTACAGACACCAGGTTGTGGTGATGGTTCAGCCTTTATTGAAGACGCCAAGCAAGGAGTCAGGGCAGCTGGTGCTCAAAACACCCAAACTGCCTGATGGGTTTCAGCAAAGCATTTTTAAAGGCCAGATGAGAGGGAGGGTTCCCAGGGTATGTGATCATCTCGTGTGCAATTCTCTGATTGGTTGATGGTGAGGTAACAGGGAGCTGTCACAGAGGTTAATGTCACCTATCCTTAGGCACCAGCAGGTCTGCAGGGCTACATGCTCATGGTCATCAAGTAGTTAATATTTTCCATTTGGTGGGGATTTAGCATCTGTAAAACAACTCAGGAAGTGTGCAAAACATATAGTTATGTGGGTGCTTTGGAGAGGAGCTACAGCAGAGGATTCTTCCATCCTGGAAAGACCCCACGGGGTTCTGCTCGGTGACACTATCTCCTCCTTGGACATTTTATTTCCTGGGAGCCTCTTTCCTTTGAAAGTCCCTAACTGTGAAAGCATTCTTTCTAATATTTAATAGCCCGTGTCCTTCTATTTTCTGTTAGTCCTAGATTTATATTCACTCAGTAATAGATATTTTTTTAACTTTTGTTACATATCCTGTTACTTCTTTCTGTTACTTTTTCTCTGCAAAAATCAGACTAACACTCTGTGGTCCAAGTCCAATTTGGTAAGTGAAAAATAAGCTGTTCAGAGTCTCGAACATTCCAGTGAGAAAGGTTATCTGAAGTGACCCAATGAGACGCATCCATTTCCTAGAGGTAACAGATCCGTAAGAAAGTTCCCAAATTTATTGTGTTCCTTATACCCTTGCCTTTGTTTTGCTGAGTGTTGTAGGAGTTAGCAATCACCTTTTTCCTGTTCATTTTAATAAGAGCTGAGCTGATAGGAAATACAGGCGTGAATGTTACTGGTGACCCGCCGGAGATGAGTTACTCTGGGTGACTCCACGTGGAGTCACAAGGTCTCACTTTCAATTCTTGTTTTCTCTTTACTTGGAGCCAGCAGGCTAGAAAAGGTAATGGGGCCCTCTCTTTATTTATGTGATCAAAAATGAGAAACAGGGCCGTGTATTCCAAATACACGCATTGCTAGTCTGATACAATGTTTTAGAACTAATTTCTTTCCTTGAAATGAATAATTGTAGGCGTTGCTGTCCTTGGCAAAAATCCAGATATACATAATGCTACTTTATTTTACAGAGCAGAGATTCCTCAAAAAAAAAAATTTATGACACTCCATTATGTTACAAATGTTTGGTGTGACTTCACACAATTTTCAGCATTTATCTCAGTAATTTATATTTGAATGAACAAAACCAATGAATAAAGACACTGATATATAAATATAAAGAAGACAAACAAGAAGGTCCTACAGTATAGCACAGGGAACCATATTCAATATCTTGTGATGGCTATAATGAAAAAGTATGAAAAAGAATATATATGAACTGAATCACTATGCTGTGCACCAGAAAGTAACACGTCGTCGTAAATCAACTACAAAAGAATCAAATAAATAAATAAATAAATATACACACAAAAAAACTTATAGGCAAAAAACTTGAAAGAATAGTAAAAGCAGAACTTGGTATCTTTTTTTTTTTTTCTATCTTCCAGAGACACGCCTTGTTCTCAGCAGGCTTTTCCTAATTGTTCTGAATTTGGGAGATAATCTTTCCCAGCTTGCAGTGACAGTGTCATCAATAAAACAGATTGTCTTGACTGGTAAATTACCTTACGTGACTGAAACCAAGTGGATTGATTAATTTTACCTTCTACTTTGGCTAAACAAGTCACCCTGATTTTTTGGAAAGAACGTGTATTCTGTAGGCCAATTATTTAACAAGGAGTGTTTTTCAAAAGAAAAAAAAAAGACACTTATCTGCTTATAAAACTGTCTTAAAGTAGATTTGAATCAAGGAGGAATTTTCCAACCTCAGAGAACTTCAGACAAAAGAAGATAGAAATATGATGTTGCTTCAGAGGTAAAAGTCAGCATTTACATATTATAAAGTTGTTTACATGGTGCTGCATTTATCGTTTCTTTGGGAATTTCCATGTTTGCTAACTACCCTGTTATATCAAAGTGCAGAAATACCGAAGGAATATCAATTAGGTAGAGTTTATCTACTTCCTACTTTAAGAACAATATGTGTTCAGGATTACAGTTATTTTAAATGACATTCTTTCTTTAAGGAACTCATATCTGTTTGGCAATATGCAAAAAAAAAAAAGGAAAAGAAAAAATATCCTCTCTTTTCGCAGTCACACAAACTCCTTTTTAAACCTATATATTTATGTATCAAGCAAACAGAAGGCAAACGCTGTGTACGTAAACTGATGCCTACTGGGTACGGTGCTTGTTGCCAGCAAATCATGATTTATATCTGAGAGAGTATTTATAACCTCAGCATTTCCTCCTTCCCTAATTACCATATTTGAGTTCTCATCTTCCTTTTAACCACTGCAGAGTAGTTACACACTCATTTCAAATCTTCCACAATCATCCTCAGACATAAGTAAATTTAGATACAGTGTCTAATTTGGTTCACAAGTTAAGATTCCCCTAGAGCAGCCCTGGTGAGCTGTCGTCCGGTCACAGCACTCTGACCGTCTCAAGCTCAGTGCAGTGACCTCCTTCCTGCCTGGGTCAGATGCAGCGGGGGCTCCAGGAGCCCGTTAGCTCCCCACCCCCAACTCGCTTCCAGGTTTACGCGGGGCTGCAGAGGAGCTCCTGGGCTGGGGAAGCTTCCTGCAGGTGGATTTCACGTTAGACATTATATTGAGAACTTTTCGTTATATTGAAATCTTTCTTCTTTCCTTCAAGGTTATCTAACAAATAATCATCCAGATCTCCCTATTTTCTGCCTGACTGGCACCACTTTGTTCTTGTGTGGCCCTCTGAGCCTCACCTTAGCAAATTCTGCCATCTTTATTTTAGAGATTTTTTGGTATAGGTGAGCTCACAGCTCTCTGAGGGTGTAAATTGAAGTGTTTCACCGCACTGTAAGACAGTAACAAGGGAGAAAATTAAAAGGGAACAAAGAAAGAAAAAATAATAACTAAAAGGAAATAGAAATTATATACACTGTTAAAATGTCCCATGGTTGGAGGAGTCCTGCTTCCCATCAGCATTTGAAAGCCTCAGAATTCTTCCAGGTAGAACTAGAAAGAACCAGAACTCACCTCACCCAGTGGTTCTCAAGCTGGGCTGCAAGTTATGCTGGCCTGGGAAGTTAAAAAAAAAAAAAATGTTCAAGGACTTCACCCAGATCCCTCTGGAAGTGGTGTCTCGGCACAGGCACATTTTTTTTTTCATTTTTCAGTTTTATTAGGTAGAATTGTGACAGTTTGCCTGCACATATACAATGTATTGCATGTAAATACATATACACAATATACTGCATATATTTTTTAATTTACATATATGTACTGTTCATTGTTTCTAAGCACGTTTAAAGTTTTAGCTTTTTAAACTTACACAGTTATCAAGGGAATAAAGCCAACCACGAAATAAGAATTAATTCAATAAGATACATACACCCTGCTATTAACAGCAACATTGTGTATAATTGCCAAGATACAGAAGCATCCTAAGTGCACATCAGTAGATGAATGGATAAAGAAGATGCAGCAGATATGTGTAATGGTCGGGCACATCTTTAAAAGCATCCCAGATGGTGTTAGCCGGCAGCTGGGGCTGAGAGCCACTGGCTTCCAGCTCAAAATCTCAGGTGAACAAATTGATGCCCAGAAGATGTCTATGTTCTAAGAACCACACTCTGGGCAGGAGACCCCCTTGGTGGCGTGTCCAGGATCTGCACACAGTGGAACTGTTGCAAGTGATTAGTACTTGTCTCATCACAGAAAGAATTCAGAGACAAGACATAAAGGTTAAGAAAGTAAAGTGAGGACTTATTAAGAGATGGATAGTGCACTCTCAAGGAAAGAGTGAGCAGACTCAGGTGAGCAGCTGCCCTGAGTTTCTTTGGCAAGTTGGTTACACAGGGTGTAAAATGAATGGGCACAATATTCCTTGGGGAGGGAAGGGCTTGGGGTCATAGTCCCTGGTTTCCCTCCCAGCTCCACCTTCCCGAGGGGAGGAGGGATTTTTGTCCTTTTTAGTCTGGATCAAAAGTATCATGGCGTCGGTGAATGATGGGTACTTCTGATCTGCGAGGCTATTTTATTGTAATGAGGGCATAATGAGCAGAAAGTTACATTCGGACACTGGAGACTCCTGCCTTTTCCTTTCTTTCTTGTCCTATAGGACACTTGTCACCCCAAAATGTGTGACCACTTATCAGCCCAGAGGTTCCTGCTTTTCCTTCTCTGCCCAGGGACCCCTGGTGCTTACATGATGTGTGGTTTCCTGCATTTGGCCTGTGCCCCTCCTTTCTGCCCAATTCCCGCCACTTGGCCCCTGTCCCCCTTTCTCTGCTCACATCTAGCTGCCCGTCTGCTCTAACAGAACAAAGCCTTGGGTGAGCAACTGGTACATCATTTCCTCTCACCCCCGGAAGCCACTTGGGACAGGGGTTCCCAAATGTGACAACTTTATTGAAGGAAATAGAAGATACAATGGCTTTTAACAGTGTTCCTCTTGGATTAAACCTCAGATTTCTCATCTAGCTGCAGTTCACAGTCACGTGACCCTCCAGGAAGTAAAACTCAACTAAGCCCACAGTTCTCGAAGTGCAGTCCCTGCACCAGTAGCATCAGAATCCTGTGGGAACTTGGTCAACATGCCAGCTGTTGGGTCTCAGCCCAGTCGTATTGACTCAGAAACTGAGAGGGGGACGCAGCCCCTCGTATAACTGTCCTTGTCCTTCTGTGTGACTCTGATGCAAGCTCACGTTTGGGAACCACCGAAGCAGAGGCTGCAGATGGGAAAACAGACAGTTATAATAGTGTGTTCACGCCACCATGGGTGAGCCCGGGGTGCAGTAGAGTGTAAGAAAGAGGGACCCAGGAGCCCAGTGCAAGTCTGTTCAGGAGAGATGGCGAAACAAACAAATAAAGGAGATGATAATGCTTGTATTTGACACTTTGCACTTCCTTTTTAGATTGTTTGACACACAATTTTCATGTATTTATGTGTGTGTATATATGTAGATATACATGTGGATATGCATGTGTGTGTGCATATATACACTTACACATACACACACACATACACACACAACAAATAGGAAATTGAGAAAATCAGGATGCACGAAAATAAGGGTAGAAAACTACTAAATCCACAAAAATGCATATATGGGGATTTACCACAGGTTTCATTTTCATAGACACAGTGGCCGAAGCAAAGAAAGAAACAGGATTCACAGAGAAGCAAACCAAGTGTTTGGATGAAACCCAGCTTTTGCTAGTAATAAAGAATGAGCAAAATGTCTTTCCTCGCAATGAGGGCATTTCAGTGTGGTGAATGGCACCCTTGGCTACCTGCATGTTAAGAGACGTGTTCCAATTTCTTTGACTAGGCTTGGCAGAGGACAGGGTTAAGGTCCTGCCATGAAACTAGCGAGCTACTTTAGGAGAAGTGCTTCAAAGGGGGCTTCTCTAAACCCAAAGCTCCATAGACACTCCGTGTTTTGGGAATAGGAGTGTCAAAGAAGCAAATGTCTGTATCTGCCGGCAGCCAGCGTTTTTTCTTGATAAATAGCCCAAAGCCAATCCTGGCTTGTGTAACTGCTAAATGTCCCATGATGATATGTAACACTCTGCACATTCTTCTGAAGATGATTTTTAAAATGATATCATGCTTGTTTTTTTGTTTGTTTGTATAATTTTCATTTTTATTTTAGTCGTAAATGAAATGTGCTATTGCAAGAACCGACTGATTTTATAAGAAATACAAAGATGTATCATCAAAGTCACGGCGTATGTGTTTTTGATCACTCTGCCTGATCCATATACAATATGTCATTTGTGAAGGAAAGAAAAAGTTGAGGTAAAATGATCTTACATTTGCTTAGGAAGCACCTTAGAAGAATAGGAAAAAGAGAGAGTAGGCTTTTTCTTCCTCATCACCCCCACTCACCTTCCCAACGCTGAGCTCTTGTGACAAAGGACAAACTTGGGTTGGGTCCACCCAGTTAAAAGAGCATTCATACCAATTTCCCACTGGATCCCACAGCCATGTCCTTCAACATCCCTTGGGAGATCTTAGCCTAAATTCTTCTCTGTGCAGAAACCAGAGTGGGGAGGGGCTAGCTCAGTGGTAGAGTGCGTGCTTAGCATGCATGAGGTCCTGGGTTCAATTCCCCTGTACCTCCATCAGTCAGTCAAGCTAATTACCACTCCCCCTGCCAAACAAAAAAGAAATTAGGCTAAAACACTCTTTTGAAGCCTCTTCATACCTTTGCCAGGGGTGAGTTAGCAGGCAGATTAATTTTGAATGTAAGTATCACAGTGATGTACTGCAGCGACAGAGACAGACCTTGTCAGTTCCCTTGCAACCGATCAATTCCCCTCCTTTTTGTCAAATGCCATTAAGGGATCAAGTGTGGAAATCAGCAAACCCGGCATCAGTGTGGGTCATTAATATAATGTGAATATTCATTATAGCATGAAATATATACATGTGTGTTATAAACATGTAGCTATATACAATAGGTATGGAATCTTCTGTAACAGTTAAAGCTGTTGCAATTAGATTCAAGTAAAATGCTATTTGTATGAAACCAAACTGAGACTATTGGCAGTTTTTACTCACTGTGCACTTCCTTAGAGAATATCTACACTAAGGTGCTGTTTGAAAATTGAAATATAATTTGCAAATAAAAAGCAGCTTTCACTAGAGTAACAGCCAAGAGGTTCTGGAATAGTAAGCAGAATTTTACCTTCTTCCTTATTACTGTGCATATTTTTTTTTACTTGGAAGTACAGGTTTATTTTTTGTTGTTTGTTTCTTATATAGAATTGCATTTATAATTTTCTCTTTTTTAACTGTTTGGCAGTATTTTTATTATTGTTCTATAATATATCAGCTGTAAGTCATGAAAAACCAAAATAAACTGGGAATTAGTCATGATAGTCATCTCCTCTTTAGTGTATTGACCTTGTATCATGTTTACTGCAACTTGAGGTCTTTACATTTGTACTTGAGTTTTTGACTTTTGTAGTTTGTGCATGAAAAAAAGTGTTCTGTTTTAACTTTCATTAAACCCTCTGTTGACGTTATACACTTATAATTTTTAAATTGTTTCTGTCATCACATAAAGACAGCTGATTCAGAGACATAACAAAAAGGCAAACAAAACAGGAAAGAGATAATACTAAATAATGGTGTCGAGCAGACGTAATTCATGAAATTCATTCATATTGGATGTGGAGGAAATGTGCTATCAGTTTATCATTTAGATGATGTCATAGTGAAAAAATTTGTCCACAAAGAAGAAAGATCAAAAGAAGAAAGATCCAAAATCAAAAGGAGGTTTTACAGGAATAAGAAATGCAGGGCAGGCATTGAAAGAGGCTCAGTGGACAGTGATGAGTATGGAGAAAGTTCAAACCCGTGCACAAATCCAGGCAGTGGAAAATGCTAGTGAGGCAGTTGAAGACAGACCCCCATTCCGTTAGCAGACAGAGGGTAAGTTGGTTTAATCTTCTAAGAAACCGAAGCAGAATTACCGTACAACTAAAGGGAGCATCTGAATACACTTGCTCCCTGAGGTCACAGATGTACACCATAGCTGGCATGAAATGTCGTGTTTTATGTGCTTAGAATTCAGAGAGTATTAGATACCCCTGGCATTGGTGTATGTGTGTGGAGTGGAGGTGGAGGACAAACTGTTCTTTTTATTTATTTTTTAACAAAGAGCAAGATTTTTTTTTCACATTTTTTATTGATTCATAATCATTTTACAGTGTTGTGTCAAATTCCAGTGTTCAGCACAATTTTTCACTCATTCATGGACATATACACACTCATTGTCACATTTTTTTCTCTGTGATTTATCACAACATTTTGTGTATATTTCCCTGTGCTATACAGTGTAATCTTGTTTATCTATTCTATAATTTTGAAACCCCAGTAAAGATGTTTTTAAATTGAAGTATAATCAGTTTACAGTGTGTCAATTTCTGGTGTACAGCATCATGTTTCAGTCATACATATGTGTACATATATTCCTTTTCATACTCTTTGTCGTTATACATTACTACGAGATATAGAATATAGTTCCCTGTGCTATACAGAATAAACTTGTTTATCTATTTTATATATAGAAGTTAGTATCTGAAAAATGTCAAATTCCCAATTTATCCCTTCGCACCTTTTCTCCCCAGTAACCATAAGTTTGTTCTCTATGTCTGTGAGTATGCTTCTGTTTTATAAATCCATGTCTTTTTTCTTTTTTTGGATTCCACATATGAGTGATATCATATGCTATTTTTCCTCCTCTTTCTGGCTTTCTTCACTTAGAATGACAATCTCCAGGTTCAACCATGATGTTAGTGAAAATGGCATTATTTTATTCTTTTTTAGGGCTAAGTAGTATTCTATTATGTAAATATACCACAGCTTCTTTATCTATTCATCTGTTGATGGACATTCAGTTACTGTCTTAGCTATTGTAAATAGTGCTGCTATGAACATTGGGGTTCCATATGCTTCAAAGTATAGGGGACAAACTATTCTTAATGCTTTCCATCCTTCCAGAAGACTGTCATGGAGAGGGCTTCTCCAGAAGCTGGACAGGAAGCAACTCACATTTATACAAAATAAGACATAGTACTTGTCCAAATTGTTCAAATATATAAATCCATCAAATATTCATGAATTTGTTTACTTACTAGAGAATAAAAGAAAAGAAAATGGAATAAATTGGAAAAATATTCTTAAATCTTAGTGTTTTTTAGTTTATTTTAAAATTTCTTTTAGTGATTATAATAATAGTTGTTATTGTAAAAGAATTTAAAAATAAATAAAACTACTATTCTATTTTAAACTTAATTACCTACATAGATGTCCACAAGATTTTTAAATATTTTCTTCTAATCTTTTTATGCATCTAATTTTAATAGGCTTATATTATTTTTTTCTCAGTTATATCTCTTAGTGACAACATATGAAGTTCATACACAGGGCTTTGGAGGAATGAAAGCTGTCAGAAAAAAACAGTGTTCTTATCTAAATGGAAATTTTGTTCTATCAGGATTCTGAATAAAATAAAAATTTTGTGGTTTTATGTTTATAATGCATTTCAGTTTGTTTCCACAAAGTTGTGCTTTCTGTTTTATGTTTGAGAAACGAATGTTTGGGGTAATCAAATGGTGTAAGAATCTCTCTGGATATACTCCACACTAGGAAGATGTGAATTAGAAAGAGGATTATTATCAATCATTAATTATGTATCTGTAATTCTACTGCTAACTGGACAAGTATATTTCCAATATGATTATAATTTGAGATAGTGATTTGTTACAGGCAGTTCTACTGCTATGTGTAAAGAGACCTTTCAGATATGATTCTTCTTGAAAAATATCCAATCTAAGAAAGTAGCATCAATGAGAAAGCATGGAACCACTTCCTTCTGCTTTTCAAAATGACCCTCCTCGTAGAGTGTAAGGATGTTCAAAATGAAATCATGAACATGGTGGTTTCCAAGTGGTACCTGTGGCGACAAACATATGCTCGGAGGCCCTGTGAATAGATTCATCTTGCACTCTGTACCGAGAAGCTCTTTGTGTTCAGTCCTGTCCTCCCACAGCTCATCCCAACTCCTTTTCCCAAACTCACGCCCACGTTCCACCAACTCTGCTGTTGCAGCATCTCCTGTTCTCTTTTTGCTTCTCATGACTGTTACGCTACTGCGCATTCTTATTACTGTTGACTTTGACTGTTATAATATTCTCTTCTTTTTCTTTCTAACTCTGAGATCACACAGCCAGATTAATTTCTTTCTAATAATTTACTTTCTTACTTGGGTTCTTTATGGAGTTTCCACTCCAACTGAATGTCACTAAAGCTTTTTTATATGTGTGCTTGTATATATATGTGTGTGTGTGTGTAAATGGTGGCACTGGACGAAGGAAGCATCTTTTAGGCTCTCACGATCTTGTTTTTCAGTGTGACATTCCATTCCAGTCCTCCCTGAACTTTCATATTCCTTTCAAACCTGCCACACACTTGATCCGATTACCTGGTGATTCCTACTTGTAGCATTCACCTAGAGTATCTTTTATGCCTGGAGTATTTTACCGACTTCCATCTTTATGTGCCAAATTCTACCCAGGCTCCAAGTCCAGTTCCTATAAACATCTTCCCTTGGGCTATAACCACCGTCCCCGCCTCAAGTCTATGCATGACTTCCCCTGTCCTTGCTCAGCACTTGAAACGCACACATCCTGTGGTACCTTGGATTCCAGTTAGTTGTGCAAATGTCCAACGTAGAAGGTGTCAAAATATAAGCTCCTTGAAGGGCACAAGCTGAGACTTCCTCATCTTTCCATTTATTACCGTTATTTTTAAGATTTACTCATCTTTACACCTATATAACCTTACACCTAGTACATATGCAACCAATTATTTGGTGAGAGAATAATTATTAAATGAACAAATGAAGAAATTAATGAATAAACACTGATGGTGGCTGGAACTGCTATAAAATTTTTGGCCAGTATTTGGCCAAGACGCTTCCTTGCCTAGGTAGGAGAATTTACATGTAAAATACTTAAAAGCATATTTCTAATTCATTCAGTGCCTTCTTGGTTATCTGTAAATAAGTGACCGGCTTTGTCAATTATCCATGGCAATTCGAGACTTCCTTTAAAGCAGTGCTCAGACAGATAAGATGAATGAAAAATGGAAGTTGTGGTTGAGGATGAGGCGATGAGGACTCCAGCAATCAGCAGTCACCAAAAGCGCTGTCACAAAATCAATTTGGATCAGGAATCACTGCCACAGTCAGAAAAGAAAAAGACTAAAATGTTACAAGTTTTCCAATAGCTCTGTTATTACGTACGTACCGAAGCCCTACTCTGCATCTGACCAAATGTATTTCTTTGGTTATATCTACACAGAAAGCAAATGAGTTTGTGTTATCTGTCCTTCCTTCTTTCCTTTCACGTCAATGCATGCAGCTAATAAAAAATTAAGCTTCCTAACTTCGAGAATACCTGCTTACAAATATCTCTCGTTCTGTTTTGTCGATCTCACAGACACACAAAAAGGATCTCAAAGCTGACGTAAAATGAATGTCTGTGACATCTGAGAGTAGATAAAATCATTGCATGAGGACATTTATTCAAAGTTATTATCTATTTACTCACCTGTATGTCACCAAAATTATAAGGTAGAATCTGGGAAGGTAAATACCATTAGGGAAAATCAGTTCCTTTACTTGGAAGTAAACGATGCTCTGAGCCCCCCAGCAGAGGGTGAACAGGGCAGCAAAGTGACAGTTCACAGGGAAGGGTTATCCCAAAGGTAGCTCCTTTACCCCCCACCCTTTTTTTTTTTTTTTTTTGATTAGTGGATGCACTGGGGATGAGCAGGCACTCTACCACCGTGTTCTACCCTCCTCCCTCACTCCATCTTTTGGTCTCCCCTGATTTGGAGGTTTTGGGCAGTTTGAGCTGATACTAAGACTGATGTGGAAGAACTGTTGTGTTGTTGGGTACCCTTGGGGCTGGAATTCCTGGGGCTACACATGCCAACACACAGGGGAAAAAAAATCTAGCGTCCTCCACGACCCCATGGAGACATCTCAGAGAGTCCTCAGAGCGGGCCTAGCCCACTGTGAGACTGACTCACTCAGCTAGCCGGTAATAGAAGAGTCCCAATGGGAACTTTGATCCCAATCAGAATTTAAACTCCTGGGATCAGTAGGTTTGAACCATCAACAGAGGCGGCAGGGCTGCAGGAGGAGCAATTCAGGTAGCATCTTCCCAATCCATTGTAACCCATGCAACCCAAATTCCAGCGACTTCAGATAAGCCTGGTGGCCACCTTTGCTTCCGCTATTGGCACAAGTGATCCCCGTTCTCTTCTTCTCCACCATTTTCCATCGAGCGGCATCCAGTGGGAAGAGGATGCGGGTGATTCGCTGTGGCTTTGGATCCACTCCAGGATCCAGTGAGGCGCCAGGGACATTGCTGTGTCACTGCCTCGGTGGTCCATCCTTCCCTGCAGCTCTGGGCAGACGGTCTGAGGTTTTGCCCAAGTCAGTGCTGACAAATTCAGGCATGAAATTAAACTCAGGAAGTCACGGGATGAACCAGGTTTTTTGTTTTCTGTTTTTTGGGTTTTTTTGAATCAAAAATACTCCTTTGAGAAAACGAAAACGTGTGAAAAAGTCCCTTGGGTGTGAAGAACTGCCACTCATCTGTAGATGTTGAAAGGCTTGCCTGTAGATTCAGAATGCCCAATCTTAGCAATACAAAAATGGTATCAGCTCTGCCATGAAATGTTTTTATTCTTACATCACAGTTGTATTTTGAATTGGCATTTTCAAAATATTTTAAATCTCAGGTTGAACGGTAGGTCATTGCACCTCTCTTCATCTCTGTAATGAAATCTTCAAAACCTGATTTACAAGGTCTTTTTCTTTTAATTCCAAATATATATATATATTCTGGATCCATATCAGTAAAAGTTTGCTGGAAACAGCTGTTATTAGGAAAACACTCAATACCGTCCATCTTCTTTTCTTATTAATAAGAGTTACTTCTCCTTTCTACAGCACATCAGTTTGCGTGGCTTCCTCTGATGCCCAGATAGGGTATAAAATCAGAACACGTCGGTTTAGTTCCTCAATGCAAATGAAGAGTGCATGGTATGGGTAAGGGTCATACTTTTCTCACTTTCATTATAAGCACATTTTCCCGAAACATAAATAAAACACTGGGAAGTGGTGACATCCTTTGAGAATTGCTAAATCGTCTCACTAAGCGAGACTATCTCTTTTGGCTTTTGCTCTGCACCTGGGATAGCTTCAGGTAAATTATTCCCAGTTCATTTGTGGTCTAGTAATTAGCCATCTTAACCTTGACTTTTTAATTCTCTCATCACTTAGATTTTTCTTAATATTCTGCTATTCTTCCCAGACAAGATTAATAAACAAGAATTTCTTCAGGTCATACTGGCAGAACTTGCATAAATAAAACAACAAATAGCCAAGACTGGCTCTGGGTGGTAAAAAATTTAGGGAAAATGGCACCTCAAACATTATCGGTAGATATCTTGCAGTCTGGCTCGTGAGGGCTGTGAGTCTTAGGGCAGCTTAAATTTAAATGAGGTGTGATCAGGAGAGGGAGTGTGTGTCACGGGCTTGAGATCATATTTGAGAAAAGTCCCAGAAGCGGATGATCCAGAATGCAACCGGCTAACGAAATACACATCTGAACGTTAACTGAAAAAAATACTGTTTAACCTTTATTGACATTTAATTAACTTAATTCTTATAAATAACCCTATGAAGTAGACACTGCTATTTTCCTATTTTATTGATGAGGGACTTGAAAGCACCGGAGATTGAGTGACTTAACAGGCGTGGACCAGCGAAAGTGGGATTCTGATGTTGATTGTAGTACCATTTCCAACATCGTACCACATGCAGAACATGATAACAGGTGTGCATTAACTGCGATTGATGGACAGCACACCCAGGACCCTTCAACTGTCCTGTAGTCTGAGAAAACTCCAGATCTTGGCACAGTGGTAACTAATTTGTGGCAAAACCCATAGCTTCTTGGCTGGTGAATTCTGTGCCACGTTGCTATGCCTGTACGTTAGGGATTAGTGAGAAATATGGCGGGAGAGGTAAATCCAAACTATGGGAGGTCGTATGAACACTGGGTGAAACAGTTTGGATTTTACTTGACTGTTAGGGTTCTTGAAGACCGGCAGTATTTTAAAAGGATCTGAATAACTGTGTGCTTAGAAAGTGGTTTGGAAGGAGCAGAGCTTTGAAGACAGTGGGTGTATCTGTTGACGATTCAAAGCTATTAGAGCAATGGCAGTGAGGATGAAAAGGAGGAAAATTAAAAAACAAAACACTGAGAGAGAAAAATATTGGCATACTGATAGCAATTAGAATTTAGAGTGTGAAGTACCCAGAAGGCTCAAAAAGAAAGGCAAACCGAGAGAACGAAACGTTCACTAGAATGGCATCTTCGGGAGAGAAGCCATATGGGAAATGGCGGGATATAGGAAAACACAACCAGCTGACGTTTCTTGTTATTGGAGAGGCTGCAGGTTGGCTTTGGAGATGAATGTTTTAAAATTCCAAGCCTGGGAGCGAAGCTTGAACTTGTGGGTTGCCTCCCTGGGGTGGTCAGTGTCGAAAGGGAAAATAAAAAGCGCTAAATCCAAAACTCCCAGGATAAGCAGATGGGAAATGCTGACAAAGAAACTTCAGGGCGTAAGACGAGACATGAGTCTGTTGGAAAGGAGGGAAAACAGAACTGCAGTGCTAGGGGTTCGAGGTCTTGTAGTTGAATTGCCCTTCCTGGAGCTCCTTTATACTGTGTCTGCCACAGAATCACTCTGTGTATGGTTGTTTGCTGGGGGCAGGGGTAAGTATTTGTTTGTTTATTTACTGGAGGGACTGGGGATGAACCCAGGACCTCATGCCTGCTAGGCATGCGCTCTACCAGTGAGCTAGACCCTCCCCTTGAGTATTTTCCATAATGGGAAATCTGCACTCTCCTGGGTCAGCTCAGTTCATCTTGGAAAGAGATATATTAATCTCTCCTGTGACTCTGACTTGCTGGATCCAGTTATGGGGCAGAATAAGACCAGCCACCTTTTACACAATAGCCTGTCACGTATCTAAATTCAGTTGCCATGGAATGTTCCCTCCCCTGCCTTTTTTTTTACCCCTCGCAAGATGTGAACTGTAGGACTTAGCATTTCTTTTCATTCGTCCCCAAATGACTACCCTCACACTTTAAAAGGCAGCCCTTTTGACCTGCTGCATTAGATTGTGGTCGACGAGTCTTAGCCGTGAATTCAGAAATGCTGAATTGCCTGCTGTTCCTCACACAGCATGTCACAGGATCATAGGACCCCCCCATCATTTCTCCCCTTTCCAGGCTGCAGAATCCTGACATTTCGGGGTCTGCCCTCCGCAAGCAATCGCTGTTTCCATCCCTACAACCGTCTTGCATGCCCTCTGATTCCTCTTTCCCCATCTTTAAGGGTAGTGATATAAGCACAGTGTCACATAAGCCAAAAAGGGAGAGGCTTCCGGAAGGAGGGGCTAGTCCATAAGGACCTCAGGAAAGATGAGGAGCTGGAGAAGGCCCTTAGACTTGACCCTATGGAGAGTGTTGGCAGCTCAGCAGAAACGTAGTCCCATTGTTACAGCAAAGCAGTCCTACGAGGTGGAAAATGACAGCGTCCTGTAAAGCAAATGCAGGCACAAAAAAGTGAGTTGCTTTTGTAAAAAGCACGCAGTGCATTGCCTGTCACCTAGCACATTTTTGTTGATTTTATTGACTATTTATTATTGGCAGCGATGCATGACTTTGAGATACTACTTATATTTTACAGTATTTTCTCATAGATCTCATTTGAACCTTGTAATAGCCATGTACAATTTTCCTGATGAGAAAACCAACTGTCTGAAAACTTGGCTGAGGTCCCCCAACACGCGGAAGAGTGAAGCTGAATTCAGCTCCAGTTTCATTCTACACAGATCTGACCATACTCCGAGTCCAGCTCTCTCTGAGACGTTTCTGTGACTTGACTCACCTGCAGATTCAAATGAGTCAATAACTAGCTCACCTGGATAGAGTCGGAATTCGTGACAGTGGCCTTACACGCATTTGCTGTAGCCGGTTTAACAAACGAGCTGCTAAGAACTGTTATCCCAATACACTGAAAGCGATAATGGAGATCAGCCAAAGTCATAGTAACAGTGGCGGTGGTCTCGTTAATTCCATGATCCCATGCTAACATTAACAAATTATCCATAATAAAATTCACAAATCTTGGATTGCCAACTATCCCTCAGGTATGCACCCTTTTATCTTATTTAATCCTCATGACACTTCAAGAGGTTTTTTTAAATTTTTTAATTAAAGTATAGTTGATTTACAGTATTGTGTTAGTTTCTGGTATACAGCCAAGTGATTCAGTTATACATGTATATGTGTATATTCTTTTTCATGATAGGTTATTACAAGGTATTAAATGTCGTTCCCTGAGCTATTCAGTAGATCTTTGTTGTTTATCTCTTTTATATACAGTAGTGTGTATCTGCTAATCCCAAATTCCTAATTTATCCCTCCCCCTCCTTTCCCCTTTGGTAACCGTTAGCTTGTTGTTTATGTCTGTGAGTCCAAGAGTTATTTTTAACCTCCTTTTACACATGAGTGAACTGGAGAACTTCTTCCGTTTACTGGAGCAGAGAACAAGGATGTGAGTCAGGACTGGATCTGCTTGTGAACCTCCAGCACCAAATCATTCAATTATTTTTATTTTTATTTTTTTCTGTGACAATGGAAAAAAAATACAATAGGGATATGAATTCATCCATGAGAGCAATGAATTTATACTCTACATAGAGACAAGCTTTCTCCCATTTCCTCCCATTTTCAACATCAGTCCTTCAGCATCGTTGTCTTGCAGTCTCTCAAACCCCTCCTCTTCCCTTAATACAGTGACCACCACGTGGTTTTACTTGCTTCCCTGCTCGATTGGTCTAGACCAGAAGACAACCATGTTCACACCGAATCCTCTGATGTGCCAAAATCTTTTCCTCCTCGCCCTTCCCATTTCAGACCTGGGGATTTCAGGGTGGGGTTTCATGCCTTCCCTCCTCTGTAGCAAACCTGTTGTCTCTGTATCACAAAAGATGATAAGACGCCCCAGACCCAGCCGCTGTGCTTTCCCTGCACCTCTACCCCATTTCCATCTTCACCAGCCCCCTCTCCCCGACCTCTTGCTCACAGGAATGAAGTCTGTTTCCTACCTGTGTATTTTTCTACCTGTCCAAAGGTACTCCTCTTACATCCCTTCTTCTTTCCCTGTGCTTTTTCAACTTCTCAAGAGCATTCACTTAACAATAGGTCATTCTTTTGTCTGTTTTTGTAAATGTCTGCCTCTCTGTGGCACCTTCACCTCTGCTTATGAACAAGTTCAGCTTTTCCTTGTGAAAACAAAAGGAAAAAGCGTTTAAAGTTTTTTCTTAGGTCTTTTGTTTGTTTGCAGGGGACTAGGTCAATAGGTTTATTTATTTTTTAATGGCGGTACTGGGGATTGAACCCAGGACCTCATGCACGCTAAGTATGTGCTCTATCCCTGAGTTATACCCTCCCCCAAAATGAAAATTTAAAATAAAATTTTCCCTAGTCAGCTATCCTGTCACTGCTCTGCTCTGTTTCACCAAAAGAGAGATTATATCTCTTTGCTCATTTACGTGAGTATGAATTTCTCATCCTTCCTACCTTTCCACGTGGCTTCTGCCCAACAAGTATGCCAGTCTTTTTTCAGAAGTGAATTCGAAGAATGGGGGCCAAACTCTGAAGCGTGATGGCTAGTTCTGAGTAAAGACTGAATCCAAATTAAGGCATTACAAATAATAGTATCCCTAACTACTGTGCTCAAAGCTTATTTAGTGGAAGAGGCATATGGAGGGAAACGTAGGTGGGAAAAGGAGGGGGCAGAGGCGTGGACTAGGGGAAGGGAGCTGAGACGCTGTCCGAGGGCTACAGGGATGACTGCCTTTAAGAGTCGCATGTTGTAGGTGTGCTTCGCTGCGAAGACTAAGCATGGAAACCAAGCGAGGGCCTAGGGATCGTGGCATCCTCTGTAGGCTGAGTCTCCCATCCCCAACCCGGTGTCACCACACTGTTCCAGATTCTTAACACCCAGATGATTGTAATCGTTGCTCAGATGGGGTCCCTGCCTCCAGGCACTTCTCTCTCCCTCTCAGGTCACCCTGCGTGCTAATGCTGGTATCTGGTTTTCTGTGCATGTAGCAAGAACTAAGAAAATGTGAATGAATGAAATAATGGATGAATGAAAAGAATTCCCAAGTTACAAAATCACTACGGCCCTCATGAAGATTGTTTTAAAGTGATGAATTATTTTTAAAAAAATGTAGGCAGAAAAAAACAATATTATTTTACCAGAGCCAAGAAACCTTGGCAAGGGATGGGGTAGGGAGTGGGGACAGTGGGGGGCTTTTTAAGATATATAAGACAAAAAAAAGAAGGGACTTGAAAACACACACACACACACATACACACACACATTTTCCAAAATTTAATTTGCTATATAGCATTTTATGCTCCAGTCTTTACAGAAAGCTAGAAATTATACAGAAGTAGAAGTTTATTCAAGTCATAAATGGTAAAAGTCTAACACATGCTGATTAAACTGTAAGCCTCCAGTTAAAATACTAAAATGCCAATAAAGTCTGTGAATTCAGCCTGTTCCTATCACTAGATGGCAGACACCAATGTCAATCACCACTGATTTTTAAAAAATCACTGAACTACCAAGTCTCGATTTCCCATAAGGTAAAATTACATCAAAATTATGATTATTTTACAGTGCATTTTTATTTTATTATTAAAATCATGTTCTCTACACCATTATTCTGTTGGAGAAAGCATGTTTATATTTTTTATTACTGCGTTTTCAGTTATAATTTAGCAATAGTGGTTTGCGTGAAGTTTGTCAATTTAAGATCTGTTTCATTCTTTCTACAATGGCACTATCACTTTTTTATTTCCAGTAGATATCCGAAGTTGATACTTAGTTCTTGAATCTATTTAGGACAGTCTCAACATGGTTTAAAAAAGGCTCTTGGGATCCAACCTGAGTTGGATAATTTAGAAAAACTTCAAAATGTTAAAATGCTGTAAAAAAAAGAATTTTGTAAAATGGGAATGAAAATAAATAAAGCTTTTGAATTTCCCTATGGAAAATAATCTCTTTTTTTCCTTTTATTTCTTTTTTTTTTTTTTTGGCGAGGGGAGGTAACTAGGTGTACCTATTTAATCATTTTCTTTTTAATGGAGGGACTGGGGATTGAACCTCGTGCATACTAGGCATGCACTCTACCACTGAGGTATATCCTCCCCCCTAGAGAGATAATCTTAATTTTATGAAAAAAAAATGATATTGCTGGTGATGCTTCAAAGAATAGTTTCAGGAGAAAAAAAATTTGAAAGCATCTGTAAGATACAGGAAGTTGACTACGATTGGGAAACTATTCCAGCAAGTCTGAACGCGGTCATCAGTGAGGTCCTGGCTTCAATCTGCTTATGATGAATGACTTTTTCATGTCAGTTAAAAAAAAAATCAGAGCCTCAGACGGCACTAGGCCACTCTTTTTAGTGCTGAATTATCAGATGGCATTAACGGCCAATTTTTCTTTTTCAAATGAGAAACTGCGGGTAAGCCAGGAGGGACCTTCCTTTTTATCGTGCGCTTCTCTCTGGAACCTCTACTGCAGCGCTTGTGACTTGCAGAAGTTGGAGTGATTTATTTTGTAAACTTTGTTTTCATCACCGTCGATAATAGTCAGACGTGGTCCTGAACTCAGCATCACCGTGTTTAGGGCAAGGGTAAGCTGACGTTTTCCCTGAAGGTCCAGGTAGTGACTGTGGCGGTCTTTGTGACTACGTGGCGTCTGCAGCAACTCTCCGTGTCTGTGGTTGTGGTGCAAACACGCTCGAAGTCCTGCTAGACAAATGCGTGTGGGTGTGTGCCAAGAGGACTTCATTTACCAGAACACGCAGCGGCTAGGACTGGGCCATGGTTTGCTGGCCCTGATCTAGTGGAGTATCTTTGAGTGGAGGCAGAAAGAGAAGAGGTTCAGAGGACTTAAAAAAGTACCAGCCGCTCATAATGTATAATTCGTTAGGTTTCCGGGGCTCCAAAAATAAATATTACAACAAAATGCAGTGCTTTAGAAACCCAGATTTGCTTTCACTGGTTGCTTGTGTAGTAAGTCATGGTTTGTTGACTGAACAATTCTCTGAGTCAACAAACATCTACTGACCAACACTCTACTGGCAACAGATAAGATATAAAGCATACTAAGCCTGGATCCCAGGACCTACACGTTTGAAGAAAGATGTCTCGGGCTTTCATATTAAAGAGCAGGCTCAGAAGATTTATTTGCTCCCCCCCGCCGAGTCAGCCTTTGACACGAGTTCCCACAGAAACACGGCTACTTCCTAACTCAGTTCGGGGGAAGACGGACACTGACTGGAACTTCCCTGCGTTCTCATCCAATCACTCCCACCCAAAGGACTCCTGAAGCCAGGCTTCCTCTTTGCTTACTTTATTTTTACTTAAGAAAAGGAGACCCAAAATGCTAATGTACTGTGTCATACTTCTTTATTTTGAGGTTAGAGGTGGGTTGGGTTTCAATTCCTGTATCTGACTGCAGTAACAAACTGACCAAATTTCATTTCCTCTGGGAGACAGCTGAGATAGATAAATATATTTTAAAATCCGCTGTTTAAAACGCTTGCTTCTGGAGAAGAGGGCACATAGACCTAAAAGGAAAGGCCAGGGGCAGCAATTCAAACAGCCTTCCAGCCACATTTAAACTGTGACTCACCTCAAAACAGTAACTATTCAGGTATTTGGGGAACATGGCCTTCATATTTCTAACAGATTTCAAGCAATCGTTCTTATCAAATTTATCAACAACTTCTAACAACTGGTTAAATCATAAGAATTGTTGAAGGGTTATGATTTGAATTCATGATCTGGTGGTTTGAAAAGCTTATCTCATCCAATGTGAAAAACAATTTTTTTTTTAAAATGTGAAGATAAGAATGATGATGATTTCACAGACTGAATCGGTAACACCAGAAGTCACAGTAATTCAGTAAACTAGCTCAACTTGGAATTCGTCGGATTAAACAGTAGGATTTACTGTATGTAAACTTTATGTAAGCAGTAATTTTTGTGACTTTTAAACAATGATGATTATTGACAGTTTAGGCCATTTGTAACCGAAGATGTGTGTATCTTCCTAGGAAATTCTTTGTAATATTACCAAGCTGAAACCTTCTATATTCACTTTAGTCCATGGTAACACGTTAAGATTTTTCATAATTCTTCCATATTGGTGGAATGCCATATGTACTAAATTACACACCCTATAAAAGTATCATCAAAATAAAGCAAGTTATCAGATTACAATAGTTCTTCAAATACTAAGCCATAACTTCTATATATTAAAGCAAGTTTGTGCTCATGGACACCGACCACTAATAGATTAAGGTGAGGATGTAGCTTAATTAACAGTGGTGCTGTTAAAATTGAGGTCATGGTGCATATCTGACGCATCAGTGTCTAAAATCTTATAACGTGACTTAAGAGTCCAGCAATGACTATGCCAGACTCAGGTCCAGCACGAGGTGGAAGTGAACTGCGTTGCATTCTAAATCCGCGGTTGCAGTTTCTAATCCAGCCTAGGCGGCGCGGGGAGGAGGATGCTGGGCGCCCTCCAAGAGGTCTCACCAGGCTGCTGTGTGCTCCGCAGGATCTGCCACTGCGAAGGGGATGAGGAGAGCCCCCTCATCACGCCCTGTCGCTGCACCGGCACCCTGCGCTTCGTGCACCAGTCCTGCCTCCACCAGTGGATCAAGAGCTCGGACACGCGCTGCTGCGAGCTGTGCAAGTACGACTTCATCATGGAGACCAAGCTGAAGCCACTCCGGAAGGTACGTGTCGCCGGGAAGGCTGCACCGGGCAGCCCCGGCCACGCAGGCTTGTTTTCAAGACCCCTTTTCTTTTCCTGATAAGATTTTTGTTTTACATTTTTTATTGAAGTGTAATTGATTGACAATGTTAGTTTCAGGTGTACAGCGTAGTACTTCAGTTACACACATACACACATACATATGTTTTCTTATCAGATTCTTTATCATTATAGGTTATTACAAGAAATTGAATATAGTTCCCTGTGCTATACAGGCGGGCCTTGTTTACTATATATAGTGTGTCTGTTAACCCCCAACCCCTAATTTGTCCCTCTCTTGCCTTTCCCTTTTGGTAACCACAATTTATTTTCTAAGTCCATGAGTCTGGTTTTGGTTTATAAATAGCATTTGTATCATTTGTTTTGAGATTCCACATCTAAGTGATATCACATGATATTTGTGTTTTCTCTGTCTGACTCACTTCACTCAATATCGTAATCTCTAGGTTCATCCATGTTGCTGCAGATGGCATTATTTCATTCTTTTTTATGGCTGAGTAATATTCCTCTGTGTGTATATGTGTGTGTGTGTGTGTGTGTGTGTGTATCACATCTTCTTTATCCAGTCATCTGTTGATGGACATTTACCCAATAAGCTTTTGCTAACATGCTAATATCCCCTAAGAATCCACAACTTTTACTGAGCTCAATATGTAAAATGCAGCCTGTTTTAGATTCTAAGGGCTCTGATTTTTTTTTCATCATTCTTTAAAGTCGAAAAAACCATGTGCATCTGTGTGTACTACGTGTATGTATACGTGTGTATGTGTGCATGTGTGTGTATGAAAAATATACTTGTAAGTTAGTGTAACAATTGATGGGAGCTGTGAAAACAGTCTACTTACTGAAGTCAATAACCAAGAAAGTTAGATAAGAGATCACAAACATTAAATAATGTGAACTCACTTGATTTCTTGAAAGCCAGGCATTGGGCAATAGAAGAGAATGATCTCTTTTATAAAGTGTGGACTCCTTTTTGTGTTGGCCTTTATTTGAGGGTTTGGTTTGATGGTTCAGGTATAATCAGAGTAGATAGAATCAAAAAGTATCACTTTCCATATTGTACACGGAGCTGTAAGAAAGGTAAGTATTTTTATCTATAAACTTAATTGTCAAATTCCTCATTTCTATTATGTTTTTCTAAAGAAGGTAAGAATCTGAGTTAAATAGAAAAGTTAGCATCTAACTCAATGCTGGGAAAGGAGAGCTTGTAAAGGATGCATACAAAGGCAATGAACTTTATATAAGTTATGCATGATATAGCTGGGACCCCGGATTTTAGCATGTAACTTACCCATATTTTTGGCTAACTGCAGCCCTACATATAAGGATTCCTTAATTTCCAAAGGACAGTGTGGAGACAGCAAGTTAAATAACATATCTGCCTAGAGCTGCTTTTTCATTTAAATTTAGTGCAGAGCAAAAGTGGATGAAAAGAACACTGCTTGGAAGTAAACATGATGGGTTCCAGGATGAGCAAACAAGAATACTCCAGTAGGCATTTCTTTGGTGGCTGACCACTGCACTTCTTCATCTATTCTGTAAATAACAGAGAGGGAGGACAGCCGCCCCTGCTTTTGCGGTAGCTTTGATTTTAAAACTCTGCCAATGATTTAATAGATGTCAGAACTGGTCCACAAAATGCCAATTCCAACCAACTGGGTTATGGATTGCTTTTTTTTTTTTTAACATGGGGTGGGGTGCGCTGAGTGTCCACATGTGACAGTCTGTTCCTCTAGGTCCCAAAGCAATTGATGCTGGAAATAGAAATGGACCTGCTCCGTGCCCTTCATGTTATCCACCGAGGGATGCTGTGTGCTGTCTGAAGTAGCTGAAGGACACACTGTGCTCTGTGATTCTATACATCTCTCTTCTTCCCCCTCAGGGAAGTACAAATTGCTTCATAACATCTGTATATTTCTCCATTTTTTCTCAAGCAACATCTATATAAGATGTTCCCCTCAACTTTGTGGAGCACCACTTGAGCACAACAGTCTAGAACAGTGAAATCTGTGCATTTCCTCTTCTTCTTCCTCTCTAGCCCTACCACGTAATGCTGTAGGGAACTTGGAAAGTCTCCTTGTTGCATCTTGAGCCTTCATAGAAACCCCCTGATGTACAGCTCTAAGCCTTTCTTCGTGTTCCATCCTCAGTACCTTGCAATCCTATCAGGAGACCCTTTTTCCCTCAGCCAGCCAGTTTGCAAACCAGAGACAGGTGGCAAACACATCTATCTTCTTCATCTTCTTACTGAGCAGTTATGTTGCAGCAACCTAGTGGGCACCTCCTATTTGTTGATTAATGAAATATCCAGGTTTCTTTTTCAAAACGTTTTGTTTGGTCACAAATAGTGATGAAGAGCAGCATGTCAGTGTCCTTTGTTTTTTTTTTTTTAATCTTTTGATTGGAGTTTAGTTGATTTACAATGTTGGTTTCAGGTGTACAGCAAAGCAATTCAGTTATGCATATACATGCATATGTGTTTTTCCTTTTCAGATTCTTTTCCATTATTTGTTATTACAAGAAATTGAATATAGTTCCCTGTGCTATACTAGAGGTCCTTGTTGTTTATCTATTTTATATACAGTAGCGTGTATCTGTTAATCCCCAACCCCTAATGTATCCCACTCCTTCCTCTGCCCTTTGGTAATAATCATAGTTTGTTTTCTATGTCCATGACTGTGGTTTTGGTTTGTAAGCAGAATTTATATCATTTTTTAAGATTCCACATCTAAGTGATATCATATAATGTTTGTCTTTCTCTGAAAAATCCATTTTTAATTTTAATTTTATTTTTAGATACATAAATTTCTATTTTTAACAGCATTTATGTATCTACAGAGGATGTCAGACTCTAATCCTGCTTCCTAATGGCCCCACAAATGTGTTTCACTTGACCTGCTGAAAATCTGAACTAGTTACCAATATTTAAGTGTGTGATTATTTCACATAAGATTCCACACACCTGTAATTATTTGAAAACCCCAGTATCTGGCTTTACTGGAACCACACTCCCTAAGATGACCACCAGTGTAGCCAGGGGTAACCCTTTGAAAGGCCATTTCAGCTCTAGGCCCCCACATCTCTCAGCCCTCCCTCCTTCTGAGCCCAGAACCTCAAACCACTTCTGCTCATCTGAGCACCTCTGTGGCTCCGGTGGACAGATCTGAATTTTCAACTCCTGGTCTAACACAGTCCTAGACATGAAAAACATGTGTGTTATTTCTGCCTCTGTGATTTAAGGGACTTAAAAGCTTAGAAAAAGGATTCCACACTCTTCCTCCTTGAAATGATGGGGCCCTGGGTGACCCCCAGGAGATACTTAAATGACAGCCTCCAAAATGACTTGTCAGATTCTGAGCCTTCATGTACAGACATGAAGCATTTTTAAACATTTCTAGATGGTGTATTTTCATGGCACTAAGATTTATCCACAATTTTCTTGTGGTGGTTTTTAAGTGGTGATTAAGAATGACAGGTTTAGCATTTTGTTAGAATGTATTCAAAGTACATCCAATTAATGGCTCTCAACTCAGTAATTCAATGACAGTTTATAATATTCTAAAGACCAACCACATGAAACAATTAATTTAGCTAATGATTCTGAATTTCTATGATTTAGCCAATGAAGGCCAGTGAATCTGTTGAGATGAAATGGTTTCTTAAAGTAGGAAGGTGCAGATCTGCCTAGTCTGATGAAACCTGGGGCTTCTTAGCCTCTAAAGATATCAGTAAACCTGGCTTTGTTCATTGCTACTGTTCCTACCCCCAAATCTACAGTCAGTGAATTCATCAAGGTATCCTAATGTTTCCCAAAGAAAATCTTTAAAGTCTGAATGAAATCAAGGGCTGATTTGAGAAAACGCCATTTTCATCATCTTTAAGTCAGTAACTCAGTTACTTCTATTACATTTCATAAACGTCTCATTGATTTATTGAGATACCAAGAGTCAGAAATCATTCTCAGAGCCCAGAAAAGTCAAAAAGTCAAAAATATAGGCAGCTCAGTGACGACTCAGTGCAGTTGGAACAGGACACAATCTTGGTAAGGATGCACAAACTAATCTTTTCTGAAACAGAAGTATTGTAGGTCTGAATCTCTCCTGAATGGGAGACACTGATACAGGAGAAACGGGGTATGAGAGGATGGCTGTGTCCCCGGTCTCAGTTGAGTCCTTGGGATGTGCCCCCGCCAAGTGAGGGTCTTGGCTTTGCTCAGGGGAGAATTCGTAAGTGAGCCATAGTTGAGTGAAGGTAGATTTATTCAGAGAGATACACACTCCACAGACAGTGTGGGCCATCTCTGAAGGCAAGAGAGAGTGACCCCAAGGTGTGGGGTTGTTCGTTTTTATGGGGTCGGTAACTTCATATGCTAACAAGTGGGAGGATCATTCCAATTGCTTTGGGGAAGGGGATGGGAGTCCCAGGAAATGGGGCATCACCCACTTTTTGTCCTTTTATGGTCAGCCTTGGAACTGTCACGGCACCTTTGCGAGCACCATTCACCATGCTAATGAATTACAATGAGTGTAAAATGAAGCTCAAGGTCTACTCGGGGTTGACTCTTCTGCCATCTTGGTGCTCGTTGCTGGTCGTTCCTTTAATGGCTGTGCCCTGCCCCCTGCCCCCCTGCCCCAAAACCAGCTGCTCGACATGAATCTAAACTCATGAGGGCAGCAAATGCTTCTGCCATGGTGTGTCCTCCCCAAAAGAGTCCTCTCT
This sequence comes from Vicugna pacos, assembly GCF_048564905.1. Lineage (NCBI taxonomy): Eukaryota > Metazoa > Chordata > Mammalia > Artiodactyla > Camelidae > Vicugna > Vicugna pacos. The sequence continues at coordinate 8,464,725 of NC_132988.1, read as the reverse complement.
GTATGTGGTTTTCCATTTACAAACCATTGGACGAATATATAAAATATGCCACTCTGTGTATTCTTTAATTCCTTGTCTCATTTTTACAAATAAAATGAGGCAGTGAATTGATTCAGTTACCTTGGCTTTAGTAACAATTAGGTTGAACCATATACTCCTGTCCATTTTGTAGCTCAGAAAGAGATGATACTGGAAAGCTCATAAAATCTAAGTTCTGTGTGAACTTATTATGCCAAATAAAAAGGAATAATCCCCGGTACCTCCCCCACTACATTTTCCCCGAAATGACTTACCATGCTTTAGATGAGATACCTGTTTAAAAAAAATAAAGACCCGTATTTAACAACTGCTCTGTTAATTTCTTCCTCATCTGATGGAGCAGCCGTCTTTTAGAAGAGCCAAGAGCCACTGCAAATTACTAACAAGTCAGCTACCCCGAGGGTGTTACAGATTCTCTGCTGGCTGGAGATCTGGTAGTCTGTAGCCTTAAAATTGGACACGGCAGGAATGCGATCAGATTCCTAGCTAGAGCTTCTAGTACCTGAGTGAATACTCATACGTAATCATACATGAGAGAAATTCAAAATGCCTTGTTTACTTGCCAGCGTGAGCAATTTGCAGTTTCGCTGATCCAGCCACAGTCAGTTCTGGATGAACCTCCGCACGACTCTCTTTAATCTTTGGCAGGAGTTTTAGTGGGCGTGGTCATGCCGGTGACATCCTGGGACCCCTGGGGTTCTCCTGCTTCATTCTGTTTCACTCCGATCACTTGGGGTTAAAAGCTAAGAACGCCCTCAGTAAACATTTTGACGTCTCCTGGCTATTACCCCACAACTGGAGCCCAGTTCTAGGGGAGTAGGTTTGCTGTTTTAGTTCTTCACAAATATATACGCCTGGAAAGCAATGAAAATCTCTACCCTGATAGGAGGTCAGGCAAAGCTTTCTTTATACTTCTTGCAATATATCTACCCTCATAATGCATGCTTGTTTTCCCATCTTCTTGCTGAGTTTCAGTTCCATCTTTTAAACTTCTAAAAAAATTTTTATTTTATTTATTTAGGAGGGGGAGGGAGTTAATTAGGTTTGTTTGTGTGTTTATTAATGGAGGTACCGGGGATTGAACCCAGGACCTTGTGCAGGCTAAGCATGCACTCTGCCACTGAGCTGTACTTCCCTCCCCTCGGTTCCATTTTTATATGAGCCCTCAGGGCAGCCTTGGTGATGGGGGTTACTCTTAGGATGATTTTGTTTTCAAACTCACACTCTAAGGTCAAGGAAGTTTTCCACAGCAGGTTTCTCACTGTCCAGTGGTGCTGGTGTCTCGAGCCCAGTCTGCCCCTTACCTTCCCGTGGCTTCATTCTGTGGGAATGAGGGGCCAGCGGGTCTCTTAGCTGATGTCTGTTGGGGGAGGGAGGGAGAGCCTCAGTCAATCAGAAACTATCAAACAGAAGATGACTGAGAGAAAAGCATTTGACTTCAGTTGGAGCGTTCCCTTTCCCACGAAAGTGCTTTTCTCATTTGTTTTCTGTTTGTTTGTTTTACTGCCTTACATTTGCGCTTTCAGAACTACACTTGATATTTCAATTAAAAGAATATTCCAGGGTGAGTAGATAACAATGCCAACACGTTTCTGTCAAAGGATCATGAGATGGAAACTACAGGTGTCACCTGTATTCTTCTAAGAGGTGCCTGGGAGTTGTCACATGGCCCCATCCTTTTGTCTTTTGAGGAAACACGAGCGGGTCGAAATTTCAAAAACAAAGAACAACTGTTTGGTATTATAGAATAATTTGTTCTAAATAGAGACATTCTTCTCTGGGCAGCAGCAGATCTTACTCTTCTGTGAAGCTTCCACGCACAAACACGGGCCTCCCTCCAGGCAGATCTGAGCCCACACCAGCAGGAAGCTGTGTTCTGAGTGGTCGTTCTGAGAAGGCGCCAGTGGTGCCAAGTTCAGCCATCCGCTCCACGCACCCGTGTCCGCCGTGTGCCGGGGCACTTGGTGGTGAGCCAGGTTGAAGACTTCTGCTCTCAGAGAGCACAGAGCCCACTACAAGAGGGATGGAAAGGGATGAATAACTTACAATATTTTGTAATAAATTTGCAAGTCATGGTAGTCAGTGGGCAGTGGTGTGGTAAGCCACAATTTTCTGGACTGGGAATAGGAAGGGTAATTCAGAGAGAGGCAGCCACCTTATAGTTGGTCATTACTTAGGAGACCATCATATCAAAAGATTTTTTTTATGATAACTTTAAACAAATAGCACAATGACTGTCTTTCCTCTTTCGTTCGCCATGCTTCACATCAGCTAGGCTCACCAAGAAACATCACCAAGCATCAGCTGGACATCCAGGACACTGGGGAGAGAGGACTGGGGGTAGAGGACAGGATTTGGTAGCTCTCTCAAAGGAGACCTAAGTAAACAACCCCTGAATAACACTGTTGGCTTGGACAGTTGTCTTCAGTCCTCGCTTACGTGAAGACCCAACTGTATACTAATTTAGTTCAGTTTCTCTCTTTGAAAATGACCCCTTGAAGAACATAACCTCACTAGGTTGGTCAGAATGTCACCTGGTGTTAGGAGTCTAGATAGGAAAAGAAACTAAACGTATATCCTATTTGCTGTTGAAGTCTTTGGCTGAACACGGTTCCACCCTTGGGAAATCCGTTTTTATTTTGACAAGGATAAGGGACTCAGTATAGAACTTCTTTTGTATACTGTGTATTTTGATATTTGAAATACAAACTATGGTTAAAATGATGGTACCACATGGAAAGCATGCAAGCATCAAAATAGAATGTGCACGCACACACACAAACACACTCATAGTTACAAATAAAGATTTCCCCAAAGCATCATCTTATGATGGAAGGCTTTTTCAATGGGAAAGAAGTATGTTTGTCTTTCATTTTCATTTTTCTTAAGATGGTGGAAAGGCTGAGTTTTCAGTTGCTTTCATATTTAAATTTTCCTCCAGCTAAAGATTTTTCTCTCTTGGCTGAGATATTTTTCTTCATTCATTATTCCGATGTCTCATATCTTGGCGTAAAATATAAAAAATTTTCCGTAATTTTTTGATTTAGTTTTTTGAAATATAAGGCATTGGGAAGTAAGATGGCTTTTTTTCCCACTGTGTCATCCATTGGCTTCATTGGGTGTGTGCAATGTTGTCATGACAATATGGCTTTTTGAAAAAAGTTTTAAACCAAATCGAATTCCTGTTCTATTGGATTGACAAGTAACGGAGGAATGAGGGAGATTTTGATACGATCTTTCTGGGAGGATGGTGTCTAGCCCGACTGTCCATGCAGCAACATGCAGGTGGGATGCCATCAACATTATAATAAGTTCAATGACTGAAAGATCTCACTGCAAAAGAGAACTAATCTCTCACATGCCGGCTTCCTCCTGGTTTTCTTCTATTCTCTAAATGGTACCTTCAAGCAGCTCTTTTCTTGTTTCCCACACAGATACTCCACCCACAGCCTCATCATAGCAGTGCCATTGTTGCCAAAACACAGCCTCTGGACCTCGCTTACTGAATTAAGACTTGAGGACAGAGTTTTGGATGAAGTAGAAAAAGCAGCTTTATTTCTTTGCGGGCAAAGGAGGTCACAGTGGGCTAGAGCCTCTAAGGCTGTGAGCCTGCTGGGGAGAGAGGGCAAGGGTTTTATAGTAAAAAATTCAAGAATTCAAGGGATGGAGCTGGTTTCCATAGAGATAGCATACAGGATAATAAATTGTTCCAAAGTTGTTCTTGCTTTTGCAAATGCAGTGATCCCCTTCCCTCTGCTGGATATGAAGTTCATCTCTGGCTCTGGGACTCTCTTAATATTTTTGTGCCCAGAATAAAGGGTGCCTAGGAAGGGGCTCCATGGAAAAGAGCTCTAGAGAAATCTTGTGCAGTTTAAAGTCAGGTTAATAAATGCTTTTAGCTTTTTGAGCAGGCTGAGGCCTGGGACCTCCTGCTGTAGGCTGAGATCTGCAGCTTGAACAACAGGACACAAGGAAACCAAAAGGGTCAAGAGGAGGTCACTGCAGTCCAGAGCAGAGCACCGGGGTCAGGAGCAGGGCACTGAGCATGACCCCTGCACACAGCACCACGAGGGGGTTGGGCAGACCACTCAAGCCTTCCTCCTCCCCAGCTCAACCCTGGTCAGCAAAAGCATGAGAAAAACCTTTAAACTATGATACAGTGAGGCAGTTACAAAGACCACTGTAGATGTCGGATGGTCACTGATGACAACAGGGTCCTGCTCGGTTACACCATCATCTTGCATAAGATGCTTTGCCCTAAATTAGGCTGCTGTACCCACCCAGCCACAGGTACACCAGAATGTGCCCCTGAGAACTGTGCAGCATGAAATATCATAAAACGTCGGGGAAGCAGGTCAGGAGGCAGAGGCACTGGACAATCCATACCCAGTTCTGTTTTCCATTCTCTCTGGTAGAGAAATGGGTGATGGGCAGAGAGAGGTAAGCTGTGCTCCTCTGACGGAGGTCCCTCCACACGGAAACAGGAAACAAAGAAAAGGGGTTTCCGTCGAAGACAAGGGCACTTTCCTTGTAAGGACCACCCTCCACTCCCAAAACACAGAGGACCCTGTCATCCAGGAATGAATAATGTTTTAAAATCCTCTTTTAAATGAAATACAAGGAGAGTAGCTAATTTCAAAAGGACAAATCATTCAAATAGGAGAGGAAAGAGCACTGGGTTACAAGTCAGAAGACAAGATTTTAACTCTGGTTCTGAAACTTAATTCCTCTGAGCTTTGCCTCGGTTTCCTCATCTGTAAAACAAGGAGTCTGAACAAGTGTCTTCCGACTTAAAATTCTGTGATCTCATGAAAAGCAAAGTGAAAAATCCACCAAAAAAGAGAAAGAGAGGAAGGAGGGAAGGAGGGAAGGAAGGAGGGAGAAGGAACTTCACATTTCAAATTAATTTTATTTTTTTTGAGATTTTCAAATGTTAGCCACTTTTTATAAAGATAGATTTAAAAAGCAAATTTCTGCTGTATAGCACAGGGAACTATATTCAACATCTTTTAATAACCTTTAATAAAAAAGAGTATGAAAACGAATATATGATGTATATGCATGACTGGGACATTGTGCTGTGCACCAGAAATTGACACATTGTAACTGACTGTACTTCAATTTTAAAAATAAATAAATTTTTAAAAGAATCAAATTAAATTTAAATGTTCAGAAGAAAAAGGAAAACAGAGAGAATCCTTCACTCGGACATTAGGTTAGGTTGCACAGGACAGGACGCTGAGTAACAGAGTCCAAGTTCGAGTCCAAGTTCAAATCCTGAAGAAACAATGTCTGTGCTTTCCCAGTCATGTTACCCTATAAAGCCAACCATGGTGGGAAAAGCAAGACACTCTGTCTCTATATTCAAAAAAGAAAGCCATTAGGAAGTGGAACTAAGGGAAAATAGGGAAGAAAGAAGGAGAGAAGAAATGGAGACAGAAGAGAAGCAAAGAGAGGGAAGGGGATGGTGTGAGGGCCACTGAGTATCCAGGGCATCCTGGGAGGTGACCAGAAGCTAGAGGGTCCAGACCCCACTCTTTTTCCTAAGTTGTAAGCAGGTAATCAAAAGCTAAAAAAAAGTCAAGAAAATTCAAGTTTTTTTTTTAATTGAAATATAGTCAGTTACAATGTGTCAGTCTCTGGTGCACAGCACAATATCCCAGCCATGCATATACATACATATATTTGTTTTCATATTCTTTTTCATTAAAGGTTATTATAAGATATTGAATATAATTCCCTGTGCTATACAGAAGAAACTTTTTAATCTATTTTTATATATATTGTGGCTAACATTTGCAAATCTCAAACTCCCAGATTTACCCCTTCCCACCCTTTTTCTCTGGTAACCATAAGATTGTTTACTATGTCTGTGAATCTGTTTCTATTTTGTAGGTGAGTTCATAGTGTCCTTTTTTTTTCTTTTTTTAGGTTCCACATATGAGTGATACTATATGGTATTTTTCTTTCTCTTTCTGGCTTAATTCACTTAGAATGACAATCTTCAGATCCATTCATGTTGCTGCAAATGGCATTATTTTATTCTGTTTTATGGCTGAGTAGTATTCCATTGTATAAATATACCACAACTTCTTTATCCAGTCCTCTGTCGATGGACATTTAGGTTACTTCCATGTCTTGGCTATTGTATACAGTGCTGCTGTGAACATTGGGGTGCAGGTGTCTTTTCAAATTAACGTTCCCTCCGTGCCCAGGAGTGGGATGGATGGGTCATAGGGTAGGTCTGTTACCATACGATCAAGTGCTTCTTGACAGCAGGCTGTTCTGAAACCCTGAGATGTACCTGGAAGACTTCTGACCCTAAGAAAAGAGGCCAGCTGGGCCAAAAGCCTCCTTGGCACAGCAGAGAAAACCAGTGTGGACTGATGCAAGTCAGTTGAGTCTCAAGTGTAAAAGTCTGTAGACACATCCAGATAAGACTTAACGCTGGCTTAAGTTTGCCACCGAATTTATCTATGAAGAATTTGCTGAGCAAATCAATGGCGTAAGCAGGTTAAGACAGGAAAATCACTGATGTACTGAAACGTTTTCAGGAGTTCATTAAAAAAAAAATGTTGAGGAAAATAATTAGCCTTGCCTGGCATATTTGAACAAAATTTATTTTGTACTTACTTCTTAAAGGGCCGCTTGCTCCAAGCGTGCAGGCGAGTCATTTTCATGTGAACACCTGACATAGGTTTCATCATTTTTGTCGATGAAGTGAAATTCTGCTTTTAAAGACTTCTTAATACAGAATAATCCCAAAGTCCGGTTATTTGTATTTCCTCTACCTGACTGTGTGGTGATTAAGGCTTGAGTTCTCGAGTCAGCCTGCCAGCGTCTGCACCTTGAAAGGAGTCGTAGCTTTATAGCTTGGGGCAAGTTGTTGAATTTCTCCAGGCATGTATTTCCTCACGTGTGAAATGGGAGATAATAAAAGTGTGAACACCCTTCTGCGGTTGTTAGGAGGTTGTTAGGTTGTTAGGAGGCCTGAATGAGATAACACCTGACAGGCACTTAGCCTCGTGTCTGGAACATGATGTGAATAAATACTAACTATGAGCATATGTAAATTTTAAATGACTTTAATTTCAATTTCTCAGTGTTTTTTACAGTCCTGGATTTTTTTTTTTCATTTTTTTTTAGTTGAAGTATAGTCAGTTTACAATGTGTCGATTTCTGGTGTACAGCACCGTGTTTCAGTCATACATATACATACATATACTCCTTTTCAAATTCTTTTTCATTATAGGTTACTACAAGATATTGAATATAGTTCCCTGTGCTGTACAGTATAAACCTGTTGTTTATCTATTTTATATATAGTAGTTAGTGTCTGCAAATCTCAAAGTCCCGATTTATCCCTTCCCATCACTTCTTCCTCCGGGTAACCATAAGTTTATTCTCTATGTCTGTGAGTCTGTTTCTGTTTTGTAACTAAGTTCATGTGTGTCTTTTGTTTAGATTCCACATGTAAGTGATATCATATGGTATGTTTCTTTCTCTTTCTGGCTTACTTCACCTAGAATTACGATCTCCAGGTATAGTCCTAGAATTTTTAAGTTAGAAGTGTCTTTCCAAGTTGTAACTGGTTTCCAAAGCTGTTTAAAGCACTAGAACTTCCTTCCTCTTTGAATGTGATTTTATTTAGAATTCAAAAATATGAAAGAGGTAAAAGGAGCCACGGTAAACAGAGACACCAGAGTGTGACTCAGCAGTGGCCCCCAGTTGAATGGTGGCATTCTGCAGGGAGCGTGTGTCAGCGAAGCCAAGGCGTGTTTGTAGGAGCTACCCACCCGGGCACAGCCTACGGTGTTGGAAGATGGGTCCCAAAAGACCATAGACACAGACTGGGTACTTGACTTCAACCCTCAGCCTTGATGAGCTGGTACAAATGATTTAGTTCAAGGACCACGGTGTCAGATAGAAGAAACAGCAGAGGAAAAGCTCAGCAGCAGGTGTCACCAGGAACCATATGCCATATACCATTTCAGGGAGGGAGGGAGCGCCCTCCCCCGCCACCGCTGCAGGCACTTGGCCTGCGGTCCTGCAGCTCGGGTGCTTCTGCTCCTGACCCACCTGAGCCTCCTGGTGCTGAGCAACCTTGAGCAGTGGTCCTCTGTTTGACTTTCATCATAGTCTCATGGTGCCCAAGAAACATACCTGGGAGTCTCTGGTCTTCCTTGGGCCACTGTTCCCCGTGACATCCAACTGTATGCCTTACCTGGGGGAGATGATCCCAGCAGCCTAGATGCAGATCTCTTCCTCCAGGCGCCCTGGCAAGGGAGGGGTGGCTGGCGCTGGTCTTCTTCTGACTCAACTGACTCAGCAACTTCTCGAGGAAGGTCTGGGATCCAAGGCTGGATGTTACCAAGCATTCCAGACACCTTCAGCGGGTGGACCTGAGTCAAAAGAGACCACGCTCAGGGATTCGTCTCTTTCTGTAAGAAAAATATCCCCCCCCCAGTCTTCCTCACAGCCTACACCTCCTGTCTTCCCTTTGAGCATCTCTTTGTCCAAATTTCTGAATCACAGAGTTAGGTGCTTTGAGGAAACAGCAAAAATTAAGCCCCTTGACCAAACCAAAGTCATGACAACTTCAGAATTCCTGCCCCTCATGGGCCATCATTTGTCACCTTCATAAGACATTTTGATGTTTGTGGAAATTGGAGGATGTCAGGGCCGCCAGTGTCATTTAAACTCCCAGTGAGGAGGGAAAGAATGACTTTTCTAGTGTTTTTCCGGAAGCTGCCATTGCACTGCTCTCGAAACTTGCCAGGGAAAGCTTAATCGGTTCAGTTGTACATTTATATTTTTGGCACCTATCAATTAAGAAAAAGTAAAAAGTAGACTTTTTAAGCCCTTAGAAATCAAAAGCATTCAACAAAAGACATGAAAAAGGAAGTTGAACAGATATTCCAGAAAGTAAAATAAAAGGATACAAGGAGTAAAGCAATTTTTTTTAACTCATAGAAAAAGGAGTCTAGAATTAGATTAAGAAAATTTGCAGATACTGAGAATAGACAAAAAGGCTAAGAAAATTATCAAAGGAATCAGAAGCAAGAGTACTTCCAAGAAATGAAGGGCATGATTACTCAGAACAAATAAATGAAGACTTAGATAAATACTCGCTACTGCAAAAATCCAGAATACCAAGAATAAATAAAAATCAACAGTAACTTCAGGAAGCTTTCAAAGGGCTTCTGATGAATGCCACTGTAATCAGAATTGTAGCGATCTTCTCAAGGGTATGTGCTTAAGAGATGGTGCAGTAAGAACCAGAATATTCTAAAGGGAGTATGCGACCACAACTTTAACACTCGGCAAATCTACCAATAAAATGTAAGAGTGGAATAAAGATTTTCAGACAATGCAAGGGTCCTAAAAACTTTATACCCCTTGGTCTCTTAGGAAACTTTTCAAGGGAGTGCTTAAGCAAAATAAGGGCTTTGCCACAGGAAAAAAGTTAGGATTGGAAAAGCACAGGAGGCAACAAAGAACCTCCCAGAACAAGGGCTGTGCACTAGGCATGTCTAAGCTATTTAAAAGGGATGCCCCTGGGGAGCGTGCAGAGGAGCAGAGCGGGAGGAGAAATACACCCACCATGACGGTGACCTGCTCGGGATGGAGAATCAGATAGAAATCTTGAGGTCAGAGGTCTGTGGGGAAAATCAGTTTGAGAGGATATCTGACTTGCTTCAGAAGTCGGGTTGAGCGGCTTTGGGTCGATGCAAGGAAGAATAGAGAAAAAAATTGAAATAGGTACATCTTAAGCAAATTATTAAAAAGGAATTATCTTTAAAATGCAACAGAAATCTATTAAAGAAGTGAATTATTACTCGAGAGCAGTGATTCTCAAACTTTTTGGCCTCAAAACCCTTCTACAAATTATTTGAGCACATCAAAGAGCTTTGGTTTACATAGTTTATATCTACCAGTATTTACCATGTTAGGAACTGAAACTGAGAAATGTTTAAATATGCACTTACTAAATTAATTAAAAATTAGAAACACTTGCATGTTAAGTAATATATTTTTATGGAAAATTATATTTCCAAGATAAAAAAATATTTAATGAGAAAAGTTGCTTTGCTTTTCATTTTGCAAATCTCTTTCATGTCTGGTCTAATGGAAGACAACTGAAATTTCATGTCTGTGCCTTCGTTCAGTCACATCCAGTATTCTGTAATACCATACAGCTTCTGGAAAATCCCACCATACAAAAATCATTAAGAATTATTACTGAAGAGTTTTGACCACACTGACCCCCTTGAAAGTGTTCCCCGATGACACTTTGAAAAACCCTGCTCATGAGTAACACTTGATTCTTTTTAATGAATATCGTTCCATATAGTTCTAATTTCTTATATGATATAGTCAAAGTAGCCACACACTTCTACTGGGATTACGAATGTGAACGAGGGAGGATCTGTGGCTAAGCATTAAATCCTCAACAAGCAACAATAAGAGACCAACAGATGATGCGTAATAGCAGTGAGTTGTCCATAACAGTAGGAGCATGTTACAGAATGTGATGGAAAAAGGTATCAGAGCATCACCCGCCATATTGAAAAGTGACTGTCTCCAGACGACGGTAAAGAAGGGTGCAGCAGGGTGGAGCAGGCGGTTGTCTTAAGATGAAATTCCATGTGATCTTTATAGTGAACTTTCCTATAGATTGATGGAAGTAAATCTCAAGAAATAAGTTTTATTGCTCAGTAGGTCTGGAGAGGGCATGAGATTCTGCATTCCTAACGAACTCCCAGGTGATGCCCACATAGAACCATGCTTCCTGAAGCCTGGAATCTTGGAAGGAGAAGGTCTTCCTAACACAGACCTCTAAAGCATCCTCGCTTAGGCGCTAGATTCTCTTACAGCTCTCCCACACTGTTTAAACTCTTTGAAAGATAGTCTCAGAACTTTGCTCAGGGAACAGTATCTAGCTAAAAGTTTTTAAAAATTAGTGGCAAAAGTGGCAAAATCCTAACAAAGCCTGGAGTTCAGTTAGCATTAATGACTGATGTCGGTTTCTTCGTTTGACAAACGTCCAACGGTCATGTAAGCTGCTGACGCGAAGGGAAACTGGGTGAGGGGTATAAACAACCTTCATTATCTTTGAAACTTCCATAAATCTAAAGTGATTCTAAAATTAAAATTTTATTTTAAAATGTTCAAGAGTGAATAAGAGAAGAGGTAAAAGCTGAAATACTCTGCTTAGACTAGTGAGAAAAGTTACAGAAGGGGAGCCCAGCATCTTTCTTGTTCTCTGTCCTCTTTGACCTCTGCTAGCCCCCAGGACTGAAAAATCCTTGTCCTCCAAGGAGAAAAGTTTGGAAACCACCAAGTCTAACATTTTATTTTATAAGGGGGAGAAAGACGCGAGACCCAAAGATTATGACACGTCTTTCACGTTTGTGTAAAGTGAGGACCAGAAGGCTAGAGTTCCTCATGTCATATTTGTTGCTTTTTACCAGCCGTCGGTTTGACTTAGGCATGCCTACTTTCTTCTCTAAAATAGAGGGGTTTTCTTCAACGTGACCACAGAGGTAGACTCACATATTTCACCCAAATTGTTCCCATGTGAGACGGACCTGTGTGGTCACACTAAGTAGACCAAAAGACAGATAGCCCACTTCCCATGAGAAAGGTGAGTTCTGTCTTCTCAGATGAAGTTCCTGTTTCCTGTGGTCCTAGAAGAGCATTTGCATGGAAGGTATGTTGGTTAGCTTGTCAATTGATCAGGTTAGAGGACTTTGCTAAGAGCACAAGTGATGGCTGAATATTTGGTTAGAGTCTCTGTATTCTTATCTTGATTGAGAAGCGCTAGGTTTGAATCTGAAGTTTTCCGGGACTACTTCTCTGGCATATTTCCCAAAGAACATGCCTGTTTTTCTACCTGGTATCTGGCCAGTGAGCCACAGTTAGTGTGTTCACTTGTCACTTCTTTTTTTGAAAAAAAAAAGAAAAGAAAAGAAAAAAATATAAATATATAAAATTCTTGGTTTTAATGGAAGTGTAGTCAAGTTACAATGTTAGTTTCAGGTGTACAGCAAAGCGATTCAGTTATACATATACATACATACATATATATTTTTTCAGTTCCTTTTCCATTACATGTTATTACAAGAAATTGAATATAGTTGCCTGTGCTACACACTAGGTCCTTGTTGTTTATCTGTTTTATATACAGTAACATGTATCTGTTAATCCCAAACTCCTTTCTGTCCCTCCGTCCCTCCTCCTTCTCAGTAACCAGTTTATTTTCTGTGTCTGATTTTTGGTTTGGTTTGGTTTGGTGGGGGGAGCATTAAGTTTGTTTATTCTTGTTTTTTAATGGAGGTACTGGGGATTGAACCCAGAACCTCATGCATGCTAAGTATGTGCTCTTCCACTGAGCTATGCCCTCCCCCCATCAGTCGTTACTTCTAAAAAATACATCTACAAAGCAGGGTTTCCATTCATCCTTTGGCATCCTTTAGATTACCTGTAGGCTTGGAGTGATGGTTTTTGCCTCCAGGGGACCTCAAGCCTTGTAACACTGGCCTTTAATGCAGGTGATAGGTCCACCTGCTAGGCCTCCTGTGTGCTACGCAGGAGAAAGGAAAGAAACGTCACTTGAAACAAAACCTTTCTTTGTTCTTAGCCGCTCAGCGGCTCACTCCGCTGGGCTGCCTTGTGTCTCCCCAGTGCGGGAGCTGCCAGTGTCTGCCCATTTCTACTGTCTGAACTCAGGGGTTTGGGCGAGTACTTCTCAACCTTGTTACTACAGAGTCAGTTCCTCTGCTCCTAATACGTGTCCCTCTGGTCCCAGTTCCCTTCCCAGATCCTAAAGCCCAGGAAATACAAAAGGACAGGGCAGCCCAGCCGCGCAGTGTGTCCCCTTCACTCAGGACCCATCTCGGATAAGGTCAGGTGAATCACAGCAGGAGACTGTTGGAAACAAAATTCATACTGCAGTTCAAGCCAAAGAAAAGCATAGCTCTGCTTATCTAAAAAAAAAAAAAAAGAAAGATAAAAAACACTTTTAAAAGGAAAATCCAAGCCCCTCATTCAGAATTGCTTTCCGGTGATTTGAGAGGCAGGGTCTCAAACTGTGTGCTCAGAACAGAGGCACGAGGAGCACTTGCTGGAGGGCGGAAACGAGCTTGTTTTCAATAACAGGTTTATCTTTGAGGCTTGATGCTTTACAGATAAATCTCTCCACAGCCTGCCAGGATAATTGGACTAGAGGGCTCGCATGTTAATAGGTTTTGTTTTATTTCCAACTCATAGCCAGCTTGGCCGCGGTAATCCGTCTTATGCTCGTTATTTAAGAATATGCAAGATGGACCCGCGATGTTGCCCACGGAGGTGCTTTGCGGGAGACCACTGGGGAGAGGAAAAGAATGGGGGCAAGACACCTCTTCATAGCAGAATCGACTTTCAGAGATTGTGCTGGAACCCGGTAGGGGTGCAGTGGCGTGGAGGGGGGACAGACTCCTTAATAAAACCCTCGTACTTTTGATTTCTTCCTGCTCTCCTAGATCTTTCATCTGTTTCCTAGCTAGGTTTGCGGTAAAACGTGAGAACTAGTATTTCCTAAGTCGCGTAATAGATCCTTGCAGGGGAATTAGTTTTCTTTTAACCTAATTTGGTAGATGGTTTGCAGTCTTGACAGAAGAGCCCGCATCGCCATGGATTTCTTGATACAACTAACCAGTGTTGTCAAGGCAACACACTTCACTGCCTTCTCCTTTCTAAAAAACTATTCCAGCATTGCAAACCCGAAATCACAATCATCTCTCATAATACACAGGGTCAACTATACCCCCTGCCTGCACAAAGCTACTGCTTTTTTATAAGATATCATGTCATTAGAGTGAAAGAATCTGACTTGAGGGAACACGTATCTATTAAAGCATTAACGTTAAAATAACCCCACAGCCACTTAAGTCCTATCTCTGCATTTCCAGGAGATGTGGGGCTGTTGGCTACAGGCAGTTACATTTTTGGAGCTGTGTTAACATCGCGTATTTTGACTAATTTCTATGTAAATTGATTGCAATCAACAGCTTTTACACAGCTTGTGAAATTAAATCACATAAAAGACAAAGTATTTTGGGGGGTTAATATCACCCACCTGTTGCAGATCCCCCCCCCCCGTTTTTAAGAGTCAAGGCCCAGTTTTGAGAGTTCTTTCCGTGTAATTGGGAGAAAGCCACAATTTCTCAAGAAGCTATGACAGCATCCTGACATCACGGGGGAGTTTCTCCCCAGAGATCTGGGCTCCTGAGAGGTTGATTTAGAGGGAAATCTCCATGAAAGGATAAATAGGGATCATTTTGCTCTTTTTGTTAGCTCACTATTAATAAGAAAACTGGGTGAGAGTAAGACTCTTACTGAGGTTTAAAGATTTGAAGACTTGACTTATGAACCTAATCTTGGTAATACCGATTACAGGCTACATTTATTTATCTAAATAATTGGAAGAAATTCTTAGTCACTCATTCAATACTGCTGATCTGGGTTTCCAGTCATTTTTTTTTTCATACATAAGACTTACCCCCTCCTTACATTTTTGCTCAAAAATTGATCACATTAAAAGATACCATGTTTCATTTCACGATTCCCAAAGCTTTGAGACACAAATGTGGCTGTGTTTGTGTCTCTCTGTTTCATGTTGCTCATTTATTAGATAAAACATCCTTCAGCTCCTTTTGGCTGCCGTTCTTATTTCAATAAACTGAAGAGTTTTATCCACATCAAATTGGACAAGTCGTCATCTCCACCGCTGAAGCACTGCTGCTGTTTCCCTTCCATTATCGTGAGCTGATGATTTGACAGATGAGGGTTTCACACTTCAGTCGTCTACGGAACCTTTCAGGCTGCTCAGCTCAGCCCTCTCCTGTCCTGGCCTTTCAACAGTGATCAGCACTCCGACACAAGGCACAGTGGGTTTGAGCCTGCTGGTGGAGGCACAGCCCAAAACAGAAGGCAAGTGGTTAAGGAGGTTGTAGTGGAAGAAAGAGACTGAAGTAAGGTTAGAAAGCAAACACAAGGAAGATGCATTCGTACCGCGGTCCTGTATGCTGTTTAGATGGGGAGGAGTGTGCTTGCAAAAGGATTAGTGACCAAAGCAAAAAGGAATGTGGTCAATTAAATAACTCATAGTAGATAGATAGAAATATTTCAGCAGATACACAGATTATTAGGTCACTGAGGTCCGAGGGACATTCTCCTCCTGGGTTGCGGTGCGTAGATTTGGTGGACGTGTAGATGTCTGCAGTACCGACGTGCTTGGATGCATTACGTTAATAGCCACAGTAATCGCTCAGGGCTTACTGGCTGCTTCCTGGTGCTACCGGTTTTGCTGTGTGCCTGACCTCTTGAACCCTCCCTAGAAACATAAACTGAGTGTCCTTGTCACAGTCACGGGGGAGTAAGTTGAAGCCAATGGAGGTTAAATCAGCTGTCTAAGGTCTCAGTCTGGGATGCAGACTTGAATCAGTGTCATATGCCAGGTCTGTGGCTTTCAGCACCATCTCACGGTGCCTCTGTGGTTCGGGGTAGGAGTGATCAGGTCCATCTGGATGGTTAGGAAACGCCTCCTAGGAGAGGAGGCAACTAAAACTGGTTATGAATGGTGACTGGATGTCTCCCAGTGAGACCCAGAGCACTGAGGACCTTCCAGGCAAGAAAACAGTACATTGAAATGCACAGGTGTGAGCAACTCACAAGCTGAACACAGCTGGCTTTACCAGAGAGAAGGATGGTCACAGGCAAGTTTCTTAACCTCCCACCCTCGTCTACAGGGAAAGTATTAACAAGATGTCTGTCATAGACAGGTTGTGAGAATTAAATTAACAGTGTAAAGCTATGAATAATAATATTATTGTTAAAACAGCTAATAGACGAGGTTAAATAGAAAGCAAATGCCAGATAAACACAGGATGCTTTCGTAAAGAATTTCAACTTTATCCAGAAGGAAATGGAAAGACGCTTAAGAGTATTAAGTAAGGAATTTGTATATTGTATTTTTGCAAGATGACGCCGCGGCAATGTGCGGAGAATGAATTGCCTGTGGGAGTGAGCGAGGCACAACGTGCAAGCTAGAAAACAAAATGATTCAACAAAGCAGCATCTGAGGGGATGGAGAGGAAGACACGTGGTGGGGTTTAGTCCCTGAGCCTCTGTGAGGGCTGAAGATGGAGGAGGAGGTGGAGGAAACAGCCCACAGTGGCTCTTAGCCTTCTGCCTTGAGTGACTGGGTGGAGTCTGATTATTCACTGGGGAAGAGTATATAGGCAGGTGGGCACATCTGGGGATATAACAGAAGTTCAGTCAGGCCACGGGAGTTTGAGATGCCAGTGGCCAGCGAGGCCAGGAGGTGAGTCTGGACCAGATTGGTGTAGGAAGGACGTGTCTGGTTGTGGAAGCCCAGACACAGATGAATCAGTGGAGAATGAGAATGTGTGATTAGAATGTGGGTGAAGACAGAGCCCTGGGGACCAAGATGAAGGGAAAGGTGGAAAAGAAAAGCCAGCAGAGGAGAAACAGCCGCAGCCAGAAAGGGGGCAAAGGACCAGTGGAGAGCGACACTCTTGGAACCAAATTTTTAAAAGAAATTGAAGAATCAGTAGTGTCAGGGGTTACAGACAGGATTGAGAGTAAACAAAAAATGAGGAGATCAGCGGGAATTTTGTCACAAGCCATTTCAGTGGGGTCCTGTTTCTGACAGTGGCATTTCAGAGGGTTGAGGAATCTGTAGACGGTGAGAGAGAGCTGACATTGGCGAAATGCAGAACATGCTTTCTAAAATGTTACCTTGGAAGCAAGAAGGAAATCAGTAGCTATAGGTGAAGCATAGAACTGAAGAATGGAGTTTTTACTGGCGATAAACATAAACGAGTTCTTAAAAATCAGTAAGATGGGCAAACAATAGGAAAAAACATATAAGAAAAAGCAATTCACAAAGAAATGCAAATGGTCAGTAAACACACACACACACATGCAATTCCACTTTAGCAGCAATCTAAAACGTGAAAATTTAAACAATAGCCTGGTACCAATTTTATCCTCTTCAATTGATATTTAAAACATGCTAGCAGTGTGATCACTTGGTGTCATTTTCCTGGAGGGCAGTTTGGCCGCACGTATCGGAAGTCTTAAATATTTCATACAATTTCTCCCTTAAATTTCATGTCTACAAATTTACTGTAATGAAGTAATCACTGCACAGTATTCTGCTACATGAATTCCTGGCACAGAAATGGTGAACAGCAAAATGTTAAAGCCGAAAATAATTGCACTCTTGGAGGAAAAGGGAAGAGAAAATCTGTATGACTTTGAGATAGACCAAAATATTTAGATATTAGACCAAAACCAACCAAAATCTCCAACAGCGGCTGGTAATATAGACTTCAGTTGAGTTGTATGCTAACCATTATGCAACCACTCAAATGAAATTCAGTGACATTTCATGATATATTAAGCTTAAAAAAACTTTTCT
The DNA here is from genome assembly GCF_048564905.1 of Vicugna pacos. Lineage (NCBI taxonomy): Eukaryota > Metazoa > Chordata > Mammalia > Artiodactyla > Camelidae > Vicugna > Vicugna pacos. The sequence continues at coordinate 8,447,198 of NC_132988.1, read as the reverse complement.
TTGAAGTATATTAGTATAATCTCTTTTTATTTAAAAATAAAACCTATTCAACGTTGTACTGAAGGTTCTAGCCAGTATAATAATGCAAGAAAAAAAAATCTAAACTGGAAAGAACTAAGTAAAACTGTATTTGTTTGCAGATCACCTGATTACGTAGAAAATCTGGTGGGGTCTCCAAAAAGCTACAAGGACTACGGAGTGAACTTAGCAAGATTGCAGGGCACGAACTCAACATACAAAAATCAAATCTATTTCTATATAGTAATAAACTATATAGTAGAATTTTTTAAGCAACATAATTTGCAATAGCATTAACATTATTAAATACCTAGGGATAAACCTGACAGAAGAAGCAGAAGACCTGTACCCTGAAAGAAACAAAACGTTGCTGAGAGAAATTAAAGACCTGAAATAATGGAAAGATCTACCCATGGACTGGAAGACTCAACATTATGAAGAGGCCCGTTTTCCCCAGCCCAAATTCATCGGCATATGAACACAATTCCAATAAAAACCCCAGCAGACATTTTTAAAATAAATTGTCAAACTAAGTATAAAATGTATATAGAAATGCAAAGAAACTACAACAGCCAAACGAACTTTGAAAAAGAAGGACAAAATTAGAGAAATAATGTTCCTTGATGTAAAGGCTTTTACAGCTGCAGGAATTAAGGCCATGCAGCATAGTTGTCAAGACTGGCAACTGGCAGTGGACCAGAATAGAGAATCCAAAAATAGACCCACACAGATACAGTCAAATAATTTTGACAGAGGTGCAAAAGCAACTCAGTAGGGAAAGGATGGCCTTTTTTATAAATGCAAAAAAATAAATTATGATCCACGTCTCCTGCCATACACAAAAATGAATTCAAAATGTATTCTATAAATGTAAAACCTAAAATAATACTTCTAGAAGAAAACACAGGGGAAACCTTCATGACTTTGGATTAAGCAAAGACATGTAGGTATGACACCAAAAGCAAGATTCATAAAAGGACAAATCGCTAAATTGGACTTTGTCCAAATTAAAAACATCTACTATTCAGAAGCCACTGTTAAGATAATGAAATGACAAATCACACACTGGGAAAAATATTCCCAAATCATGTATCTGGCAAAGAACTTGTACCCCACATATATAAGGAACTTTAAAACCCCATAAATTAAAATGGGCAAGAAATTTCAGTAGACACTTCATCAAAGAAGATAAACAGCTGGCAAATAAAAACAAAAAGATGTTCAGCATCGTTAATCATGAGAGAAATGCAAATTAAAACCGCAGTGATACCACTACACACCTATTAAAATGGCCAAAATTAAACAGACTGATCACACCAAGAGTTGGGATCACTATGAAGGAACTGGCACCTTTCACACACTGCTTGTGGGAATATACAATGATGTAACCACTTTGGAGAACAACTGGAGCTTTTTAAATAGTGACTCATGGATCTAACATAGGGTCTTGCCATTTCACCCCTGGGCATTTATCCAACAGAAATAAAAACCTATGTCCATACAACGACCTGTACGTGAAAGTTGACAGCATCTCTGATTTTAATAGCCCCAAACTGGATACACCCTGAATGTTCATCAAATAAATTGTGGAATATTCCATTCATATAAAACTCTACAAAATGCTTACTAATATATGGTGACCAAAAGCATATGACAGGCTGCCTGGGGGCCTGGGGAGGGCTGGGTGGGAGGGATTTCAAAAGGCAAAGGGGAAGATTCAGGGGATGACAGATGTGTTCACCTTCTTGATCGTGATGATAGTGTCAGAGGTGTATATGTCAAAATGTGTCAGCTCTTACATTTTAAATATGTGCAGGATACATGTCAATTATTTCTCTATGAAGTTGTGTTTTTAAATTGTGTAAAGAAGAAAACAGTTCGAGGCTTCATGTCTCCCAGTTGTTTCGCTCCTGCCTCTCCTTGCTAACTACAGGGCAGAAGGCTTCCTGGTTACCACTCCACTAGTAAGCACAGCTGACCTCCCTTCCCACACGTGCAAATGTCCTGGGACACTGTAAAGGAGAGTGTTCGTGCCGATTATGCAGATAGGTTCTGGGAGAAGCACTGTGGCCGAGAAGGGGACACTCCTCTTGGTAGCCATGGAGTGAATGGATGGATGGAGGCACACTCTGGTCCTCCTGGGCTCCACTGTCGGGAGGAATGAGGGGCCTGGGACACACATGCGGACAAGCAGAGGATGGATGGTTGAGTTAGGTTGAGGATGGATGGTCTCTGGGAATGACTGAGACCCTCCCGTCATCCTTTAAGCCTTCTTCCCAAGTGGTCCTCTGTTAGACCCACTCTCCACGTTCTCTGTGAGCCGGGAACCTCTGCCCACCAGAGCAGCCTCTAGGTGACCCTAATTGTCACCCAGGCTCCCAGTGGCTATGTTTTTCCTGCTCCTTCTGTCCTCTGACCTCTTGTTAGCACAAAAGGAGCCTGCCTTTATAATTTCTTTACTGTTAACTACTTCCCGTATCTCCCCACATCCCTTCTGCTGGTGCACCGAAGAAATAAATGTATTCAAGATTAAATTTTCTTTTTTTTTTTTGGATTCCACATGTAAGCGATATCGTATGGTATTTTTCTTTCTCTTTCTGGAAGCAGGTTTTCATGTTAAAGGGAAAGGAGATATACAAAGAGAGAGAGAAGTTAAAAATAAATGAAAAGATACAATCAAAGGGTGAAGTGTCATGGAGAATGACTCATTTGGACTGTAGAGGGACATGCTGTCCTCTTGAATAACAGGAAAGGAAGTGAGAAGGGTGTGATGCAGTTATAAATACATGTTTAGTCTGAAGACAGGAAGTTAAGGGAGTTGGCCCCTGAGACAGAGAATCAGCGTTCTCCAAAGTAAGTCATAGGTAAGACCGATTGTCAACACGTCAGTCCACCCAGAGAGGGACAAACTGGTCGCAGGGGCTACTGGTTCATCACCCTCTCTCCAGTTCCTCCTCCCCACAGCTACAAGAACGGGCTCTCTAACACCCCGCTAACTCTAACCCCTAAAATCCTTTCTACCTTACACCTTGGAAATTTGCTTACACTTGACCCAGACTTCAAATCCATGGTCTGGGACACACCACATCTTCCCCCTGCTCTCTGCAAGCACCTGTTTTATTTTCTCTGTCCCTACACACTCTGTACATACAGGCAATCCCACTGCTGTTCATATAAATCTGATCTCAAAAATCAACCACTTTGTAGATTTTGTCCCTGATACACTCACCTGAGTTCAGGAGCAGGAAAGGCATCCCATCATGAAGCCAGAGCCCCCGCCTTCCCCGGCGCCTCCCCGGCTCCACACCCCCGTCTCCTGGAAGGACTGACACGCTCTTCGTTGTCTCCTACGGAGAGGTCAGCCCAGGCTCGTGCCCCATGCGGTCTTGCTTTTCACTCCAACCAGTCAGAAAGAAAGATCTTTCGAACAAATTCCAGGAAGGAAATCTGGGAGGAACGTTATCAACTCCGCGCATATTAATCCATCCGTGTCCCTCCCACCCCCCTCGTCCCCAACTTCGGGTTGATATTCAAGGCTCTTCGTCACCTGGTTCCGCCCAGTCTTCCCACCTCACCGCCTGCCCTTCCACCGTGGAAACTGAGCGTTGCCTCTTCGTTTTTATAAGAACAAGTGATTAGAATGACATCAGATTGTCTTACTACTGAATTTGTATCCCTCTGCAGGGATTCCATGGTACTAGAGAAGTTGGCAGTGAATCTGCTGTGGAAGAAGGTGTTTATTTTCAGAATTCAGTAACTGAGAATGAAGGGTGTACAGAAAGATGCAGCCGACCCATTTTTATTAGATTTCCAAAGTGACAGGGCAAAAATGACAGACTATTAAATAAGGGCTTTTGAATAAGAGATTCTTTCATATTCACTTCTCACTCTTAAGCTCCGGAAAGAAAAATGGAATCTGTCCCAGAATGTGAACAGCTTTCATGTGTGTCTCAAGAAGTTCCCCACAGAGAGCAAGCAGTCAGACCAAAGAAATCATTGCCTGAAACAAACGCCTTGACAAGGACCTGAGGAAACTGTTCCGATGTCCTCGGAACTGAAGGGAGATTCTTAGCCACTCAGAAGCTTTCCCGGGTCAAAGCAACATCTTCATAAAAGGAGGAAAAGTGTCTCTGGAGCTGGCAGGATGGGACACAGTTGAGGGTTTTACGCAGCCAAACGCGGGAACACAGTTGACTGTTTCCATGGCAACATGAACAGGCATCATCCGTTCTCTCCCACCACCCAGGAGGCTGGGAGGCAGCCTTTGGGGTTGGAACCTGTTCTGGGTTCTGCAAATGAGGAAATCTGGCCAGCTGTGGTTGCAGAGTCTTCTGTGTTCCCGACACATCAAGTTCCCAAACCACAAGTTTCATTTCCAGCCTGTGGAGATGATAGGTGCCTCCCGCCCTTCTCTGATCCAGGGCTTCCTTATTTTGTAAGAAGTGAGTGTACCTGGTATTATTAAACCAATCAAGGGAGTGCAGTTTAAAACAAACGGATTAAAACCTGGAAAGTGTCTCAGACCTCTGAGAATCCAGTGCAGATTACGGACTGCTCCCCGGAAAAAGGAAACACACACGTGACATTTTACACAGAGTTCAGGGAGTTTGTATACAGGCATTCCACGTTATTGTGCGTTGCTTTATTGCGCTTCGCAGATGTTGCATCTTTTACAAACTGAGGAATTGTGGCAACCCTGCATCGATCAAGTCTGTCGGCACCGTTTTTCCAACAGCGTTTGCTCCCTTTGTGTCTCTGGGTCACATTTTGGAAATTTTTCCAATACTCCATAATTTTTCATTATTACTGTGTTTGGACGGTGATCTGTGACCAGTGATCTTTGATGTTATGATTGCAAAAAGATGAAAACTCACTGAAGGCTCAGATGATGGTTAGCATTTTTTAGGAAAAAAAAGTAGTATTTAATCAAAGCACGTACATTGTTTTTTAGACATAATGCACACTTAGTAGACTACGGTATAGTGTGAACGTACTACTGTGTGCACTGGGAAAAAAAGAAAACTCATGTGACCCACCGATTGCGATGTTCACGTTATTGTGGTGGTCTAGAACTGACACCACTTACCTCTGAGGTGTTCCTATATCCCTGGAAAGTCGAAGAGCTCTTTAATCCAAGGTCTTCAGTTTTAGGACAAAATTCTTTGCAAAGCCTGCATCTCCCAAGTGCCAAAAACAAGTTCAAAGGTAATATACTGAGCCAATTAATTATGCTTGAGATCAAAGGACTGATAAAACTGATTGTAAAATATATTAACAAAAATACTATTTGTTTTACTTGTATTATTATTTCCAAAATCTGAATCAATACTGAAAGAGATTGAAGCTTCACTGGCGGCCACTGAAGCTGGAGTAGACGATGTGTTTATCTGATTTATTTCAAATAAATATGTGGCTAAAATACTCTGAGAGTAGACACAGTGGCAACAGAAACAGCAATGACAAAAAATTCAAACCCAGTCACATTATGTGCAATGTTCAGATGTGATACAGCTGCTAAAGTAGGTTGGAAATTGGGTGCAGGAATTTTTTTTGGTTTTTTTTTGGACTCATGACAGTAAGCATTGACAGTGGGCTGTCAGTAGGATCGGCTAGCACTAGTCTACAGCAGCAGTTCCGGGGAGAAATGTCCCTTTTTCTTTGCTGCCACCCAAAGGAATATTTTAGATAAATACAGATGTACACACACACACGCACACACAATAAGACAGAAAAGGGACAGAAGTACTTATGAAACAAAAGCCCATTATAAATGATCGATGGGCAATTATACATTCCCCTGTTCTAACAAATACACAGATGTCCACAATTGTGACACTAATGTAAATGTCATGAAAGCAGGTATCTTGGCTACCTTGTCACCTGGCACCTAGAATAAATATCTGATACCATGTGAGGCTTCAGTAATTAGCTTCTGAATGGAAAAACCTACTCCCCAATAAAATTAGACAAAATCTCCTAATACCTTACTGTATTAAGTCGTATTAAGTAATAGCTAACTGTCTTACTCCAGGCAAATCATTTCAGTTCTCTGGGCCTCAGTTTATTCATCTGGAAAAAGGGGGTGAATTTGGGTCTTAATTTTTTTCAATATATGCATATATATATTATTGAAGTATAGTTGATTTACAATGTTTCAGGTGTACAGCAAAGTAATACAGTTTTATTTATATATATATTCTAGTTCAGATTGTTTTCCATTAGAGGCTATTACAAGATACTGAATACAGTTCCCTGTGCTGTACAGCAGGACCTTGTTGTTTATCTGTTTTATATACAGTAGTGCGTATCTGTTAATCCTAAATTCCAAACTGGGTCTTTTTAAACATCTTCTAGTTTCTGCTTCTGCTTAGCGCACAGGCACGTTCTCCTAAAGTACAAGGCTGCGGGGGGGAGGGTGTAGCTCAGTGGTAGAGTGTGTGCTTAGCATGCATGAGGTCCTGGGTTCAATCCCCACTGCCTGCATTAAAATAAATAAACCTAATTAGCCCCCCCCCAAAAATGTAAAAAATAAGTTAAATAAATGAATAAATAAAGTGCAAGGCTGTGATCATTTTGGCTCAGAGTTGTACCTGGGCTGTGCAGACCCCATGGGCACCGTGGATGCTCACTGAAGAGAAATGAGCTTCTGGAGGGACTCCGTGGGTGGCAGTGGAGAATCCCAGAGTCCCAGGCGAGGGCTCGAATCCATGAGGAAGAGGAGATGGGCCATCCCATCCTGTAAGATGTAGCCCCACCATTCTTCCTGCTTTCTTTTTGAAGTCACAGCCGATGGTTAAGCATCCCCTGGACACAGCGCTGTAGGTTTCCCCACTGGCTCCACGTGGCTGAAGCAGTAACACTGATGCCACGACCAGAGTGTGCCTTACAATATTTTCACCATAATCTTGAAGAGAAAACAGACAACCCAGTATTGTTTAAATATCTTTAAAGTAACTTTGTTTAAATGCACCTATTAATTCTTTCAGTAATTTATGTTCCTACATGACAACAGGTTAATTTTAAGTGGGCTGTTTTTTGTTGAGGGGGAACCACCCCTCAACAAATGCCACCCTTGTGAAAATGTATTAGAAATTACAGCTCCTCTCCAAAGTATCTTTCTGGATTTTTCCCCTTTGGGAAAGTAATCCTCAAACTTCAGCATGCATAAAAATTGTTTGGAGTGCTTATTAAGAATGCAGATACGGATCTAGACAGAGCCTAGGAATCCACCTTTTAACTGGTGCCATAGCAATTCCAAGGCATACGTACCCCAGAACTGCATAATAGCCCCTATAAAACAGGCGTTAGTCCATTTCTTTATTTGCCGCGCAAATCATCTTCATGTGCGATGTTTTAGCGCCCCCTAGTGGATGATTTCGTGCAGCAAACTGTTTACATTACGAACACCTTGCTCAAAACCTTTAGGCAAGTCCAGTTTCTCGTGAGCTCCTTGAAAGGAAACAAAGGGCAGTCGGGAAAGATCTGTAAGAAAACTTGCTTAATGGTATGTCAGAGTCATATGTTTAGATATCCATTTAATATGAAATATGCATATTTTTCTTTTTCATTAAAGTATAGTCAGTTTACAATCTGTCAATTTCTGGCATAATGAAATATACATACATTTTTTAGGGAGAAAGTTTTAATCCTGATAAAGTTGGCTGAATTTAGCGCATCTGTTTTACACAAGTATTTTAGAAACCTTGGATTTACTAGCCACAATATTTGTAGACTGTTTAGACCCATAAGATAAATATTCTCACACACTAGTTTCCTAATAAACTCTTTCTAGCAAATCAATTCAATAACTTGGATCTTCCTGGCTGCTCTCTCCTGGGCATCTGTTAGTACCTGCTGGCCCTCCTGACACTTCTTCTTGCTGGCTTCTGAGATCAACAGCTCTTATCAAGATCCTGAAAGCTCTCAGTGTCTGTTTTGCACAGCGTGGCTTCCATCTCTCTGAAAACCTTTGTTTATTGAGGCTCACACTTCAAGAGTCACAAATTCAATTGCCCGCAAGCACCAAGCAGGCAACATAAATGAGCAGAGTCGGCAGGGTGTAAACCAAAGACAGTGATGAAGTTGGTTACATTGGAAGGAATTCGGAAGTAATTATAACTTTATAAAGCCCACTATGGACATAGTAAAACATCCGGGAACCATATGAAACTTTGTTTCATACACCAGTTAGGGATCCCTGAGGGCTTATAAGTGCGAACCATGTGTGGATATTATCTTGTACGGCAGCCGTGTACAAGGGACGATGTCAGTATCTCAGTTGTACCAACCAGGAACCGAGGGCTCAGGAGGGAGGTTCTTTGCCGCAAGTCAGACAGAGAGATTCCTGCCCCAGGCACTACACCAGGGGGCCTGAGCCCAGAGTCTGCGTCCTGTCACATGACTCCAGGGTCTCTCTGAGCAGGAGGGGCTTCCAGTATGTTCCATGCGGCTGTCACAACATACGTCTCTCCTCACCCACCACCGCAGACCCCCTCTCCCCCCAGATCTTCACAACATCTTCTGTTCTCCTGGCCCCTGATTCTATGAGTGTCTTTGCATTGGGCAGCTTCTCATCGGCTGGCTGAGACCTCTCTCCCCCCAGCACTGAGCTGGCTGCTGTGCTTAGCCCGTCAGCACGAGATATTTTCACTGCCGTTGCTTTCAACACGTGCACCTGTTCCTCAAGCTTTAAAATGTTGCAGTCATGCTTGGATTTTTGTGATAAGTGGAATTTGCCTTCTTATAACACGTCTGCTCCTCTACTCAGCTGGACGGTTCCGGTACTACTGTGAATACTGTAAAATGATGCGAGCTCTCTGGGTAGAGTCCTGTCAGTTGGTCTCAGTACGGTTTTGTGGAAAGCAGACGTGAAGAGTCACTGTGTGCAGAGGTGCAAGTGAATGACCTTTGAGGAGCGCGAGCCGTTTCTTTCCTTATCCATCCTCAGGCGGCCGCCTGGGCTTTGCCGTCACTGAGACAGAGCAGCAGGGCTGCCTCCTGGACCACGTTCCTCAGGAAAGACACCGTCACCTCCACACGCTCACATCAGCGCCACGGTTTATTTTGGAATGTTTGAGTCCCTTGAACTTTCTGTTGGAAACTGTCACCCAGAACGGTGTCTCTTTGGGTGGCTTTACCATTTTGAGTTGAATTTCCAGACAGAAAGAATGAAAAGTTCCTGGGACATGGAGTGCGACCTGTGGTATCTCCTCCAATCTGAACAATAAGGAAGTTACCTCTGTGCCGCCTTTAGGAGCGTCTACCCAGTGCACGCACAGAAATCCATCCCCCTGCCATTCTTTATATAAATAGTTGATAAAAACAGATCGTGTTTTTCTGCTATGAGATTCAGGATTCAGAAAAATCTATTTGTACTTGATGGGGAGGAGGCCCTAATTCTGCGAAATCACCAAACCCCAGCTCACCCTCCCCATCCTTCAGTGGTGGCACCAACATGAAGGCAGAAACCCCCAGAGTCTAACATGGCGGTGGTGCTGCAAGTTCCAAGTTATGACAACTGTTTATTGATTTCTTTCTAAGTGCCTAAGACTTGTTTCACTTATGTGCATTAGCTGACTTAAACTTGACCCTATACTGTGGGTACTACTTATTTTTAACTGAATCATAGTTGATTTATAACATTGTGTTAGTTTCTGGGGAACAGCATGGTGATTCAGTTGTACATTTATATACATTTTTTTCAGATTCTTTTCCAATATAAATTATTACAAGATATTGAATATAGTTCCCTGTGCTCTACAATAGAAACTTATTTTATTTATTTTATGTATATTTATTTTATATATATATTAGGTAGTATCTGCAGATCTCAAACTCCCAGTTTATCCCTTCCAACCTTCTTCCTTCCTGGTAACCATAAGTTTGTTTTCTATGTCTGTGAGTCTGTTTCTGTTTTATAAATAAGTTATTTGTGTCATATTTTAGATTCCACATATGAGCGATCTCATATGGTATTTTTCTTTCTCTTTCTGGCTTACTTCACTTAGAATGACGTTCTCTAGGTCAATCCATGTTGCTTTAAGAGACATTATTTCATTCTCTTTTATGGCTGAGTAATATTCCATTGTGTGTGTGTGTGTGTGTGTGTAGCACATCTTCTTTACCCAGTCATCTGTCGATGACAGAAAGTGCAGAAGCTCAGTGGGGAGCTCACTGACTGGCGAGTAATTAGAGCCAACAGGTGGCTGTGACTGGTGCGCCTTGAGCTCCTGTGTCCCAACCCTGAGGCATTTAGAGGCTTAGAATGTGGGCTGTCTTGGTGTCAGGGCACTGGAGCCACCACCGCCTGACGTCCTTCTTGGATTAATTTAACGCTAACAAGTCCCACACTGGTGGTGATGCTTCTGAGGGCCACTCTTTAAGAACCCCTGCCCCGGACGGCCAGGCCCCCTAGAAAGCTGGCCAGTATTACAGCTGCTGAACTTCCGCCGGGTTCCATCCTGTCCTCGAGCACAACTATCCTACTGGGCGTGGAGCTAACGGAATAAACTAGCCTTGCTGCTCCAAGTATTATTTTCACCCTTAATGCAGTAAAACCCCACCCTACGATATGCAGGGATCAGGGGAAAAACAAAGAGTTAAAATGAGCCCTTGCATTTAGGCTGAGTTGCTGAAATGACCAGGAAGGGCCTGCTGGAGGCTGGCGGGGATTCTCAGGTCCAGGGACCCTGGAAAACCACATCATTGCCACCAGCTCAGCAGGCCCCGTGCCACCTGGTGGGGGTCATTTGCTTTATCATTTTCCAGATTTGATGAAATTCTGGCTCGTCTAGCTGTTAGCAGCGTTGGAAAGTGCAGCGGGGCTGTGTCAAGGAAGAAAAAAAGATGGACTTGGTAAAGCAGCACCTCCTCCCTGTGTACTTAGATGTTGTGCAAATAAACTGCCCGTATTCTTCCCTGGTACAGTTTTAAAAAGCATTCGCATTAGGCAGTGCTTTAATTTACATTTTAGGACAGAACCCAAATACCAGTAATTTTAAATTAGAAAGCTTGCTCAGTTTCATCTCGCCAGAATGGTGTTTTTCACAGAAATGGTGAATTTCACAGAAACGATGTCTGCGTCAATTTAGACTCGAATTTGGGGGTCTTTTCAGAAAGACCTTGTTGTGTATTTCTGAGTGAATAACAGGGTTTCTGTTCACTTCCTTCTATAGTTGAGGGATTTGGACAAGGGACCAAAGGCCGACGTCAGTAAAACAGGTGCCAGAGACCCAGCGATCCTGGGAAGGGTGAGCGAGGTCCGAGGCGCTAAGATTTGGGAAGCTGGTTTTGCAGCATTTGCGGGTGAAGGGAGTCTGCGAGCTGGGCAGGGCAGGGGGCTGGCGGGGAAAGAGGCCTCCCCGCCCGCCGTGCTGCTTCTGGGACCTTCCACCAGCTCCACTGAGACCGCCTGGAGAGACGTGTCCTCTTAAATCCGAGCACCAAGGGGGCTCCTCTTAATCCCACCCCTCCAGCCCCAACTGTGGTGTTTGTGTTGGGGGGGGGGCAGCAATCCAGGGGTGGACATGGGGCACGTGGCCTGCGAGCATAAGTACACATTACTTTTATAAAGCTGGGCAGGGGAGCCCCGATGCTATGTGCATTTGTGCAGATGATTGCTTTTCTATCACAAAGTCTTTTGTGAACTGGTACTGAATTTCATTCAGCATCCCAAGGAATAAATTAGCATTTGCCCTTTCAGGACAACTTGGTTACAGCGAGATTTCGATCCCTGCCTTGTTAACCCACCTCTTACTCTGGGGGCTTGCGAAGCGTATATTCACACTTTGTATATAAACCTGAAAACACAAAGATACGGATGAACATTTTATGAAGTCTGAAGAATTTCTGCTGGTGCCGGGTATCGTGTGCAGTAATGTGATCGTCCGGAAGAGGGCGCGGTGGTTCTGCGCTGACTCGAGTGCGAGCGGGTGAATTCCTGCGTGGTCCCTGCGAGGGTTTATAAAGGGAGGTGGCGGTCTGATATCCCCTTACGCTTCACTTCTCCTTAAAACGCTGCTGAGATGAGAAAGTGACAGCTTCGGGGCTTCTATTGTCTGGAACTAAAAGGACTCTTTACAGGTGATTTGGTTTATCCCCTGTCAGCCCCACCAGTGTTTTTCTATTTGAGGCTCGTTAATTCCAAAGAATGTTCCAGCCACTTCACCAAAATGCTCCTTAGATTGAAGAATCTATAAACAAACCCAATTTTTAAGGGCTTTTTTCCCCCCAAAGCTAGCGTTACCAATGCAGGTGGGTTTAGTATGAACCTTTTGTCGCTGAGGGAACATTTAGGAAATTTGAACATGTGAAGCTGCCCTCCTGCACCACCCTGGCCTTTTTATTTGGTCGTATCGAACACTGAGGTGACTCAAGAAATAGCTATTAAAGCAAAAGGTGCTGTTGCGAAATGGTAAGTTCTATTTCATAATCACACAGATTATTCAGATTATCATTACAATAAATCAGTAACAAAATGAAATTTTAAAAATCAATCTTTTACATGTATGACGTGAGGTTTTCGTAAAAGCCAAAATGCACCGACTGAAATCTCACTATGATATTGATTAATTAAAAACAGATTCTAGATTGAAGCATCTGGCCTTCCCCGCCCTTCATTACTAAAATTTCTGCATTATTTACTTAGAATAATACATAGTTTGATGAAAAAGCAAGTGCACGATGAGGTATGAATGGTTAACTAGCTCTAACAGGCCCTATAAGGGAAACTGTGATAACTGGCCAGTAAAAGCAGAGAACAGATGTGTTTGTAAAGAAAACATTTGTTTCTCTAAAATGTTGAAGAACCTTTCTGGAAGATGGTGATCAGACTTTAAATACTGTGCTCTCTTACAAATGAGGACCTTCATGGTGAGAGCAGAAGGGAAGTTCGGAAGTTTCGGTGATTACATCAGGAACTGCACTTGACAGTGAGGAGCAGTCCTGAGAAACTGTGGCTCAGTCACGGGGCTTTGCTTCTGACCAAATGAGTGGCGTCCCCAGGTGAGCGGTGGCTGATGGGCTCGACTTTTCCTCAAGGTTGCAAGGTGACTGCTGGGACTCCTGCCATTAATTAGGAATTCCAGGTAGCAAAGAAGAGAACAGGAAGGAAAGAAGGAGGGGCAATCCCAGTAAATAGCCACTCACATCCTGTCGTGGGGATGCAGCCCCTGCCCATCCCTGCCAGGAAGGCTGGAAAGCGGCTTTAGCTGGTACAGTGCCAAGCCTCGTGGGCTTGGTGTGTTAGCGAAGGAGGAGAGGAGTGCACCCTCCTCCAAACCTCTCACCACGCCTCTGCTGCTTACGGAGACGAGGCCGCTGGGTCCAGAGAGACTGAGCGGCTTCACTGTGACTCAGAGCTGGTGGCAGAGCCAGGACTTGAAGTGTGCTGTGTGCTGTGTGCTCTCTTGTCATCAAATGAGTCGTGTGCCGGGGGGTGCACGTGTGGGGTGGGGTGGGAGGAGGGGGTCTTCTGAAGCTCTAAGGATTTTGCTTTAGCAAGACCGTAAGAATGTAAAGAATCAAGGATGACTGAAATAATTACTTGTGACTGAAGTAAGAGCATAGGGATGTGATTTTCCCTTAGAAATATGCCAAGAAAAATAGACACGAACCCTAACATGAGAATAAAGTGACAAATCCAGCTGTCAAGGCATCAAAACTTTGTTGGAGAGTCTATCTCTTCAAATAAACAATGGGCACGTTTCCGCATAGAATCCCTGACTTCCGATTATAAAGATCGCAGCCCTCGCCCTTTCGCAGACTGCGGCAGCAGCCCTCAACTGCCAGCGGGGTGTGACTCAGGGACGGTGACTGGGACAGTGGCGGCAACAGAAAAGCGAGACTGCTCTGAAAAGGGGCTTCAGCTGATTTCCCTCCCATCGCCTGGAGGATAAAATGCGTCTTCTAGAGGAGCTGTGAACAGATGTTGACTCTTCCCCCGATATCACTCAGCCATTCAAATTCTTGTTAAATTTGCACGTTCATGAATGCAACACTGAATCGGGTTACGTTTGAGTCCAAGAAACTGTGCATCACTGTTTATAACCTAGGACCACAGAGGAGTGGTGGGCAGAAACCTGAGCGGAGATGTTTTCTGAAAGCTGTATGAAATTGAAACTGTCCCCTTCATGTTACAGACAAGGCAACTACAGGCTTGCAAACCTGAAATGACCTGATGAATTCACTTGGAGAATAGGAAAATCTTTTTGTTTTCGTTTTAATATATTTTTAAGTAATTTTTAATATATATATTTTATATAACACCACAGGTTATGATTTTAGATCTTTTCAAACATGAAGACGTACTTGAATATCGTGGTGTCACCTAAAATTGCAGCTCTTTAACTCTTTAACATCTTCCCTCCAGTCACCATCTATCTATGCCTGGGGTATGAATGCGAGCAGTTTCCCAGATGGAGATTCAGTTTTGTGTGGTTCCTTTGTGATTGCAGTGGGAGAAGCTGCAGATGACCACGAGCGAGAGGAGGAAGATATTCTGCTCTGTCACGTTCCACGTCATCGCCATCACCTGCGTGGTCTGGTCTTTGTACGTGCTGATAGATCGGACGGCGGAGGAAATCAAGCAAGGCAACGACAATGGTAAGAGCGTGTCTCCTCTCTCTCTCCCTTTTGCAGTCTGCAAGGGTGCCTCGAGATGGGCAGGGGGGCTTTTTCCTGGTGCATGTAGGATGCACGAGCAAAACCTAGGGCTGGCGATGGAGTCTCCTCCAGTTTTGTTACTGATTAACACTCTGCTGTAAAACACTGAATATACGGGGACCCGTGCTGAGAAGCAAGATTTATCAAGTCCTTGAAAACACTAGCAGACAGATGTCACACAGCACTTCAGGCTTTAGTGGCATCTGTATGTTTTAAAGGGTATCCCATAGCCTTTAGGATAAGGATCAGGTTCTGCCTGATATGAAAAGGCAAACAGCTGTAAAAATGGAAGGTTTTCGTTTTATTGAATTCATCTTAGTCACGGCTTCCTTTGAAACATGAGTAAGACAGTGTAAGGAGAGAGCCTGCTGTAGCTTATTAACTAGGACTCTGTAACCTGACGGAGTGGATGAACGCTGCAGGTTGAAAGTTTTGCCATGCTAAGTTTGGTAGTGAAGGATGGTGTCGAGTCCGCAATGAAAGATGTTTTAAAATCATGAAGGCGTATTGTAGCATTTTAAATGGACAAGGCATTCAAGACAGAAGCAAAAGTAGCTTGTTTATCGTCACCGCTGAAGGTACCAGCTGTTTCTCATCAGGCCCTACCAGCCTCCGCGAACAGCCTCAACCACAGCTGGTGAACCGGTGAGGCACATTCCCCTGGCTTCTCCCTGGGGCGGGGGGGGGGTGTATATTACGTGTAAAACCACTGGTGTGTTTGGAGGGAGGAGTTGTTCAGATGGTAACAGTGTGTGTTTGCTCAACCCTCAAAAAAAGAAAATGAAAAAAAAAAAAGATGAGAGGCAGTGAAGGAAAGAAGGGAGAGTCTTCAAAGGGAGGGGTTTGTTTCCTGTTTCTTCATCTGGATTCACAAAAGCAGTGGGGAGAGCACCCCATTCTTGTGCACCCCCACCGAAGCAGAACCAAGCTGGGCTCAAAAGGACCAGGACTCCAGACCCAGTGGGATGTGGTTTATGTAGCTGGAGTGTGTGCGTGGCACAGAGTTTGGGGTGGGCGGTGGGTGATGGCGTTGCAGACCCCGCTGTCCTCTCCTGGAAGGGAACGAAAGCACTGTGGCTAGAAAACCAGGTGTGTGGGGGGGTTTAATTTTTGCATCAATATTAATTCATTTATGTACAATTTATACCAAACTATCTTGTTTACAACTATACTGTGCGTTGTTCCTGAGATGCTGGATTTTAAATGTCTGTCACGCCCCTACTAGACAAGTTCCTTCAGGAAAGAAACTTTTTTTTCCCTAAGCCCACATCCCCTAGAGTTACAGGTACTGGCTCAAGCCACATAACACAAAGTGCACCACAGACACTGCGATCGTGTGTCTACGGCAGAACAGAGGCGTCCTGCCACCTCCCCCCTCCCCACACCCAGCCTGTCACCTGCGGACTCATGTTTCCTTGCAGTCCAGAGCAGACCTGGTGGCCACACCGTCTGTCTCCATGTCCAGTCCAGCGTTCCGTGTCTAAGGATCATGAACTTGCCCCGGCGTAGGAGTGCCCTCTCCCGGTGGCCGCCCCGCCTGGATCAGGCTGTCCTAGTCTGCAGGGCCCCTCTGTTCCCTCTCCCGGCACAGGCGAGGGAAAAGAAGGTGAAGACACCCCTCCCTCCCCAACAGAATCACAGGAAGCAACCTCACATGGTCCACGGGCAGGCGGTGCAGAACCTCTCTCTTATTTAGCCAATCCCACTTCTGACACGTGCGTGAACAACACTCATTTATCCTACAGTGGACGTGACTGTCTCAGCTGCAGCCAAGTCTCTCCAGAACCCGAGAAACCCACAGCCCCAACTTCCTTCCACACCCTCCCCCCGACCCTGGTTCTACCAGGGCAAACGTATGTCTTCAGATGCCATTTCTGTGATGGCGAGCTGCCCCCCCACATTCACCTCCGGCTCCTCCTGCACCCCAGTCGCGCCTCCACCTACCTCCGGAACCTTCCCACGTAGAGGTCTGTCAGGCACTCAAGCTCAGTGTCCAGTCCATAACCTACCATCACCTCCCACTCCAGCACCTGCAGGAAAGGACTGCTAAGCCCCGTGACCCAAGCCAACCCAGCTTCCATCCCGCATACCCCAGCCCACCCACGTCCACCGGCGTCAATCACCACATGGCATTCGGTCTGCCGCACACACCTCTGGAACCCCTCCCCGCTGCCACCCGCCGCGTGCGCACTGTCACAACTTCTACTGAGAAACGGCAACTGCTCCTTAATTTTAGGCTTCCTCCAGTTTCGCCCGCCTTCGACCCACAACCAATAACGCTGTCACAGCAAATTTACAAACACACATCTGACCGCCTTCTGTCCCTATGTACTCATCATTCTTGAAATGACTCTGTAAGGGGGCCCTGCTGACCCCATGACCTGCGGCTGGCTCTGCTGAGCATCACTTCAGCCCCCAAATTCGCTTCTAGACCCTGCTCGACTTCTCTGGACGTGAACATTTCCTCCCAGCTGCTCGTGTGCACCTCTGCACGCTCCTCACACAAACATGTTACATCACACACCTCTCCGACCCCACTCAGCCTTTGCACTTGACCTTGAACATCACTCCCTCCAGGAAACCTAGCTCAGCTCCCTGAACCAGAATGACTTTCTACCTCAGTGGCTCCCAAACCAGCAGCATCTGCATCACCTGGGCACTTGTTGGAAATGCAGACCCTTGGCCTCTCCCCAGCTCAGACCTGTGAATCAGAGGCCCTGAGGTGGGGCCCAGCACTGGGAGTGGAAGCAGCCAGCAGGCAACCCCCACGCCCTGTCAGAGAGCACGTGCTCATCCTGCACTCTCCCCACCTTTGACCACCCAGAGAATCACCTGTGCAGTTTCGACACCACTGCAAAGCCTGGGTTTTTATTTATTCTCTTAGAGATCTTAATACTTTGATTTATTTTTCAATGGAGGTCCTGGGGATTGAACCCAGGGCCTCACGCATGCTAAGCATGTGCTGTACCCCTGAGCTATACAGCACCACCCCTGCCCAGCCCCATCCCAAGGTTCAGGGTTAGTTAGCCCTTACTCAGTTCTGTTGTGCAGTCACGCTGTGCAGCTCTGCCCTACCAGGAGGAGTATCAGGCGCTACTGTAATTGCTCATTTAATTGTCCACCTCCCTCATGAGCAGACGGAGCTCAGAGCAGGGCCGGCCGTGTCTGCTGGGTTCACCAGCACATCCCTGGCGCCGAGCCAAGTGTCCGGGACCCAGCGTGGAAGAAGTGGCACGAACTTTTCCACCTTTGCCATTCTTCTAGACTTGTTCTTCAGAGTATTTTTTCCTTTCTCAGTTTTGGGTGGATACAGGATTTCAGACCGCAGTCCCCAGTGTACTGTCGCTCAGGTTCCTAGTCACAGTTCCCAGCAGAAGCCTGAATGACAAAGGCCAGCTTTCTGACGTCTCTGTCTACATCTCCCTCCCCCCCTCTCTCTCATCTTTCCATGTGTCTAGACACACAGTATATAGGGTCAACTTTCTACCATATATTTTTACAAATTATTTTCAGTTTCTCAAAAGCAAGTGAAGGTGAGGTAACTTTCATGTTTGGTGTTCAGAGCCCCCGAGTTAGGAAGCACAATCTCTGTCAAGAAGTGGTCCCGGGGCTGTTCCTTGCAGGTGGGACGGCTCCAGGCTTGGGTAACGTCAAATGGGACCGTGGTGACTTTTGTGGAAGTTTTTTCGGTGAAAGTCTCCCTGTGCTTATGTTCGGATTGTCTTTAACACCTGACTGCCCGCAGCGCACATCTCCGGGAAGCGGGGGCGTCTGTCTGGGTTGTCATTGGCATCCTCCTTTGGCATTGGAACTGCGAGAGCAGACCCTGAACTTGCTTTTAAAGTTTTTGGGAAAAAAACTGCATAATTTAAAAGTCAAAATATTTTAAGTGCATCTTGAAAACCTTCAGAAACATTTGAGAAGGAAATTGCCGTTCTTTAGCCACAGTGGAGATTGAATGTAAAACAGCCACATCTTCTGAGCTGTAGTAACTGCAGGAAAAAGTCCTTGGTATGTTTTTCGCCGGCTGTCCTTTCAGATTAAATATGCGTCGTGCCCCACATCGCTCTCGTTCTGTTACCTGTGATGACAAAACAAAAGACAAATGCTTGGCTCTTAAAACTTTAACACCCTAAATTACCCATGTTGCCAACTCTAACTAGGGGCGGGGGTGCGAGGGGGGCAGTCGCTCCTCCCGCCTCATCTTTACATATTCTGGCAGAATGCTCCGGGACACCCTGTGTTGAAATCAAATCATAAAAATACAGACCAAGAAAATGGAACAATTCCTCCTGTCTATTAAAGAGGCTGTAGGCGCTGATGTTAAGGCTGCCGCAGGGCCATTTAAATGAATTCACCACGAGGACCAGCACAGCAAGTTGATTCTGTTCACGTCTGACTCCCCCGAGGGCCTCAGAGCACATCCAGGGCTGGGCAGCCCTGCTGGACGTTGAAGGGGGCTTAGGGAATGTGTTAAAAATCACTTCCCTGCGACCCACAGAACACTTTCCTTTTCAGCGCTGTTGGATAAGCATTCCTTTTTTAACGTAACTGCATGTGCTGTTATTGTTCACAATCCAAACATGGTAACCACCGACCCCGCTAGAGGTCAGAGGGCGGGGGTCTGCTTCCGCCTTGGTCGTGGGCCAGGTACCTTGAGTAAATAATTAATCACCCCGCAGCTCGCTTTTCTCATTTTCTCTAAGTTGGACTGAACATCCTTCAAGGTTTCTTTCTATGATTCATTTTTCAAATACACCGTGAACATGACCTTGCATCAGAGAAACTGAAGCACTGGGTTACACAGATGCTGTGCGTGTGTCGTCCGTGTTCACGCAGTGACTGTTACCCTTAGAACTAGTTAAGGAAGAGGTTGGAAATATGTGATACGGGGCTATCTCCCTGCGCAAAATCTCTATTTTTGAAGGAAACAGCCCTTGAGAAGCCACTGACCACAATAAGGGAGACCTGAGTAAGGTCTGATCTGCAACGAAATTGTAGGCAAGTTGAATCCTTTAGGATTTGGGTATTTCTTAGCCAGGGAAAGGGGGGTTTCTGGGTGAAAATGAGGAAATAGTGACCATAAAGAAGATGACAGAGCTGGTGGACATGGTCCTGTTGGTGGACTCGAGCCTTGGGTTCCTGAGGGGAAGGCCCTTATCCCCAGCCCGTGTCTCCTGACTCAGACTCAGTGGAGGGTGCCTTGAGGAAGATGGGCGGGGGGGTTATTTGAAAAAAAAAATTGCAAACTTTACTTTCGTTCATGTTTACCTTTTCGTTCAAGATCCGCAGAGCTACTCTTACCAGAACTTCCTCTTTTCCCTCTGGCTCCTTAGAAAAATCCTGCCTAGATGCAGACTCCCCAAAGCCTACGATGAACTGAATGGCCCGCCTGCCTGTCTTTGTCTAAAGGGCTTTCACTCGCTGTCTAAACAGACATCTCTTTACAAACTGTGTCCTGCTTTCTGTGGTTTTGGAAGGACTGCACTTTCGGGCAGATAGAACGCAGCACTTGAGATTCACCTAACGCTAAATCGTGAAGTCCTCCATAGCACATCACCGGACCAGCCTACAGACCATCGGAAGCCTTTCCTGGAAAACCTCTTCGTGTGCCGACTGTCTTGGGATGGCCTGGAAGCTGCTGCAGCCCTCAAGTACCACGTCACACAGAGGCGATCAGACCAAGGGGGCCTGGAAGATGTTATTTTAACTGTCTGCTGAGGCTGCTTGAGAATTTACTGCCCATTCTTGTGAGGCTGGCATGACGATATGGAAAGTGAATGAATCAATTACGTTCATCTATTACGAGGGACAAGAGAAGATCCCCATTTCCTTAGAAAATGACTGCTGACCAGAATATCTGCTCTTCCAGTTCCTGTCCAGCAATTTCCAAGCATCATCTGTCTCCTGCCCACGGTTAGGAGGTAGGTGTGGGCAGAGTTTCTTCCTAAACCTGCAGAAACTCCTGAAGGAAGACCCCCGGCACAAAGGCAGAGGTCGAGAAGAGAAGTCTATAGAGAAGAGAAGAGATGGTTGCACTGCCTGAAGTTGGATTTTCCAAACTCCTCTTTCGAACTGGCAAGCAGAGACAACTTTGTGCTCTTGGCATTTCCAAGGTCAGGCTCTAGCTTCAAGTATGCACGAGTGAGAACAGAGAACTCCTTGGCTCATGCAAGGGGCCCGCGGGGAGCCGGCCCCGCGCCCGTCTTCACCGCCTCCCGGGGCTCATTCTCGCTCCGTCACAGAACTGACTAGCCCTGCACAACGGAGCATGAAGACCACGTGCTCAGTCTAATGAAAGGAAGCAAACGCATCTCACCAAGGAAAGCGACTTTGCAGAGCCCCCTTAGCCTCATTTTGGCACCTCCTCTCAAGATGTCCTGATGGTGAGCTTCCCAAGATAAAATCTTGAACTGCTCAATGATAATTTCTATAAAGAAAACAAACATCCTGTCCACTAGGAAAAAGGCAAAGAGAAAGACCAGGCTGTCTTTGGAAGACGGTCCTCTGGACAGTGGGTTTGTACCCGAGTGGCCTTCGGCTGTGGGGTGGGGGGTACCCTCCCGTCTAAACTTCGTCCAGGGAAACAGCAGGCGCTTGGACTCCCCAAGAACGCAGCAAGGAGGACTGACTTGAGCAGAGAAGACGGACTCAGACATCCTGTGAAAGGAGGCGGGGGAGCAGTCTCCTAGAACTGGAGGAGAAAAAGGCAGCTGGCGACTCCCGGCCTGGATTCTTGGGTATTTCCGTGGTTTCTGGTCACTGTCTCTGGAAGGAGGGGTGGGGCAAGGGTGGGGTCTTCTTCAGGCTGTCCAAGGGAAGTGCAGTTCCACTGACAAGTCAACAAAGGCTGTCCTGTCTTATGCTGAAAAGACTGAGGCAGCACAATCAAAGTCAGAATTTTAAAAAGCTTTTACTCATCTTTGAAATACGTACTGAGCCAGCCACTGTGGGAAACAAAGACCAAGCAGACACAGACTCTGCGCCTGTCAGGATCACGGCAGAGCGGAGTAGAAATCACTGATGGCACAGCGAACTCGCGCCACAAGTGTAAGAGGTCACGTGAAACTGGGGCGCGTGGAAAAGCTTAAAGTACTTCTGAGTCAAGTTTTATGGGACAGGCAGACACGCAGGAACAGAAGCAGAATCCCAGGCAAGTACCGTGGGCAAAGGCTCAGGAAGAGAAGATCTCCAGGCACTTACAGAACAGTCGGCAGCCCGAGGTCGCAGCCCGAGGGGAACGGGAGCCGGAATCCGTGGGGATCAACCTAAAAATGGACGCTAACCACACTTCCTCTCCAGCTTGTCTGTGGTTAAAATCCTCCTAAACAAGGAGCAGTTACTGCTCAACTGAACAGCCAAGAGCAAAAAGCCTTCTGAATTTGGAGAACTCCAAGATGTCTAATTTGAGTCCTCCCTACAGAGTCGCCGGTAAAGCTCACGTGGTGGCCTTCTGTGACATGGCTTGTCGGCCTCGGCACCACTGACACCGCGGACCGGTAGCTCCTGGTCGGGGGTGCTGTCCTACACCCGGAAGGGTGTCCGCAAGCCGCATCACAGGCCTCGATCTCCTGAGCCAGCAGCACCCCACCCAGTCAGGAACTGCCCGGTGTGGCCCCAGGAACACAGCCGCCCCCAGCTGAGAACCGCTGGTCCTCAGTGGGCCAGGCCTGCTCTTGCAAGACAGGACGAGGGAGCCAGGGAAGCCCTTTAACACGACGCAAACAGGGCGGAGTGTTTTGCTTCCAGGAGCATAAAGTAAATATCACTATTACAAAAAGTGGGTAGGATGTTTCTTTCTACTCTATTCACTATTATAAGAAAAAGTAAGTAAAACCCACAGTAGAATCACTGATTCCCCTAAACGCCAACCCACCCTCCTCTTTTATGTGACAGCCCGTCACGTGAACGAAGGCAGACATATCCTCCAGGCCACCCCGACGCTGGCAGGAGGTGGACTCTTCAGCGTCATGTACTTAACTGTGTGATTATGTGCAGCCTCAGTACTGTTGTACTTACATAATCTCTCGTGAAATAGTTTTAAAAACTGTTTGTAAAACAAAGTCCATTTCTAGTTATGGTGATGGAAATTAAGATGGAGAATGTCTAAGAGATGGTTCTCAGTAACAAAACAGATTTATAAAACGGATGGCATCCTAAATCGCGTACTCGTCTGAACTCAGGAATTTTTTCTCTCTGGTGAGATGTGGCAGCTTTTTTTCTTCTTTTAATTTTAAAGGGAATGACGGCGTGGTGGTGGGCCTGTGGGTCCCACACATGCACCTATTACTTTACTTTACCTTCTTAAAAGGATCTTAACATCTGATTCTTTCACTCGGTATGTTCACTATTCTTCCTTAAAAGATTTAGCTGTAAGGAATCAATGTCGAAGTCGGTCAGTCTCACGTGGTATCTGATGAGCACAGTAGGTCCTTGGTGCTAAGAGGCACGAGAGATGTGGTTGGAGCAGCAGGTGAGAGAACTTCTTCCTGTACAGTGTTGACAATACCTCTAGAATATCTGCAAGCAATTCAGCAGTTCAGGTTCCAATTGTTACTAGTTAAGAATTTATTCCTTATCTGTGAAATTCAGCAGGCAGGCATGGTACTTTGATGGAAATATAGGGGGAAAAAATCACCAAAACCACTGATAACAACTTGGTGATAACGTTCTCCCTTGTCTTTCAAAGGTGTCCTCGAATGGCCATTTTGGACAAAACTGGTTGTGGTGGCCATTGGCTTCACAGGAGGGCTGGTCTTCATGTACGTACAGTGCAAAGTCTACGTCCAGCTGTGGCGCAGGCTGAAGGCCTACAACCGCGTCATCTTTGTGCAGAACTGCCCAGACACGGCCAAGAGGCTGGACAAGAACTCGTGCACCGTGAACACGGACGCCAAGGAGGCCGGGGTCGTGCCTGTGTCACAAACGGGAACCAACTCACTGCCGTCTGCGGAGGGCGGCCCCCCGGAAGTCATACCGGTGTGACGGGGCCGGCCGGGACCGCGTCCCTGAGAGCTCGGTCTGGCCCTCGGCTACCGCAGTTGACAGCCGTGATCCTGAGTTCGTCACCCCCCCCCTCCTCTCCTCTCTCTGACTCATTTGTCCTCACTTTGCTCAAAAAGGGAAGGAGAGGAGCCACCAAGTGACCAGGATCCCACGAAGCAGAGTTACCAAGTGTGAACAGGAAACGTGACAGGTCTGCTGGAAAATGACTTCTGAGACAGTTCATCAAGAACCACTAGCACAAGGGTCGCTTTTAGGAAAGGAGGAGACTAAGTGGACAGACCCGAGTCTTCACAGCAGCAGGGGAGAGTTCACGAGTACAGACTAGAACTGCAACGTCTGTTTCTTCTAGGGCCCCGTACTGTTAACTATCTCATCTGGGAATAACAAACACATTTGGTTTTCAGCTTGAAACTGCATTATCCCTGAGGCACATCAGAAGCAAACTTGGAAGACGTGTATTTTGATATTCATACTTTTGACAGCTAACAGGTTTTTATGGCTATAGTGGAGTCCAGTTGTTTTGACAGATGCATGTTTTTAAAATAGATGCAATACACACTTGGAAGATGTTAGTACTTGGAATTATGTTTAAGTCATCAACAGTAGATTTTTCAGAGATTTTTGGGGTTCAGTTAGCTCTGTTAAATACCCACGGAAGCCCTGCATTTCACCTAGTCTCTCTAAACCAGTGTTATCAGACAGAAATATTATGTGACCCACAAATGCAGGGCCACATGTGCAAATTTAATATTTTCTAGTAGCCCCACTAGAAGATTCTAAGTAAAAATAGGTGAAATTAATTTTGATACTATATTTTATTTAACACTATATATACCCAAGTTATCCTTTAATTATCAATGTAAAAATTATTGAGATATTTTATGTCTTATTTTATGAACCAAGTCTTCAAAATCCAGTATGTATTTTGTCCTTACAGCGTATCTCAACTCAAATTAACCACACTGGATGGTGCAGCGCAAAAATCAGAGACAGAGCCTCTGCTTCGTCTAATGGTTGACTACTTCAACACGGCAGCTTAATTCATCTTAAATTCAAAATATCACAAATGTTATGATTTTACAGAGCATTAAATTAATCAAATTAACTATCCTGGTTGACGAGTTAGATGAAGTTACTGTTTCTCTGAAGAGCGAAAAAACAAAAGGTACAAAGCAATCGGCAAAGTTCTGAAATTAACTTATTTGCTACTATGAGGCACTTATGATAGGGAGAATAAAAATTAAATATTTTTAAGTCAAACGTACTGTTTTCTAATCCACATGAGGCATGAAATTGATGGATGAGTAGTCATGACCAAGCATTCAGACTTCACTTTAAAAATCCGACAGTATTTATTTCCTTTGCTCAGCTGGGAAGCAAAAACATTCAACAGACTCTGTGATAATAAATTGAGTTGTTTAGGTTTGACAGTTCAGTCGATTATTGTATTCTTTGCATATCCATGTAAAACTGAAGCGTGAGTAATATTGCAGTGAGCTGGATTAACGATTATAAATATAGTGACCTGTCAAAGAAAGATGTCTTACATACAACAAGGTGATTGACTTTTGTTAGCTGTCCTATTTGTCATTGTGAAAAGGCGACCACGATGGACACAGAACCAAAGCCTGGGTATCGCACTGCACAAATCTAGGGATCACGTCGACGCACTTTGTAACTGAGTGTGCTCGTTCTTCACAGGTATCATAGGAAAAAGGGAAAAGAAATTACCTTCCACTGAGGAGACAGAGGCTACAGCATTAGTAGTGGCCGACACTGAATCCCAGTAGTCCCAGTTCCTAGAAATAAAGCAAAGGTCAACAGCGTGAACTGTGTGTCTGTTGGGGGGAGGGTGGGGGGAGCACGTGTGTGTGTGTGTGTTCCTGTATATACATGCGAAAGACGTCAAGGTGTTCAGCCAGGCAGGAAACAAAGTTTAAAACCCATCTTCCTTAAAACTTTTGTAGAAACACGGACTGAAGGCACAGGAGAAACCAGGTTGAGGTAACTAAACTGGACCAAAATTTCTGCACATAATGGTGTAATAAAAAGTATTATGAACCTTAAACAAACTACACTTTGTATTAACTTCTTTCATTTCCATTCTCAAGGTTTAAGATAAACACACGGATGGATCACGAAGCTTTGGGTGATGGAACCTTGGAACCTCACCCAAGGGACTGACCATGACTCATTTTTTTCTGACAATTTTCCTAACCCATTTTTCTTGAGGTTCAGCAATGGCGACATGTGTTTACAAACATTCCCCAGGGAACAAAGTCTAGTCACCAGCCAAAAAACACTGACTTCCATTTTGTTTGCTCTGTAAGGAAAAGGATTATTTATCTGAATTACACCAAAAATACGATTTAAATTCTGTACAAACCTTAGCATAGCTCATTTCACAGCAGGCGATGACCGGCTAAAATCAGGCCTCATTTATTAAGGGATACACTGAACACTAAGGGGTTCTGGGATGAAAAATAAAAACACGCATTACTGTCTTAATAAAAGATGATACCTAAATTCTCAAAATTAACTTGAATGGGCTTTGACTTTCTGGAAATGAGGAAATAATACAGCTCCCTAAGAGATTAAAAACTCAGCATTATTCTGCCCTTCCTCTCACTTTTTTAAATCCTAAACTCCTGAATTTAAATCTGTAAAAGGTTTTCCTGCAATGGCTGCTCATGGTTCAAACAATATGAAATAACTATGTATGTTTGAAACTTGATGTTGATTATTTTCTTTTATATTCTGTGTGGCAACAGTACAATGAACGGGCTTGGCTCTGAAAGAGCTTTTGTGGACTGGATATGCCTTTCTAAAAAGAAAAACTTCTCTCCGGAATGACAGTATTTTGAAGCACATTTTCTTGCTCATCTAAGAAATAAATTGGAATTGAAACAAAGGAATGAAATTGAAGAATAAACGTACAGCTCTGCTAAAACCTTGGCTTTTTATAATCATGAATCTGTGGTATTATCAATACCACAAAACAGGCAATTATGCTGTTCATCTTTTTTTAAAGAACTGTCACTTTTATTGTATAAAATCAAAGATTAAACTGAAACTGTAAAGAAAATGAAATCCAGTTACTGTTTTGGTTTTTTTTAAGTGAAGCCAAAAAGGCAAATAAGTTCAAACATAAACACAATCAAGACAAGAACGATTCCCGGCCCTGGGGTATACAGCGGTGGAGAAACTGAAGGAAGATAGGATGTATATACCCGTCTTCCTGTTCTCTCTCTCTTTCTATGCATGAAGGAGTCTTCCCAAGTGCCCCGGGATTCAGTCTCACGCTGAGCTGCTGTTAGATGTCATTACAGAGAGGTGGCCTCATAGCTACATTTATCTTGTTTCGCATAAGGTCCTTGGGTGGCCCTAAAATGCCTATTTTTTGGCTGGAAAATTAGCTCATTAGAGCAATGACATCACTAAGATATTATGATTGTCATGGAGGGGATGGGGGGAAGACTGGCCCCTCTGCCGGACAGCTCAGCTCTCCCAGCCGAGCCAATGAATATTTTGGAACAAAGCAGAGCTCTTAAAACTTCTAATTACCATTATTGTAGTTGTTACCTGGGGATTGCTTACGACTTACACTTTAATTAAGAAAGATGAGAAACTTTTTTCTTTCCTGACGTCAGCCCAAAGGTGCTATTTTACATATCGACAGCTGACAGGGAGCACTGTTATCTTGGGCTGCAGTGTTTCCTCCACGTCTGAAGAAAAGCCCATTTGAAACTGCATTAAAACAAACAAGGAAAAACGATTCTACCTGTGTGCAATTTCTGGGACTGAGCATTTGTACTCCTTTTGGTCTTACCTAAGTCTCTTGCATTAACAGTTTACTGTTTTTGTGCATAATGTGTACTAAGACAAAGTAAGGAAAAGAATTACCTGTGAACGACTTTGTACATTAAACAAGTGACCCAAAGCTTTGTTGTGGTTTCTATGCTTTCTGCCTAACTTACCTGGATTTCTGCATTTGTTATCTGTAACAGCCTTGAGTTCTTAAGGCTTTACAATGATCGGGTTTTTCAACAGGGTCTGAACATATTTATAATTCTTTTAAGGCCAACATAGGCTGATTAACCCACGACATTTTAGAAGGGAATAAATAGGTGCATTAACAAGGGAAAACCAATGTAAAGAACCTATACAGACTTTCAAACCCTGTTTAAAAAAAAAAACTTTAAGAAAAATCAGTGTAATCTAGAGAAGGAAATAAGGCTTCGATATACAAAAAAAAAAAGCAGCATTTTTCTACCCACAGATAATAACTACTAAGAAAAAGCCTTCAGAATCTATTTCTAATACAAAAGCTTCAGTGATTAGTGGGGAAAATATCCCACTCAAAGCCCCAGCTTCCAAGCCTGGATTCAGGGTCAGCATGCGGCCCAGCCCAGACACCTGCAGGCCTTTCTATCCACTACTAACTATGCCCAAACTGAATACCCGACTCTGCAGGCTTCTCGCACCTCCCAGGTGATAGCAAACACTTAGATCACAGCTCACTTACTGTGAGTCCAGCTAACCATCCGAGACTGGGAGCTGTGGCAGGGCTACCAGGACAGCAAGGCGGGGAGAGACTCTACCTCAGGGAGAGGGCGATGCAGGCCGCAAAGTCCTGGACCAGGAACGTCCAGGACGCTTCAGCCAGTAAGGAAACAAGCCCTTGTTAGACTAAGGCCATTCGTTACTTACAGAGACAGCAAAAGAAAGACGAACACAGGTGCCCGCTCCCCTTGAATCTTGTCCCAAGGAAACAGGCAAAAAGAAAAGGGGCCAGATGACACGACAACACAGCATAAGGAGCAGGGCCAGTCCCACGACGCAGCTAAGCAAGTCACAGCCTGCAGCTGCGCTCCGGTGGCTCCGGGGGGAAGTCTCCTATTCCATCAGAACCCAGGAGGCAACGCCAAACTGCCTCCCTTGTCCTCCCATGATAGGGAGGTAAATGCGAAGGCCCTGTGGCAGTTCCTCATCAGCGTCCTATATCCTCCTGTTCTAGGACAATCAGATGTATTCTAAGGTTCAGGTCAGCTGCGACCAAGCCTGGCCTCACTGGATACACACAAGGTCCACCGTCGGACACAGCCTGGCCACTCCAGGAATGGACAGGCCAGCACGTGTGAAACAGAGCCAGAGGAAACCAGCTGAGGCTGGAGGGGCAGTCAGGAATCCAGTCACTCCAGGCCTCTGCGGCCCTGGGACATTTCACTCAAAATGCAGTGGTTGTGAATGCAGGTTCATCGACTGAAATAAATGCCCCATTCTGGTGGGGGATGTCGGTAGGAGGGGAGGCCACGCGTGAGTGGGGTTGAGGGGCATACAGGAGATCTCTCTGCCTTCCTCTCGATATTGATGTGAACATAAAAACTTCTTAGGAAAAAAAAAGTCTTAAAAAAAAAGTGATCAGAAACTAAATTATACCCCAACAAACACTCCATTAAAAAAAAATGGAATGGAATATTGCAACAATTCTCAACACAGAAGCAGCTTATTTTACTGTATGTTTTCAAAAATTCATGAGCAACTCTGAAGGATGGATTGAAAGGACCAAGAATGGTGGCATGAGGTCGGTGAAGGAGCTACTACGTGCAGCACAAGCAGGACGCGGTGGCTCAGGGGAGAGTGAGCAGTGCAGATGGCCCGACACGGGCTGACCCCACTTTCTTTTCGGGAACTGAACCAGAAATCCTACCTGGATGAGACGGGGGGAGGACAGGGACAGGAGCACGGGAAGTCTAGGACGACACACAGCCAGTGTTCTAGCCAGAAACATTACGTGGAGAACCCGGAAGAATCAAGGTTCCCGAGAAGATAACGGGGAACAGGACCTGGAACACAAGTCTCTGCCTCTGAAAGGAGAAACGGCACTGCACGCACTGAAGTGGAAGAAAGAAAAATGGTGGTTCCTATTTTCTCAAAGATGTGTAAGAGGTCACCAGCCGAATGCCGAGGAGGCAAGTACAGAGTATGAAAAAGTTGTAAAATAACTGTCTCAAAGTAGGAAAACAATTTTTTTAGGGAAATGGTGAACTTGCTAAGCAGCACTGGGAATCCACCTGAGCCTTGCAAACACAAATGGGAAAACCAGACTGCTGCTACCCTCCAGGAATGTTGAGCTTCTTGCAGACAGCAGGTATGAAGGAGACAGATAACTGAGCATCACCTGGTTTAGCTGCGCAAGAGGCCAGAGGGATGGAGAGCACGTGCAAGGAGGCAACCATGAACTCAGAATCCAAGCTGAACAAGAAAAACACTGGAAGACGGGACAGGTGATGCGTAAGGAGAGAAAAGAGGTTGGAGTGTGGAAGGTCAGCAGTGGGAGGGACAATGCTCCACGCCCAGTTCACAGGAGGTCCTGGTGTGATCACTGAGAGGCCCGATGGGATGGACAGACTGTGAACTTCAAGGTCACAGGCTCAGATCTATCATCCACAAGACTACCGGGATCATTAAGACAACGTAAATAAAGGAGAAAACTGAGCCAAGAGCTAGTCTTTAATGAAAGGACAGAGGCAGCTTCTGGTAAGTAAGATAATAAGGAAACGGGGATAATGATGTAACTTCAAAAAACTAAGGGAGAAACTGTCTGGAAGTGGGGACCGCTATCCAATCTCCGGCCCCTGAGGCACAAGGGACATAAGAGGAGAAAAAGCTTCTATCTGAGGTGAACAGAGTCCTAAAGAGAGATCTACATCAGCAAGGCACAAAGTGATCAGATATTAGGAACAGTAGTGATAGATGTCAGAGTTGGCAGCTCTCAGCTTAGAAGTGTGTCATTAGTCTGTGTCCGTGGGGTTGAGCTCACTGATTTAGACCAGGGGTTGGCGAACTCTGGCACGCAGGCCTAATCCAGCCTGCAGCCCACTGGGGTTTGTCCATGAGGGTTTTTTATGTTAAAGGGTGGTAACACACACACACACACACACACACAAATACATGCAACAGAAACCACACTTGGCCTGCAATGTCTAAAATGTTTACCATTTGCCACTTTGCTATTTGCCAGCCACTAGTTTACACAGAAGACCAGTGGCTGGCAGACTGGATAATAAAACAAAAGCCTACAATACCCTGCCTACAAGAAACCCACTTTAGGGTGAAGGACACACACAGACTGAAAGTGAGAGGATGGAAAAAGATGCTTCATGCAAACAGAAATGACAAGAAAGCTGGAGTAGCAGTACTGATTTCAGACAAAATAAGACTTTAAAACAAAGGCCATAAAGAAGGATAAAGGACACTATATAATGACCACAGGAACAATACAAAGTGAAGATATTATACTTGTTAACATATATGCACCCAATATAGGAGCACCTAAATACGTAAAGCAAATACTAACAGACATACAGGGAGAAACTGATGGGAACACAATCATAGGAGACTTTAACACCCTACTAACTGCATTGGACAGGTCTCCCAGACAGAAAATCAATAAGGAAATGGAGATACTGACACAATACAACAGTTGGACTTGGTTGATATTTTTAAGACATTATAATCCCCAAGAAACAGAAGATACATTCTTTTCAAGTGCTCATGGAACATTCTCTAAGATATACCACATACTCAGAAACAAAAGAAGCCTCAACAAATTTGAGGATAGAAATTATTTCAAGCATCTTTTCTGACCACAATGGCATGAAGCCAGAAATCAACCACAGTAAAACAAATGAGAAAAAAATGACTCCACAGAGACTAAACTACATGCTACTAAAAAACCAATGGGTCAACAATGAAATCAAAGAAGAAATTAAAAAACACTTTGAGACAAATGATAATGAAAACACAACCACATAAAATCTATGGGATGCAGCAAAAGCAGTCCTAAGAGGAAAGTTCCTAGGCCCTCCTCAAAAAACAAGAACAATCTACCTCAAATAGACAACCTGACTTACCACCTGTAAGAATTAGAAAAAGAAGAGCAAACAAAATTTAAAAGTCAGCAGAAGGAAAGAAGTAATAAAAATCAGGGAGGAAATAAATAAAATAGAAATTAAACAAAATTGACAAACCTCTGGCCAGGCTCACCAAGAAGAAAAGAGAGAGGAAACAAATAAAATAAGAAAGGAAAATGTAGAAGTTACAACCAACCACAGAAATACAAAAAACAAATCAGACAATGAAACAAAGAAACAATCCTTTTTAAAACTGCATCCAAAACAATAAATATTTAGGAATAAATCTGTCCAAGAAGACAAAAGACTTACATGTGGAGAACTACAAAAACACTAATTCAGGAAATTAAAGATGACATGTAAAGATATCCCATGCTCTTGGATTAGAAGAATTAATATTGTTATGGTCATACTACCCCAAAGCAATATACAGATTTAAGGTGATCCCTATCAAATTACCCAGGACATTTTTCATAGAACTAGAAAAAATAATCCTAAAATTTATATGCAACCACAAAAGACCCAGAATTGCCAAAGCAATACTGAAGAAAAAGAACAAAGCTGGAGGAATAACCCTCCCAGGCTTCAGACAATACTGCAGAGCTACAGTAATCCAAACAGCATGGTATTGGCATAAAAACAGACATAGGGATCAGTGAAACAGAATAGAGAGCCCAGAAATAAACCAACAGACGTACAGTCAATTAATCTTCAACAAAGGAGGCAAGAACATACAATGGAAAAGACAGTCTCTTCAGCAAGTGGTGCTGGGATGACTGGATAGAAACATGTAAATTTAAAGGTTAACACACTCCTTCACACCATACACAAAAATAAACTCAAAATGGCTTAAAGACTTAAATATAAAACAAAACACTATAAACCTCCTAGAAGAAAACAGAGAGAAAACATTTTCTGACATAAATCTTAGCAATGTTCCCCTAGGGAACAGAAATAAAAGCAAAAATAAACAAATGGGACCTAATTAAACTTAAAAGCATTTGCACAGCAAAGGCAACCATAAGCAAAACAAAAACCTATGGAATGGGAGAAAATATTTGCAAATGATGAGACTGACACTGGCTTAATTTCCACAATATTTAAACAGCTCATACAACTTAATAACAAAAGAAAACCAAACAACCCAATCCAAAAATGAGAAGAAGACCTAAACTAGTCATTCTCCAATGAAGACATATAAATAGCCAATAAGCACATGAAAAAATGCTCAGTATCCCTAATTATCAGAGAAATGCAAATCAAAACTATGATGAGGTATCACCTCACACCAGTCAGAATGGCCATCATTAAAAAGTCCACAAAGGATAAATGTTGGAGAGGCTGTGGAGAAAAGGGAACCCTCCTACACTACTGGTGGGAATGTAGTTTGGTGCAGCCATTATGGAAAACAGCATGGAGATTCCTAAAAAAACAAACAAACAAAAAATAAGACTTACCATATGATCCAGCAATCCCACTCCTGGGCATACATCCGGAGAGAACTCTAATTTGAAAAGATACATGTACCCCAATGTTCATAGCAGCACAATACATAATACCCAAGATGTGGAAGCAACCTAAATGTCCATTGACACATGACTGGATAAAGAAGTTGTGGTATACTTATACAATGGAATACTACTCTGTCATAAAAAAGAATAAAATAATGCCTTTTGCAGCAACATGGATGGACCTGGAGAGTGAAGCAAGCCAGAAAGAGAAAGAAAAATACCATATGATATCACTTATATGTGGAATATTAAAACACACACACACACACACACACAAATGATCTTACTTACAAAATAGAAACACACTCACAGACATAGAAAACAAACTTATGATTACTGAAGGGGAGGAGGGTGGGAAGGAATAAATCGAGAGTTTGAGATTTGCAAATATTAACTACTATATACAAAAATAGGTAAGAAACCAAATTTCTTCTGGATATCACAGGGAACTATATTCAGTATCTTGCAGTAACCTATAATGGAAAAGACCATGAACCAGAAACTGATACAACATTGTAAACTGAGTATAATTCAATTAAAAAAAAAAATATATATATATGTATCTGTTCTAGTTCCTAGCTGTCTAGCTTATTATGTTTTTGCTTTGACAGCACAGGAAAACTAGGAACAAATATTTGAAGGGGAGAATGATCTGCCATTTTCACAAGTCATTCATGTCACAGTAATACTTTTTAAATATCAGACCAGATAAAAACATTTTTATTCTTTACTGTAACTTACCACTCAGTGTTTATAGCCATTTTGAAACTAAAACTGAACCCCTTTCCCCTCAATAAGAAAAATTTCCAACGACTAAAGAGATAGGAACTTATGATGTAATCACAAAACCATACTTTTGCACAGATTAGTAAAGCCAAAGCAAGTCAGCATCAGTTAAATCACTGAAAATTAAATTAGAACCTTAAGAAGTGAAATTATAGAAATAAGTTTTATTTTAATTTTCTGAAGTAAAAAAGCTGTTAACAAGACTTAGTTGATATTGAGTTACTCCATACAGAATTTTTTTTTCTTGAAAATACTCAAACACACTCGCATTCCATTGTTTAGAAAACAGACTAGAAGATGCCTGCATTTAACAAGTTCGGTGAAGCACATTCTACCGCTTCCATGTTTTTCATGATACTGGAAACACTGGGTTATTTTATATGTCCATTTAACCTTAGAGGAAAATAATACAACTGCAACAACTGGTTCTCTCATCTTTAGTTCTGTTTCCACAAATACATATCTATCACTTTTCAAGTTGAGAAAGCAAAAAAACAATACACAAACCAAACAACTAACCTGAAATCATTTATACTCTTTATCAAGATAAACGATTAAGTGTAGGAGAGCAACATAACAAGAACAGTGATTTGTTTACACTATTTAACTAACTCTGGCTCAAAGATAATAAATAATAGCAATGCAGAATCCATGAGTGTATCTAATTTCCATTTTACATTTTCCCTATTTTATAAGGAAAGAAAATAGGTTTAATGTGTAAGAGGAAGAACAGTGAAACATTATTACTAAAAAGGAATTCTGCTGTCATCACTGCTCAAGAAGTATCCATTGTAACCTTTCAGCAAATAGTTGCTGTCCATGCTCCAAAATGTGAGATTAGGTGATTCTAAGTAAACGCAAGGGAAAAAACTACATTCTCCCTCATTCACATTGCTCTCCCAGCCCCAGAAATTCAGACTACATGCACTGTGAAGACCACTTCTATCTATTCTAACAACTTAATGTAAATGAAAACCAACATTCACTTTTAAGTGAAAATCATAACACCGTTTTTGGAACTAAAAACAGGATTCTCATTATATAAGAGAATCAGCTAAATAGCAAATTCTTGTATCTGGACTATTTACCATCATCAAGTATAACTTGAAGCTCTCAAATTATTTTGAGCAAAGAAAGGCAATTAGTCCACTGCAGTCATTTCCTCATCCGTGTCACTTGATTCATCTTGTAGTTCCAATTCCCCTAAATCTCCGTCTACAGCTATGATGGTTTTCTTCTTGCACTTCTTCGGCACTGCATCATTAGCACAAATTTTTCTCATTTTAATGTTAGGCAGTTTCTTCAGATCCAAATCCCATTCCCTAGACAGAAGAGAGAATGCAGACGGTTGGTGTGGGGTGAGCTGGAGAAGCAGTAAAGTCAATATGCAAAACTCTGAAAGCAGCAGAAAGCTTACAATTTACAGCAGTTTCAAATGCCCTAGGAAGAAACAATATAAATCCACTAGGAAAAAAAAAACCAGTGTCCCAAGAACTGAGGTTTGCTTTTTCCATACTTACTGCAATTCTTATTAACCAACAATAGCAATTAACTGTACAGAGAATTCCACTTATTCAAAATTTCCAAAGCAACACAGGAAAACATTAGGCAGAAGTTTCGCTTTTTATCCTCCCTAACCTGAACACTTCTCTCCATCAGGACACATGGTACCAGGAAATCTCAGAAGTAGGAACTGTATCATCCTGGAAAATCTCCAAAATGCATAGTCAGAAAGGTTTTTCTTTTCACACACAGTGGTAAGTCACAAGTTTCAGTAATAAAACAATTTTTATGGTTCTAATAGAAAACTTTCCGTTTTTCAACTTCACCGTTTCTGTGACAATCCTATGTTTAATTACTTCAGGAGCAATGTGAAGACTGTTCTGAGAACTGAACTCTAACCAGTGATACCAACAGTCTATGCTAATTTCTTCTCCTTTCTGGCTTTCTTTGGGGGAGGCAGCACACACACAGTTTTAAGAACAAAGAGAACATCTGTATGTCTGACTAATTAATGTTGCAGGCAAAAAAAAAAATTAAGGTATAAAGAGAATCTCAAGCTCCGTGCACTTACATTGTAAATGTATAGCTAAGCTAAAAAGTGAACTATTTCTTAAATATGATCAATAAATCCTATTAGAGCTAATATTTTATGAAACCTAAATATTTTCTATGAATTCAGAAGTATAAAAATACACTGAGCTTAAGGATTTCAAATAATATGGACTTAAATTTATCTAATTTCAATTAAATCTGCAGACCAATCAACATGGTCTAGCTAAGACCAAAATGATTAAAAAAATTATTTTCTGAAAACAAAGTACCCATGTTTGAAAACTTAAAAAACTGAAATCCCACTCGCTGGCCTCTCTGGTCACAAAGGCACTATTAGAGACCACCGGGCCAACTGGTTCTTCAGGATTTAACCACCTCCCTGGCACCCCTTCCCACTAACCATCTTCTCCAGAAAAGTCTGGGGATGGGACTCTGAGCCATCAAATCTGCTGCTAATAGTTTCTTTGAAAAGAAAAGTGAGAACAAGTTCTTTTAAGTGTTACATTAAAGAATTTTCAAGTGTTCTGAATAACAAAAGCAGCAGGTCACTGTCA
The DNA here is from genome assembly GCF_048564905.1 of Vicugna pacos. NCBI lineage: Eukaryota > Metazoa > Chordata > Mammalia > Artiodactyla > Camelidae > Vicugna > Vicugna pacos. The sequence continues at coordinate 8,410,691 of NC_132988.1, read as the reverse complement.
TTTCAGTGTATATCAGGCGTTTCCAGCAAACACAACTTAGGAAATCCTTCCTTTGATGAAAGAGAAAAGGTTAAAAAGAACCCCTGATTTTCTTTTGCCTCTAATGTCTAGATTCAGAAGGGAGGAAAGGTTAGGTCTCATGTGTTTTACATGCAGCTTCCAAGAACAATGAAGGCAACAGACTCACCTGAAAGTCTTCAGGTTGCTTGCATTTAAAATGTCTGGAATCTCTGGGGAAGAAAATCACGTATATCTGTTAGGCAATGTCTTCTATTGCAACGTTTTATAGTCTCCTCGTTTATTATCTCAGAAACAACAAACAGTAACTGACAAACATAAGAGCATCTGAGGCAAATGAATCTCCAAGCACGACTGTAACGCTGTGTGAGAAGTTTTACAGGTGTAAGTGACTCAGTTTAAGAAGGCGAATCAAAAAGAATACTATTAAATAATGCATTCCAGCACAGAATCAATAAAACAAACCTACCAACAAAATAAACCCTGTCCTTTTAAACCACAAAGGTACCTGGCAGATTCTAACTATCAATTCCCTAAAACAATATGCTAGGTGGTTTTATATGTTTCCTTGGTGAAAAGTACAATTTTTCTTGAACATGTACTTCACTTTGGCAAGGTAGAGGATGTAAGGATTATTTAATGTAAAAAATATTTAAAAAGGAAAAAAGAAATGTAAATAAACTGTAATCAACAGATGCTCAATAAAGTTCAATGAAATTTAAACCCATGTTTAATAAGAACGACGCGTGGACAGTTCCTTACCACGATCAGAAAGTTAATCGTAAAGCAGTACGTGGGTCACCCTTGCTGATGGAACATGAGACAAGCGTAACAGAAAGTGGAAACTGCTGCAAAAATCCGGGTCAGTGCAATGAAATATTAAATAAAGCCCAGTAACAATTAATGAAAAAGATAAAATTAAAAAGTTTGACACAACTGTAATGCCTGACTTTTGCAACAGCTTCAGAAAATAAAGAGTATGGGGGCCAGGTGTTTAAAAGGTGTAAACAAAGCACAAATTAAAAAAAAAAAATAAATCCTAATAAAATGAGTCAAAAATAGTTACACCACCAAGAGGCAGGAGAGGGAGATGTTAGTGGCTAGTCTTCTCTGAACCTTATCAACTGGAAGGTGGGGACAATCTGTCCACGTTTGCAGACACCCATGAACTTGGCATTCACAAAGCTCTGTTCCTTCCCCACACACATTCCCGGACTCTGGAGCTGCACTGTGGCCTAAGTGGACGGACAGCAGGTCTGAGTCTCAGGACTGGCTCACTCCCCACTGAGAAGTGTCTGACCTTGGATGTGCTCTGTCACCTACTGTTAATTAAACTGGCGGCTGCCTGGTGAACAGACTGAGCACAGCGACCAGCTGGGAGGCTGTTAGGAAGGCAGAGCTGAGATGACAGTGGCCTTAGCTTGGCGGGGGGGGGGGGGGGCAGTGAAGAAAGCCAGCAGACTCCAAGCACGTTTCCCTGACAGCTGGGTGTGGAACATGAGACGGTCCCCAAGGTTTCTGACGGGAGCAACTGGGTGCGTGGTGACGTCACTGCCTGAAATGCAGATCTTGTAGGAGGACCCGGTTTTAGGAGAAAAGCTGGATTTTGCTTTGGGACATGTCAAGTCTGAGATAAGACATTCAAGCAGAGATCTGGAGATACCCAAGTTTGATAATGCAAGTCTGGAGTTCTAGGGACAAGTTAGGATGGACAATATAAATCTGGAAGTTATGAGCATTTAGATGGTATTAAAAGCCACAGGACTGAATGAGGTCAGCTCAGGAACTCGTGTAAATAGAAAAGAGAGGCCCAAGGACAGGGACGTGGGTCAATGTTTAGTCTGAGAGGGAATGAGGAGGATTCCACTGGGGAACCTGAAGCCACGGCCAGTGAACCAGGAGGAAAACTGGGACAGGTCAGAGTCTTGCACCCCGAATAAAGCATGTGACGAGAGAATGAAGTGCTCACGTGTATCAAATGCTACAGGAAAGTGGACTGAGTGAGAGTCGGCGCCCAGCACGGCCACTGCTTGTCTCAGCATCTAACAACCGGTCGCCAGTGACAGAGGATTTCAGTTGAGATTCAGAATTAGGCTATGAAAGCCTAATTCAAGGGGTTCCAAAGAAAACGTACAATGAGGAAACGGAGAGTACACGCAGAGACAAAGTCCACACTCTTGGAAGGGAAGGACGTCGGCGAAAAGGACATGGGGCTGGCGGAAGCTCCCCCCAACCTCCTGTATCGGGTTCTGTGTCAGGCCCTTGGTAAACGAAGTCTCATTTGACTTTGAAACAACCTGGGGAGGAAGTGCACTATTTCTCTCTATTATTACCTGTGGGGTAATGGCCCTGTTACACAGTAAAGCTGTCGCGGTTTCAGTGCAGATGTACCTATTCTGTTATTTTTCCAGTTAAGAAACTCACTTCCTAGAAAGACGAAGCAGAACTGCCACCTCCTCGGGGCTTCCAGTGCTACTGTGGTGGGAGGACAGCCCGGGGAGCCGCTCTAAGACAGCCAGCTCCCGACACAGCCACCAGCTAAACCACCAGACAAGAACCCAGGCTGCCCCACCCAGGAAGTGCCCCTGTGAGAAAGCCATGGCTCACTCAGACCAACCGAGTGACCTCTTCTCCCATCTGACGCCTTTATGAAGAATGAACCTGTGAAGCCCTAGGCACCCCACCTGTCACCCTAAAACAGGCTGGACCCCAGGCGCCCGTTCCCTCCCTCTCCACCAGAGACCCCGCTGTATGGCCCTCGGGCGTGCCCTGAGCCCTCCAGGACCTGTAAGTATGAAATCTTGTTTTTTTCAAGGTTCCCCGATGGTTGCTGCTGAGGTACATCCTGCGATCCTAAGAACCACCGGGGTGGGCCCAGCCACAACCCCGGCTGCCCCAGCCTGTCCGGCCCACAGCACGCTGTCCGGCGGCTGGGCCGACACGACAGTCATCCCCAGGATACTTCCTGTAGGGCCCTACACTTTACTGCTATTACTATTAAAATTTAAAAACCTAGTTTTGCTACTAAACATTTCACTGACTATACTCCCCAAGCAAATCCACTTAAGAGTGCCTGCGGGGCCCAGGCAGGAGATGAGAATGAAGGAAGGTTTGAGACCACGGCAAACCTGAGGCCACAGGCTCGAGTCTAAAAGAGGGGCTGCAACTCTGCTCCAGCAGAGATGCTATCGGACCATCTGATGTTTTCAGAGAAGCCAAAAATCAAACTTTTCACATGAAAGCAGATTTTTTTATACGGACAACTAATAAGCCAGTCAAACACCACTTGAAGGCCATGTGCAGCTTCTGGGCCGTCACCTGTTTGTGGCTTTGCAAGCCCTTGTCTACAAGCGCCCCCTCCTCTCCTACTAGGCGCTTTTCTTCAGACAGTGTCACTAAGCTATTAGCATACTTGGCTTTACGAACTGTAAGAAATGCTACAATGCTAAGAAAGAAAATTTGGTTTCTACAGTGTCTCAAGAATGGCGGCAACAAGTACAGCTCATCACCACAGGAATGACAAGGACGACAGGACACAGCACCTACTCCAAAGAAACTTCGACGTGGCCGGAGACGGGCACGTAGTAACTGCAACAAAGCAAATTACGTATGCGCCCGGAAAGAGGGGGACCTGCACTGCCACAGCAGAGAGACGATGCCACTGTCAGAATCGACAGGTTTGGGAATGTACAGGGGAAAAAAGTGAATTCAAAAATTATTCCAAATACTCAAAATGAAAGGAAATCAAAGCAAGAAAACCAAACCCAACCAAAGAGTCAGTAAAGCTAAATTTTGAAATGGATTCCAAATGTGACGCGGAAGAAGAGCAGGCCCCGCGAACACACCGAAGCCGTATCCCTCGTACTGCTGCCGCTCCCGCGCCACCGTCTGCCTGATGACCGTCTCCCGGGAGCAGTGCCGCCTGCCCTGCCGGTCCTTGATGCTGTTCTGCAACTCAATCTGCTCCAGCTCACTGCTGAATCGATTTAAATACCTGAAATACAAGAAAACGGTTTGCGTCACAAAGTGTAAGGCTTACATTACCTCATCTAAAACATAACCCCCAGCCTTCGCCTGGCCTTTAAGTTGTCATATTCCTGAGTTCCTCAAGTTCTCAGACCTTCCCTTGGTAACTCAACCATTTTCAAAATCTCTGTGACCAAATCAAAGCCTGCCATCAAAGCGTGCTCATACTCAACCACGTCCTGGATGTCCCAGAGAGGCTGAGTGCATCACGCCTGAACCTGCCCTCAGCCCTGCCCCCACGCGGCCCCTCCAGACCTGCCCCATCCCTTTGACCCCCCCCCCCTCGTCGCGGGAAGCAGTGTGACCACTCATCTGGTGGCCAAGTGAGGAATGCCACTGTCCCCACTGACTCCTCTCTCTCCCTTTTATGCCACATCTAACTCTTCATTACAGATTGAGACGTCAACCTCCTTAAAATCTCTGTCATCTTTCATTTCTCTTGACCACACTGCCAGTAACATGACCTCTTGCCTGCACTGCTCCATCAGCCTCTCAGCAGTCTCCTGGCCAAAGCCTGTCCCTCACCCATTCTCCTCGTTCTCACTACGGCGATCTTCCTAAAGCTGAAATGCGACCATCTCAGGTGCTTGCTGCACAAGTGTCCTACAGCTCCCAGTGTGGTTGGGCACAGTCCAAACTCCTACACTGGTATCCGAGATCTGTCAGGAGCTGGTTTATCCCACCTGTCGCAATCCCCTCTTTGAACCCACTGCTTCAGTCATTAAACGTCTGGCAGAGCCCTAGATATGCTGCCCTCATCCCTGGGCGTTTCACGTCTTGTTCTCTCTGCCCAGAGCTCTCCACACTGCCCCAGCGCGATCTGCTCACCCCCATCTTCAGATGTCAGTTTGGATGACATTTCTCCAAGAAGCCAAGAAACTGGGTGAACTACCACTGTGAGGCCCAGAGAGGTTACAACCCTACTGAAATGGTGAGGCCAGTATATGGATCCAAAGTCTTTTGATAAGAAAGCCCATTTGCTCGTCTGTGAATCCAGAACAGAACTCTGCCTCTTCCAGAACCAAGCTGGGGGGTGCCTCTTACTGACCCTTTGCTCATAACATGCCCAGTGTTTACCTTTCAATTAATTCACAAGCACCTCTCTTTGAATATCCTGCTTTTTTGGGATCAAGATGACTCTGAAACCACTGCAGTTTTTCACCTATAACAACAAGTACCAAGACAGTTTACCACCACAAGTCATCAACTTAAGCAGAGGTATTCATTATAATTTTCAACATCAATGTGATTAAAACAGTATCAAAATTTATTTCAATGTTAAATATAAGGTTTTGTGACGGTTTAATTTCTGACAGAAATTAAATTTCAGAAATTAAACCATCACGTTTTAAATTTGGGGAAGAGACAAAGGTGGGAGGGATGCTCTTCTGTACATACTTCTTATCCGAGGATAGAAAAAAGTTTAAAAGAATACTTTCACAGTACGTGAAGTTCTAAGTATTTATAAAGCAAAGGACAGAACTTGTCTAAAAGCGTCAGGAGTCTGATTAGATTAACAAAGAGGATGGTACCTGCAGAACATTTAACAAGCGGCAGGCACTCCGTCAAGAGGTTTGCAATCCTATGAGGATTAACACTGTTATCCCCATTTACAAATGAGAAAGGTTGAGTAACCTGCTCAGGGCCTCAAAGTTAGTAAATAAACACTCAGCATACAAGGCCTGCCATCTGCCAGGTACCGCACAGAGTGACTGACTTTTATTGTCAAAGAGCTAATAATGGGCCTCATCCTGGTGAGTACATCTGACCATCGGGGTGTCACTTTCAGTTAGATTCCTCAATATCACAGATTAAGAACTGGCCCTACCCAGGATGGCTGAGAACCCATTTAGAAACACAATTCTCTCGCCTGACAAAGCATTAGTTATGGGCTCAAATACCTTTGATTTTAGTATTAAAGCCTAGCAGCCACTCTTTCAAACCCTCTGATCTGTCAGTGCAAACTGACCAATAATAAATCCGACCCCAAGAAGACTGTGACACTGAGATACAGACTGAGGATACATACATTCACATCATTAAACATAAATTGCTGTTTCCAAAATCCTTCATAATTCTAATGGTTAGGGAGCTAGAATTAAACATGAGAAAGAGAGAGACGGATGGATGGATGAAGACAGGCAGGCAGGTACTGAACAGTTCCTAAAAACTGAGCTCTAGACATTATTAACACTGTTCTAAGAATTTAATGACTGATTTTACTTCATTTCAATCAAGTCTGGTAAAGAAAATTCACTTAGATAAAAATAGCATTTCACTAAGAAAGTCGAAAATATGAACAGGGAAGAACTTCACTATGCTCAGGCCCAAGTGTCAAATAAATAAATCCACTTACCAATAAGGCTGAGACGCAATGCCTTGTCATTCTTCAACCTTAGGAGAAAAAGTACGTATGTGTTAGAAATCTTCCAAAGCAAGTTTCAAAAATCTGTCAAAAACAATAAAAAGAAAAACTGCCTGAAGAACCTAAATTCAAAAATCATTCTTTTATGCATATGAAATTAATTTTTTTAATGAAGAAACACTGAACACCATGTGTCTCTTTTAAATCCTGGAACAAAATAATAGAAAAAATTTTTTCACTCTGTAGTGGCCAAAGGACACCTATAGAACAAATCAGTTTGAAAGCACAAAGGAAAGCTTGATTGGATTTCGTAATATGCAGAATGTTCGTAACAAAAGAGCAATGAGTGCCTTCGAGAAGATTAAGGGCTACCACCAAGATCAAAACTGTCATCTTCTAAACTTCAACAAGGACAAAACAGAACGTTTACTTTTCATAAATTTGGTAAGAATTATGACCAAAGAAAAGAAGTCATTTATTCTAAAATAATAAAGGGTCTAGGGAACCACAGAGAGACAGCAGGAGGGGTGTGCTCACGATATAATTGGGCCCTATAACCCCCCCGCTGGGCAACCTACAACCTGAAGTCGCAGAGGCCCTCCCACAGGAGTGAGCTCTGAGCCCCACGTCAGGCTCCCCAGCTGAGGTTGACACTGGGAGAACATCCCAGGATATCTGGTTTTGAAGCTCAGTGGGGCTTAACTCCAGCAGCCCCACGGGTCTGGCGGAAACTGAGACTTCAGTGTCTTGGGAATCAAACATAGAATCTCACATGCACCAGGTCCAAGGGCAGAGGCAGTGATTTCATAGGAACCTGGGCCAGACCTGCCTGCTGGTTTTGGAGGGTCTCCTGGGGACATGGGGGATGGCTGCAGCTCACTCAAGAGACATAAACTCTGGTGGCAGACATTCCAGGAATGTTCATCTACATGAGTTTTCCAGGAGGCTGGTGTCTTGACTGGATCATTAGGGTGGGAACACGGCCCCAACCATCAGCAGACTTCCTGAGTCACAAAGGCCTCTAGGCAGGGCCCTATCCACCAGAGGTCCAGGCTGAGCTTCACCCAGCAGTGGGTAGGCGCCTGTGGAAGGAATCCACAAACACAGGCCAGACTCTACACTGGGACTGGCGAGACCTTGGCCCTTGGGTGACAAGAGAGGAGTGTACTGCTGAGACGCATACGGCATTTCCCACAGAGGGCCACTTCCCCAAGGTTTAGAAACGTAACTGATCTACCTAAAAATACAAACAGAAATTAAGACAACATGAGGCAGCAAAGGAACATATATAAAAAGGCACAAGATAAAATCCCAGAAAAAGAAATTTTAAGTGATGAGGAGATAGACAATTTATCCAAGAAAGAGTTTATAATTATGATGATGTTCAGAGAACTCGGGAGGAGTATAGATGCACAAAGCAAAGTTTTTAGCAAAGAGTTAGAAAACAGAGCTGAAGAATACAATCACTGAAATGAATAACACACTAGAAGGAACCAAGAACAGACTCAGTGAGGCAGAAGAATGGATCAATGAGCTAGAAGACAAATTAGTGGAAATCACTACTGCAGAAAAGAAAAAAGAATGAAAAGAAATGAGTATAGTTTAAGAGACCTCTGGGATAACATGAAGCACACTAATATTTGTGTTACAGGGGTCCCAGAAAGCAAAGAGAGAGAGAAAGGACCTGAGAAAATATTTGAAGAGATAAGTGCTAAAAACTTCCCCAACTTGGGAAAGGAAACAGTCACCCAAGCCCAGGAAGTGCAGAGAGTTCCACAGGATCATCCCAAAGAGGAGCACACCAAGGCATGTAGTCGTCAAATTAACAAAAATTAAGGATGAGGAGAAAATGCTAAAATCAGCAAGAGAAAAGCAACAAATAACATACAAGGGAACTCCCATAAGGTTATCAGCTAATTTTTCAGCAGAAACTTTACAGGCCAGAAGGGAGTGGCATGATATATTTAAAGTGATGAAAAGGAAAAACTTACAACCAAGAATACTCTATCCAGCAAGGTTCTCATTCAGATTTGATGGAGAAATCAAAAGCTTCGCAGATAAACGAAAGCTGAAAGAATTCAGCACCACCAAACCAGCTTTACAACAAATGTTAAAGGACCCTCTCTCTAGTCATCAAGCCATAAGACAAGACAACAAAAAGAAGAGAGAAAAAAACAAAACAAAAAATGACCTACAATAGATCGCTTTGGCTGTTCGAGGTCTTCTGTGCTTCCTATTTTGGAACTGTTTGTTCTAGCTCTGTGAGGAATGCCGTGAGTATTTTGACAGGGGTTGCACTGGATCTGTGGGTTGCTTTGGGTAGTGTGGCTGTTTTGACAGTGTTGATTCTTCCAATCCAAGAGCACAAGATATCTTTCCATTTCTTTGTGTCAGTTTGGTTTTTGGTTTTCAAAGTATAGGTAACCTCCTTGATTAAGTTTATTTCTAGGTATTTTGGGTTTTTTTGACGCAATGGAAAGGTTTATGCCAGTTATAAAACTCTGGTTTTTGAAGTTAAAAAAAAAGTGAAGGGCCAAAAATGGCAAAATATCCTTCTTTCTTATGGGCAAGTTGTATTCCATTATATATGTGTGTGTGTATATATATGTATATATATATGAATGCTGCATCTTCTTTATTCATCTGTTGATGTGCACTTGGGATGCTTGCATGTCTTGGCAATTAGAAATAATGTTGCTGTTAATAGCAGGGTGTATGTATCTTTTTGAATTAATTCTTATGTTGTGGTTGGCTTTATTCCTTTGATAACCATGTTAAGTTTAAAAAACTAAAGCTCTAAACAATCTTAGAAACAATGAACAGTACATAAATGTAAATTTAAAAAAACATTAAATGTGCAGTTAAAAAAAAAGAGAAAAGAAAAATACCGTATGATATCGCTTATATGTGGAATCTAAAAAAAGGGCACAAATGAACTTATCTACAAAACAGAAACAGAATCACAGACATAGAGAACAGACTCATGGTTACCAGGGGGCAGAGGGGTTGGGAAGGGATGAATTGGGAATTTGAAAACTGCACTCTTGGGGAGAGGTGGAAATGTTAGGTATCTTAATTGTGGTGGTGGTTTCATACGTGTACACATCTATCAAAATTTATCAAATTGCCCACCTGAAATATGTGTAGTTTACTATACAGAAATTACACCACAGTCGAGTTGTTTAAAAAGAAATGGTCTAGGTGTTATATGCCTCCTGCTGTTGCTATTCTAAATTCTAACTCATTCAGGAAAGACCTCTGAGTGGCCAGTTTTTGCAACACTTTGTTAGCCACAGCAATGAAGAAAAAACCTACTGTCCCTGCCCTAACAAAGCAGACCAGATTTACTCTCCCACTTTAAACAACTAGAAAACTGAAGAAATAAAATGAAGCCTTTTTTATAAAAATTTTTTAAGCATAAGAAGGGGATAAAATATTCACAAGACTAATAACTAACTAAAGACTTGCATGAAGAATATACCAACAGTTCTTACTACTTAACAACAGAAAACCAATTCAAAACCAAAAAAGATTTTAACAGATTTTTCATCAAAGACATAAAAGTGACCAATAAGCACATGAAAATTTGTTTAATATCACTAGTCATCAAGAAGTACAAATTAAAACCACCATGACATACTACCATACACCTACCAGATTGGCTAAAATCTATTTTAAAACTGATAATACAACATGTTTAAGAGGATACAGAGTGAATGTAACTCTTATACATTAGTGGTGAAAAGATAAAATGGTACTGTCACCTCAGATAAGGCAATTTCTTATATATTAAAAATTACACCTACCACATGACCTCATTCTCTTAAACACTTTCTTAAAAACTTGATTTCTTATATACTTAAACATGTAGCTACTGTACGACCCAGCAATTCCAGTTCTAAGAACTGAAAGAAAAATGGAAACCTACGTACACAAAGCCCCCGCATGTGAATGCTCTGGTAGCCTTGTCTGCATGTCACAGCAGGGGTTGACCATTTCTGCTTAAATGGCAGGACAGTAACATGCTAGGCTTTGAGGGCCACGTGGCTGATCCATCCCAACTACTCATCTCTGCCTTTAGGGTCTCAAAGCAGCTGTGAACAGTATGAAACGAATGGGCATAGCTGCTTTCCAGGGAAGCAAACTGTTTTTATACAAACAAGTGGGTAGGCACTTAACCCAACAGAGCAGATCTGGAAAAGAGCCACAAACTGTAAACAATCCAAATAACAATCAACCTGTAAGTGGATAAACACACTGCACAGCCATACAACGGAACACTACTCAGTAATAATGGAGAAGGACAACTGAAATATGCAATAACAAGGATAAACTTCACAAATACTATGCAAACAGAAAAAAGCTAGCATCAAAAACTGCCTAAGCATGACTCCATTTATATGAAACATTAGAAAGACAAATCTCATCCATCAAGATACAGAGCAAATCTACAGAAACAATAAAAAGACTATGGTTTCCAGGGGTTTGGGGGGAGGGAGGGATGAACAGACGGAGCACAGGAGCTTTTAGGGCAACGAAATTATTCTGCATGATACTACAGTGGTGGCTACATGTCATAATGCATTTGTCAAAGCTCACAGAATGGACAACATCAAGAGTGAGCCCTAATGTAAGCTATGGACTTTGGTTGAGAATAATGTGTCGCTGTTGGTTCATCAATTGTACCAAATATGCCACACTGATGAGGGATGTTGAAGGTAGGGGAGGATGTATGTGTGGGTGGGGAGGGCTATGTGCAAACTCTGTATTTTCTGCGCAATTCTACTGTAAACCCTAAACTGCTCTAAAAAAATCAAGTCTATTAAAAACAAAAAAAAAACAGGTACAGAGCAAACCAATGGGTGCCTAAGGCTAGGGGTGGAGGGTGGAGAACTGACTGGGAAGATCTTTAGAAGGATGAAAGCGCACTCTACGTCTGCTTCACGGTGGTCACACCATATATTATCAAAACTCAAACTCTGTACACTTGTAATATGTCTATTTTGTCATATATTATTTATACCTCAAAGTTGATTTTAAAAAAAAGAACACTTCATAACCAGGTAGAAAAAGGCTTTGAGGAGAATTCGTTCCTTCTGAATCAGCCTGGAAGGAAGAGTCCACCTAAAAGTCAAGTTTGCCATTGTTCTGAACGAACTCAATGGCACCTAAATTACAGTGGTGTCAGCTGAGATGAAGAAGAGAAGAGAGATTTGAGATTTATCTTCAAAAACAGTTGTTTCCTAGTTGCTACCCATTATGCTTAGTTTCTGTGTTAATTTTCCATATTAAGTCATTTTTACTGGTATCTAGAGTTCTTTGCTACATACCTAGTGGGACAAAATAGGACCGTACACAGCCACAAAATGTTGCTATGCTGAGAAGTCATAAAATAAAGCTAAAATCATGATACAAAGTAACTACTTGCCTATAAACTGCCCATCAATTAAAATGCACTAGACTTCAAACTGTACCAGTTTCTTTCAACAGGAACAGAAGCAATATTTCATATAATCCTGAATCAGCATGTTCAAACGCTAAAGATGAAGAACGCCTGACTTCTCCACGCTGCTCTGTGCCCCTGCTGTCTTTAGGTCGTCAGAGTCCATCTCTGAGGGTCAACCTGATGAATCCAGAAATTCGAGTCTGTGCCCTCTTCCTCCGGTCAAAGGCACTGCCCCTAGCAAACACCCTCCCCGATCTTCCCCTGAAAACGAAACTTAGGAACTGGCACAAAGAGTCCCGGGTTCTGCATTAATGTGCAGAGACCAGATACTCCAGCCTGCCTGGCTACTCTTCCTCCTGAGGCAGGCAGGCACCATGAGGAGGTGGTAATACCCAAGACGGCCCCAGCGCTGCTGCTTGCTGCTTTGACAGTCACGGCCCTATCCTCCCTGAGTGTGGCTGGACCTAATGACTCACCTCTAACGAGTGAGACGGTGCAACAGCGATGCATGTCATTTGGAAATTATGTTACAAACACTGTCTTCCATCCTGGTCACCCCCGCTCTCTGTCTCAGAGCCTTTGCTCTGGGGGAGTCACACTGCCATGCTGTAAGCAGCCCTATGAAGAGGCTCACGTGGCAAGGAACTGACATCTCCAGCCAACGGCCAGCCAAGACTGAGGTCTATCCATCACCGTATGAATAGCCTGTCAGCAAAACCTCTTCCTATCAAAGCTCTGAGATGAATGCAGCCCCAGCCAACACCTTGATTGTAACCTTGCAGGACACCGAGCCAATGCACCTAGGTAAGTGGCACTGGGATTCCTGACTGAGAAACTGTTTGTTTCACTCTGCTGAGCCGTAGGATAGTTTCTTACGTAGCAATAGATAACTAAAACAGTAGCTGATAACTGCTGTTTATTTCTAAGAAGCCACAGGCACCTGACGTTCAAGTTAAGGCCTGATGGCACCTTTTCTATCATCCTGCTTACAGTTGCCCCAACAATCTGGGGATCTTGTCACCAACCATCTCTTGAAAATATGCAACTCACCATTTCTGCCTTGCTAGAAGTACTGCTGTAGGGCAGGGGCCCAGCAGCATCTCTGGATGCTCTCCATGACCACGCTCCCGCTTGTTTAAGAAGGACTCATGGTCCCTGCTGCTGCTGCTCAAAAAGCTGACACTTATGACAGGTTTCATGAAATGTCAGACACTACTAAATGTCTGTTTCATAAAATGTCAGACACTACTAAATGCCTGTTTCATAAAATGTCAGACGCTACTAAAACTACATGTGTTTGCTTCTGGCGCTATGACTGCCACAAGGGTGACTTCTTCAAAATACATGAGAAAAAAGAGAACACTCCATCTGTTTGTAACACTGCCCAAGAAGAAAAGAATTAAATGATGTCTTTCAACTCTGTACTATTAAAATAGAGCCGTGGCCAACAACAGAACTTCTTTAGGACAAGTTTTAAATGTGAGATTAGCAATGTTATTCTGTTTTATCCTTCCATGATTCTTCTATAATGTTGACTGTAAATCAACATTAAATCAATCCATAAGCTCCTGAATATACTTGACAACATACAAACATCACAAATATTTACAGTGAAGCAAAGTACTCAGTCATAGTCTAAAGCATTATTTCCTAAAATACTGCATGCATACCACTACGTAAGGTGTGTACTATGTAAGCTAATTTTCAGGCAGTTCATATACACAGAATTGAACAATCTGTAATCAAATGGTAATAAGCAAGTTACCTTTCCCGTCATTTTCTTTAGATCCTTTCCAATTACATTAAGGAGAAAACTTAGCTTAATGTTAGTTTATTTTACAAGTCTTCCAACCTTTGCTAATCTTTCCATCAAAAATAAGTAACCACACCTCGAGCTCAAATCATTCGGGGAAGGCAACAGTATCTAGTTGGTTTCAACAGAGATAAAATGTCTCCTTTAAAAACATTAATAGTTAAGGGTAAAAGATTTCTAAAGATTGTAAATTAAAGAACATGATAGATCAGTGCCAGAACCAGAAGTAACATGACTAGAAACTTGCCAGAAATGCAAACCCTTCTGAATGGAAACCTCCGGGCGTGAGGCCCACAAACTGTTTCAGCACTCCTGACAGGTGTGCCTCATGCACACTGAAGTTTGTGAAGTAGTGGTACAGGTGATGGAAAAATCATGCAAGCAGCATATGTCAAAAAGATACAGCAAAATTCATCAAAGTGATACGTAAGTAACTGAAGCTTGAAAATTACTGTTTTAAAGCAATAAAATCATTATAACAAACTTAAACATAAAAAGACCCTCCCTTACAAAAAAAAAAAAAAAAAGAAAGAAAATTTGACTACACTATCATAGCAGTTGACTACTTTTTTCAAGAAAACTTCTAGTCACATCATTTGTGAGCCAGCTAAGCCCTACTGGTCTTGGGCAAGGAATCAACTTGCAACAGTGAAAGTGCTGGCTTCTATCAGCCAGTGTGCAGATGCATCCAGTGCCATTAAAATCATCAAACTGATGCTTTCCACTTTGCCTTCATAACTTCATTTTAAGGGACTTCTTGTTTTCATAGCAGTTCCTGGGGACCCTCAAAGGCCAGAGATGGAGGGGAGAACAGGCAAATTACACAGTGTGTGCTGCTGACCAGAGAAGGGGGGACCAAGGGACAAGGAGACAAGAAAAGATGGGGCGTTACACACATATTTTGTTTTCCTAGGAAGAAAATTTTCCTATGAATCCTTCACATCAAGAATATAGGCCAACTTTCAGAATGGCAGAATCAGAACTTACAAAAATCTGCTCCCCCACAGGGGCCAAGAGAGCACTGACAAAGCCTGTCAAAATCAACTTTTTAGAAGTATAGAAATGAAAGGCTTGCAACAATCCAAGGAGCATTTACTCGAGAAAAATGGCCCAATCTCAGTAAGGACAGCAAATCTGGGGTGTTTATACCCCATCCCCCTCTTCCCAGCTCTGGACCAGCAACTCCTCCTAGCAGCCACCAGGACAGACACATCAGGACGGGAGCTCCCCACAAGCTCACCCTGAGAACTGTCGCCATTTGGCCCAACCGGCAGCACACTGAAAAGCTCCATTCTCAGTTACTCTGCTTTTATTTAATCTAACTCAGAGCTCTATGTGGAAGCAGCCCTGCCCCCGGGTTGCTCCTCAAAAACAAATTGGCAACAACTAACACAGCAGCTGCCTGAGTGATGTTACCAGTTAGGGGCTAACAAAAGGCTGACCAAAACATTAAAAGGAAAAACTAAGAAGTGGAAGGCTGATAGAGGGCTTGAAAAACTAGCTTCAACATACTCGCAAGGATGGTGTATTCAGGACTGTGTTCACGCCAAGGAAAGATCTGAGAAGGTCCTATTTTCTCACCTCTGGACAACCATGATGCTCTTCAAATGGAAATGAAGTCTATAAACTGCCTACTGGAGTATCGGAAGCATGTCCAACAGACTAACAGAGCCCCTCAGCAAACATTGAGAAACTTATTAAAGGAACTTAAAGAAATCACTGCCTAAATACTAGCTGACCGCTAACTGAGCGGAAGCTTCAAAGGTCACACACAACAAACAGACTTTACAAAACCAGTCCAGGAAAGTCACAAAGCAAACAGCAACAGCAAAACAACAGTGAGCCTGATCAAGGATAGGGGTAGGTCGTGTGTGATTAACAGGACTGTCACACTGCAATATTTAAAATGTCCAGTTTTGAACAAAAATTAGGAGACACAAAGAAACAGGAAAGTACGGCCCATAATCGGGGGTTAAAAATGGCACACAATAGAAACTGTTCCTGAAGAAGTCCAGAGGGTTGGACCTACTGGACAAAGACGAGCAAACATAAGAGTAAGTCAGGGGAAATTATCCAATCTGAGCAACGGAAAGTAAAAAGAGAAAAATTAAGTCTCAGAGGCCTAGGGGGACACCACAAAGCACACCAACATATGCATAATGGGAGTCACAGAAGGAGAGGACAGAGAGGACAGAAAGGATATTTGAGAAAATGGCCCAAAACTTCCCAATTTGATGAAAAACATTAATTATACACCCAAGAAGCTTAACAAACTCCGTGTAGGATGAACTCAGAGATCCACACCTAGGCATATCATTGTCAAACTATTCAAAGACAAAGAGGACATCTTGAAAGCATCAGGAGAAAAGTGATTCATCGCACACAAAGGATCCTCAGTAAGATTAACAGCTGACTTCTTATCAGAACCACAGAAGCCAGAAGGCTGAGGGATGACAGAGTCCAAGTGTTCAAGGAAGACTGTAAACCAAAAATTCTATACACAGTGAAACTTTAAAATGAAGCACAATCCTGTAGAAGTGAAGGAAAAATTGAAGGCATTCTCAGATGAACAAAAATGAGAGAATCTGCTGCTTGCAGACCTGCCCTACAAGGAACACTAAAGGGAGCTTTCTGGCTGAAATGAAAGGATGGTAGATAGCAATCCGAATCCACATGAAAAAATAAGAAGCCCCAGTGAAAATGTAATCCCATAGGTAGATATAAAAGACAGTCTGAACGTATTTTTGTTTGTAACACTTTTCTTGTCCTAATTTAAGACAACTGCATAAAAACAATAATTAGGAAACTGTGTTTATGCACTTACAATATATAAAGATATAATTTAGCGGACATTAATAGTACAAAGAAGGGGGTCAGGATGGAGTTATGGTAGAGCAAATTCTTTGACTACTACTGAAATTAACTTGACTTTCATCTGAACTAGATTGTTTTCAGTTTTAAGATATTAGTTGTAATTTCCAAGGCAACTATTAATAACTCAAGAAAAATACAGTGATCTCCACTTTACTAAATGATCTCATTACTAAATCAAATTACTAAATCAATTCTCAGCTCTAATCTTAGTAGCAAATGCCATAGACTGATCACTATTTTCTCTCTGAAATGCTACCTTCTTTTTTCTCCTCCTCAGTCTCACCTGTTGGAGCCTCTTCCTTTCTCCAACCTCTAAATGGTGGAGGGCCTCCAGACTGGACCCTTGGCACCCTCTCTTTCTTATCTTATTCATTAGTTAAGTGGTCTTATCCAGTCTGATGATTTGTAGTTCCAGATAGATGCTGATGACTCCCAAATTTGTGTCCCTATCTGTGACTTATCCTCTGATCACTAGACCCAACATATCCCACTGCCCATTCTGTATCTCATCTTCTACATCTAAGAAGCACTTTAACCTACACACCTGATAAATGTCTGCATAGCTCACTGCCTCACATCTTAACAGTTCTCTGCTTAAAGTGTAACATCTTCAGAGAAGCCTTCTATGACTAGCCTATGTAAGACAGAACCTCCCCCTCACTCTCCAACCCACAATCCTTTTCAATTTTTCTTCACTGCACTCATCACAATCTGTTTATATTCATGTATCTGTTTTAGGTAAACTCTAAGAGCTGAATCCTTATTCATGGTTTTCCCTGGGCACAGGACATTATTTATTTATTGAAGAAAGAAGGGCATACTGATCAAGAATAAGCATATAAGAGAGCTTTTCACCAATGCATAATACAAACAATGAAAAGACACTTACTTTTCCTTTTTTTCTTGTTTGTGAGCCTGTCTTGTAATTTGAGCTGCTTTTCTGCTATATGGATGGATGACTTTTTTTTCCTGTCTTACATTTTTTCCCTTTGGTGCTTTAGGCTAAAATGTAGAAAAACATATAACATAGTCAGATACATAAATGACTTCTGTCAAAAACTTTTCTTTGGAAATAAAAATTTAAAACATGCAGATTTTTGACTGTGTGTCAGTGCCCCTAGCCTCCACAGTGTTCAAGGGTCAACTGTATTCACAACTATTCTCCAATGATGTAAGAAAATAAAGGCACAGAAACGGTCAATAAACCCAGTTCTTCAACTGTTCCATCTTCAAAGCAGATACAGAGAGTGCAGACTGTGAGAAGACTCACACAGCCAGAAACTAAGAAAGTTACGGGGGGGCAGCAGGAGGAACACAGGATGTTAACGGGAGCCTGACTGTAGAAGCTGCGCATGGAACAGGGTGGGCAGCAAATAAAGCAAGATCAAAGTTGGGCTCATAGGAAATTAGGGGCAGAGGAAATAGATAAGCCATCTCAAAATCAGCACTTCCAAAAGGGAGCAAATTATTTTCCCATTCAAGCCTTAGGCCAGTTAACTAGGTCCTCTAAACCAGCTGTCTGCAGTTCAATAATTTTTTTTATTCCTACATAATTCTATCTCTTATACCTGACCTATATTATTGAGGAATTTTGTTTGGTTCCCTGTAATAGAAAGCCAAAACAATAATGGCTTAACCCAGATGAAGTTTAGCTCTCTCATGTAAAAAGTAGGAGCTGGAGGCTCCACTCCACAAAGCCCTGAGATCCAGACTCCTTCCATCCTGTGATCAACCATCCCTGGACTGTAACCTCGTATATATCCATATAATTCAGAATGGCTTAACACCAGGTCTACAATCCAGCCAGTGAAAAGCAGAGAAGAAAAACTTTATATTATATAAAAAGGAAGATTCTATAAGGGAAAATATTAAATGCAATCTTTATTCTCAGAAAAAAATACATGATTAGAGACGAAAAATGAAGAGGCTATTAGGGGACAGTTGGGAGTCTAACATACCTAATCCTTGAAAAGGTCAAGTGTTTCTAAAATGTTCTCTTCAAAACTGTCACTGTCTTAACGCAGTGATCTTTTATGATTAGGTTGGCCTGTAGGTTCTCACTGCAAGTCCTCTTTTCACTGGAAGTCAGTTTATCTTTCTAGACACGAGTTAGTACAGTCCTTCTTCTCTGCTAAAGAGTCTCACTCACTCAGTTAGGTCCTCAGTCCTCAACATGGAAAACAACCCGCCCAACCTGCTTCTCCAACACTGCTCCCTGTTCTTCAAAAGACCCTTCGTCCCATTCTTACTACCTCCTCACCATTTCCAGAACACAGCTTGTTTTATTACTTCTTGAGATTGTATTTGTTGTTACCTCTGCCTGCAAGCTCCTTTTCCTTACTTGTCCTTTGATAAGACACAGCTCAAAGTCTCTTCCTTTGTAAAACTCTCCAGGCAGAGTTAATTAAAATAACTACCTCATTCACACATGTATTCATGTCTTCCACAAATATTTACTAAAATATTCAGTAAGTATCTACTTTTCACTTCTTGATAAATCTGACCAGAGAAGACTAAACTCCAGGTCTGAAATCCAGGATGTCCCTGGGAGTTGGTTACAGGCAGAGGAGTACAAAGAGTGAAACCATCACGGAAGAGTATGTGTGTTCTTTTGAGAGTCTCTGCACACATCGAAGTGAGGAAGGAAGCAGAAAGAAAGGTGCGATAAGGCATTTTTGTGCATGCAGTTCACCTGGCAAGAATAAATCAAGTAAAAACTTTCAGAACCATGCTAGGTTGCCTCTAAGATGCCCTCAATGAACCCCACCTCCTGATACCTATGCTCGTGTGAAATCCCCTTCCCTTGAGCATGGGCTGGACCTGGTGGCTCACTTCACTGACAAACATTTGGCAAAAGCAATGAATATCAATCCCAAGGTTAGGTTATGAAAGGACTCTGGTTTCCTCTTGCCCACTCTCTCCGTTGCTCTCTCAATTCCCTCTGATGGAAACAGCTGTCTTGCAGTCTGCTGCCCTATGGAGAGGCCTATGTGACCAGTAACTGAGGGAGGTCCCAGCCAACAGCCAGTGAAGAACTGAGACCCTTGGTCCAACAGTCCACAAAGAGCTGAATCCTACCAAGAGCCATGTGAGTGAGCTGGGAAGTGGATCCTCCCCAGTCGTGCCTTGAGATGAAACCACAGCCTTAGGCCATACCTTGACAGCGACCTTGTGAGAAATCTTGCAGAGAATCTAGGTAAGGAACGCCTGATCTATGACCCACAAAAACTGTGATAATAAATTCTGTGTTTTAAGCTGATAAATTGTGAGATAGCTTGTTAAAGAGGTAACTAATGCAAAACCAAAAAAAAAAGCAAACATATCTTTGAAAAGATAGCTTTATCTATATATTCCCACAAATAAAATGCTTTAAAAAAGTGAAAAAAAAAGGTCACAAAAACCTCAAGAAAAAGAGAGTCTCTGAAGCTGTAAAACTTAAGTTACAGAACTGTATAACATCATTACAGCAGTAAGTCCCAGTCTATAAAAAATTTCTTTTAAAGACTTAAAAACTTTCTGATACTGTCGAGGGTTAGGGATTTGAAAGATTTGTGAAATCAAAAACTTTATATTGGCACATTTCACTGTATTTTTATTGTATACAGATATAAACACAAAAAGAAAGAGGTAAGAAAAAATTACCATTAGACAATAATGGAGAAAATGACATTTTAGTTACAGCCCTCTCCTCTGACAACCCCCCTCCTTCCCACCGACACTGACCAGATAACTGACTAATCCAGGATGTCAGTTGCTGGCTGGGTTCCAGGTGGCATGCTGGAGTGTCCCCTGGGGCTTGTTGTGGCTGGTGGCTCCACGGTAACTGGGCAGAGCCCTGGGTGGGTCAGTGCCCTGGAGGGGCTGCTGTCCTCTGTGGAGCTTAGCTTTGGGCTGATCCTTAGGAAGCTGAGTGTGGTCCTGGTGTTGCTGCTGCCCAATGGCCTGTGTTCTCAGCTCATGTTCCAGAGCCTCCGCTGGGAGACAGTGTTGAGGTCTGTCCTCCCCTTGTTGGTGGGTGTGTTATTTACTTGCAGACTTATCCAGCTATTAGAAGTCAACTTAATAGAAGACATGAAAAGCAACTGGCAAAAACACTGGCTGCACAGATTGAGGAGAAATGCCACCTCACTGACAAGCTGTGTGTGGCTAAAAAGGAGTGCGCCAGGATGGAGACAACTGTAAGGAACGCCAGGCTGGAGGAGGAGCCAGTAAACATACCCAGCCTCGCTGACACTTACAGGAAGTTGACGATGGTCAACCTGGTTCGAGGAAGGAAATCAATTTTCTCGTCCAAGAACTGAAGAGAGAG
Source organism: Vicugna pacos (assembly GCF_048564905.1). NCBI lineage: Eukaryota > Metazoa > Chordata > Mammalia > Artiodactyla > Camelidae > Vicugna > Vicugna pacos. The sequence goes on along the minus strand of NC_132988.1, from coordinate 8,389,840 downwards.
AGATCCATGCAGTCTATACGTTAAGAGATGGCGGAACTGCTAAAAGTGCTCAAGTTCCTGGAGGAGGTCACGAGAATCAGCGCATCACAAGAGGCTTTTACAAACCAGCCAGGGGACCAAGCACCAAGTCCTGCTGGTCCCTTTCCCAGGAGTGGGCCCTCGTGTTAAAGCTGTGCTGTCCCCTCCCCTCCACTCAGGCCTCCCAAACTGCCCGGCTGCACTCACTCACTCAGCCAGATCTCCACCTGAGCTGCGCTGAGACCCATGGGTGGAGGGCAGCCCCCTCCTCTGGACCAGAGTTCCTCCAACTTCATCCGCCAGCACAGCAGTGAGCTCCTTCAGGGTCACCTAAAGTATGCTGGAATTCCCAGAGACCACGAAGCATGGGACTTTTTTATATTCAGCAAATGTCTGGATTATCTCTTACCAGTTGTGAAAGAAATGCTGTAGTTGAGACTGATCTTCTACTTAGTTTGAATCTATATTATGACTCATTTCTCAAGACAGTGTGGGTAACTATCATATATCAGCAATGTAAGTACAATGTATATATAGTTATTCTGTGTACAAATACTGCATTATAATTTGCAAATGCATGCAACTTGTCAGTATAAACTTTTAGATAGCCAAAGCATTCTAGAGTTTAATTCTGAAGTTGTAAGTTTAGAGCCTTTTTTCACCTGAGTATGTATAGTTTAAAAAAAAAAAAAGATGAACTTTTTAAAGATGAAGTTAAACTGTACTCTTAAACTTTTATCATTTAATTTTTATATTCTGCTATAACAATATCCATAATAAAAAATAAATTTGATAAATTAAAAAAAAAGATTCAAAACCTTTCTTTAGAACAAGAAATAGTTTGATACCCTAGGAGTATAAAAGTGCACAGCTTTAAAAGATCTCAGTTAAAGAACTTTCAAGACTTTGTACAAAGAAAGTACAAAGAAACTGAACTTACATTCTGACTCAACTGTAGATAATGATTCCTTGTGATAATTTATTCATGAAAAGGTTGCCTCAAGGCAGTTTATGAATATATAATACGGCACAAAACTATCTAACATAAAACGTTAAACTTCACAACATTTTTATGTTTCAATATATTAATTTTTTTCAAAAAAACCAACAAAATACTGTAACAGGGAAGTGAAGACAAATCCTACCAATAAAAAGTTAATCTATTAATTACAATCTACTCAAGCTAAATAGCTCTAAAAATCAATATCCATCAGTCAGGGGTTCTCCCAATTTATTTTGTAAAACATCTGACAATTCATAAGAGTACAGAATGTAAACGTAACAAAACTGGGGGGAGGGGATTAAGGTGTATTTTCAATAAAAAAATTAGTATTTTATGTTTCAAAAAGTGCCAAATTTAACTTTCAAAAATTAGCAAAAATCCACTTCTTTTCATATGCATAACTAACAGGCTATTTTGAATAATAGAAACTTTGGAAAAGTTTCTGGCAACATAGAAATATTCCAGTTAAGAAAACCAGCATTAAATGTCTCTCACATACAATATTTAATGATTACTTCAGGAAATTCAATCTAAATTATTCTTTGAATTCATACTTGAGATAAACAAAGAAAACATGTAACTAGTTTGTTCAAACAAAACAGCAACAGAAAGAAGTATTTCAGGGGTAATATGCTTCAAGTATTTCTGTTAAAATCATAAACAACAAAAAGGAGCTTTTCCTAAAAGACTATCAAAGTCATCATAGAATCTAGGCTACACTAGAAACAGAAATGTCATTTTGACTCTCAATATAACCTGAAATCTAGAAGAATGATCATTTCACCAAACATACTTAAGGTACACCAAAGTGTATGAATACGTAAGAAAAAAAAAAAAAGTAGAAGAGTAAAGCCACACCTACAACTGAGAAAGCTTACAGTATACAATAAACTTTAAATCCCAAATACCCTTAACACCAAAATAAATTCTAGAACATGATGTACTAAGTCACTTAACATCACTAACATGATGGAAATGTAATGGACTTACTAAGAGAATCTGCACCATTTTTTTTTTTGCAGTTAACTCTACCCCCAAAAATCCTAGTACAATTCCCCTGCTTAACCTAAATTAGATGGCAACAGTGTCAATGACAAATACCTAGAGCTTCCAGAAAGGAACTTACTGGACCATTTTCAATTCAAGTTCACCTCCTTCGTGAAGCTATCCACAAATACGTAACCATTTCAGATCACAGTACATTTAGCACTTAATATACTACACTGACCAGTCATCTAGTTTTACACTTGTGCTCATCTCCCCCACTGTAGCTCCCTGAAGGCTACAGACACATCCTATCAGGTTGAAAATAAAAGTTTCAAAGAAATAAAAGTGGGAGGTGGACCCAAGTGAACATTTTACTGAGCACCCACAGTAAGCTGCACACTGAACTAGTATAAATAAAAAATATTTTAAAGTTCTTTAAAGCAGTGTGAAATAATTCATATAAAATAATTTTTAGAAAGCTCATAAATACTCTCCTTAGCATTAAGAAAACATCTTAATTCTTGAATACCGACTTTTATCTTTCATGCGAAAATCTAACATCAAGCTCAACTTTGTTAGTCCTGACTTACCCATCAACATCTAGTCAGAATTAACCTTTTCGCCCATTCTCTGCTACCACTCTTTACACCTTTACCTTGTACCAGTGTTCACTGTCAACAACAACAAAAACACCCACAAACCTACAGAGCACATACTACCATGTACTAGGACAGGCAGTGAGATTCCAGGATCAAAAACAGACACGAACTTGCTTACATTCTTAGTTATCTCATAAATAACTATACAGTGTACAATCTTGTTATCTCATGAGTAACTACATAGTTTATCTTATCTCATGAGTAACTACATAGCTGGCCAGAAAATGGCCCAGCACTTAACAGGCGGACCTAACTTTGGGAAATCAGGAAGACTCCCTGAGGAAGTGACTGAGACCTACTTGTTTTCTTAAGGATGATGTGAGCTGCTGTATAAAAAAGTTTGGAAGGAGGTAAAGCAAACAGAAGTAAGACTACTGAAGTACTGAGGTAGGTCATTAAGAAAAAATGACAGCTGAGAAGCATTAAGGGTGGTGAAGTGAAGATGGAGAGAAATGGCAAGGCGTGAGATGCATATGAAGACAGAATGACGGGACTGAACACGGACGGTGGGGTACGGGAAGAATCAAGTATGACTCCCAGGTCTGCAACACAAGCAACCACGTGATCAGAACACTGCTCACTAAGATGGCACACAAGACGGGGGCATCAGGAATTCACTGTGAGGGGGGAAGGAGGATAGCTCAGCGGTAGAGCACATGTTTAGCACACATGAGGTCCTCGGTTAAATCGCCAGTACTTCCATAATAAACAAACAAGCCAAATTACGCAGCCCCCATCCCGGGAAAAAAACTCATTAAAAAAAGTTTTAAATTAAAAAAAAATTTTTGACTTTAAGACACTGGTTTAAGATGCCCTGGAGACAGCTAAGTAGAGATGTAAAGCAAGTAAATAAATTCATGAGTCTGGCAGTTAGTAAAACGGTCTTGGCTGAAGATATGAATTTGGGATAACCTGGGGTTAAAGGTGGTACTTTAAAGCCACAAAGACAATAAGGTTTTCTTCAGAAGAATAAGAAAAGGGACTAGGGCTAAGCTCAGATGAACAGATATTTAATAAGCACCTCTGATGTAACAGGCACTGTTATGAAATCAATGATGAAAAGATTAGTTACCTAAAATAAAAACAGGAAAAAGAACACAAAGAGCCACAGAAAAAGTAAATATAAATGTTTTTAAAGTGTTGAAAAGATGTGTGCTTTACCTTAAAAGAAATGTAAATTAGAACTTCAATAAAATACAAATTTTAACGTATAAAAATATTTTTAAAAATTATTAACACTGCATTAGTGAGGGTGTGGGTGAGTTAGCAGTCTGATTAATAAGTGGAATGTAAACTGGTACAAGCTTCTGGAAGGCAATTTGATAGATTTTATCAGGATAAAAACCACACATCTTTTGCTTAAATAATCCTACTTCTATTAATTTAATGCAAGACATATTTACACATACACAAAATAACTAATCATCATCAATGCAGCAGTGTTTGTGTTAGCAAAAGAATGAAAACGGCTTAAGTGTCCATCAGTGACCTAGTAAATAAACTGCAGGAAAAGCAAACAAGAGCATGGCAGCTGTTAAACAAGCAAGGGGTAGACCTCTCTGTACTCACATGATTGCGCTCTAAGATCACGTATGACCAAAACACAGGGGCACAGGAGTGTCTAGCGCACTGTTTCTGTAGAAGGGGAGGCAGAGGGCACATGAATATGCTAGTACATTCATGTGAAGTATCTGAACGGTTATCTAAGGAACTGCTCTAACTAGTCGGTTGTCAGTTGCACTAGCAAACTAGGAAACAGAGTTGGAGATTTTGTTTGTGGGCAGGATAGTGCCATCCTTCCCAAAAACGTCCATGCTCTAATTCCCCGACACCTGTAAATGTATTACCATACGTGGCATGAGACGCATCAAAGACCTTGAGATGGGGAGATCATACCGGAACCTCCAAATGGGCCTGACGTAATTACCAGGGACTTTGTAAGAGGGAGGCAGCAGGAGAGGTGTGGCCTTCTCTCAAGGCAGGTATGAAGATGCTACACTGCTGGCTTTCAAGATGAAGGAAAGGGCTAGAGTCAAGGGCTACAGGCAACCTCTAGCAACAGGAAAAAATAAGAGATCCTCCACAAGAGTCTCTTGAAGGAAGACAGTCTTGCCAACACTTGAATTTTAGCTCAGTGAAACTCATTTTTGGACTTCTGATCTTCAGAAATGTAATAGAATGAATCTGCGTTGTTTTAAGTCATTAAATTTATATTACTTTTCCACAGCAGTAACAGAAAATTAATACACTTCATGGACAACCGTATTTTACTGTTTGATTCTTTTTTAAAACCACGTACATGCAGTTTTATTCCAAAAAAGGCTGGCATACTAGGCAGAGTTTCATTAATGGTTCTGGTCAGTTTTACTAACTTTCAGGAGCAAGTTTTTACTAGCAAGTCATCTCTTTAATATTAAATTTATCAGCATAAAAACAGAAACAGACAATTAGAACAGAATCAGGAGTCCAGGAATAAACTCAAGCATATAATGGACAACTAATAATATTTGACAAACAAGCCAAGAATGTTCAATGGGGAAAAGACAGTCTCTTCAATAAATGGTACTGGAAAAACTGGATATTCTCATGCAGAAGAGTGAAACTGGTCCCCTGTCTTACACCACTGGCAAAAATTGACTCAAAATGGATTAAAGATTTAAATGTAAAGCCTAACCCATAAAACTCTTAGAAAACATAGGGAAAAAGTTCCTTGACACTGATCCTGGCAATGACTGTTTGGATGACACCGAAAGCACAAGCAACAAAGGTAAAAATAAACAAGTGGGACTACATGAAACAAAGAAGCTCCTGCACAGCAAAATAAACGATCAACAAAATGAAAAGGAACCTACGGGAGTTCTGAGACAATATCTGCAGAATCATGTATCTGATACGTAGTATCCCATATTTATAAGCATGTATATGTATATACACACATAAATCTATAAGGAATTCATGCAACTCAATAACAAAAAACCAAACAAACTGATTAAAAATTGGGCAAAGGACCCGAATAGACATTTTTCCAAAGAAGGCATACAATGACCAACAGGTACTACTACCATTACTAAAGTTGACTACAACAAGTAACATTTTACTAAGGACCAGACGTTGGGCTAAGTGGTTTACATTTAATTTCCACAACTCTGAGGCAGGCACCATGATTATCCCAACTTAGCAGAACAACCTAGTCTTAGAGGGATTAAGTAACTTCACCAAGACCATAACTTAGCAAAGACAGGTGCCAAACTCATCTTCCAGGACTCCACTGCCCACATTCTCAGATGTATGAAAGAAGTTTAAAGCAACTGACGTAAAAGTCTAGATGGAAAACCTCCAGTGACAAGCTGAATTTACAAGAGAAGATACATACAGCAGAGCCACTTGTCCCAGGAAATATGCCAATGAGAACAGATCAGTATACTGCCTTCTTGACTCATGACAATGCTACTATACAGCCTGACAAAAGGGAAGTTCTGATAGTCAACGACAAGCAGTAAATTGCCAATTAGCCCCCAATCATTCACACACAATTGCATTATCAACGCTTTCAAGGTTCACTCTGCAAAAGAAAGGCTAGGAGAGAAAACTAAAAAGGGTTGGCAATAGCATACAGTGCTAAGTAAAAAGACTGAATTCACACAAACGTGTGTGTTCTAAAGCAAAAAGACTGTGGATAGACATGAAAGACGAAAACACAATGAAAAGGAGAAAAAGAAAATGGAAAGCAACAGAGAAAGGGGGCGGATGACACTGAGACCAGAGTATCATAACTTTTAAACAGATTATAAACTTTTAAATGTAGCTGTTTTTATCAGAAACTGAAAAATGTTTAAATTATACTTATGAAATGTATACAATGCGTAAAAATACTTATAAACATGTTCCTAATCAAGAATTATTCTCAAGAACGTAAGTGAAAAAAGCAAGTAGCAGTTTTGGAATACAAACATAAGCTGTACGATGAAAAGACAAGCAAGCGGAATTTAGATCCTGTTTATCCCTGAGTACCTCCTGGAGATTACAAGTTCAAGGGACACACAGAGGGTCTCAAAAACTGTTACTGTGTTTTATTTCTTAAAGTGAATAACAGACACACAAGAAGCCCGTATACAGTTGATCTTAATGCTTAACTGTGTCATGTAAACGCTTTTTCGCATCCACTCCACTTTTAACAAAAACAGTCTCAGCGTGGTGGAGGGAACCGGGACGTGGAGGCAGGGTCCGGGGCAGGAGTGTGGGTCACTGGAGGGTGGAGAACGGACGCGAGGCCCCGCGGCCCCGCCGCCCACGCCGCTTTCCCGCGTTCAGCGGCACCCCCCCCCCACACACCCGCCGTGCCCCGCGTTTACAGCCCGGTGGGGAGTGGGCACAGGGGGAGGCGCGCGCTTCCCGCGAGGGGGCAGCACCTCCGGACTCGGCCCTGAACCCGGGACCCCCACCACCCACCATTCCCACTCCACACCCCGCTTCCCGGCGGTCCGACGCCGGCCGCCCTCCCCGCCGCCGACCGGAGCCTTCCAGAAACGGGTGGTTTCAGGGGAGCGGGAGGGACCCACCATGTCGACGTCCTCGCGGCCCGGGACCTCGGACCCCACACGCAGGAACCTCACAGTCAGCAGAGACCTCAACTCACGCGACGACACCGGCCAAACCCACGAGGGGCGGAAGAAGCCGGGCGGCCCGACCGGAAGGGGCGGGACGAGTGCTCTTCCCTAAGACGTCGCGGGAAACAAGACCCAGTCTTTGTGGGCCGCCGTGGACTCACGCCCCTCCCGAGTGTAAGGGCTCTCCAGGAGCTCGCGGGCGGGCGGTGAACCGGACCAGCGCAGGGCGTGAGCCCGCGTCCTGGGCTCGGGGCTCCCGGCACTGGCCGGGTGGGATCCCGGGCGTTCGCCGGGCGCGCGTCTCCGGCGCCGCACAGCCCCTCCGCAGGAGGCCGCCCGCTGCGCACAGCGCCCGGGGCCGCCGGGTGGCGCAGGGCCCACGCCGCCTGAGCAAGGCCTTCCCCCAGCTTCGGGTCCTCTCCTGTGAAGGCCCCGTCTGCGCATTCAGAGCTCCTTCCCCCCGAGTTGTTCTGTCTCTCGTCACTGTGTGAGTCTTTGTTACGTCTACACTTGTTAGGATTCCGTGGACAGTACATTCGTTCAGCAGATGTTGAATGAATGCCTGCTGCGTGCCAGGCGTTGGGAATACGACCACCATATCCCTGCCCCTCCCTCAGCTCAAATTACAGTGCGACGTGCGAATGGAAAAAACAACAATTAATATTGCCTACACGTAGGGGCCTCTGAAGTACTCTTTTGAAAATAAAAACTGAGCAGAGACCTATGTTAAAGCCAAAAAAATTATTCAAGACACTTGGTAAGGAAAGGTCAGGATGACTTCATTCCAGGGGCGCCTCCGTATACATAAGGATCACCACGGTGGGGAAGAGATAGGGGTTCAACTCCTACTATAGTGTGGACAGGTGCAAATTTACAGCCAAGGAGCAGGGTGAGGGTTGGTGGATGGAAATTAGTTAGAGGAAACAGCCGGGGTAAGGGGGATATTCTGGCTAAACTATCCTAACAGCCTGGAAGCAGGCAGGCTGGTGTGATCGACATCACCTGGAAGATGGTGGCTCATCAGAATGAGTTACAAATAAAGGAGGGTAACCTGATGTGGAGGGTTGGGGAGTCCGGCTAAACTGACTTTCTTGCTAAAATCGGACAATGTAGACAAGAACAGGAATTCCAAAATTCCAGGCCTAGTTGAAAAGAGTTCAGGGGAGCCTGAGTACAGTTTGGTCAAAGAGAGAATCTCGTCCCCTGAATGAAAGGAGAAAACCAGGCACGGGAAGAAGCTACAGGCAGGGTGAAGCCGGGAGTGCCTACATATGTGTGTGCAGGTACATGTACTTAATCAACACATGTAGCCATTAAAACTAGATTAAACTGTGAACCAGAATGGGTGACCACAAGATCCCTGAATCTAGGGGCAAGGCATTCTCACATGGCTTTCCAGTGCGTTCTGTGTGAAGCTGCACAATGAAGGTCAACCTTGAAATATGTACTCTGGAGATGTTACTCTGTTGAGGAGTCCAGTGAACCCCTATTGTTCACACCCTACTTCTTACTCTAACCATTTCCCTGAGAAGCCAACTTACACCCACCCTGCATGCCCCAAGTCTGGCCCCGTGCAAGTCATCTTCCTGAGTTCTGTTACTGCAAATCCAGTAAGCATTAAATTGGCATCCCGGCTATTTCAGCTGTTACCAAGTGCACTTCTGATTACAAAATCCCCACCTGCTTCTACCTCAGTCTTAATTTCAAATTGTCAGTAATCCAAAGAGTGATATATCCTGATTTTTTTTTCATTTTAATTTGGATTTGAAAAGAAAAGATTTTATATGTTCCCCATTCAGATTTAACCCCTAAATAATACTGATTATGGGCAAGGCACTATGTTCAAATACACTGCAGCAAATGTAAAAATGAGTTTCGACAAAGTGCAAATACAATGATGATGATCAATATATGGTCATAATTTAATGTGTACATGCACCACAGTGACAAGCAGAGTCAGTCCTACTGCTCTCAACCCCCAGTACAACATCCCTGCATCCCTGCATCCCTGCCACCCAGAAACCACTGCAGATAGTTGGGAGACATCTTTAGAGATATTTCCCTGAGCTTTAACACATATATTGAGGTGTGTGTGTGTGTCTGTGCAAGTGTTAAGTTTTAACATTAGATATTGATATAATAAGAATACATTGTGTAATTTCTTGGGTAACCACTAAAAGAATAGAAACAAAGTATGACTTTGAATAAGATACAAACAAATAGAGAAAGTAGAATGATAAAAATTTCAGATAATTCAAAGCAATGAAATAAAAATGAAAAACAGGACTGTTGGGGAAATAAAAAACAAAAATGTGGTAGATTTAAATCCATGTAACAATAATTATGGACTAACTGCCCTCTATTCATTTATTTATATTTTATTATTTGTTTTTTATTGTATTATTCAATTTTTTTTTATCTTGGCAGGGGTGGGGAGGTAATTAAGACTTATTTTTAGAGGAGGCACGGGGGGTTGAATCCAGGACCTTGTGCATGCTAAGCAGACACTCTACCTTTTGAGCTATACCCTCCCCCTCTAACTGCCCTTAATTTAAAAATGAATATTTTACACTGTATATTTTAAAATATACAACTCCGTTATGTTTATTGAAATATATCTAAAATATAAAGAGATAGAAAAACTAAAAGTCAAAGATGGAAAGAGGTATGCTAATCACATACTAACTGAAAGAATGATAGCGTAGACACATTGTTATACAAAATAGATGAAGTCAAAAAGTATTATGGTAGTTTGAAGAGTTAACTTTGTAAAGATAAAAAGTTTCCATTTTAAATGATATATATATATATATTCACCTAGTAATAGACCTCCAAATATATAGTGGAAAAACTGATACAATTTCAAATAATAGTAGAAAATAAACTGTCTTAGCTAAAAATAACCTTTTTTTAGTAATTAATAGTGTCACTGCTTGTTGCTCAAGAATCCAATACTGAGAGACAAATGTTGGGTAAAAGGAAAGTTAGCTGTATTGAGGAAGCCTGCAAACCTGAGGAGAAGATGGACTCATGTCCCAACACATCAACTCCCCTTTGCTGATTGGGGGCAAGAATTTTCAAAGAGGAGTTTCAGGGGTGAATAGGCAGAGGGAGGGGGCTGCATGCAGAACAGCACCGTCAGCTTCGACAGTCATCTTGAAATTGGTCATGTGGTGGTCTGATCAGTGTCATCTTGATTGTTCTCAGTACAGTGAATCTTCAGTTCCAAGGTCAGCTTGTTCCCATTTCCTTGAGGCTGGTTCTGGGAACTGTGTAAGATGGAGCAGCTTCTGTCATGGCTCCAGCCTGGTCAGCATGTAGTTAACTTCTTCCACCTGGTGGGGGTTTCATCTCTGCAAAACAGCTCAAGGGATGTAACTCAGAATATGATCTATGGCCCTTGAAGGAGAACTAAAGGTTCATGACTTTGTTTAATGGCTAAACTATTATTATTTTGTCTTATTTGTTTTCCCTTACTTCTGCATTTTCTCTCTGATTAAATTTTATTCTTTGGCTACAGTTTTTCTACAGACAAGAGACAGGCAGAGGGCATGGTGGAGGGAGGGGTCTGTCCCAGGAAGCCCCAGAATGTCTTGCTCCATTACAACAGAGCAAGCTGATGAAATATTCAGTGATTGGGAAGACTAGACCACCAATCCGACCTCATGATCTATTTAGGATGCTGCTTCTGGGGCTTGCAAGCATACATGTGTTTTCAAACATATATGGAATAGTTACTAAAAATGATCCTCTATTGGGCCAGAAAGCAAATTCAAACAAATTTGAAAGGACTGAAATCCTACAGAATGTGTTCTTTAGCCACCGTACAGTGAAACCAGAAGTCAACAAGAAGAAGATAGCTTGACAATTCCCATAGCTTCAGAAATTAAGAATTATACTTTCAAGTAAGTCATGAGTTAAAGAAGAAATGATGTGGAAATTAGAAAATATTAGAGGCTGAATGAGAACAAAAATACCATACATCCAAGTTTGTGAGCTATGATAAACGAGCAGCAGTTCGCTCCCCTAGTGTAAGTATTAGAGCTGAAGTATTTATATTAAAGGAGAAAGGCTGACTGTTAATGAGCTAATCCACACCAAGAGGCTAGAAGAGAACAAGAGAGATTCAAAACAGAAGGTGGAAGAGAATGAACAGCAGAAATTATTGAAATCAAATATATACATATATACATATACACACACACAAATGAGAACAGGAAGGTAGAACTTTGGCTCCTTTTAAAGAACGATAAATTGATACATTCTTGCAGGATCCCTTGAAAAAATTAGAGAAGACCCAATTAACTAGTATCAGAATTGGCACAGGTGACAGACACCATTTCAGGTTATGCATGCATAAGAGGATATTATGACCAAATAAACTTAAATAATATGGAAAAGTCTTAGAAAAAATATAACTGATCAAAACTGACACAGAGGAATAGAAAGCTTGAATATTTCCATCATCATCGTAAAAAGTGCTTACTCAACTTTGTTTGTTAAAATAACAAACTCAGATTTTTTAGATTTTATAAATACATGTAAATAAGAATAGAACAGTACTCCCTTAATATGATAATGATATGGATTGGTACTAGTGACAGTAGGTATCACTGTCTTATTCCTGTCCTCAAAGAGCAAGCTTTTTGTTTAACCACTTTGGGATTATCTGGAAAGTTGAAATGTGCACATCTTCTAACCAGCAGTGTTATTCCCAGACCTGTACCCTAGTAACTTCCAACACATACCTCTCAGGATACATATACAAAAACTTCCCTAACAGTATTGTTTGTAATAACCCAAACCAGAAAAAAAAAAAAACCCTGATTTTTCATTAACAAAACACAGAAAAATTGTGATAAATTCTATAGAGCAAAGAAATTAATGAACTACAATTATGGTAAACATAAATAAATTTTAAATCACAATATAAAATAAGTAACAGACCAAAGGATGCATGCAGTATAATTCCATTTATAAAATTCATTTATAAAGTTCAAAAACAGGCAAAATGAACTACATTTTTTTACAAATACTTTTATAAGTGACCAGTGATACTCCTAACCTGAGTGGCGGTTACCTTGCTGTTTTTATTTTATAATTCTTCTTGATGAGTCACATTTATGTTTTATGCACCATTATGTTTGTAGGCTAAACGTCACAGCAAGAAGTGTTAAAAAATTTTAAGCACAAATATACTACTCTATAGTCTTTTTCTATTTTTAGTTGACATCTAGTCAGTTTACAGTGTGTCAATTTCTGGTGTACAGCATGGTGTTTCAGTCATACATGAACATACATACATTCCTGTTCCTATTCCTTTCCATTATAGTTTACTACAAGATACTGAACATGGTCTGTACTCCACCGTCTCTTGAATCCACTATTACTGTGGAGATGTCTCATGTTGGTCTAATGTTTTTCCTTTGTGGGTGGTTTACTCTTTGTGTGGAATCTTTTCATAATGTCTGTTGCCTTTGCTCTTCTGCAGTTTTACTGCAGTGTTGTCTGGGTATTGGTATCTCCTTACGTGTCTTGGTCGCTCACTCCCCACGGGGGATTTGCATTATCTGGATGTTGATCACCTGTTCTCCTGATCGTTTAGCACATCTTTTATATTTTCTTTTTATTAATTTCTGCTGCCCCTTGGAGAGTTCCTAATTTGATCTACTAGTTTACCCTGTGGTCCTTTGATGTAATCGTCCTGCTAGATAGTCCATCTTGTGCCATCTTCATTTTAACTCTTATTTTTAATCTCATCCCTATATCACTTGTTTTCTAAAATAATTCAATATCCCTTTGCTTTATTACCATATTCTTCAACTCTTCTGAATATATATTGTGCTCATTTAAAATTACTGGTTCATCTGTTCCAATAAATCTGCTTAATGTGGCCTGTGCTGTTCCATTTTAGTATTTTTTTTAAATATATCTTTGAGGAGTTGTATTTTCCTTGAACTTGTAGCATTGTATTTTGCTGATGGAGTCAGCTCTCTTGTCCTGTACTGTTATTGGGGAAGCGCTGAGAGTCACACCGTCAACTCTGTCCTTGGAACATTTGAGAACAAGGAGGATCAAAGCTCAGAGGACAGACTCCAGGACCACAGAACCCCTGCTGACAGGAGAGCAGGGAATGTGAGCATCCCAGGCACCAGTTTCATCTCTCCTGAGTCAGCTGGGCTCCGTGCCCTCTGCTAGCGCCTCACAATGTGGGGAGGCCAGATGCTCCTCATTCCTAAGGTGAAGTAAGAGAGATCTGAGGTCAAGTCACACCCTCTCCAGATGCTCCCCCAGCTGCCACAGACGCCCTCCTCCCACCCGTCCCCATCTTCTCAGTTGTAATCTGACTTCTAACCGCCAGTTCCTTCTGGCTTCTGTCATTTTCCAGGGTTGATTTGGGGGCGCCGGTGCTCCTTTACCATTTTATCCTACTTATTGTTAGGAGTCCTGATTACATTAATATAATTAGCTTTTTTGTCATAGATGATGTAAGTTGATTCGTAATTTTTCTTTGCTTTTTCTGGGACAATATTTTGCCACAGAAAAAATTTTGAATGTCTTCCCATAGGGAGCTAGTTGTTACACAAATGAATTAAAGGTGGTCCCGTGTAAAGCTGTATCTTGTTTATTTCTTCGCCGCAGGCTTGGACCCAGCAGCTTAAAAGCCTGATTGGTGCCAAACTCACATTTTCACAATCCAGTCTTTTGAAATATAGCTCCAAAGGGCAGATGTTTAGCCATTTAGAGTTTCCCCACTTTACATACCCTGTGAAGCATCACCCTTCATCTGCCAGCCATAGGTGCGGTCAACCCTGGGGCTGTTAAAGACACCAAGCCACTGTGTCTCCTCAGAGTTCTCTGTTCCAGAGTCTCCCCCATGCTGCTGATTGATGCCACCTAGACCCCTAGTCCCTCTCCAAACTCTTCTCTGATCCCCTGTCCCCTCTTCAGGACAGTGGCTCCACCACCATCACCTCTGGAAGGTACCAGCGCTTAGCGACTTTCCCCGCCCCGTGCAGATCTGTCCATGGCTCCCGGGTAAAGCTCATGCTGCGCCAGTGCCATCTGGTGGCCACATCCTTGAGCTCACTACACTAGCTGATCTATTATCACTATTTTCGGCTATTTCAAAAAAAATTTTTTTAAATCTGTATGTACCTATGTGGGAAATGTTCTGGACTTGTTAAGTAGAAAAAGTGAGTCATATGACAGGGTGCATAATAAATCCCACCTGGAACAAAATGCAGAAAAAAGACAGCACAGAAAACATCAGGAAGCATGACAATCAACTGTTAATAGTTTACGAGATCAGGACTGAGTGGGGGAAGCTCGGAAAATAACCTTTCACTCTGTTCTTCTCTAGTGTTGGAACTTTTTACAGCAATCTATTTTAAAAGTTTTCCAATTTAAAAAGAAAGGAAATAGAGAAAAGCTGGATTTGATGATTAAATTGGTCAAAGCTGATGCTGTCATTAGAGATGTGTTGATGCAAACAAAAATATAAGGGCCGGTGATCGCTTTCGGTGCTAGTGTGCACGTGCTACCCCACAGCGCCTTACAATGTGACTTTATTTGCAAACAGGGTCATTGCAGATGTAGTTCATTAAGACGAGGTCATCACTCAAGGCGGGGCCCTAATCCAGTATGACTAGTGTCCTGATGAAAAGAAGAAATCTGGACATGGATGTGCATGAGGGAGGACACCATGTGAATATTGGACTCATACTACAATAAGACGGGTGTTACAGTTTGAACTGTGTCCCTTCCCCCCGACCCCCGCCCAGAAGATGTCTTGGAGTCCTGACCCCTATCTCAGAGTGTGACCTTGCTGAGAGATAGTGTTTCCAGAAGCAGTCAGACGAAAAGGGGGTCATTAAGGTGGGCCCTAGTCCAAAATAACTGGTATCCTTATAGACAGGGGAACTTGAGGCCCTGAGACACGCACAGAGGGAAGGGGCCGCAGGAAGAAGACGGCCAAGGGGAGAGGCCTGGCCTGGATCCAGCCCTCACCGCCCTCAGGGCAACCCTGCTGTCACCCTGATGGGGCCCTCCAGCCTCCAGAGCTGAGACAGTCCCTTAGTGCTGTTTTGGACCCCCGCACCGACCCAACCCCACGCCGCTGTGCGTGGCCCTTCGTCCTCGCAGACCTAGCAGACATCCCCCAAGCAGGTCTGCTGCTTTCTCCCCTTCCTGCTCTCCATCATGGCAGGTGATTCTGCTCGCCAGCATCAAGTTTAATGTCCAAATTTATATACACATACACATACATACATATATAATTTCTGGAGTCACAAGTGAATTTCATTCAGTTTATAATCTCCATTATACGCTAAATTAACTGGACAGAAAATTTAAACAGAACATTTGGCAACTGATTTGAAAGAAAGAACGTAAATAATTGGAACACAAAGAAGTCCCAAAGGAAACCGTCACTCTAACTGCTTCTGGCAATGTGATTTTCCCGCTTGTAATCCGTGTTTATGATTCACAAATGGTCTTCTAATTTCCTGCGACACTTTTGTATCACACATGTAGCAAACAGCAAAGTTCTCAGCCACAGCTATTCGGACACAGGAATTTTCCATCAGTGTTTCTGAAGTCAGAGTTTCACTTGCCTGGCCCTGGATGCACTGGAGGACTGGCACTGCCTAGGCTCCTCCCGGGACAGTCTCAGGACCGCATTCTTTGTGGAGGTAACAGCACAGAGAACATCTTGGTGAAGTCCTGACCCCCGACTCGGCCACCACTGCCAAGTCTCGCCTTCTCCACGTCCATTTTCTCTCTCCCAACACCATCGGGGCAATTTTCCCCAACACGGCCATGGTCAGGACAGTCAGATGATGCAAATCTTTCCACTGCACTTCATCCTCAACCCAAAAGCAAAAGAACAAAACAAAACGCAAAAACAGCTCACTTGGCTCTGTTTCAAGCCCTTTTCAAAATCTGACTTCCTGCTTCCCCCCTGCTGTTCTCAGCGTGAATCTTCCCTTCCCATCAGATCAGAAACTCCCTCTCTCTGCTCTCAGAACTGTGGTCTTGACCTCCTGTCATATTTACACTCACCAAAATCATACCCATGCTCCAAACCCTGGGTCAAAGCTCACCACTTCAATGACGCCTTCCCTGGTTACTAGCTGAGAGAAGCCTTTGTGTCTCTGCCCTGGTATCACACTTGGCACCGAAGGGTATCTGTCATCATGTGCATACCTACCTGTCTTCCTTGCTGGATTTAAATTCTTTGTACCCTTTATGAGAAGAAAAGTTATTACAAGGTATTGAATATAGTTCCCTGTATACCAGAAACTAACACAACACTGTCAATCAACTATACTTCAATTAAAAAAAAAAAAAAAGAAAATGAGGCGGTCTTAAAGAAGAAAGGTGGGTATTTGATTTGCTTTAGAGACGTTAAATTCAGATCATTCAAACGCAGAAGGTTTTTGTGTTGAACAGAATAGTACTAAATCTCTCCAGAAAATTCAACTAACCATTACGAGAGGGTTTTCTTTCATAGTTCTCAGCGATTCAGATTTCTTTAGACTGTACTTTGGAGGACATAGTTCTTTTTAAATGACACCAGGGTTAGCAATAATTGATGTGGCTAGGAATCCCAAACTCTAACGTCTTCTGGCGTCAGAGTGGTAATGCGAAAATGTGAAAAATGATGAAGAATGGTGCAATCTGCACTAGTGTTATCTGGGGAGTGTATGCCCCATGTAAGGTAATTAAGGTTCAAAATACTGTTCTGACACACAGACAGAGAAAACAAACTTAAGGTTACCAAAGGGAGAGGAGGAGGCGGGATAAATTTGAAGTTTGGGATTAACAGATACAAACTACTATATATAAAATAGATAAACAAGATCCTATGATATAGCACAGTGAACTACATTCAATATCCCATAATAACCTATTACGAAAAAGAATGTGTGTTTCATATATATACATATATATGACGACTTCCGTGGTTACTAGCTGAGATTAGCGTTTGTGTCTCTGCCCTGGTATCACACCTGGCACCAAAGGGTATTTGTCATCATGTGCATACACACACACACATGTATGACTGAATCTGTACACCAGAAACTAACACAACTTTGTAAATCCACTATACTTCAATTAAAAATCAATACTGTTCTGCAAGGAGGGCATAGCTCAAGTGGCAGAGCACATGCTTAGCATACACAAGGTCCTGGGTTCAATCCCCAGTACCTCCTCTAAAAATTAATAAAAGTAAACCAAATTACCTTCCCCCTCAAAAAAAAAAAATACATGTTCTGAAACTATGATAGAGTACTTAGAATGAGACTTACCCTGTAGCCATAAACACCCGCAAACGTAGACACACTACACAAAGCAACAGCAATGTTCATACACTGGAAAACAGGCAGCACAGGACTGTGACCCCAAATAAGAAGACAAACAAGGTAAACCACATCCTCCTCCTCCTGAGGCACTGCCTGGACAGCCCTGCAGAGAAGGCTAACTTACACAGAGCAGGGCATGCATAAACCAAACAGTCCCCAGCTCCCACAGGGCTGACCCACACATCTGAAAGCTGACCAGAGTCAAGGGTCCTTGCTCAACACTCGGGGCCATCGGTGGAGACCCAACGATTATGGTTTTGTATTAACACAGAGTGAAGCACAGTTTGCATCTGTCTTAACGAACTTAAACATTTTTAAAGCACCAAGCTGTCTGCTCGAAGGAAGTCCAACACTCTTTAAAAGAGATTTAAGGAAATAAAATATAGCACTGCCTCCAAGCGATGTCCAGCATTTAATTCTTACAAAATTAGAAGCTATTTCCCCAGAAGTCCCATATACCACTTCTGGCTATTTTTACTTTCCCTTCCATAGCTATTTGTATTAGTGATCCTGTTAGGTTTTCTTTTCACTTGAAGTACACACTACAAAAAAAATATTTTTTCATATAGTGAGAAAAAATTATAGTGAAACATTTAAACAAAGGTAAAACAAAATATGTGCTTGTGGATGTATGTGTTTATTTATAACAGACCTTAAATCAGGGGTAAAAACTGGCAGTCTGAAGATACATTTTCTCCCCCAGTGAAATGTTCACAAATTTTTCAGTTTTGAATGCCGTCAGGTGGGATTGTATTCTCCAGTTTGTCTAGGTCCCTCCAGCCCTGCACTACTTTACTCATGGTAACTCCCTGATCTGGTAGGTACTTGGGTTTGCTAATCCTTTTTTTATGTGGATAAAACAAAATTAATAAATGAGTAATTTCTTCCTATTTGCAGACAATGTTGGACTGTCTTCCAAAATGACTTCTAAAATGAGAAATGGACTTTTCTCCAAGACAGCTGAATTTTTGGCACGTTGGCTGAAGAACTGTGGGCTGGCCTCTTGTCAGTAACAGTCTCTTCTAAAAGCAGAAAATAGAATGTGATACCGTGGCTTTGATTTATTTGACTAACTTGTGTTCACAGCCTCATTGGGTGATCTGCATTATCAAATGATGCATACTTTATACTTACATGGTTATTTTCAATTTAAATATTTAAAAATATTTTCAAAGACTAAAAATGCCTACCAGAAATATTAATAATGTATACATAAATTTCCGTTCCCTCCTCTAAAAAAAAAAATCTCAGAACACTTTAAAATATTTTACAGATAATTTGTAAAAGATTATTTTTTAGGTCGTAAAAAAAAAATCCACACAGTCTCACACAACATACGGGAATTCACACTCATTATCTAGGGTATTAAATTTCCAAGACTGCATTCTGTTCTTAACAAAATTGACCTTTACTAATGTTAAAAACTTTCTGCTTAATACTTTGGGAGATAGTTGTGCAATACTTTAAATGAATGGAAGAACTTGGGAACTTGAAAAGAAATATTAAGTAGTTCTTATTTCTCCCATTTTTCTTTCAGATGAACACTGCCTCACAGATCGTTTTAATATCATGTTTACCAATTGTTTGGATTTACTAGAGCTCTTGTCAGCCAAAATAATAGTGAGTTACTTACATTTATATTAAGTGCTTTCCTGTCGGCCCCTCGTAGTTTGTTATTATGACGCTGTGAATATTTTTTTCTCTAATTCCCATCTTTCCTCCCAGTCCTACTTAAGTATGTTTTTATTTTCTCTTCCTTTATTTGTCTAAAAAGCTAAGCAACCATTAATTTGCAAAAGGCATGTGGAATAATACAAGATGACCTTTGAAGGATTTTTCCAAATCTAACATTCCTTCAGCAAGTCTTAAAATCTTGTCAGTGTTAGACCATTACGGTTTATTCTAAATATATTCTTTAAAATAAAAACGGTAGAAACAGTTTAAATGGCAAATAATATTTCAAACTTTTTTCTGAGATACAATGTAACGGATATATAAAAAGTGGCAAGACCCCCTGATATGTTGTTTATAACCTGATTAAAAATTGAAACTATCTGGAGAATTTTCAAGATTAATTTTCAAGATGGATGCCTTGATCCATCACCCAGAAATTATGATTTAATTGCTTTGGAGTGGACATGAGATTTGTTTTTTTTAACTCCTCAGATGATTTTAAAGTACAACCAATTTGGGAACCACTGACCTCAGTCTATCTGAAGATTACTGGCTCTTAACTTTGACTAAACATCAGAATTGTCAAACAATAAAGTATCAAGGCAGCCAAAAACAAAGAGCTTTATTTGGGGTCTTAGGAATTGCAACTCCAGAGACACAGATTTGGGTAAAACCAAAAGTCTTCAGGGGAGAGAAAGAGGGCCTTACAAGGGTAAAAGCCACAAGGTTATTAAACTCAGCTGGCAAGGATCATGACTGACCCCGGTGCAGGGAGGAGGCATTTGTCCTTAAGGGCTAGGCTGTCAAGAGTTATTCAGGGTGAGGGTCCAATAAGCATCTTGATTTCTGGAACATTGGGCAGATGTTCTGGATGCTGGCCTTAAGACAGTAAATGGTCAAATCACTTCCTCAGTGGCCTCCTGCTCCATTTTAGAGCTCTCTTAGCAAAGACCAACTTCATTTGATTTTCCTTACACAGAATCAACAGGTGAATTAAGATATAACATCCCAGACTCTAGCCCCTTAGATTTAAATTTGGCTTGTCTGGGGGTGGAGTCCAGGCATTTTTATTTTTTGCTTCCAGTGTGATGACTTTAATGTGAAGTCAGTGCTAAGTATTATTGCTCAAGAATCAAGCTATTTATCACGGCAGCATGGAAGTGGATATATTACTGTCATTGTGTTTCTGGTGTTTTTGATAAGCTGTAACCCTTTCCTGCTAAAAGTGCTCAATGGTACAAGTTTAGTTTTTATAAAAAAAGCCAGTAAATTAAGTTTTTAAAATCTATTACTAGTGACAGTATTTTAGGGTACACTAGGGAAATTGCAGTTCTAGACACCCTGCCACTCAGTGGTTTTAGATTTGACCTTCCTGGAACTTTTGGTCAAATGAGTAATCACATTTCTGTCTGTAAGTCAAAGTCAGAATTTTCAGCTGCTCTAGAAAGTCTCATTGACATAATGTTGCCGTACGGGTTAGACTGAAGGTGACTCTGGATCACTCCCGTTAAGGCTTTACTGCAGAACAGAGACGATGTCTCGGACAGACCATCAAGGCAGCACGACCTCAACACACAGCTTCCCAAACACACGGGCAGACCAAGGTCCCCTTTTGAATTTACAGCAGGAGGAAAGGTATAAAGATATTTAATAATAATGGTGAGCATGCAAGTGACTAAACATTCAACATCCACTCACCGGACGGGGGCGGTGGGGCAGGGCAGGGACCTCGCGCACCCCTCTGGCTGGAGAGCAGTTTCCCTGTGCGCTGTCACGTGGCGGGACTGCCGACCTTCCTCAAGGAGGCGGGGCCAGGGCGCTGTCACGTGACAGCACCGACCCAATTCTTTCCTCAAGGAGGCGGGGCGAAGGTGCACAGTCACATGACGCCACCCGTGCGCTCATGTTCGTTTACCAGGAGGCGGGGGCGGGGCGCGCTGTCACGTGACGGGACCGCCAGGCACGACCGTTTGCTCCGCAGGAAGCAGGGAGGGCGCCGCCATGGCCGACAACGGCCCGCCGGACGCCGGCACCGTGCAGGTGCTGCAGGACCTGGCCAACCGCCTGCGCATCCATTCCATCAGGGCCACGTGTGCCTCCGGCTCCGGCCACCCCACGTCGTGCTGCAGCGCCGCCGAGATCGTGTCGGTGCTCTTCTTCCACACGATGAGGTACAGGCAGACGGAGCCGCGGCACCCCGACAACGACAGATTCATCCTCTCCAAGGGCCACGCGGCGCCACTCCTCTACGCCGCCTGGGTGGAGGCGGGCGGCGTCGACGAACCCGACCTGCTGAACTTGAGGACAATCCACTGTGACCTGGAGGGGCATCCCACCCCCAGACTGCCGTTTGTCGATGTGGCGACAGGGTCGCTGGGACAGGGGTTGGGGGCCGCGTGCGGCATGGCTTATACCGGCAAGTACCTGGACAAGGCCGGCTACCGCGTGTTCTGCCTCATGGGCGACGGCGAATCTTCGGAAGGCTCTGTCTGGGAAGCGTTGGCCTTTGCTTCCCACTACAGTTTGGACAATCTCGTGGCAGTCTTCGACGTGAACCGCCTGGGACAAAGTGGCGTCACGCCCCTGAAGCACTGCACAGACGCCTATCGGAGTCGCTTGGAGGCCTTTGGGTGGAACACTTACTTAGTGGATGGCCACGATGTGGAGGCGTTGTGCCACGTGTTTTGCCAAGCAGCTCAAGTGAAGAACAAGCCCACTGCCATAGTTGCGAAGACCTTCAAGGGCCGGGGGATTCCAAACGTTGAGGATGCAGAAAATTGGCATGGAAAGCCAATGCCAAAAGAAAGAGCAGAGGAAGTCATCAGACTCATTGAGAGTCAGATCCAGACCAACCGGAATCTCATTCCAAACCCCCCTGTTGAAGGTTCCCCTCAAATCAGCATTACGAATATAAAAATGAGCTCTTTGCCTGATTATAAAGTGGGTGACAAGATAGCGACTCAGAAAGCGTATGGTTTGGCTCTGGCTAAATTGGGCCGTACAAATGGGAGAGTTATTGTCCTGGATGGTGATCCAAAGAACACCTTTTGTGAGATATTCAAGAAAGAACACCCCGACCGTTTTATTGAGTGTTTCACTGCAGAACAAAACATGGTAAGTGTGGCGCTGGGCTGTGCCACACGTGGTCGAACCATCGCCTTCGTCACTACCTTAGCTACCTTTTTGACCCGAGCATTCGATCAGATCCGGATGGGAGCCATCTCTCGAACCAACATCAATCTCATTGGTTCCCACTGCGGGCTGTCGGTGGTTGAGGATGGACCCTCCCAGATGGCCCTCGACGATCTAGCCATGTTCAGAAGCATTCCTAATTGCACTGTTTTCTATCCGAGCGATGCGGTCTCAACAGAGCACGCTGTTTATCTGGCTGCCAATACCAAAGGAATGTGCTTCATTCGAACCAGCGGACCAGACACCGCAGTTATTTATACCCCAGGAGAAAATTTTGAGATCGGACAGGCCAAGGTTGTCCGCCACAGCAGTAATGACAAAGTTACAGTTATTGGCGCTGGAGTTACCCTGCATGAAGCCTTAGTGGCCGCTGATGCTCTTTCTCAACAAGGTATTTCTGTCTGTGTCATTGACCCGTTTACCATTAAACCCCTGGATGCTGCCACCATTATCTCCAAAGCGAAAGCCACAGGCGGCCGGGTTATCACGGTGGAGGAGCACTGCCAAGAAGGGGGCATTGGGGAAGCTGTATGCGCGGCTGTCTCAGGGGAGCCCGGCATCCACGTTCATCACCTGGCAGTGTCGGCAGTGCCTCCAAGTGGGAAACCTAGTGAATTGCTGGATATGTTTGGAATCAGCGCTAGACACATCATAGCGGCTGTGAAAAATACTTTAATGAACTAAAATAGGCGATTTCTTTAAAAGTCTGTCTGTTAGCATGAGCCTTAAAACACTGGTATGTTTCTGTTACTTTCATGATTGTTGTTACAAAGCTGTCATTTGTATCTTTCCCGTTGTGCCTTAGTTTATTGGTTTTTTTCAACAAAGCCGTGTAACACCTTTCTTCATTCCTAATTCAGAAATTCAAGTCAACTATCTTTCTCTTAAGCTGTGAGTATGTATACAAATGTCACTATCACTTTTGAATTATTAAAGTGAGTGATAATATTTTCAGTTGCAGAATAGTAAACAAAACAACCACCTAAGGAAAGTTTCCTGCTAAGACTGCAAATCATTGACTAGGCTGGAATCAACGTAGGGGTAACAGTTTCTTAAATGCGTGTAATTTCTTTGGATGGAAAGAAGATGTGAATTTAATTGTAGACTTCAGAAGCCTAGGTTTAGAAGTGAGTGTGAGCTTTCATGTAATGCCATCCTCCCTGCAGCTTCTGGGATGTTTGACTGCAGTTGCCTTGGAATTTCCTCTGAAGTTTGCCTTCATCTCTCCTGCAGTTTAGAGACTGAAGGGCAGCGATAAAATCTCTGCTGATGTACTTGCAGTGACTTCTGTTCTGTAAAAATATAAAAGCCTAACTAGTTCTACTTTGCACGCTACACGATTTTGTGAGGTTTCAGAAATATTTCATTTTCTCTGTGATCAAACTGAGATTTCCTTAGTGGAGACTAGAGTCAGTGTAATAAAGCATTTAAAACCCAGTAGCTCTATTCAGTTTGTGCCATGTGCGTGTGACTTGTTTTCTAGCCTGATAAGCAAGAAACTCCCCTCTAAACCAGAAACAGAATGAGGCATGTCCCCGCAACAGTAGTCCTGGAAGTAAGTCCGAGCTGGAGAAACATCGCTAGAGAAAAACGTGTGTACTGAAGAGCCATCTCTTAAGCAGACCCCTCACTTTTCACTGTGTGTGCATGGATTTTGTGGCTGGAATATAAGAACAAAGTACCAGTCATCAAAGTTCAAAACTAAATTAAAAATTACTCTTTGTCAGGTAATTAGTTCCTTATTTTTATTACTTTCTTTTTTGGTGTCCTCGTTAAGTTCTTTGGAGGCTTAACCAATTTGTCTCAGGATTGTTGTTCTGGAAGGTATGGTAGAGACCAGGAATCACTAACTTGGGAATCAGAGAAATGGGCGCCAGCTTGGGACAATAGTCACACTGCCTTTTTTCTCTGTGCTGGTTCTGCTTTTTCCTGTTGAAAATTGATCATGATCATCGCTCTGTTTATTTCCTAAGATTTAAGGATAATTTTGTAAAAATAAGAACAGTTGCTATAGTATTATTGTGGAAACTTAGAGGATGCAAATATCCAAAACAAGTCATCTCACCAAAAAACAAAAAATGCATTTAATTGTATTTGCTAGCACGGGATCTCTGCTACTTGTCAATTTCTAAATATTATTGTATTCTTCAGCTCTGACAGGTTCTTTTTAAAATTTTTGTTCCTTGTGAAAATCGTTGCTGTGTTCATCTGTTCTTCTCCCCGATTCGGTAAGTATTCTCGTTACTAATGCTTTCAACTCTTTATTTGTAAATTATTTATTTCTGTTTCATTAGTTGTTTTTATGTGTTTTCTCTTATTCTTTCAGTTGAAACAAATTCCTCTGTCTTCTCATTTTGCTTAACTTTCTTGGCCTCTATGGAATTAGTATAAAATAGTTACCTATTGTAGTCTTGAGGGGGTATCCTTTTATGGGAGCATCCCTTTGCAGTCTTCATGTGCCCTGTGGCTTTGGTAGGAGAGCATGAGTCATGTGTTTCCTCGTGGTGCGCTGGCAGCTATCAACTTGTTAAGAGGTGGGGCTGGAAATAGAGGAGCCAGGGCAGGAGCCAGGGCTTCTCTCCTGCTTAGTGGCCACCACCACCCTTCTGGGGTTGGGGTTGGGTCCCAAGTTGCTGGAGCAGAAGTTCTGGGAGCTTGTAATTATTCTGAAATGGCTCTGGTCCCTCTGAGTGTGTGCTCCTGCCCCTCCCAGCACCAGTATCACTGCCCCAAAGGGGATCAGTACTGGAGCAAAAGGGGCCAGAGTGGTTGGTCAGTGTGGTTCAGGGCCCAAGCTTTGGCAAACTCAGCCCCAGACTGAGTCCTGGACAACTTCTGATGTCCTGCCTCCGAAAGCTTCAGTCATGGCTGCTCCCACCCCGTTCAGATACTGTTCAGGGTCCAAGCCTGCTCTGTCCCTCACAACTCACCCTTCTCTCAGCTGCAGAAGCCTTTGGTCCAGTGTAGAGCTACTTTCCAAAGCAAGTGGGGCTAGAGGGGGCAATGAGCTCTGCTTAGCACGTGCTGGACAGCAGCGAGAAACTGGCCAGAGTCCCAGGCAGTTTCAGTCTTCTTTCTCAACCTTGTTTGGGAGTAAGAAAGCATGTGTATGCTCTTCTTGAGCAGAGTCTAGGTTTCTTACGGCCCTCCTGTTAGTCCCACTGGTTTTCTAACCAGCTGACTGGACTTGTCTTTCTGGTGTTGGACCCTAGGGCTACGGAACCCGAGATGTGTCTTGAACTGCTCACTCTCCAGAGAGGACCTCTGCCCATGGCATGCCCTTCCTCTTCTGAGTTTCCCCCCAGGGGCACAGGCCCCAACCTATTCACTTGTCTTCCCTTTCCACCTGCCTACATGTGTATCCTTGCAGCCTTGGTTGCACAGGAGCCTTTCTGCCAGTTTCTAGTTCGTTTTCAGTGAGAAATGTTCCACATGTAGATATATTTTTGGAGTATTTGTAGGGGGCAGTGAGTTCTACATCCTCCTACTCCTCCATCTTGATCTCACTCATAAATTTTAAAAATATTGGTTAAAATGGGAGTTGAGTTTTGTTTTTTCCAATGGAGTTGCAAACGGTATCAGCGCTTGATTTTTTAAGGATTTTATGTGTACAGACTACATTTCTCAAGAGGGGTATCTGTTGAAACTGAGCTAATGGCAGTTACAGAAGGTTGAGGAGGGGCTTCCTTCAATCTACTATATCTTTATCTCTGTAGTTCCTAAATTTAGGAATTTTTTACTTCACTCTTAGATCTAAATTTACTTCAGAAAAATTTTTTTCTGGTATTTGGCTTGTATGTGGGATCTGAAGTGAGACAGACCAAATTCCATGTGTGCTGTTCACTTCAGGCAAGGTATTTATTTGACTTTAGTAATTCTTAGTTTCCTCAGATCTATAATGACCTTAATGAAACCTGTAACAAGTGGTTATTGTAAGGATTAAATATAAAAATATATTTAAAGAAAATAGCACAGTGCTTAATAATAATAATAACCTTTTAAAAATGCAGCTATTATTATTAAAATCTAATTAAAAGATGTTTTTCTTATTATCTGAGATGGACCTGTATGCCTGATTTAGAGCCCAGAGAAATTCTCAGTTTCAAGGATGATATATAATGAACTAAAGACTATTGTGTTTTAATATTAAAATTTCAGCCTAATTTGGATTTTTCTTTCAAAATTTACTTCAAAAAATAACATCAGTGGTAGTATTTTTTATTCCATTTTAGTTCTGAAAATAGTAAATTTTGGACTACACTCAGTTAACTGATCGTCTACCTTAATTTGACATGCTGAACGTCATACATAGTATCATTTTGAAAATGTCTTTATAATGGGTGGTAGATACAACCATTATGAGCTTTTAAGTAAGTGTTTTCTTAGTGAACATTCTCTCTAAAATTTCTAGTAGCCCTCATATCAGTTTGTCATCTGCAGACAGTCTCAGATTTTTCTAGAACTGATTTTTCTAAATCCAGCAATTTGGTTTGACCAGTGGGCAGAATAACTTGATTATACTTTGATTTCTGTGCCTGAAAAGTAATGCACACCACTCTTCTCCTGCTCATTCTCCATCCCAACCATTTTGGATAATGGATTTTCATTTCTTGCGGCACTGCTGTTTCCTTTGTAGTTTAATCCTGGGCACATTTATTTTAACTACTGATATTTTCTCCAGAAGTTATGTTTCAGCTTAAAATTGGTATAGCATAGTATAGTATACCATATCTTTTTAGAAGAAGCTTTTTTTTGAAGTATTTTACTTATAAAGCAAAATTTTAATGTCACCCTCCAACTTGCATCAAAAAGAACATAGTACACAGATGGACTTCTAACATTCTAGTATATTCTAGATTGACTTTTTTAACGGCAAGTAAAGAATGGAATCTGGTTTACTTCTGTTTTACTCAATACTTTTTTTAAGTTGCAAAATAAATATAGTATTCAAACTGGCTTGAAGGAAAGGGGAATTCATTGACTTTCCAAAATGACCAATTCAGGGTTAGAGCAAGCTCATGTAGTGCTGGATTTGGTGCCAAACCCTCACAACTCCATAAAACTCTGTTAGCTTTCTTTTCATAAGGACTCTCCTAGGGTGTTGATCACAATGACCACCAATTATACCAGGTTTATAAGCTGCCTGAGTAGGTGTTAATGCAAAATGAAACAAAAAAATCACATTTCTTTCCCAAGAATTACAGAGACCCAGGGCTGACTCTGATTACTGTAGCTAAGCCAGCTAAGACCTGGTGATATTTCTTAATTATCTGCTGTGGTTCTACTTGGCCTTTCTCAGGTCCTGTCCCTGAAGTAGGGGTGGATTCCACTCTACCTGAAACACATGGCCTGAGAGTGCAGGCCAATATTTCTCGAAGGAAATCCAAGGAGCCATTCCCTGTGGTTCCATATCTTTACCAGTAGTCAGTGGAGTTAGACCTTTTGATTTTGGCCACTCCAGTGGGTATGGCATGGTATTTTATTTATAGTTTTAATTTGCAAACTCCTAAAGATTAAAGATGTTTAGTATCCTTTCATGTTTATTGAGCATTAGTACATCTTCTGTGGCAAAGTGTTCAAATCTTCAGTTCATTCAGAGGAATTGGGATGTTCATCTTTTTACTGTTGATTTGTAGGTGTTCCTTATGAGTACAAATCATTTATTATATGTGTTATAAATATTTGTCCTCAGGCTGCGGCTTGGTTATTCATTTTATTAGTGGTATCTTATAAGGAGCAGAAATTGTAAATATTTATGGAATTTAATTCATTTTCAAGTTTTTGGTCAGTGCTGTTTATGCCCTCTCCAAGGAAATTCGCTGATTCCAGGTTCTCCAAGATAATCTCCTGTTTTCTTCTAGAAGATTTATGGTTCTGGGTGTAATGCTTGGGCCCATGATCCGTATCAAATACAATTTTTGTGTTTGGTGAGGGATAGGAGACAAGTTTACTGTTGTTGTTGTTTTGCTTTGCCCACGCAGATGTCCAACTGCGATACAGCAACGGTTGTCCAAAAGGCTCTCCTTTGTTTACTGAATGAACTTGGCACCTTGTTGCAAATCAATTGGCTGTGTATGTGTGGGTTTACTTCTATACTCTTTATTCTGTTCAGATGATTCAATGCCTGTTTGCGCGCCAACACTACAAGATAGCTTTATAGTAAGTCTTGAAATCAGGGAGTTGGAGAGCCCTAAGTGTGTTCTCTTTTTTTCAAGACGGTTTGAACGATTTTTGATCTTTAAAAATGCTGTACCTTTTTAGAATAAACTTGTCTATTTCTTTGAAAAACTCGAGTTTTTGTAGGAAGTATGTGAATTTATACGTTAATTTAGGGAGGTATATTCATCATAACAATGCATGAACTCTTAAAACTTTCAGCTCATGTAGGCATTTTTAAATTTCTCTTAGCTGAGTCTTCAAGTTTTTTGTGTAGTGATATTTCACGTTTTATGCCAGGTCAGGGCTTCCCAAACTGACATTATTAACATTTTAGAGCAGATAATTTTTTTGTTGTGGGATACTGTCTGTGCACTTGGGCTTACGACTTCTCCACTAGAGTGGCTTTTCCTCTTTTGAGCAATAAAGCAGCTTTTCTCTTTGTCCCTGTGCTCTGTTGAAAATTCTTTCTCAACCGGCAGGCAAGGACTCACACTTTGGGTGAGTTTTCTAATCTGAGAGCCCCTCTAGCCACTAACACTTCTACTGGCATACATGTGTGTGTATGTAGTTTTGGGATACTCTACTTTTAAATTGTTCTTACGTTTACAGTAAGGTATCAGCTTAGATCATTGACTTGGCATTTTTATATTAAGTGCCTTATAATCTTTTCACAGGAAGTGCTTATGTAATGTAAGCTTTCTTTCTCCCTGAACATGGCTTCAGCTGCATCCTACAAATTTTAGTATCATGTATTCTAAAATTCCAAATGTTTTCAATTTTACCGATATCTTGTTATTTATTTGTAATGTAATACTGTATTAGTCAAATGTATACCACATTTGATTTTAATTCTTTATTCTTATGGCATTTATTGAGATATTTTGAATAACCCTCCCTATGGTCTAACCAGATGAATCCTGCATGTGCAATTGCAAAGAATGCATTTTCTATTGGTGTTGGGTGAGGCATTCTATAAATGTCTTAGTTCACCCTTGTTGATAGGGTTATTTATATATTTTATAGCTTTGATGCAGTAACCCACTTCTAATTAATGCCAGCGTATCATGAAAAATCATTTGCAAAACCACACTCCAGTTATTTCCTCACCTATAAAAATTGGTCATAGGGACTTCCCACTAAGGCTTGGATAATGGGTTGAGCCTAAAAGCAGGACCAAGAGAAGTGTGAACATCCTGTTTATGCAACTTCCTTGAGCTTTCAGGAGATACTCCGAACAAATAAGTATATTCCAGTTGAACTTGGAACGCTAGTGTGTATAATCTACTGTTTGAATTGATCCCATAATTCTCAGCTCATAATGAATTTCTCGGTTTTTAATATCTCCCAGTGTCCAGTCATCAGACGTTCAAGCCAAGAACTGTCTCAGAAGGAGAATTACATTCCCCAAATGGCTTGGCTTTCCTCCAGAATCCTGAGACTTTGGTGTGATTTTCCTAACAAAGCCAGCTGTGGTCTGCAGAGAGCACTCAACCATCACTGGCTCTCTTGGATCATAGAAGCAAAAATGGTGGCACTGCTTGAACTTCAGCCTATGTCATCTGGAAAGTATTTTCTCTTTCAGACTCCACTAAAAGCTGGCACATCTTTAGATCATTTGGTAAATGTGACACTTAGCATTGTCGTCTTTTAGTAAAGGAGAAAGATGTACTGCATTTGATATATTGTGATATGCTGAAGTCATTTTACCTCCTCTTCCCTCAGACGCTTCAGTGAGGTGACAGACCCCTGTGTTTTCCAGAGATTTATCTTTCATCTCCTGTATCTCGCTGAAGCAGCCAGAATATTTACATTTCCCTTTCTCCAAGTCCAATCAACATGATGTCACCAGTATAGTAAGATGTCCTTGGGATGGTGAGGTCATCCAAGTTCCTGTTTATTGAATGACAGCAAGTAGTCAGAATTGACATGGTTCTGACGTAAAATGCTACAGTGTCCTGCTGTTCCTTCCAGGTAAAAGCAAATTGCTTCTAGGGTTCTCCATTTCTTGGTTAAAAAAAAAAAAATCATTTGTAAAAGGTGTGAAGGGCTCTGATGCTGTGCCCCTGCCAAGACAGCAGCAGCAATGGGAGTGTGGCTGTCTGATTATGCTCATTATAGTCACTGTCATTCTTCAGTTCTTATCAGTTTTTCACATTGGCTAAAAGAAACACCAAAGAGAGATATGATAGGACTTACTCTTTATTATCTCTCCCTCTCTGGGGATTGTAAGGTCCGTGAAGGCAAGGAATGTGATTTATTTTATTCATAAATCTCAGACCCCTGCTTGGCACTTGACCAAATATTTGTTAAATTCATGAATATTTAATTATAGATAAATTGAAAGGTGTGTGAGGGAATTACAAAGCATGTAGTTAAAGACGTAAATAGGGGCTCATAATTCAAAGGCATTTTGATGGAGAAGATTTTGGAATCTATTATGTAAATAACAGGGAATTGTTGAATGATCTTTAAAGTAATGCGATGGTTTATATTTTAGAAATATGATTAAAATATTAAGTGGAGGATGGTTTAGAGGGTGAAGAGCCCGAAGATAGTGAGGCCTAGGAAACAGAACAAATCAGAGATAGTCATCCAGGACTTCAGACCAGTCTTACGTTTCTGTCCATCAACCATCATTCTGTAATGGGTTAGCGTAATGCCCATCTGTGATAAAAATTCTTAGGAAGGAAAAAACCAGTTTTCTTTAAAGTCTTAAAAGTGTCTCTGAAAATTACAGCAAATATCATACTTCATGACGAAGCTTTAAAATACTTCCATTATGGGAGGAAAAAAGAAATCTGACAAGGGGGCCTAAATAGAAAGAAAAGAAGAAATCCTGACAGCTGTTAGCTGGTTACTGACCTGGCCTCAAGGCAAGGCTATGCTGTTTCTTCCTTAATATAAGCAATTTCATAGAACATCCATCCACACCAGCCAAGGTCACTCTGATAATATTAGCAAAACCAAGATTGCTGAGTCATTTCTGAGCAAAGGAAGACAGAGGAACACTGTGCAAATCACAAAAGCAACCAAGCATCCAACTCAGCACGCTACATGAATGACTGTCATTTCCTTGAGCGGTTACAGCTTGAACCCCCTCAATTCCACCTACCTCCCAGATAAAAATGAAGATGTGCAATCATAGAATTGCTCTCACTTTCTGACAACACACAATCACAAAACACCCTTCTCCATTCCTCCTCAAAGTGATGTCACCCAAGCCTCAATTCTCTAACTGTCCCTTCGTAATATTCTCTTACTGAGATACCCCATTGTTTCCCGCCGCATTTGGTCTCCCTTGCAACATGTCATAAGCCCAGGTTTGATTCTGCTGGTTTTTGGGGTCTTTGGCTGGTAAGCATCTACTTTCCATGACTGCAATTATTAAACAGATTGTGGAGAGAAAAACAGATTCTCTTAAAAAGGATGCAAAAGAAGCAATGTCCCCGAGGCAAAGCTAGGTTTTACTTAAAGAGAGAAGGTGAAGGGAACATTCGGGAAGATGGCTGGGGAGTCCACACCACCACTTACAGCTGTGTGGGCTACACATGGGGAGCAGGGGGACTGGAAACTGAAACTCCGACCTATTGCCTAGAGACTTCTTTAAAGGTTTAGAATTGACCTGTTTAATACTAACCTAGAGTTGGCCTTAGGAAATACTTTTGCGTGGGTAATGGGAAAGGCTATGTTGTGGAAACACAAAGCCCTAACTTGACTTAATACATATAACCACATTGTTTGAGGGACCTGCCAGCTAGATCTTGTATTTTGTTTTTTTGTTTTTGTTTTTGTTTTTGTTTTTGTTTTTGTTTTTGTTTTTGCAAAGTGCTTGCTGCACAGAGCAGAAGGAGCTGGAGAAATGAGCACGAAAAGGGCAGTAAATGAGAAGGAGACAAGAGGCCACAAAGAAGATGGATAAAAGGACCCAGGTGAGACCCCAAAAGTGGGAGTTCTCATGTCAAGCCACCTGGCTTACGACTTCTCCACTCGAGTGGCTTTTCCTCTTTTGAGCAATGAAGCAGCTTTTCTCTTTGTCCTTCTGCTCTGTTGAAAATTCTTTCTCAGCCTGCAGGCAAGGATGCACACTTTGGGTGGGTTTTCTAACCTGAGGGCCCCTCTACTCACTAACACTCCTACTGGCAGAGAAGTACCTTTAAAAATTGCGTGGCGGCACAGTGTGACTTGGTTATGGCGCTCTTGAGGTTAAGGAAGGTTTGGCTGTAGACCCAGCATGCATTCCAGAGGGAGATGTACAGAATTCTATGGGGATGAGAAGCTGGGGGGTGAGGGTGGACTTGGAAGAGTCGAGCTTCATGTAGTGAGTGAGGTGATCAGTGATTAAGTACATGACACCTGTGACACGGCCAACCCCAACTGTGTCCAGTGGAATGGGGCAATAAAGTATGAGATGTGCGGTGGAGGCACCTCCTGCCAGAAGCATGCAGGGTAATGGACCCCTGTTCTCTCCCCTGACAGCAGGTGGATGCCAGGGGAGGGGCAGTTGTCCCTGGAACTCCTGTATCTGTGGGTCTCTCTCCTATCTCCAGAACAGGGGTACCTACTTAACTCCTGCCAGTGGAGTCATGGAGGCCAGCGGAGGGACCAGCTTACCTGGAGTACAGGAAGTTCCTGTTTTCCTTCTGTATTTCTCCTCCAGGACATGTAGCTCTCTTTCTATCTCAGAGGAATACTCTTCCAATTGGTTCAACAAGTAACCGATCTTCCCTCAAACTCAATCAGGAATTAACTCTTCGCAAAGCTTTCACTGACTCTGGAATTGAGCTGACTTCTTCCCTCTTTGAACTCCTATTATATTTATTGCAGCACCCATCTCAAATTAATACCATCTATTTATTTACATATTTCTTTCTCCTTAAAAGCACATTAAAAAGTACATAATATCTTTTATTCTTCTGTCTTTATTACACAGCACAATTCCTGACACATAGAGGTGTTTGGTGATACCAAGTCAGATACACTGGGCTGAATTTATTTCAAGATAAACTAACGGGATCGAATGGAATGAATGTGGCATTGGAAGGCAGAAACCCCAGCTTTTTAGACTCACCTCTGCTGACTGTGTTCATTCGTACAAGACTCAACCTCTGTACGTTTTTACTTCCTGAAGTGTAAAAATGAAGGTATTAGTCAAATCTCTGAAAGCTCATCACTTTCAGCATCCCTACTCAGTGATTCAGCCTCATGCTTGACCTTTTTAGCTGAGTTTTCATAATTTGTATAAAGAGCAGTGAGCATTCCTGGGCACAGAAGATCAATGTGATCATTGATAATAAGGCTTTTGCTCAAGCACTGAGGGCCAACTAGGAAATCTGGCCTTGAACCCCAAAGCTATCAGATCTCACACTGACTTAGAAACAAACAGAAGTACAGTTTATCATGCTTTTATCCAAGTAGAATTCGTGCAATGAACTTGGGGTCTATTGGATCACCTTGAATACAGAAACGTTTACATCACTAAGCCAATTTGAAACCTGTAATTTACTAGAATAATTTCAAAGCTTACATACATACAATTCACCTGTGTCACTGAAGAATAATTCCCTTCCCACATACTGTATATATACACACATAAACCTTTGGCCACCGGGAACCGGCTACCATAACACTGTGATGTCAAATGAATTAAATAGCCACATTAGCTCTAATATTATGAATATGGTGTTTACAAATAATGGAACTGCCTTTGAACTGTTTCCACAAAGAGCTACACTAACTCATAAAACAAGGACCTTCACATTACCAAAATGATGCTGTTTTCTCAAGCTGCTTTTGTAAAAGAGATGAGTGATTTTTTTGACACTAGTAGGTGAGTTAAAATAAAAGCAATGTACTTTAATGCAAAATAATCTTTAAATACAAATGATATTCAGTCTTATCAACCACTATGGATTTATATCATATAGAGCAGGGTAGTGAGGGCAAGGAATATGCCATTCCAAGAGGGTGTCTACAGGCTTATGTTAATTATATAGTCTGAGACAATGGTCAATGTACTGGTCAATGTGCTCTGAAGAGTGACAAGGGCAGTTCGGGTCATGGTCTTCAGTAAGTTATTGTTGCAATTCTGTGTGGACATGTACAGAGCATCAAAACACTGTGGAATTTGCCCAGCTGAAAAAAAATTGCTATAATTATATTCGAAATATTATCAAGGCTTTTAAAATTACTTTCTGTAAAAAAAAAATTGCCTTTGAGTAAAGAATGTCATTTCTGTAAATACTAGCCCTTAGCTATGTTCAATTTGAGATCTGAAAAGTGATTATCAGTCCCCAAATAACAGAAAATATGTCTACTCTTTTATTTTTTGGGGTGAAGCCAATGAAAATGTGCCAAAACCTTAAACATGTTTTAGTACTGGAATATTTCCAGGAAAACAAAGCACTTGTCCTTTTTTCTTAATTTAATTTTTTATTGAAGTGTATTTTCTTTTTACAATGTTGTGTTACAGCAAACTGATTCAGTTTTACATACACATACATAAATCTATATTCAGAATCTTTTCCATTATATGTTATTACAAGAAATTGAATATAGTTCCCTGTGCTATACCGTAGGTCCTTGTTGTTTATCTATTTTATATTTAGTAGTGTGTATCTGCTAATCCCAAATTCCTAATTTATCCCTCACCCTCCTTTCCCTTCTGGTAACCGTGTTTTTTTTTCTATGTCTGAAAGCACTTGTTCTTAGTGATATTTTATTTAGCCAAGACCATATTCTGTATGAAACACTGAACTCACTTCCCCTAAGTCACAGGAAAACCGGTTTTGCTAGTGGAACGAGTGACCTACATCACCCTCAGGTGTTCTGACTCTTTGATGCCATTGTGTATCAGCTCCCACTGCTGCTGTAACAAATTCTCAACAAATGTAGCGGCTTAAAGTAACACAAATTATATTTTTACAGTTGTGGAGCTCGAAAGTCTAAAGTGAGTCTCACTGAGCCAAGTCAAGTTGTCATCAGGGTGCTCCTTCAGAAGCCTCGAGAGAATTGGTTTCCTTTTGTTTTCCGGCTCCTGAGGCTGCCTGCATCCCTTGGCTCCCGGCCCCTCCCTCTGTCTTCAAAACACATCACTCCAACCTCTGCTTCCATCAATTCTCCTCCTTTTTCTGGCTTTCATACTTGCTTTCCTTTTATCAGGACCCTGTGATCACACTGGGCTCACTTAGATAATTACTCCAGGATAGTCTTTCCATCTCAACATCCTTAACATAATCCCACGTGTGAAGTCCCTTCTACCATATAAGGTCACATATGCACCAGTTCTGGGGACTGAGACCTGAGATCTTTGAGGGACCATTTTTCTGTTTTTGACACACAATCTCCTTTGCAGTCTGCTGAAGTCTATGGTTTCCTTTTCAGAGTAATGTTTTTAAATGCGTAAAGTAAAATTCATGAGTCTACAATGAAAAGTAATTGTATTAAAATACAATAATCAAAACATTTAAAAATCAATGTGTGCCATAGTGATACGTGTACTTTTTAAATGATTGTATTAAATAATAATTGCAGTGGCTAATAATAACTATAATAATTTCAAAGTAGTAACATACAAACAATATTTGCAACAACTCTTATGTGATATGAAAATATTTGATTTCTGTTGTACTACTACTAATATTGTGGTGGTGTTTTTTTTTTTCACCTATACACTAATAACTGGAGGAAATGCTAAACTTTAATTAGCAGTTAAGGCAAAAAATATAGTTTTTATTTCTACCCATGATCCTAGACTGTCGGCTAAGAACCTCTACTGTACACACATAGAGGGAAGAAAAGATTTACGACTTGTCATTGTGTGTGTGTGTGAGATTCCCATTGACAAATAAAAGCCAAGAAACTTGCAACTGTTCAACATTTCTTCAACTGTCTTTGCTTTTTCCTGGCATTCAATTATTAATGGAAAAATAAAATTAATTATGGAATTCCTTATCAAATCTGTATTATGAGATTTTCATTCTGCCCAACATTAGACACTAAGATATTCATAGACACATGACTTGTCCTTCTGTATCTATTCCACTTTCAAAATATCATCCTGGTTAATTTTAATATTTATTAAGCAACGGGATTTTGGTGTCATCTAGGAGCTTGCATTTAATTTAGCATAATAGGATGTACATATTCTGCTGCATGAAAACCATCTAATGCATTTTGAATATGCTGTGGTTTAATCATTTATGGCTTTTATTAGATACAATTTTCTTTACATTTTTACGTAATAAGTAAGCTTGTGTCTTTGCAGTCCAAAACAATAGAGTTCTACACCATAAAGGCTTATGGGAGGCTGAACGTTTACCTTCAACAACAATTTTTATCCTCAAAGGACTGACCCAATAAAGCAGAAGACTTTCTTTTTTTTTACTTGACTTTATTTCTTAATAGCCCATTTTCAAAAAGCCCTAATATGCAGGCATAATATAATCAATTACACACCTACATTTATACGCTAAACACATATGTCTGACTAACTAGAGAAAGGCTGAAATATGTTTTAATACTTTCAGCACCTGGAAACTCAGAAATTTAAGCCAAAATATTCTACTCTGATGCTTAGCTTAGGGCTTAATATGGGGCCATTTGAGAATTGAGTTCACAGTGCTTTTTAAAAGTTCTTTATAGCCTCACTTTAAAATAATCAGTGGTGCCTGCTTACAATTTCTGATCACAGATTCTGTTTGTACTGCGATTATCCAGTGAGCACATCTTTCTGGTTGGTGGGAAACTCTAGGCCAAGTGCAACTGTGTAACCAAACGCAGAGTTCCAGGTGGAAGGGTCACATGGGAATGGATTTTGCAGGTCAAAGCCCCTAAACATGCTTGCAGCTTTCCTGTATTTGTGGATATGGTGAATGACTGGAGAAAAGAAAAGTTCTGTGTAGTGACAGAAATAGTGAGCCTCAGCCCTGAAAAATCCCATGAGAGCTTGTCCTTACTGACATCATCACACTGCATCCCTGCAGGTTTTCCTGTCAATCAGGGCGTCAGGATCCTCCCATCTTTAGCAGTTTCAAATTCTATAATTTGGGGTGGATCTGGGTTGTGTGTGTGTGTGTGTGTGTATACAATTCACACAAAACTAAAAGCTGACACGAACAAATCTGAAAAATTCTAATAAGATCTGCTATATTAATGTTCTGTTTTTTTCTTTATGGAAGACATTTTCTATACATATTTATTTTTTTTTAAATGAAGTAGAGTCAGTTTACAATGTTCTGTCAATTTCTGGTGCACAGCATAAGAGATCAGTCATACATATACAAACATATATTCGTTTTCATATTCATTTACATTATAGATTACTACAAGATGTTGAACATTGTTCCCTGTGCTCTACAGTGTATACTTGTTGTTTATCTATTTTATATATAGTAGTTATACACATGTTTATTTTTAGTTATTTTTGACAAGAGTCACAGCCTTAATTAAATTATCATGATATAGCTGAGGCATTCAAGATCTCGACTGTTGGGAAGATGTTTTTATGGGACACGAGATACTATATTCCTTTGATCAGGGAATGAGATAAATCTGAGTTACTGCTCTGGGAGTCAGAAGTGACATTTGCCAAGTGGAATGTTATGGTTAGAATAAAGGGAGAAACACACAACTTGGGAAATGTCCTTTTTTATTTGCCACTAAATATCATTCAAGTTTATAGCAACGGTCTACCAAAGATATCCTCAAGTTGACCACATATGATGAAAGAGAGAAATTGAGTAATATGATCGGGGGAGTTAAAAAGTTACAGATCCAGAAAAATTACAGACTAGACAATATATTTATTATTATTTGCTGCATTTAGTGTTCACTTACCAAATATTTATTATGCTGGGCCCTGGGAAGATCTAGATAAATGTTCCACAATTCTGCTTTGAAATTGTGGTTTGGTAGAGATGGCTGCAAAAGAACCAAACAAAACCACAACACCTTCTGTAAGATGGAAACATAGGTACATGTATAAAGTGCTCTGGGGTCAGAGAGTGAAGCAAAGTTTTAATTTTGAAATATTAACAAAATCTTTCAAGATAGAATTGTATTTCATTAAATCACATTTATTACATGGTTAGAATTCCGACTTCGTCACTGACTGAGCTCATGAAAGATATTTGTCTTTTTTGAACCTCATGTGTAATACAGAATAATAATAACTAATATCTATGAAACTATATACCAGGCATTGTTCTAAAGCCTTTATAAGTATCATTATATATATTATTTATTAATATATATTATTATAAAGTGTATTTACTATTATTTTATATATTATAATTATATATTATATATAATTCTAATATATATACTATAAAACATTATGATATAACATACATTAATAATATAGTAATATATCATTAATAATATATTTATTATTACTATACAATAGGCATTGTTCTAAACCCTTTGTATATACATTATCTCATGTAATTTTTACAACAACCTTATGAGCTAAGTACTAGTGATACTGTTTCCATTTTACAGATGGGAAAACTGAGGCACAGAGAAAGAAGTAGCAGCCAAGTTCATAGCTAACATGTAACAGAGCAGGGATTCAAACTTCATTGGTCAGCTTTAATTAGGTGCCTGTATATACAGTTCCTCACAGCCTTTTCCCACCTCTTTCTACTGCCTTTCTCTCTCTCACACACACCATTAGGGGAGTGCACATTTGCAGATGGGTCTCTCAAAACTTCTACTTGCAAATCATCATAAAAAAGCAGCTATCGTAAAAGAGTTAGGAAGTTTCTCCAAGAGGTCCTGAAGGGAGAAGGGGTTTGGACAAAGACAGATCCAAGGCAGCGCAGAGTGAGCTCTGGAGCGCGGACTTGGCTCCTTACATTCCTGCTTCCTGTGTGAGACATGTCCTCTCTGACCACTAGCAACACGGGAGCTTTCAGAGCAAGCTACTGTGGGCTTGCCTCACACAGTACATCTCCACTTTTACATCCCAGTTCATGTGACATTTTTCCCAGAGCCTATAAAACCATAGACTTGGGATTTATTTCCTACACGTTATACTTAACCAGACTTACCCTGTTACAGACATTCTATAGATAAATATCCCCTCCTGGCAAACATTATTAGTCTGTTTACCCAGAGGTTCTGTTAACACGCTGACAAGGAGGTTACACTGGTCCCCTGCTGTTTTCCATTTCCTTGGAGGTGTTCCCAGTTAATTAGGCGGGGAAAGAAAGGATCACAGACCAATGCTCTGACTTCTCCTACCTTGTAACACATAGGAATCTTCCAGTGTTCCCATGAGACTGAATGAGATCATGTATACAGTGTGCCTGACATGATAACCACACTGTATTAGTGCCTTCCCGGAGAACAGCGCCAATAGAATATACATATGGAGAGGGAGAGAAGCAGAGAGAGAGAGAAAGAGAAAGAAGTTTTATATGAGGAATTAGCTACACATTTGTGGAGGCTGAGAATCCCACGAGACGCTGTCTGCCAGCCAGAGACCCAGGAGAGCGGGTGGTGTGGTTCAGTCCAGGTCCAAAGCCTGGGAACCAGGGGAGCCAATGGTGTAGGTCTTCAACCAGGGGTGGGAGAAAACCGATGTCCCAGCTCCATAGCCAGGCAGAAGAGGTGAATTCACCCTCCCTCCACCTTTTGCTCTATTCCACCCAGTGGATTGGCTGATGGCTACCCACACTGGAGAAAGCATCTGCTTTGCTGAGTCCACCAGTTGAAATTCTAATCTCAACACAGACGCACCAAGAAGTAACATTTAGCCAAATATCTGGGTGCCCAGTGAGGCTGACACATGAGTTAGCTATCATGGTGGGAGGGTATAACTCAGCGATCCAGCGTGTGCTTAGCAAGCATGAGGTCCTGGGTTCAATCCTCAGCATCTCCATTAAAAAGCCAAAAATAAAAATCAATAAATTCAACTATCACAAGTCTATCCTGTTAACACAGCAGCCGTGTGCAACTCCTTAATCCTTACAAATTCAAGTTTCTCTATCAGAGTTTTAGTGTGTCTATCTTAGTGAAAAACCACTTAAGAAAAAATAATTTTCTCATGTAGAACAAAACCTAAAGGACATAAGATGAGTGTATAGCACACTTCAATTTCCCTTTTATTCCTTCCCACCTGGGCCAATAAGTCCCCTCCCCTAGACTAGGCAACAACCATTGTTACTGGTTTCACATTGTTTACACGTTTGAGGGGCTACTTCCAACATTTTTAAATGTTTGCCTTTGAAAAACTGGTGTTTAGGCTTTTTTAAGAATTCACCAGGGGGCAGGAGGTTCAAACGGCGAGGACATTCTTTTACTCTCAGGAGTTGTAAATGATGAAGTAAAGAGATATAGGAAGACTGACTCTTAGTCTTGTCTCTAATTTAGCTCGGGTCAGCCTTGGCCAGGTTAGTCAATTTCTCTAATTTCAGCTACACAGCACAGAATATTAACCAGATGATCATCTGTATGGTCCCTCTTACCGTTTTGTGATTCCTCATACATCTTGGCACAGTCTTGGTAATGGTGCCTGGGGTCTGCTCCAGCAGGAAATTCACTTAGCAATCCAGATCCATCAGTGTTTTTCCTTCACAAATTTGCTGAGGTTGCTAACAAAAGGTCTTCGTACTGGGGAAAAAAATCACAAAAACCTTATAAATTGCTACCTGGTCTAGTGAAATAGCACTTTTTTTTTTTTCCCTAAGAGAGTGTGCTACCTTAAAGTGAGAAGTGAGACATTCTGTTAAGTCCTGTACTTTGGATGGAATTTAGGGTATTCTAAATTGTGAGGGTAGGACCCAGGTAACTTAAGGCTGATGGACTGACGTTTGTAAGTCCTGGGATCATTCCTGCCTGGACCAACCAGGTAATCTATTAAAAACCCTTCATCTTATGCAGAAGGAGAAAGGAAAGTTTGATATAATTTAATTTAGAAACTCTGGGAATTCCATACCCAGCAGCACACTGAGAAGGAAATTCTCTTCTAGGCTCTGGAGCTGATAAAATTAAACTTTAGCTTAAAACTTACTAAGACTGTTTCTCAGTCTCCTTTGGTGTTTAATCAAAGAAGATACGTGACGTTCGGGTAAGATGGCAAAGTCGTGCAGGCACTTCTGTTCAACTCCCTTACCTGAACTTTAAATGGAAATAAAAATCCCTCGGGGAAGTAAATAAAACAAAACAAAGACTAAACAAAATAAAACAAAACTAAAAAAGAAAGGAAAGGAAACAAAAGGAAAAAGGAAAGGAAAGGAAAGACAGACATCTGGAGAAGAAACTTTTTCTACACTGAAATTAAGGAACAAATACAATTTCATACGGACATCTTAAATAATGTCTGCCTTATACAAAATAATGAGGACCAGATTGACAAACAACTTCTGAGGTATGATACAAATCTCTGATTCCGAGTCCAGAGCAACAAGCTAGAAACGAGGAAGTTCAGAGCGACCCCACTGAGAACCACACTTGGAGGCGATGGGGCTGTGGATGTGGGTGGCCCCGCCATGGGAGGACCTCTGCTTGGCATCTCTCTCTCCACTGAAGAGCAGGGTCCATTCAGGCCAGGCAGGGGAGCATTTACCATCTCACCCTTGAGAAGTCTGTCTGTCCTGCTGGAGTATGTGCTGACCACGTTTGGGAAATACTCTTCACTTGGCTGCCAGCAATGCTTGGCAAACCCAGCTCCGTGTCCCCTTTCTAGCCAGGTCTCCGTGATGCCTGGGTGTGCCTCCATCAGCTGGACATTCATCATCGCTCGGTGTAACTTCATCTTTCTCACGTTGACCCTGCTGCTTAGCACAAGCTTCTTGCTATGGTTCCTCCCGGAAAATTCACCTCTACCCTATCCTAACATTCAGTCTCTACTCATTAGCATCTTTCTTCATCATCCTTTCTTGACCCGCTGACTTTTTTTTGGGACTCTAGGATACTTTTTCCTCCTGAGAAGTCCTTCATGAAGCTTTATTCTCTTATGACATCTCACATTTTCCCTCATAACACACTTGTTTCTGTTTTGATGGAAGTAGCTTAAGGTGGAATTCATGCTGGTTTTGTATTTATTTCCCATATCTTCTAGTACATTTCTTGTCATAAAATAATCATTCCATAAATGCTGGTGAATCCATATTTTGGTTTTTTAAATTTGAGAATCACAGGAACATGAAAGCCTTTAACTCCTAAAAGATATATATGTATTTTTCTGGAAACAGTGCAAATCTCAGCATAGTGAAAGCGTATCTTTCAAGGTCTTGGAATTCGTCATTGTGAAACAGACGAGGTCCTCACTTCCCTTAGACTTTGCCGGACTTCTGACGTCATAAATACAACCCTTGACCTTGAAAGTTTATTTACAGCTCAGGTGGCTTCAAAGTTCTCTCTCAAAATTTCAATTATCTCACAGAAATTGTCTCACCTTTTCTAAGTAGAGTGATTATATGTCATTACATCATTTGGACCAGATTATAGGCAGAATTATTTTGTAATTTTTCTTGCTCAAGTCCTTCTTCTTATAGAGCATTATTTCTCCTTTCGTCTCCTTTCTAATGTACTATTTTACACACAGAAGGGTGTCTGTAACATATACGTAGTTACAAAGCCTGGGGATTAGAGAAAGAGACCACTTAGGACCTCACAGCTCTCCCGGCTCGCTCCTCCCCTACCCACCCCTCAACCTCTCTCTCATTGGCTGGATCTTGTGTTTATCATTCCTCCACTTTTTTTTTTCCTTAAACTTTTTTATTTGGAGATTGTTTTAAATTCCATAAAAGTTGCAAGGATAGTACAAAGAATACCCATATACTGATATATGCTTACACTTATGTATATATTTATTTGCATAGAGGTAGAAAATTAACATATATATATTTATTCTTTTCTCAGAATCTTTTGAAGAGTAAGCTGCAGAGAGAGGAGGGTGTAGCTCAGTGGTAGAGCGTGTGCTTGGCATGCACAAGGTCCTGGGTTCAATCCCCAGTATCTCCACTAAATAAATAAATCAACCCATTATCTTACCCTCTCCAAAAAAGAGTAAGTTGCAG
Organism: Vicugna pacos; assembly: GCF_048564905.1. Lineage (NCBI taxonomy): Eukaryota > Metazoa > Chordata > Mammalia > Artiodactyla > Camelidae > Vicugna > Vicugna pacos. Next base: position 8,346,151 of record NC_132988.1, on the reverse strand, counting down.
ATATCATTGCCTTCCTTTTTTTTTTTTTTTTTTGGTATAGTTGATTTAAATGTTGTGTTAGTTTCAGGTGTACAGCAAAGTGATTTAATTATATGTACATGTGTATATATATTCTTTTTCAGATTTCTTTCCATTATAGGTTGTTACAAGATGCTGAATACAGTTCCCTGTGCTATATACAGTGGCCTTCCGTTACTTCTGCATATTTTGGAGTGATTTCCTAAGAATAAAGTTTGTTTTTTTTTTTTTACATAACCATACATAACTTTTTCCAAATTCAATAAATTTAACATTGATATAATACTGTTATCTAACTTACTCTTTATATGCTCAAATCCTTATTTTGGTTTGTGATTCTTTATATTTGTTATTAACAATGTATAATATAATCATAAGTAAAATAATAGATAATGGAAGTTTTAACTATTTTTAATATACTTTCCTATTAGCTCAGTGATTTCTAAATTGCTCTATCTGTATTTGGGATTTTGCATAATTGGAAAATAAATGTGATTTAATTGAAGGAACACAGAGCTGAAGAGTCAAGAGAACCAGGGACAATTACTCAGCTTTAAGAATTTTTCCAAGTCATTGGCTTTCTTGATTGTCAAGTCTGCTTTGTGAAATGAGGCTTATCTGTTCAACTTGTTAGTCTTGGCTCTCTTTTAAGAAATTTTTTTGTGAACCATAATCTTCTGGGATTTATACTGGCACTGTGTGTCCAACAGTCCTCTGACCTAGGAATTCTTTTTTCACACATGACAGATGAAGAAACAGAAGGTCAGAGAGATCTGTCTGCCTTCCAGAAGTCACACAGCCCAGAAATGTCAGACCAAGTATCGGAACTCAGGTCTGATTCCAAATAGTTGTTGTTAACTGCTTATCAGATCTAAACCAGACATGTTGTTTTAGCACTGATGCTCTGGTTCCACCACAACTGTTAATTCTGACCCTGATTGAATCCACGCATCCCCTCATTCCTACATTTGATCTTCTCACATTCCCTACACCTACATCACTCCTTCCTGCCACAGTGGGTTTCCTCCCCGCTTTGTCCACCCCCACGTCTCCGTATCTCACCTGTCTTCATGGCCCCTCTCCTGGTCTCTTTCTCTGACTGCCCTGTGGTGTCTTTTTTTCCTGAATTCCTTTTACATCTATACCTTTATCATCAATTTGGTTCTTATTGTATTTTCCCCTTAGAGTTTAAAATGTTTCCATTAAACATTAAAAACATTAGAAAATTAAATTTTAAAAGTCTGCATTATCTCCTGGTGCTTCTGCAAGTAATCTAATGGCAAGATTTATACCACATGTGTCTTCTTACAATACTCCATCATTATTTGATGCTGGACATGAAATGAAAGCTTAATTCCTACTGACTAAATTCCTTTTCACTGTTGATCTGCAGATTACTTGAAAAGTTCGAAACATGACATGAGCATATGCTAATATTATTTCAGAATGTTCGCTTTCATTTGTCTTCATTCAAGAACATTTTATGTAGTAGTTTGTTAGCTTTCAGCTAGCTTTCCAAAACCATGGTCTTTCTTGTTGACCATTGGCCTACAAGAAGAGTCTACCCTCCTACAGGCTTTCAGGTGAGTTTCTCTCAACAATAATGAGTGATGCTTCCCATCAAATGCCCACAACATGCTAGACATTATTATAATTTAATCTCATAAAATCCCAAAGAAATTGCGATTACTTCATCATTCTATATACATCATCTTCAGTCCAGAAACAACTTATCAAGACAGTCACTGCTTTCATAGAAGCCAAGAATCAAAGATATCAAGGATTTGCCAAAGACTACCTCTGCAGAGACAGAAGTTAGCACTGGGATGTGATTTCAAAGTCTCTGATATTTCCTCATGCCACACTTTCTTTATCTTTACGTTATGCAATTCAAAACTTATATTATATAATACTAACTACTATATCTAAAATAGATGACAGAAACAAATTTCTTCTGTATAGCATAGGGAACTATATCTTTTAATAACGTAGAAAGAATCAGATTATGAAAACAAATATATGTATATACAAGTATGACTGAAACATGATGCTGTACACTAGAAATTGACACATTGTAACTGACTATACTTCAACAAAAATAAAATAAATAAATAAAAATAAAAACTTGATTATACAACGTAACATCATCAATAGGTATGTTTTTCCTGATACAATGTAGAGGAAGTCAGTAGTTGAGGTTAAATATTTTGCTTCTTTTGCTGTACTTTCCGCATTAGTTCTATTAAACTTTTTTGATGATGTTTTAAAATTGGACGGAAAATGATCTAGATAGGAAAGAATGTGATACAGGCACTGTGAAAGAAAATCATGTCCATCCTTCATTGAAATAATACTAACTTGCCAAAATGATTTATTCTTGAAAGAATTCTTTTATCTAATGCAACAGAAAAAAAAAAACGCTTGTCTTTTTCTTACATCAAATGCTAATATCAACATTTCTAAAATATTGGGTCATGGAATGGTTATTTCATACCACACGTTCATATTTATGAATCTAGCTTATGTTGTATTTTGTAACATCAAAGTGTTAGTTAAAAACGCAGATGGAAGCTGGAGTAAATGCATCCAAGTCAAGAAAATACGTACTCTCCATAAAAAGGACCAGAGCCAACAAACTACACATAGATTTAATTATTTTTCGGAAATTTCTCGGAAATAATTCATCCTGGAATTATGCTTGTCAGAAAGTTCGTTGATTAAATCAACAAGCCAGGAAGACACAGATCCTGGAAACAGAAGATAAAGTATAATCTTAGAAACTCTAACCTGCTCTTGAGAGAGTGTCATGGTGAGAGAAATGTTACGGACTGACAGGAAGATCAAAAAGGCAGCGTACAGGGGGGAGACTGGTGTGTGACCAGGGAAAGCTGCTCTGATCCTAGACGATTGGCCCTGGTTGCTCAGGTATGACGCAAATACCAAAAATTTCTAAAATACAGGCAATCAATTTACAAGAGAACCAAAGCTTGGCAGATGTGCCTTCGGAACATCTGTGGGTCATAATAACAAGCTCAATAAACATCATTTTTCTTTAAATTTACTTTCCAAAATCATCAAGAAAGGACTGGCTTCTTCAGATAATTGGCTCCAATTACTTGGTCAGGATAATATTAGCTTCCCCTCCATTTGAAATAAATTGGAATTCAGCTTACAAGTCGTGTTGTAGTCAGAGGATCTGACCACAGGAATATGATTCAGAATCCTGGAGTGAACTCTTAAAGTTGAGTTTTGTAGACTGAAAGCACAGAGACCAGACTGACCCAGGGAGATCCTCCCTCACATAGGTCCTATTCACTCTTTCACCAGAGCTGAGGTCCACGCTAAAGAAAAGAGTAACAAAGAGTGGAGTTTTGAGTATGCCTGTCTTGTCCGTGATCTGGAACGTGGTCTGACTCTCATGAAAATGGTCTGACTCTCATGGAAACATCATATGTGTCTTTATATTTTGTCCCTTTATGGTGGCGTGAGAAGCAGAGTCCTGAAAGTGTATAATTTTATGACTGAAGGAAAAGGATTAGTGATTCTATGTTAATTTCAATGAAATATTCTTCAACAGCATTTACTGTTATTGATTTAAGTCATGTATACCCAGGGTAGTTACACAATCTATATTCATAAAATATTTTTTAAATTGTGATGAATGGATGTTAAAGCACAGACATTTTCGTGCCAACACTCCCTATGACTCACTGCAGGAAATTCTAATTTAAATGTCCCCTAAAAGAGTCTTCACGGACAAAGGAATAATTTAGTGGCACCAGTTCTTAATCTTCTTTGATGGATGGCTTCCTTAAGTTATTCACATTTGCCATTTTCATCTACATGGCTTCATGGGAACCCAGCGACATGTAACTCACAGACTTTTGGGTTTCAATTGTGTTGAGAAGTTTTGGGATCATAACATAGGGCCTAAAGCCTGCTGGCTTCAGAATGATATTATTATATTTGGGGGTAAATGAGCATGAAAGATAATGTTGGTCTTAGCCAAAAACAGATGGAAATAGAGAGGAATCTGCTTGCCAGTTATATAGTTACGAATATAGTCAAATTGCCTTTTCTCTTCCAAAAGAAGGTCTCCCCCTTTGAGGATTTTTTAGGTGGTTTATAATTGCCCTGAGCGTCCCTTTACTTGTGTTTAAGCTCACTGCTTCCTTCTGTTCCTTATTTCACCCTGATAATTGATGGAATAGCCCAGTGAAAACAGCTATCCAGGGATGAGCTCTATAACAATCAACGTTAGTTGAGAAGGGGTCTGAAAAATCGGGAAATCCATCCCACATGATTCAGTTTCATCTGGTTCTTAATTTAAGAATCCCTGCAAATTCAGGTTTATTTCAAAGTATGATAGATTCAAAACTCCTAACACTGACTCTGGAATACCCTACGCTCATGGGAAATACTAGACCAGAGCTGGGTGTTACCCCAAGTCAGATCCACCAGATTTCTTGACTCCATTCAAAGTGGATGAGATCTTCTGATTCGTTTTCAAGAGAAATACATGGGAAAAAGACAGGACCATAACCTTGGCAGCTGTCACAGCTCCTGATAACTGCCATTTGTGTTTAAAATCAGATGGGCGTTTGCTGTGTTCTTAGAGGCAGTGTCAGTCTAATAACCACAGCAAAGATTCACATTTTGAATAAAACCTTAAGGAAATATGTCCCCTGATTATAAGCATCAAATTAAGTCCATATAAACAAGAGACAAAGGGAAAAGAGTTCAAATCTTTTAAGGACAAATTCCTCTTGAGAAAATTTTAATTTTCTCTTGAAATGTCCTCATTAAAATAAAGACGTGATTTGCCAGACAGATCGTGACTGGTGGGGGCAATAGTACTATTTAATAACACAGTCTTTTCTTTCTTTTTAGGTTATTTATTTACTTATTTCTTTATGGAGGTACTGGGGATTGAACCCAGGACCTCATGCATGCTAAGCACACACTCTACCACTGAGCTACACCCTTCTTCCAACACAGTCTTTTCTAATCACAGATTTAAACCAATAATGGATGCTATTAGTCCCATGTCTTTCATTTGTGGATGGGAAAAGTGGAGACCAGAGAGATTAAGTGATTTGCTTAAGACGACATAGTTTTCTAGTGATAAAAATCAGGATTTCACATAAATTCTGATTCCACACATATCCCTGTTTTCATACTAGTAAATTTATCACAGTAAAAGGTGATAACTGCTTCCAGTGGTCCTAATATTCAAATCCACCAGTGGTAATACCTAATTCTCAGCATTAATGTACCTGACAAACAAAAGGAAATACGATGAGAAGGATGAGCAAAAGGATGTGAGTAATCTTACCTGATCAACCCTGGAGAATTGGCCTTGCTGCTCCTACAAGAATATTTTTCTAAAAATGACTTGAATGCTCAATATCTGTCAGATAAGTCAGCGTGTCTGTCATCTGTGTACTTCCAGAGAAACATCGGCAAATACTTATTCAATCATTCTCATTTTCACTATTCCTTATTAATTTCTCCAGACTGTTGTCATTACAAAATATTGTGTTTGTAGACTGTTGTGATTTCCAAGGTGCAGCTTTCTGTACAGCAGCTGTATTTTTGGTAGTCGTTTATTCATCACCTTGATAACGTAAGTAGAAATTTAACGTAATGTTGGATTTCACTTACTCCTTGCCCACTGGGCATTGACTCATGGATGCGTAAGTCTCAGATAATTGACTTTTCATGTTTCAGAATTTACCTTATCCGTTAGTACTAAAGTTCTATATTAATATATTCATGTGTGATTTATTACTCACAGATATTCGCTGTGATCCACTCAAAATCAGGGCACTACAATAGATCTTTTTGGAAGCATAAAGATGACTGTGAAGTTATGGTCCCCACCGAGGTCAAAGGACACCATCTCTTAAATTAAATTTGTGCGTGAATAAATAAAGCACTGAACTGAACTCTGAACTTGGAAATCACCGAACTCTGAAGGCAATTTCTTCTAAACAAAAGATCTATCCATAAAATCGCATATATGACAAGCAATTAGGGCAGGTAGATTCTGTATAAAAATTATTACAATTCATGAATTTGATAAGTGGTATGCATAGAGTACAAAACGTGGAGACACAGAGCAGTGAGAAATGCATTCCTTCATTGGAGACATAAATAGGAATGTAGGATGGGCAGTCAAGTTCTGATGGGAATTGTGTGTTTAAAGAGCTGTTGAGTTAAAGGTTTCAATATGAAGTCCAGGAAGAGTTGTTGTGTAAATCCTTGAAATTGTGTTATAAAAGTAGAGGTTGAAGGTTAAGTTTCAGACTGTTTTTGTACAAACAAAAGTGGGTGTGATATCAGATGTGATTTCTGCTGTGGATTTAGATGAAACAAAGATGCTACTTTACAATTCTAACATTTTGAAAGATATAATTATTTTAATTCTGAAGGCAGTTTTTTCCATCACTTTTAAAGTATGTGATTCAATATCCATCCACAGATGACTGGATAAAGAAGCTGTGGTATATTTATACAATGGAATACTACTCAGCCACAAAAAAGAATAAAATAATGCCATTTACAGCAACATGGATGAACCTGGAGATTGTCATTCTAAGTGAGGTAAGCCAGAAAGAGAAAGAAAAGTACCATATGTTATCACTTATAGTGGAATCTAAAAGGAAAAAAAAGACAAACGAACTTATTTATAAAAGAGAAACAGACTCACAGACATAGAAAACAAATTTATAGTTACCAGGGAGGGAAGGGGTTGGGAATGGATAAATTGGGAGTTAAAGATTTGCAGATACTCACTAATATGTGTAAAATAGATAAATGACAAGTTTATACTGTATAGCACAGGGAACTATATTCAATATCTTGTAGTAACTTATGGTGAAAAAGAATATGAAAACGAATATATGTATGTTCATGTATGACTGAAGCATTGTGCTGTACACCAGAAATTGACACAACATTGTAAACTGACTATCCTTCAATAAAATATATACATATATATATGAAAAAAAGTATGTGATTCAATGCTTAATTCAGAAGAACTGTTCTCTGAAGCTAAGGATTTCAGGATCCAGTTCTGATTTACAATATAGAGGTGTCTCAGTGTCTTGCTAGTACAAGAAAATATCTGTAAAACTGTAATACCCAAGGAAAATTGGAAAATGATTGAGCTTAGTACTCTGCCCTATGAGATGGTCCAGTCATGAACCAAAAGCATGAACATCTGAGTCAAGACCTGGGTCCAGATCCTGATTCTAGCCACTTGAGTTTTTCAGAGTTTTGGGCAAGTTATTTACCTCTCTTCTAGCCTCAGCTTTTCATTGGTAACATGGGATAATAATACCAACCTCAAATCTGGTGTGAAGATTTTATTCAATTTCCATTGTAATGAGTCATGGGTGCCATTTCAGTTGCTCTTAACATTAGCATCATTATCATTATTACCTAATGGCAGACTTGCTCATTTGGAATTGACAATCTATCAAAATGGTGTTATCTGAGCTTTGTGAGATGCAGTTATGGTAATCCAACATTGGCCAGTTGCCACATTTCAATGAATCCTCATTAGTAAGAAAATAGAGAACTCCAAATAATGACAAAGCCTCGAAATTTTTTGAAGTTGTATGGATACAGTTTAGAGAATTTGCTATTAAATTCCTAAAGCCTTTGGTTTAGACCTTTGTTAGGTTAGTTTATGCAAAGCAAAAGATGCAAATATAAAACACACTTCTTGTTATTTCTAATTTTTATTCAAGGACAAGTAATTTGTGGAAATGCATTATCTCCCTTTCTTTGGCTCTTACAATGTAAGTTCCCAATAATTAGATTTTTTCTCAGTTTATGATTATGACACACACACACATTTATCTCACACCGAGTCTGAGGTCAGAATTAGTTGGGTAGGCTAAGTTGCAATGACAAACAGACCCCTAAAGTTTCAGGGGTTTAAAGAACAAGAAGATGATTACTTTTCTCTGTGACAGTACAGGCAGGGACCAAGGTCAGCAGAGTCCTTTCCTTTATGTGATTATTCACTGACTGGCTGACAGCTTCTCTGCCACCTTTGATATGTGGCATCTAAGGTCACACAGAGCATTGCCATCCTACTGAGTCAGAGGGGAAAGGGACATGGCCCAACCTACATAGGAGTCTTTCTGAGTCATTCTGAATGTGGCATGTGTGACCTCCAATCATGTTCTGTTGGGTAGAACCCAGTTCACATAGCCAAACCTGACTGCACGGAAGTGGTTCTTGGTCTATGCCAAGAACAAAGAGGACAATGGATTTGAATGAACCTCTAGTAGCCTCTGCCACATTTTTCAAGGTCAAGGCAAATGCACTTAAAATGGTTTCTGTATTTACTTGTTACTTTTGGAAGGTTTGTCAGTCATACAATTTTCTCTGCTTCAGTTTCTTGGACATGTCACCATCTGATAAAAAAAAAAAAAGAAAGAGACAGTATATCGTAAAACTTGATGTAAGACCATCGGCAAATGTTCACAAGAGTAGGGACCAAAAGGAAAACATCTGTTAGTCTGAAAATTGACCCCTAAGTGAAACCATTAATCCATGGCAATTTCATGTTCTCCTAGGTCACCATGGTAATGAAAAGGAACAAGCTTTTCATAGGA